>NC_138179.1:47777032-48377234 GCF_964165515.1 Mesoplodon bidens | reverse complement strand
TCAAGAGGCAAAGTAAACCTGTCCCTCCTCCTTTGGAGGATCCATGCGGTGGTGGGGCCTAAGAAGGGAGGCCGGACAGGCAGGGAAACAGGCTGACCTGCCCAGGGGTACAACCCCAGGATTGGAACATCTGTATGGTGGGTAGATAGTAAAGGCTCCACTTCTTGGGGTTGAGAAGGATTAAATGAGAAAAATCACAGGGTCTGGCACTGCAAGTCTTCAGTCAAGAATTTAGAAGAAAGGAAGGAAGGAAGGAAGGAGAGAGGGAGGGAAGAAGGGAGGAAGGAAAAAGAAAGGGAGGGAAGGGAAAGGAGGAGGAGGAGGAGGAAAAAATGGAGGCTATGGAAGACTGAGACCGGTGGAGAGCTTAAGACCAGGAGAGGGAGGAAGTTAGGTAGGAGGGACACCGGGAGGCCGAGAAGGCACGAGCTATGAGAAAATGTTAGCAAGTGAATCGAGAGCGAATCATATCAAGAGGAGGAGAGAAAGAATGTGTGAGCAGCAGAAAAGGAGGCTAGACCAGGATGGGAGGTCAGCGGTGCTCCAGGGCACTGCCCGCCCCCCACCTCCCTCCCCTGCTCTCAGCAAGTCTGCATCAGCGACAGTGATGCAAACTTTACTTTCGCAGGTGTCTGCTGACTCCCGGGAGTGGAGTGGTGGTGGAAAGTGGGTGTGCACACCCGGGGTGGACAGGCAAACTGGTCAGGGGGCGCTTCTGGAGAGAAAGGCCAAGTCAGGAAGGAAGCGACTTATACATAGTCGAGTAATCCTAATCACTACTGTTGGTTAACTGCTTGCCATGTGTTTGGACCTGTGCTGTTTGAAACGCACCATATTGTTGAATCTCTCCAAAAATTTTAGAATATAAATATTTCACCCCTATTAGCGCCATTTACAGATGGGGAAACTGAGGCTCAGGGGTGTTAAGTGATTTTCCCAAGGTCAGACGGGTAGGAGGGGGCAAAGAAAAGATTCCAGTGTGGATCTCTCTGGCCTCAAAGTTAAAGGTCTGAATTTCTACTCTCCTGTAAAACCTGGAGTCAGAGCATATTCAGACCTGGAAAGGAGTGTAGGAAACACTGCCCTCCTCATTTCACAGATGAGGAAACTGAGGCCGGGGGGCAAGGGAAGGAGACTTGTCCATGGTCACAGAGCAAGTTTGCCAGATTCGGAACAGGAGCACAGCCCTGCACTTGCCTCCCCAAAACACTTTTTCCTTCAGCACAGCCTCCTGGATTCCAAGGTGGAGATCAATGCAGGAAGGAAGACCAAGGGCAAAAGAGAGCTCCTGGTGGGCAGGGGGAAGAGATGCAGGAAAACGGGGAACAGGAAGCGAACCCGTCAAAATGTCCAGGTGGGACCCCATGGTCAGAGGGGACAGAAAATGAAAACCCATCCATTCATTCACTCTGTGAGTCATTCATTTATTCATTCAACAAACATGTATGGGGGCCCACTCTGTGCCAGGCCCCACTAAGGGTACAGAATTAGCCAAACACAGACCCTGCCCTCAGGGAGCTTATAACCAACTGGACAGCATATCTGGGACCCTTGGAGGGGAATGTGTGAACTCCAGAGCTGGGGTGTCTCAGGTCCTCACTGCCCTTAGGGTGGGTGAAGCAGATTTCAGCTCTGCTGTGGGGCCTCGTTGTGGGAGCAGAGGGGTGAAGTAGCAGGGAAGAGGGCGGGGTGCCTCCTGAGCCCAGGGCCCCAGGGGAAGACCTGAAGGCGCGAGCACCCAGGTGTGCCCCACTCCCTGAAATGTAGGCAGGAGACCTTCCCATTTTTCCTCTCTGCACGGCAGCGATTTAAGTTAATTAAGTGGAACAATACATTCTTTCTCAACTGCCTAGAACAGAATAATCTTTCACTGCTCACCCACTTTGGGGAAAGCACAGGCTCTTTGCTTTGAGGTGGCGACAGGTTGTGGCTATCCTAGAAAGAGGCTGTCCTGGGGCAGGATGGGGAGAAAAGGGTGGTTGGGGGCAGACGTCCTGGGCAGTCAAGAGGGCTGAGAAAGGACATCTGGCATCACCACCCTCTGTCCCAAGTCTGGTTTTACCCTGGCTAGTCTTTAGAGCACCTCTGCGTGGATTAGAAAAAGCACCCCCCGCCCGGCTCTGCTGATGCAGAGCCTGCAATTCTAGCCCCCAGAGACCTCTCCACTTGGCACCTCTGTGCAGGGCAGAAATTGCACAATTGCATGTGGGCTCTGTACCTCCCCTGTATTGTCATTCCGTCACTACAGATACATCCCCTGTAGGCACACAGGTTTCAGAAGTGTTGATTGCGCATATGTTTTATTTCTGCAAATCAGATCCTAATTTTTAAATCCAACGAGGAGTCAGCTTTCTAAAGAAATCTTGATTTATGATCCCTCTTCTTTTTCATATTTAGATTTTTTTTCTCTTGGCTTTGCTTAAAACAGGCTATACCTTGAAAACCACATCTCTGCTAAAGGGTCACTATCCAAAATATATAAGGAACTCACACAACTCAATAGTAAAAAAAAAAAAAACAAAAAAAACAAAAACAAGCCCCACAAATAATCCAATTAAATCTGGGAAATGCAAATAAAAAACACAATAAGATTTCACCTCACATCTGTTAGAATGGTTATTATAAAAAAGCCGAGATAAGTGCCAGGGAGGATGTGGAGAAAAGGGAACCCTTGTTCACTGTTGGTGAGAATGTAAATTGGTGCAGCCACTGTGGAAAATAGTATGGAGTTTCCTCAAAAAGTCAAAAATAGACTGCCGTATGATACAGCAATTCCACTTCTGGGTATGTCTCCAAAGGAAATGAGATCATTACCTTGAAGAGATATCTGCATCCCCATGTTCATTGCAGCATTGTATACAATAGCCAAGATGTGGAAACAACCTAAGTGTCTATAAATGGATGAATAGATAAAGAAAATGTGGTATATACATACAACAGAGTTTTTTAAAAATTTTTATTGGAGTATAGTTGCTTTACAATGTTGTGTTAGTTTCTACTGTGCAGCAAAGTGAATCAGCTATACGTATACATATATCCCCTCTTTTTTTTGGATTTCCTTCCCATTTAGGTCACCACAGAGCACTGAGTAGAGTTCCCTGTGCTAAACAGTAGGTTCTCGGGCCTCCCTGGTGGCGCAGTGGTTGAGAGTCCGCCTGCCGATGCAGGGGATACGGGTTCGTGCCCCGGTCCGGGAGGATCCCATATGCCGCGGAGTGGCTGGGCCCGTGAGCCATGGCCGCTGAGCCTGCGCATCCGGAGCCTGTGCTCCGCAACGGGAGAGGCCACAACAGTGAGAGGCCCGCATACCGCAAAAAAACCAAAACCAAACAAACAAACAAACAGTAGGTTCTCATTGGTTATCTATTTTATACACAGTATCAATAGTGTATACATGTCAATCCATACAATGGAATATTATTCTGCCATAAAAGGGAAGGAAATCCTGCCATGTGTGACAACATGGATGAACCTTGAGGGCATTGTGCTGAGTGAAATAAGTGAGACAGAGAAAGACAAATACCATATGATCTCACTTATATATGTGGAATCTAAAAAAGTCGAAGGCTTTCCTGGTGGTGCAGTGGTTGAGAATCCACCTGCCAATGCAGGGGACACGGGTTCGAGCCCTGGTCTGGGAAGATCCCACGTGCCGCGGAGCAACTAAGCCCGTGCGCCACAACTACTGAGCCTGCGCTCTAGAGCCCATGCTCCGCAACAAGAGAGGCCGCGATAGTGAGAGGCCCGCGCACTGCGATGAAGAGTGGCCCCCGCTCGCCGCAACTAGAGAAAGCCCTCGCACAGAAACGAAGACCCAACACAGCCAAAAATATAAATAAATAAATAAATTAATTAATTAATTAAAAAAAAAAAAGTCGAACTCAGAGAAACAGAACAGATTGGTGACTGCCAGGAGTGGAGCGAGGTGTGGGAATGGGTGAAGGTGGTCAAAGGTACAAACTTCCAATTATGAATGAATACATTCTACGGGTATGATGGACAGCAAGGTGACTATAGTTAACGATACTGTGTTATATATTTGAAAATTACAAAGAGAGTAGATCTTAATATTTCCCAACACACACACACACAATTGTAATTACGTGAGATGATGGATGTATTAACTAATCTTATTGTGGAAATCTTTTTGCGATATATACATATATCAAATCATTATGTTGTACGCCTTAAACTTACACAATGTTATACGTCAATTACATCTCAATAAAGCTGGGAAAGAAAGCCACAGCCCAGAGCAAAGCAGACTCAGGATGGTCAGATATATTCGGGTTGTGGAGCCAGGGGACCCCAGGACCCAAGAGGAGTGGGCCTTCCTTCCTCGGCCAGCAGACGGCAGTGTCCACTGGGGGTCTTGCCTCCCAGGGAGGGTTGCAATCTTGGCTTCACTGGGGAGTTGGGGGGCCTCTCTGTGCTCCAAGTCAGGATCTGCCACAGTCTCCTGGGCGAGGGAAGGCAGCCAGGCTCAGGTTCATCCCCAGCTACTGAAGTGCCTCCACTGAGCCGGTGCCTCTGAGGTCTCACTTCCCCTCTCTGGGCCTGTTTCCATACCTACAAATGATGCAACTGACCAGCCATGACAAGCTGATGCTCAGGAATCCACCTTGGCACTCCAGGCCTGAAGGATCCATCGCAGCCCGGTGTCTGGGCCCTTCCACAGATGGCCTGTCTAGTCTCCTCAAGCTCAGGACCCTCCCCTTGCCTGGAAAGCCCTCTCTTTCCTTCTTACAGCCTGTGCCCCCTCTGCCATTCTCAAACTCACCTCCCCCAGGAAGCCTGCCCACACCGTCACCTTGTGCTGAGCCCTCCTGTAATCCCATGGTCCCCCTGTGCTCACCAACACCTTGCCTTGCCATTCTCCTTTTAGTGTGTGTGTGTGTCTGTGAGTCCTTCCCTGCCTCTTCTGAATTCCTTTCCTTTTTTCCAAATCAAGGAGTCCTGGACTCCTTGAATGTAGAATCCCAGTTCAGCAAGGGGCTCAGTGAGATCACTTAATCTGGTGGTTTAAAAAAACAAGAGACAAAAATCAAAACAACTTCCCTTCTAAGCTGAAAAATCCCTTTTCAAAGGAAAGCTTACAGAGAAGGCAGAACAGTCTGAGTGAAGGAGAAGGCCCTGGTCCTGCTGCAGCCCCACTCCCCGGGGCCTGGAAGGAACACCAGGACCAGCCTGCTCTAGTCCAACCCTCTCGGTAACCAAGGAAGATTCAAGGGCCCGGAGTGACCAAGTCATGATAGTGACTCCATGGGCACTTCTAGAAGACTTTAAATTTCAGAAAGCATCTTCCTCCTTTTCTCCTCCCTCCCCAGGTGACCTGCATCCCTGTGATGCAGGAAAGAAAGATCACATCACCCAGAGGGGCCAGGTGACTCGCCCAAAGTCACACAGTTATCAGTCGCAGGATTGGGCTCAGAACTCAGCAGAAGGGGGAGGAAGCTTGCTGAAAGATCGCTCACAAATGCTACAGCTGGGGTTCTGCCCAAGGGCCAGCTCAGTCCCTGGCTCCTAGGGAAGGTTTTCTTGGGGCCTCTGAGGGCTCTCCCAGGCTGAGCATCAGAAGTTGTGTAGGGGAGGGAAGGCAGGCCCCCGTCTCTTTGCTCCTCATGAATCTAGGGAGATGAGCGCGGCCCCTGGTGCCTCCAGTGGCCCTTCAGGATTCTTGCTGAAAGGTTAATTACCAGACCATCCCATCAAAGGAAATTGCACTTTTGTACAATTTGCCTTAAAGACCAAACTGAACTTCAGCAACATAGTTATTTATGGACTCTAATAAGCATTTTCTGGGTGTGATTAACCTTTATGCCAAAGTCACACTGGGAATTGGGATGGCAGCTTCAATTCTAGCCATGCTGTGTGCTGGCCGGGGGGTGGGGGCATGTACAGCAGCTGGAGCAGCCTGGAGCAGGCAGGCAGCTGTCAGCCTCTGGCCCGCCCACCCCGCCCTCTCCATGGCTCCTGCGCCCTTCCCTCTCCTCTGCCCATCGCTTCTTCCCACGCCCTGTCCTGATCGATCCCCCTCCATGCTTCATCCACTTGAAAGACAGACCTGATCGCCTGCTTACTGGGCCCTAGTCTCCACTCAGCTGCTAAAAACAGTTCTGTGACCTTGGGCACCTCAACTATAAAACCCCTGTGAAATGGGGAGCATGGAACTTGCTCTGTCTGCTTTCCGCAGCACAGCGCCCCTTCCGTGCCAGCGACCCCTGGGCCCTAGGACGGTCAGTTTATGTGATGCTGTGATGGAGCCACAGCACGCCCTTGGCCTTCTCAGGTTTAACATTCCGGCTTTGGCTCTTTGGCGAGTGGAGAGATTTGCAGCTGAGGTGCGGGTTTTATCTGGGGGCCTCGGGGCTGCCAGGCTGGCACACAGAAGTGAGGATCTACCTCGTGAGTGAGCCCAGCGCCTGCCAGCTTCAGATCCTCAGTCCCATTTTGGTTTTCTCTCCACCTCACCAAGTCCTGAGAGCTTGGTTTGTCAAAAACGGTTCTGAAAGGAGAACCAGCGGCTAAGGCTGATGACAGAGGTGTCCAAGAAAGTGGCGATTCTTAGGTCAAAACCACTTTTGGTTTACTTTGAGAGAGGATGACATGTCCAGTTTGGTGAAGCCCAGGCCTCTGATGTGACCCTACTCACCACATGCTCCAGCCATATTTTTTGGAGTGCTAGACCTCACCACAGAGTGAAGGAAGCTCTTCACCCTCCCCAGGAAAATGGTCAGCATTACACGCAACATTCTGCATTTAATTACAGGGTTTCCTCCCCTCCCCTGCCTCGTGTGTTTGTAGACACCAGATTAAGAATTCACAGCTTTAGGGGCTTCCCTGGTGACGCAGTGGTTGAGAGTCCGCCTGCCGATGCAGGGGACACGGGTTCGTGCCCCGGTCCGGGAGGATCCCACATGCTGCGGAGCGGCTGGGCCCGTGAGCCATGGCCGCTGAGCCTGCGCGTCCGGAGCCTGTGCTCCGCAACGGGAGAGGCCACAACAGTGAGAGGCCCGCGTACCGCAAAAAAAAAAAAAAAAAAAAAAAAAAAAGAATTCACAGCTTTAGCAGAACACAAACAACAACCTTTAAACTTCAGGGGCTTGTCGCTACAGTGCAATGCTCTCCTGTTGGTGGAGTTGGAAAACTAGTGAAAGTTGAAGAGGATATCAACGTACGGTGGAAGGAAATACACAGGAAAACTCTGGAGTTTTCATGAAACTGTGATTCAGGAGTAAGCCAGGAGCCTTGACCAACCCTTCCGCAGAGCCAGAGGTGGCACAGGCCCAGATTCTGTACAGAGCCGACATTTCCTGAGGGGAGAGATTGGTTTGGGAATTTTAAGAAACATTTTTCTTTGCATTGTGCAAAACCGGCCCTCTGTTGGGAGAAAATGACTTTGTGAACCAGCACTTCCAAGGAGAGGTAAGGGTCAGGGTTACTGTCAGCCAGCCAAGGACAGGCTTCATCCCGTGGCATTTGCTTTGGATTCATGATGAATCTGGACTCGCCCTGCTCCTCTGTGAACCCTTGGACATTCAGATGCAAGGCTAAGACCTTCTGGCTGGTGTATTTGCCATCTAATTAGAACCCTGTGGCGTAAGTGCATTGTACTGAGGCAATTCCATGCAGTTGGGACTAGTCTGAGTTCTCTGATGGCCAGGGTCTAGTGCATGTACGGAGGGCACCTGGGCACATTGACGGGAGACCGAGTTGCTTTGCTTCGGAGGGTCGGGGAAGGTGCTGCTGCGGGGAGGGGCTCTGGACCTGGCGTTTGAGGGCTGCAGACTTCACCAGGTGGGCCAGGGTGATGAGGGGGCAAAAGTGTGCAGACACCAGCAGGACCCCACGTGCTGGGGAAGCAATAAGTCATTCAGTGTGAATAAAACGTGGTGTGCTTTCAAGGAGGATGTGAAAGGCCGAAACACAAAGCACAGCTTCAGGCTTAGAAGGATAGCGATGGAAAGCCAGGCAGCAGGGCTGACATTTTCACGTAGGGTGTTACCGGTTCCTTTAATTTGCCTACAGCTGAGCTGCCTCTGGGAGCCCCATTTCCATGCTGTGTGTGTACACGTGTGTCTGTGCTGGGAGTGGCAGAGGCAGGGGTGGGTGACAAGCCGGGGGTGGGGGTCTCTAGTCCCCTTCTAGAAGAGGTCTCCGGCCATTCCAGCTGAGCGGCCCTCTCTGGGGACAGTCGCTCAGAGCTGGGTCCCTGCTGCCTGTGCTGAGCCGAGCAGCAGGTCTGTCAGTGAGGACACAGCTCTCCCTCCGCTCGGCATGCAAGAGCCACGGGCTGGCCTGGCGGCTTCCTCCTCTCTCCGCTTCTGCGTTTTGAAGTGGAAAAGGAGGGTAAAGATATTTCGCCATCTCTCTGGGGACAGTGAAGTTTAATTAGTGATTAATAAAGTGTTGGAAGTTCCTTGGGGCCAGAGAGATGAATGGGTTTATTCTAATCACTCCCGAGTCCCAGGAGCGAGTTAGCTGACCCCAGCGCCGTTGGCTGAGGCCAAGCTCTGGGCACGGGATGGGGGTACAGGGCCGGGGGGTGGGCCTCGGAGCCTGGAGCTTGGCCCAGTAAGAGCAGAAAGACCCCTGTGATGTGACGGGAGGAGTGTGCCAGCGAGGGGGTAAACAAACCCACTGCGGACTCAGGCACAGCACTGAGGGGACAACGTGGGGGAATCATCAGGGTCAAGGGGGGCTTCCTACAGGAGGTGTGGGTGGAACAGGTCCTGACCAGGAGTGGGGAGCATTCGATTCCATCTTGGGTGGGAGAGCGGGGAGCAGGGTCTGTCTTTGTCATCAGACGGCGGGAGTGGGCAGGTGGGTGGCACAGGTCCTGAGGGTCTGGGGCGCAGGGTAGAGGCCAGTTTGGGAAGAAGGTACGGGAGCAACAAGCTCAGGACTTGGGTGAGGCAAGGGAGGCATTTTTCTCAAGCATGGAATTTAAAGAGCTGCCCCAAAGTGCAGTATCAAGATAAATCATATTTTAATATTATTACTGATTTTTCCTTTTACCCGAGGCTCCAGTATGGCCCAGCACTGTTAGTGATCCTGGCTTTTTTTTTAAAAAAAGCTTTTGATACGTTGTTCATCATGGAATTTTTTGCATTAATTTAGAGTTTAAAAAATATTGCATTAAAATATTATGTATCTTGCCTACTAAGTTTTCTGGTCCCCCCCCCCACCACCGCCTTAAATTTTGCACTGGAGGTGAATGCCTTGGTCTCCTCACCGTAGTCCTCGCCCTGCGAGTGAGGTCTGCAAATGAGGGCTGCGAATGTGTGCGGCTTGTGTTGGCCACCACCCTGGCTCTACTCTGAATTAGAAACTTGCTCACGTGGGACTCGGACAAGTCCCTACCTCTCTCACGAGCTCATTTTCCCCTGTGAAATGGCTAAGGCTGCTTCCAGATCGAAGTGTCCCTGTCTGAAGTTCTGCAGTGAATTTTGCAGAACTGTTTGGGAATGGGCTGGTGCTGAGACACCATGGCAGGTCGGGGGGCGGGGGGGAGGAGAGGAGACGGTCCCGGGGAGGGGACCCCAGGAAGGAAGAGCAGAGGAACAGGGGTGCTGATGCAGAGAGCAGCCTCCCATGAGGCCAGGGAGACAGGGCTCTCATGTCCTGACAACTGGAGGGGGGGCTGGGTACCATCCTCCACTACCCCCACCCCCCGCATGCTCCTTAGCCCTTCACAAATCAAATCCCAAGGGAAACAATCACCTCGCCTCCAACCCGTGGCTAAATAAGAATCAGCAAGTTCAAATCAATCAGCGTGACCTATTGAGTGCCTGTTGTAGACCTGAAACACAACGTAACTCGTTAATATATTCAGCACATTAGAATGCAATGAACAAAACAAAATCCTTCCCATCTTGGATCAAGCTGTGCTGCTCACGGAGGACTTGTACATACACTGCGTCCTGTAAGCCTGGCGGAGTGGTGGTGGGGCGGCTATTACACCCGTGTTCACAGGTGAGGAAATCGAGGCACAGAGAGGTCAAGTAACCTGCCCATGGCAACACAGTGAAACTGGGGCTGGATGCCAGGTCTCTTTTGACTCTGAATCCACAGGGAAGGTGTTGACCTTAAGGGAGGGGGCACAATGATTACGTGTGGGTGTTAGTTGAAGAAGGGGGCAGCCCTCTAGGTGTGAGACCCATGCTCCTCTCCCCCGGTGGGCTGAAATTTTGGAATCAGAGTGCCACAGAGTCCCCAGGGAGGGTAAGAGGCAAAGATTCTCCCTGGATTAGAGCAGGCATCTTTCCAGACACATTTATCCCTTCACCTCTCTGGGCCTCAGCTTCCTCATCAGGGACAGCCACGCCAGCCAGCCCCACAGAGAATGAAGTACCATCGCGGATATAAAATGACTTGGTAAATGGTGAGGCACAATTTGTAGTGACCAGTAATTAGCTGGGTGGGGATGAGGGCCCGGGAGGCAGCTCATTAAACCACAGGTCCTGAGCTCCTGCAGCTGGGGAGGGAGGGCGGCTCACTAATGGGGGGGTCTTCTGTGAGCCCATGCGGGTCGGGGGGGGCTCGGGGGTGCAGGTGGGAGGGTGTGGGTGTGGGTGTGTCGGGACACGCCTGTGCCACCCTTGAGACCCCGTGAGGATGGAGGTGGCTTGCTCAGGCAGAGCCTCTCTGGTGGCCCCCAGCCCTCAGGGAGAAAGTTCCCCTCTGTCCTGGGAACCTGGGCTCCTGCTGTCCCTGCCTCCCTTTCAGGCCCTTCAGAGAGCAGGGCAGCCCCAGACCTCGTAGGCAGAGAGGACACGGAGGAGGAGGGCAGGGAGGCTGGGCCGGTGGGGGACGGGTGTATGTCTGGGATGAGACGTATTTGTATGAAGGGGACAAGAGAGGCGGCAGGTAGCTCCCGGCCAGACTCTGCTCATGACACAGAGTCTAACTGCGTCCCTCACCTCCCTGTGCCCACAGGCCCTTCTCCTCCTGGGGCTGCACTCCATCTCCGCCTCCCTCCAGGACCAGCACTGCGAGAGCTTGTCCCTGGCCGCCAACATCTCTGGTGAGCACCCCCATGTGCCTCCTGCAAGATTCCAGGTCCCCAACCCCCAACCCCAGGGCTCCCAGAGCCTGCACACAGAACCATGCCCTGGGGCAGGAGCAGCAGAGAGATTTCCCCTCTGGGGCTCCAAGCAATCCATCATCTATCCACGGAGTGCTGTGTTGAGCAGGACCCTGAAGTTGGGTGTAAGTGTGGTGGGAAAGAGAGCTGCGATTAGGTGACAACATCAGCCAGGGGCACAGAGGGGCTTGGGGCACGTGTGCCAAGTCGTTATCCTCCCTGCTTTGGGGTGGACAACAGGGAGGTCGCCCCAGCCCTTGCAACTGTGAGAACCAACAGAACAGAGGGCTGGGCTGTGACTCAGGCATCAGTGAGGAAGAAAGCCTGCTGTTTGCTGCTGCTAAAAATGCCTGAAGCATAATATGTAGGGCGCTCTGTGTGGGGCACTGTCTGAGGTATTTGAGATACAGCTCTTCCTTGATTTACAATGGGGTTACGTCCAGATAAACTTATCATAAATTGAAAATATCGTAAGTCAAAAATTCACTGAATACACCTAACCTACTGATCAGCATAGCGTAGACTAGCCTACTTTGAAATGCTCAGAACACTTACATTAGCGACAGTCGGGCAACATCATCTAACACAAAGCCTATTTTATAACAGTGTTGAATATCTCTTGTAATTTATTGAATAGTGTACTGAAAGTGAAAAACGGAGTGGTCGTCTGGGTACAGAGTGGTTGTCAGTGTGTCAGTTGTTTACTCCCGTGATCGCATGGCTGACTGGGAGTTGCTGCAGCTGCCAGTGCCCAGCATCACGAGAGAGGACTGTACCACATATTACTAGCCTGGGAAAAGGTCAAAATTCAACATCTGAAGTGTGGTTTGTACAGAATGCATATTGCTGTCAAGCCATCGTACAGTCGAAAAACCATCAAAGTCGAACCATCGTAAGTCGGCGACCGTCTGTATATTCACCCAGTTTTTACGATCTTCTGAGGCAGGTGCTGTTATCCTCCTTTTACACATAAGGAAACTGAGGCACAGAGCAGAACTAGTAAGTGCTGGAGCTGATTTGAGCCCAGGAAGCCTGGCTCCCAGATACGTTCTATACCACCGTGGTCTACCCCTCATCGACAGAAAATACTGCTTAACTGCAAATATTACTAACACTTGTATAACTTCACCAATCCAACTCATTAACTGAGCACCTACTGTGCGCCGGGCCCCATGTTCCCTGGGAGAACAAAGAGGAGCTCACAGTTTGGTGTGGGAGTCAAGTTCATAAACACATGTGCTATGAGGCGCAAGGCCCGCGCTGTTGGAGAAATGGCCACCACGTGCTGGCAGGGAAGCGGAGTTTCTGAACCTGGGCCTGCGGGGAGAGGAGGCTTGGGGAGAGGAGGCTTCCACAGCTCCAGGCAGCTGCCCCGTGGCCTGCTGTTCCCTCAGTAGGGTGGGGGTTGGGGGGCGAGAGAATGAGCACCAGACCTGGAGCACCGACTGGATTCCCATGCTCATAGGGGCGCTCAGTCTTGTCCTGTCTGCCCTAGGGGGCCCCACTGATAGCCACAGGGATGAGCATGCCTTTGACTCCCTTGAGCCTCACTTTGCAGTTATAGAGTAGGGTGGGAGGGCTGACACCTGCCTCAAGGATCTGTTATGCTTAAATGCACTATGTTTAATGGCAATATTTCACAAACTGTAGAGCGCCATACCACTACTGAATATTATTTATTATTGTTGGTAAGAGCAGGCTTTTAAAAGTGCTTACTGTGTAGCCAGAATGAGGGGCAGGCACTTGCCATGAATTGCTCACTACAATGGAGGTGGCAGGGAGGTTAGATCGGGGTGGTGTGAATCCAGGAAGCCTTCCTGAAGGAAGAGGTTTCAAGGTGAGTCTCTGAGAGACTCTGAGCAGGGACTGGCAGAGAAGAGCCAATGCTCTGAGCCGAAGCTAGAGTTGACTGAGGACTAGCAGGTGGGTTTGGTGGAAGAACAGGGGAGGGGTCAGGAGGGACGAGCAGTAAGCCTGGGGAGGTACTGGGAGCCCAGAGCATCTGGCTGCAAAGGTGGCTAAGCTGGGCCATGAGGAACAGAAAGTTCTTGAGCAAGAGTCTGGAGAAAGACTGGGAGGGAAGAGACCTGCTCGGAGGCCTGGCCTGAGAAGAAGCTCCCCCCGATCCCAGCCCCTTGCACGGCGGCCAGGTCCGTCTCCACTGACTTGCTTATTGTGCTCCTGCGCAGTGACATTCCCTGAGCCCACGAAGGTGTCACCTGTCCTTGGAGGCAGCAGGCTGTGATGAATGTCGTTCATTTCCTGATGATTTGTACTCTGTGCCCCTACCCCCAGCCCAGCCCAGCCTGCCTGGCTTCAGGGCACACAATCCATCACCCTCCACAGCAGCCTCTGAAAATGGGCTGTTTGTCTTCCGACGCTAAGACCTACCCAGACTGATGGGCACTGGTAGAGACAGATGGTGAGGGTGGGGTGGAGGGACTGAGACAGATGGGTGGGCGTCTGGCCGGGGTGGCTGGCACTGAGCTGGGGCCTTTGGGGGGCCTCTCACATGCCAGGAGCAGGGAGAAGGTGGGTCCCCAGGGCCCAGGCTCCATCACGTGGCAGATCACAGACTTGACAACTCATAAAATCATGGCATAAATATGACGATGCCAGAAAGTAATAGAATTATTGACCCATGACATCAGAGATAAATGGAATCATAGCACTGACAAGGACCCAGGGTCATCTCCTGTCTTAAGGTCATGAATGATAATAATAATTAATGTAATAACTAATAATATCAACTAATGTTTACTTAGTGCCTATTGTATGTTAGACACCATTCTAAGTGCTTTAATCTCATTCAGTCATCAAACAATACTGTTAGGATTTTTTTTTTTTTTTTTTTGCGGTACGTGGGCCTCTCACTGTTGTGGCCTCTCCCGTTGCAGAGCACAGGCTCCGGCCGCGCAGGCTCAGCGCCACCAGGGAAGCCCAGGAATTATTATTATTATTATTATTTTTTTTTTTTTGGCTGTATGTGGGCCTCTCACTGTTGTGGCCTCTCCCCTTGTGGAGCACAGGCTCCGGACGCCAGGCTCAGCGGCCATGGCTCACGGGCCCAGCTGCTCCACAGCATGTGGGATCTTCCCGAACCGGGGCACGAACCCGTGTCCCCTGCATCGGCAGGCGGACTCTCAACCACTGCGCCACCAGGGAAGCCCTCAGGAATTATTTTTATCATCATCGTACAGAAGAGAAACGTACAGCTCAGAGACGTTACGTAATTTGCTCAAGTACACATGGTTACTAAGCAGTAGCCCCAAGATTTGAATCAAATGGCCTGATTCTGGACTTTCCTGCCACCATGTATGTGGTCACCTGGAAAGTCGCAGTACCCAGGGCCCACTATGGTCAGTCCTCCAGGGGTGCAGAGACGCCCCTGCAGTTTCCCATACCTATACTGGGTTTACCCACAGCTCCCAGTATTCCTCAGAACCTACTATGTGCCTGACACCGTACTAGGTGCAAAACTGAAGAGCCCATAGACCCGCAGGACCGGAGGCTCCCACCCACATGTCCTGATGAATCACTCACACACCCTACAAAGGCATCTTTCTATTCTGCCCAGCCAAGGAGAAGACAGTCCAATGACGAAGTGGCTGAGCAAAGAGCAGGACTCTCTGCCTGGCCTCTCTATGCCAGGTGACACAGGCAGAGCCCCTGCCCATTCATCCCGGCAGCACCTTCCTGGACTGAGCAAGCTGCCCTCTGGGCAGCCTTGGCTGAGTCTCCCTCCTGGGCTTAAACCAAACAGGGGGATGGGCTTCCCAGCTGCAGGGCTGCTGCCATGTGCCCACCTACCCTAGTTCATTCAGAAGCCCCTGATGGGAGACCCGACATAACTGGGGACAGGAACCAGGTTCCAACCTTCCTTGGAAGTTATCTACTATGGAAAGATCTGCTGAGTACATTTGGACCCTGAGCCCGATGGGAAGGGAACTATATAATCTATTTGGGGGAAGAAACCAGTGCCCAATTGTGCACAAGTTTTAAATAGGCCACCTTCAAAGGGTTCTTTTCTGTTCATTAAAGCGGTTCCCCCCAGGACTCTGACTCAGCAGGTGTTTTTCAGAGGCAGGTGGGAGCCCTTCGTACTGTTCCTCTCTCCTCTTCCCTCCGTTCGCAGGGATCTGGGGCGGGCTGACCACAGTGCTCCCATGAACATCTGGAGTGTTGGCCCCCATGCATCTGCTTCGTGCATGTGTGGGGAAGGAGGAAGACACAGGACCAGTTTTATGGGTTACTTTTGGTTCCTCCCACCCCAGCCCCAGAAGAAACTCTGAAGGGATCTAGCTGCCCCATGAGTGAGGAGGTGAGCCACCAAGTGACAGGAATGTTAATACCTCAGACACACTGAGCACACACCTGCCTGAGGGCCTTTGTAGCTGCTGTTCCCTCTAGAACCCTCTTCCCCCAGGTAGGCACACAGTTACCTCTCTCACTTCCATTGGGTCTCTGCCTAAATATTAGGACCAAATTAAAATAGCATTCCTGTCAGTCTTTATCTCCTTACCCTGCTTGTTTTTTCTCCATAGCATCTCTCACTGGTTAACAGGTACGTCTGTCTGTCTGCACACACAACCCCAACCCCCAACCCCGTAGACTGACAGCAGGGCATTTTTTTTTATACAGCACATTCCTATTAGTTATCTATTTTAGACATATTAGTGTATATATGTCCATCCCAATCTCCCAATTCATCCTACCACCCCCCACCCCCACCCCCCCCGCTTTCCCCGCTTGGTGTCCGTACCTTTGTTCTCTACATCTGTGTCTCTATTTCTGACAGCAGGGCATTTATTTTATTCATTACTGTATCCTCAGCTCCTAAAACATTTTTTAGGTGGTCAGTAAAACTTATTGAATAAAGAGCGAAGTCTTTATTTCTCCCCACCTATTACTTCACTGACCAGGAGGGGATCCTGGTGACGGGTCTGCATGGGGAGGAGTTGGGTCCTAATAGTAATAACTCAGGCTTCGTGCTGCTGGCTGGTAAGTCTACTTGGCTATTTGCAAGGTTGGTTTACTCTGGTCCAAACTGCTCCTCAGCCCAGAACTATGCTACCCAAGGGGGGACATATTCCCCAGAAGAGCAGGAGAGACTGCACATTTGTATCAGTGGGACCTGGAGAATCACAGTCCAACAGCCCTGACCTCTAGGTCCTTATAGCCCCCATGCTGAGTGACACCAGGACTTCCTTTCCTTCCTTCTCCCCTTCCCAACTAGGAAATCCAGTCCCTCCCCCCCAACTAGGAAATCCAGTCCCTCCCCACCCACAGCACCTCTGAAATTATTTTTCTCTGTACCTTGCTCTCCTGGCTTTCTGTCTGCTTCTCCCTGTTTTATTCTCAGTGTCTTTTGTCTTCTGTTTCCTCTCTCTCCCCCTCTCTCCTTCTCCCCTTGTCCCCTCCCTGCTTTTCTTCTCAGAGTGATGGAGTGAATTGAATGGGTGGCATGAATCTCATCAAGTGCCCTTCACATTGCCTGGTACAGAGTAGTGTTCAACAAAGGCCGTTTCCCCCGGCCCCCCAAATCCTGTACACCCTTCCTTTCCTCCTCTTTTCCCTCCCTACCTCTCTCTTGTCCGTCTACTCCCTAAAACCAAGAGGCCAATTCCGCTTAGAACTTTCTAGCCCGTATTTGCGCGTCGTAGCCCGGTCGCCGCTCCTGATTGGCCCTGTGCCTCTGGCCACACCCCTGCTTGGCTCTTCCCTCCCTCGGACCCCGCCCACCCAGTCTCCGGAGCCCAGTCCAGCGCGCGCGGGCCTTTTCTTTCCGAGGGATGGGCAACGTCGTCCCCCGACCACTTGCATTTAGTTCCTCTTCTCCATTCTTGCAGCCTCTCTCTCCCTTTCTTCCCGTCTCGCACCAAGACTTTCATTCCCTCCGGGATTTTCTGGGCTCTTCATGTAAAGGTCATGTCTGATGCAGTGTTCCCCCGCACCACCTCCACGCAGCCTTCTGTGAGCTTCGAGGGACGGGAGGAAGGGAGAGAGGGAGGCACTACCGGAGGAACCCAGGGCACAGAGACCAGTGCACCCAAATGCTGAGGAGGCCAGTTGCCCAGACTGGGGACCGCTGTGGTGCAGTCGGAAGAGCCCTGGGCAGGCGTCAAAACCCACTTCTGCCTCTTAGTGTCTATGCGACTAAGGATAAGCAATTTGCTCGGCCTCAGTTTTCCTATCTGTAAAACAGGGAGAATTCGCACCCACAATGGCAGATGGTGTGAGACCCATAGTAAGTGGTATGGAATCCTAATCTGTACCACGGACTAGAGGCAGAAAGCTCTACCCTGCCCATTCCCACCTGCATATGCCTGACCAGCCGTGGGTGGGGTCAGGCCTCTGGGCATTGGCTGGTACCTGGTCCTTGAGACCAGGAGGGCCATTGGCTCAGCAGCCGGTCCCTGCCTTGGCTCTGGCCTGGTCTTGGCTGTGGTTGGTGCCCAGTCCTGCCCTGCCCTCTGTTCTTTTCAGAAGGGACTCTGGGGCACTTTCCAGGGCAGGGGAGAGAGGGCAGGGAGGGAGGGCAGATGCTACACTGAGAGTGGGCCTTAGGCAAGTTCCAGGTACCACTTGTGACAGTCCATTTAATGCTCCCAGTGCCTAGCTCAGGAGATAATGTGAGTGAGTGAGTGAATGAACAACCTACTGAGGAAGATTATTACGTCAGGTGGTATATGTAAAGCACCTGGCAGGTGCCTGGCACACAGTCAGCCCTCGGTAAATACTGCCCCTTTCCCTGCTGCCTCTTGGACTGTTCTCCTCCCTTTATTGGCAAGCAGTGTGCTGTAATAGAAAGAACACTCGATTTAGAGTCCCAAACACCTGGTTATGAGTCCTAGTTCTTTCACTCATTGACGCACGACCCTGGGCAAGTCACTTACTTCCCTGGGCCTCAGTTTCCTCATCTGTAAAAAGGGAATAATGAATCTGTAAATTTTTAAAAAAGGGAGTAATGACATTGCAGGGTGAATGAGGAGCAAACAAAATACATGAAGAAGGCCTTTGGAGAAGCAAAGCACGGTCCATAATACTATGCCTCCCTCCTGACGGCCACATGCCTCCGCCTCTCCCCTCCTGCAGGCTCAGCACGACTGGCATGACCCATGGCAGATTAAAATCTCAACCTGATTTCCTCACTCCCCTACCCCCATCACCTCTCTGTGATGTCCTTCGTGGAGGCTCCACTGTGGCACAGCACCAGGGCTTGGCCCACCCCTGCTGCCTAGCTGGCCATCTCCTCGTGTCCATTAAGCCCCAATCCAGATTTCTTTCTCTTTCGATTAAACCACTTAGCCTTGAAGCCTTTGCCCCTTGAGCCCAGATTTGCACACACATCCTATGAATAGCTTTGATTAGAAAGAAAAACCAGAATTTGGTACAAGTGTTGCTCAGTGCTGCCTTGCATCCAGCAAGTAAGGGATGCCGGTCTAACCCAATGCTGTTTCCTGAGAGACTGGGCACAGGCTAAGCTGTGGGGGGGAGATGGCAGGCGGGCCCCAGCCAGGGCTTGGCAGCTGCTGCTGCCCTGGACTGAAGATGCCACCCCTTCATTGGCTCGGGGCTCTCCCTGGCTTGTCTGTACACTCTATGGCCAGTCTCAGGTTACTAACTTCTCCCATCATGATGGACACACTGGGTCTCCACAGGACTGGCGTGCCAGCCTTGAGAGGAGAGGGGCACGGAAGGGCAGAGAAAGAAGGGGCAGCATCAGGAGGGATGCCAGGACTGTCCTCAGCCCAGCCCCCACCCAGTGGAGACCAAAAGCCCCCACCTTCCCAGAAGTGTTACTGTGGCTTCAGCTCTGCTCCAACACGCACACGCACACGCACACGCACGCTCCACTCCAAAACGCTCTTAATTAAGGGCAAACATTTGGAAGGGGATTTTGACATCCTCTCTTTAGTCCAGTTGTTTACATCCTTTTCTTTTTTTTTTTTTTTTTTTTGCGGTACGTGGGCCTCTCCCGTTGTGGAGCACAGGCTCCGGACACACAGACTCCGCGGCCATGGCTCACGGGCCCAGCCGCTCCACGGCATGTGGGATCTTCCCGGACCAGGGCACGAACCCACGTCCCCTGCATTGGCAGGTGGACTCTCAACCACTGCACCACCAGGGAAACCCCTACATCATTTTCTGAGTCACAGACCCCTTTGAGAATCTAATGAAAGCCGTGGTGCCTTTCCCAACTGCATGTATAGAACAAATTTTTCATTTAATTTCAAAGTCTCTATGAACCCTTAAAGCTTCCAGTGGACTGAGATTAAGAATTTCTGATCAGATCCAACTACTTCATTATCGATAAAACACTAAGGCTCAGAGAAGGCAAGAGACTTGCCTACAATCACACAGCAAATTAGTAGCAGAGCCCAGTCTGAAGCCAGGGTTCCAGATTACTGATTCCTTTCCACTCCCCCATATGGTGTCTCCCTCCCTTTTTTCTCCATGGTCCCCTTCTCAGTCAGTCCTCTCCTAGGTCCCAGCACAGACCAGAGCACGAATGTTCGGTAGAAGTGGTTATCAGGTGAGCTAGAAGGTGGGCCAACTTCCTTCAGCTGGTTCCTCCCTGCAGGTCCAGAGCAGATGTGGTTTGGTTGTAGAGACATGTGAGGGAACTGGGTCAGGGGTTGGCTGGGTCTCTTCCGAGCCATTCCAGGCTGTGAATTCTTTTTTTTTTTTTTTTTTTAATATTAAATGTGGTTTTTTCCTTTTTCTTATTTATTTATTTATTTATTATTATTTTGGCTGCGTTGGGTCTTCATTGCTGCACACCGGCTTTCTCTAGTTGCGGCGAGCGGGGGCTACTCTTTGTTTCAGTGCGGGGGCTTCTCACTGTGGTGGCTTCTCTTGCTGCGGAGCATGGGCTCTAGGCGCGCAGGCTTCAGCCGTTGCGGCATTCAGGCCCTAGAGCACGCGAGCTTCAGTAGTTGTGGCATGCAGGCTCAGTAGTTGTGGCACATGGGCTTAGTTGCTCCACGGCATGTGGGATCTTCCCGGACCAGGGATTGAACTCATGTCCCCTGCATTGGCAGGCGAATTCTTAACCACTGTGCCACCAGGAAAGTCCCAGGCTGTGAATTCTAAGAGCTGCGGTCCAAGTAAAGGGCCAAGAGAAGTGTCCTCAGGCTACAGAGCAGGGGACCTGGAGCACGTCCAGCCTTCCTCTAAGTGCCAGCCAGGATCTCAACTTTTAACACCACCTCCAGCCATCTCTGTTCCTCCTCTGCTCTGGAACCCACATTGTCTCCCTAGTGCCATAGCATCAAATTCAGATTCCTTTCCCTGGTGTCTCCTCTGCAGAAAAGGAGCTCATCTCTGCACTGGGGTCATTGCTCCTGTCCTGTGCCCAGATGGCTTGTGAATGTGGACCAGAGGGGAGGCGGGGGGACACTGCAGTGGGGATGTTGCTCTGCCACACCCATTGTCTCTGCCCCCAGGACTGCAGTGCAACGCATCCGTGGACCTCATTGGCACCTGCTGGCCCCAGAGCCCTGCAGGGCAGCTGGTGGTTCGACCCTGCCCTGCCTATTTCTACGGTGTCCGCTACAACACCACAAGTAAGGGAGCCCGTGGAGGGCAGACCATCTCCTGGGAGGTGGGACAGGATGGGGAGAGCTTGGGACTTGTTGGAGGTGGGGAAAATAATAATGACAATGGCAATAATAGTAATGCCATTCATGGGTACAACCGCCGTTGACCAATGGCCAGCGCTGTGCTCTGCTGGGTATTCTGCTCATTACTACCGATGCTCACGATACCCTGGAAGATGCTACATGTGACTATGTTACATAACTAAGGCCTCCGAGGCTCAGAGAGGTTAGGGAAGTTGCCCAAGGTCAGCAGCTGGTACGAGGTGAAGCTGGAATTTGCATCCGGGTCTGTCTGACACTTTCTTCTGCAGGTGACACACTGGGTTTACGTTGGCATGAGCCATGAGGTAGGGCAGAGATCATCAGAAAGCCCTAACTTTGCTCAGAGAGGATACCAGGCCTATCCAGGGCCCTCCAACCACGAGATGGGGGACTCAAAGTTTTAGATCCATAGGCAGGGGGCTTGTCCTTGCATGTAGGCCCACAGGTGGGGTGGGGGTGGGAGACGACTGACCCGGGCAGGGTTTGTTCGGATACTTGATCCCCATGTAAACACCCTGCTCCCCTAGGGCCCTGAGCCTCCACCTCCAGGCTTTGCAGCTTCTTGCTATGCCACCTGTCACCCTCAGAATTAATTTGCTCTCCCCTGTCAAGGCCTCACAGCCCCTGCTTATCAGGAGGGCAACAGCTGCAGGCCAGGGGCCCTGAGCTGTCTGAGGGGAGGGTGGGGGGTTCCTTGGGTGGGCCCTTGGGGTCTGGTGGGCCTGAGATCAGAGCCCCCCCCAAGAGGTGACAGAGGGTGACCACAGACACCAACTGTGACCTTTAACACAATTTTCCTCTCTTATGGCCCTCGGGCCCCTCATCTGAGGATGGAGAAGGCTCGATGACATGGCTTCTTAAGACTGTCCAGCTCAGAACTCCCAAGTTCTTTCTCCTGCCCCTCTCTTTTTTTTAACCAGCTGGATTAATGGGGTTTGGGTTGGGGGCCACAGCCAAGGAGGGGTGGGAAGGCCCTGGGGAGGTGTTGGGACTGGGCGGGAGGCTGGAACAGCCAGACCATGCAGCTTCGTGTGTCTGCAACTGCACCCTGGACCCCAGGAGGAGAAGAAAGCCTGGAGGAGGTGTGGGGAGAATGCAAGTAGGAGGAAGGGCAGGACAACCTAAAGGAGAGTTTGTGTATCCTGCCAGCCTCTAACTTGGGCCCATTTTAGTTGGAAATGCAGGCAAAGAGGCTAAAAATGCCCAAGGTCACAGGGCTTGGAGGCAGCACTGGAACTGGGGAGCCAGAGCCCTCCTGCTGTTCCCCTCACCCGGCTGGGTGCCCTGCGCTGGAGCTCCCCAGAGAAAGGCAGCACTAGGGCTGGTGCTTGGTGGGGCATGGGGGGCTGCTCCCAGAAGGAATCCCCCAAGTCCCCTCACCAGAGCACCAGGTCCTGTCAATTCCACCTCCAAAGTGAGTCTCATGTCTGACCCTCCCTGCCCTCCATCCCCAATGCCACTGCCCAGGTCCAGGGTACCCCAATCTCCAACCCTAGTTTCTCATCTGACCCTGTCACACACACCCTTGCTTGGAGTCAGCCCTTCTGTGGGTCCCCATGGCCCCCATGGTCAAGTCCACCCGCTAGCTACAGTCCTGCCTATCTTTGCAGCCGGTCCTGGCCACTCCCCATGAACTACCGCCACTCTCATCCCCGAACGTGACTTGACATGCCCCGAATAAACCTTTAGTGCCTGGGCACATATAACTCAATTGGGTAGTCCTGCCATAAGTGGAAGCCAGGAGTCTTGGCTTCTAGTCCCAGCTCCACCTGTACCTGGTTAAGGAACCCTCTGCACTGGCTCTGCCCGGGCCTCAGTTTCTCCACCTGCAGGATGGGTGGTGGGAGGTTTGGGTGAGGTGCTCTCTGGGCTCCCTTGCTCTCCCCTCTGTGATCCCAGGAGAGGAGATGGAGGAGGTGATGGTCGCTTGACATGGGGGCAGGGCTGGAAGACTGCCCTTTCCAGGTGCCCCCAGTGCCAGAATGATGAGGAACACCCGTGTCAACAGTAGCGACTGGTAACCCAGAATTGTACCTGATCGTTAGGCGCTATTTAATTCATTTACCGACGAGGTGCTGCCAGGACCTCTAGGCCTTCCCCTTAATGGCCTCCCTCCCACTGCATCTGATCTTCAAAGGAATGGGAAGCATTTCCCAAAATATCCACTTTCCCATGACTCTCCAGGAGGACTGCTCAGCTCAGCAATTAAAGACAAGGAAGTCGCCTCCCCCCTGGCAACGACTCGCTGCTTGTTGGGCCTGTTTTCTTGCAGGATCACCTCCTGCAAGCCTGCGCCCTCTAGATGACCCGGCCTGGGAAGGACTCCAGGCTCCCGCCCCACCTATGGGATTCAAAGGGGAGCTTGAGCCAAGGGGATGCCTCCCGGAATCCCCGCCAGTGCCCCCTGTGATAGCGACAAGTGACATGTTCTGAATCTTATGTAAGGTTATAGAAATATAGCTCCAAGACAATAATGATAAGAATAAGAGCTCACACCACATGCCAGGTAGAGCTCCAAGCACCCTGTACATGTCAGCTAAAAATGCCCCTCAACCATTGAGGTAGGAACCCTTGTTAGGATCATTCCTATCTTGCAGATAAGGAAGCTGAGAAGTCGTGGGACTCATCCAGGTTCACACACAAAGCTAGTAGCAGCTGGTGCCAGGATTTGAACCCAGGCTGTCTGGGTGGAGAGCTCGTAACACTACAGTATACTGCCTCTCTTAAGGCAGCAACTCCCACCCCTGCCCTCATGCCCCTTCGCACCAGATCTCTGACCCCAAGTCCCTTTCTTTGAAGACACTTTGGAGCAGCCTCTGGTCCCAGGCACCTTCCGTCCATGGCAGACACACTGGTTTCCCCTGCTTCCGTGCCTCCCCCAAGGCATCCCCGAAACCCCAGCCACTGAGCCCTCAGCCCTCTGGTAGCTTATCCCTCATTTAGCAGTTAGGAGGGAATCAGCAGCATCTTCCAACTCTGCCCAAGGGCTCAACTCTGCCGAGACTCAGGTCCACTGGCAGGGAAGCTGAGCAGAGCTTTAAAGATCCATTTAGCCTCATTTCCCCACTGGTGTGGTGAGCGAGAACAGCCTCTCAGCAGAAGGGCCGAGGGGCAGCGTTAGAGAGGAGGCCTCAGCCCGGCAGCCCTGGAGGCCAGGCCGGGGCTCCCTCTCCTGGGGAGGCAGCCGCAAGCCCACCTCCCACCCCATCCTCTCCCTCTTGTGTGGTGCTGCCAGCAGAGAGGCGGGTCCCAGGCTGGACGGCCTCTTGGAAATCAGCTGGTCCAGCCCTTCCTCTTACACATTAGGAGGGGGTCCTGAGAGGCCAGCTGGCCGATGGCACTCACGCAGTGGGGGCCCCCGTTCTGCCTCTCTCGTGGCGCTCTGCCACTGCAGGGACTGGGACCCAAGCAGCTTCCGCAACCTCCTTCGGCCCTGCTGGAGGGGGGGGGGATGTGAGGTGAAGGTCAGTGTGAGCCATGGAAAGGCCTGCAGCAGGCGAGGGGCTCCGGTGGAAATGGCTCAAGGTTCTTCCAGCCAGTGCTCCCTGGTGTCAGGACCAGAATTTACTCAGGGAAACATATTTAGAGCTACCGATGCCTGAGAGGGGTACAGGGTGGAGCAGGGTGACCTCCACCAGCAAAGAAGAAAAGACTCCAGATTTGAATCTCCCTTGGACCCCTCCCTACTGGGTTTCAGGGCCCTGGTGTCCCCGGGGAGCGGGCAGGAAGGAGGGTGTCCCGGAGCCCTGAAGCCAGGCCTCAGTTCAGACCACAGGCAACTCCCAATCTCCTTAGAAGGTGACACGTTCTGGCTTCCAGGCTGATGACTGCTTGGACCACCCCCCCGCTTCCTGGGCCACATTCCTGCCTTTTTTCCCAAGTGCCATGTGCCAGGCTGGGAGCCAGTTGGGGCGGATCCTAATAATGAAATAGTGCTACACGAGACCCACTCCCATGACATCCCCCAGCACATCTCCCATCTCCTGCCACCTGTCATTTTCTGTCCCAAGAGACCTCCACCATGGATGCTCCCACTACGTGACCCTCCAACATAAGGCCTGCTGTAGGGAAATACCACCCTGGGGACCTTCCCTAACAGCTGCCCTGTGATCCCCACCCCCGTGAGACACTGCCATGTGAGACCCCCACGGGATACCTCGCCACGGAGAGTCCCACTGTGTGAAACCTGTCATTGCATTGTGCCACGTAAGCTGTCACCACACTCTCCCTTCCACATCTTGCCTGACCTCGTGAGAACTGACTCATGAGAACTCACCATTCTTTTTTGCTACCATGTGAGACCCCAAAATGGGAGATTTCTCAGAAGGGTGCCCACCATGTAATCTGCCCCGCATAAGGGCTTGCAAGGAGGTAGGAAACAGCCCAGTGAGCTGGTCAGGCCTCTGCCCGTGGGCCAGTCCCGTGGGCATGATTGTGCCAGCCTGGGTGGGCAGAGCCATGGCCCCGTGGGCAGGCATTGGGGTCACCACTGTATCTCTGTTGGGGGCCAGTGGGCAGAAAGGCAGGAAGGTGGAGGTAGTAAGAAAGCCCCTCCCCCCCGCTTCACCCCCAGCCCCCCAGCAAGCCGGCTCCTGTGCTGGCCCAGATGGACAGTTAGATGGACAGTCGAATGGGCGGACAGATGCTCAGTTCCTTTTCGGGAGAGGAGCCACGGGTCACTTTGACTCTCTTCTTTTTCTAGACAACGGCTACCGCGAGTGCCTGGCCAATGGCACCTGGGCCGCCCGCGTGAACTACTCGGAATGCCAGGAGATACTTAGCGAAGAGGTGAGGCTCCGAGCCAGCTACCCTGCTGAGGGCTGGGCCTGGGCCCCCAGCACGGCTCTGCGCCTGCTACCAGCCAGTCGGATGGGAGAGCCAGAGGCTGGTGTCTCTGCCCTGCAGAGAGAAGCCAACTGGGGAGCCAGAACTAGGCCAGCCTGTGAGTGGGCATCCTCAAGGGAGGGTGAGGCCAGAGGGCAGCGGGCAGGCTCTGAGAGCAGTGAGTTGAGTCTCCCTCCCTCCCTCCCTCCTTCCCTCCCTCCTTCCTAGCTCACTGGAACCGGTTCTCATCCGTTTTCCACCCCACCCACTGGAGTGACACATCCAGGTCCAGCCAGGGTCCTGCATTCGAATCTGGGATGTGGGTGGGAGGAGCCATGGAGTTGGAAAAAGCCCTTGAAGAGCCTTTCAAATATTTAAATGTTTTTGAGAAAGACGTTGCTTAGACGCAATACAAAATTCAAAAGGTACAAATGGGAAAACAAAAAAGTCTCCCTCCCAGCCCTGTCCCAGCCACTGGGCTCCCCCCATCAGAGGTAACCATTTTGCCAGTTTCTTAAGAGTTCTTCCAGAGACAGTCTCTGCATAGGCAAGCAATTATGTATATATATTCCTTTTTGTTTTTCACCCAAACGTTGCATATTACACACTTCGTTCAACACCTTGCTTTTTTCATATAATCATCCATCTTGGCGATTGTTCCGTATCAGTACGTAAAGAGCATCTTCGTTCTTTTTTTTTTACATTTGCATAATATCACGTTGTACAGATGTTCCATAGCTTAGTTAACCAATCTTTATTCTCATCTTTGCTTATGACAAACAGCGCCGCGATGAATAATCTTTGAAGGGTGATGTTTGGCAGATGCGCGGGCATATCTGTCGTTCTGTGTTGTTGCTACCTCCGTCCCCCTTGTCTCCTCCCCTATATCTCCACCCACCCCTTTGGTGGGTGCTGAGGAAGGTGGGGGTCATGGAGCAGGAAGAAGGAGTGAGCAGAAAGGAAAGGGCAGATGGGAGATGCCCCAAGTTGTCCAAGGGCCCCAGGCTGCTGGGGCGTGGGGGGAGAGGGGCTGGTCTAGGCAGTTCCAAGAATTCCAGTGCCTAAAAGATCTAAACTGGAAGGGACCTTGGAGACCCTCCATCCCATCTTGATCTGCCTGGTGATAAGAATCATCCCGAGCACTTGTTCACATACAGGGCTACACCCAACATCCGATACATCAAACTCGCCAAGGACAACCTGGGAATCTGTATTTTTAACAAGTGCAGGGGGGAGTGTGGGGGGGGTGGTGATGGGGAAAAAGTGAGAAACTCTGATCTAGGGTAACCCGTTCACCTTACAGCAAGGGAGACTGAGGCCCAGAAAGGGGGAGTGACTCACACAAGGTTACACAGCCAGCGTGAGTCGGAGCCTGGACCCCGGGGGCTTTGGAGGTGGCTCCCTTTGCCCAGAGCCAGGGACTTGGTGTGCCGGAAGGTTGATGGTGGGAGAACAGCTTTCCCCACCCAGCACTCCGCACCCGCACCCCCCCGCGCATGCCTTGGTTAGCCGCTCCCCCAGGCTGCCTGGCCTCACATCACTGAGATACTGGGGCTCTGTTGTCTCCTCGTAGAAGCTGCAGAGGTAGGGCTGTGCTTAGCCCAAAAGAATGGCTTTAGTAGTGCTGCTTTGGCAGACGAAAGAGTTACTTGGGATGCACGGCGAGAGGCTTCCTGGCATCTAATGTCACACAGGCCAGGCCATATGGTCCACCCCAGGCCAGGTGGGTTGGCCCAGCTCCCCAGTGACCTGACCTGAGCAAAGATAGCCCCCAAGTTGCTAAACATCCACATGGTGAACCAACCCCAGAAGTCCAGGGCTGGGGATGAAGGCATCCACCTGGACTGGGGGAAGAAAGTAAGGTTCCCATGTTGGGAAACGTAGTCGAACCAGAAGAGATGGGCTTGGGTGGGGCTCGGGTGGGCAAGAAGACCACTCAGCGGAGTGGGGAACTCCTTACCTAGCACACAGTAGAGGAGGCAGGAGGATGGGAAAGGCAGGTCAGCGTTGTCTGCGGCTCTTAGGACCGCAGTTCACGCCCGGAGAGGGACGGTGTCGGGGAGCACAGCTAAGGCAAGAAGCCTGCAGCCCCTCCGCCGCACCCCACCCTGCGCTTTGATCGTCCTGCTGGGTCTGCAGGGCCTGAAGCTGACCATGTGTCTCCAAGTGGAGGTCAGATGGCCAGCCTCCTGCCTTAGGACAGACACCCCTCCCCCACCCCAGAGGAGCGAGCGTCTGTCCCCTTCTTGGACATCACCAAGCTGGAGACGTCACAGCTGCCTTCAATCCCCCTCCCTGCACTGGAGCCTCCTGAATGTCAGAGGACATTCACGGGCTCCCAAATCTCTCCTGCTCTAATGTAAGCCCATTCCTTCTAGTTGGCTGATGGGGGACACTCAGCAGCCCCCCTTGCCCCCAACACCCTTCAAAGAATCGGGGGCAGAGAGGCCCTTCTCCACTCTGCAGCTCCCACCCCTTCTGCCTGGACTGGGGTCTCTCCCTCTCTCCACCAGCGGGTTGGGGGGAGAAGGCGGACTGGGGGACACCAGCTTCTCATCAGGCCCCTCTTAGGCAGTGTAATGGGAACAGCACCGGCTTTGGAGGGGTTTGGATTCTGGTTCCAACACATGTGCTGTGTGACCCTGGGCAGGTAACTCAGCCTCACTAAGTCTCAGCTTCCTCGTCTGTAAAAGGCCAGAGAGCAGTTCAGTTTGCCTCCTGAGGGAGGGAGGGCCGTGTCCGCCTGCGTCTTGGCCTGTAGAGGGCGCTCCATCTATCCACCTCCCCTCGGCCTCATCACCTGAGCTCAGGGGAGGCTGTTGTGTTCACCAGGGAGGGGGGATGGTTGGGGGAGGTGTCACCAACCATCGGGCACCCCTGATGGGGTCACGGGCACCCCCGTTCGTCTGGTTGCAGGGCTCACCCCCAGCCGGGCGGCCCCGCCCACCCTTTCCCGGGCAGCCCCCGCTGGCCCCTTTGCCTAGCACTCTGGTAATCAGTTAATTTAATTAGTGAAAATGCCATCCCCTTCTGCCAGCCCTCAGCCTCGCCAGACCCCTCCCCATTCCCAAGACTCCCCGTCCCCTCCTGG
Source organism: Mesoplodon bidens (assembly GCF_964165515.1). Taxonomy (NCBI): domain Eukaryota; kingdom Metazoa; phylum Chordata; class Mammalia; order Artiodactyla; family Ziphiidae; genus Mesoplodon; species Mesoplodon bidens. The sequence goes on along the minus strand of NC_138179.1, from coordinate 48,348,589 downwards.
AGCTACTGTGCAAGAGGAAGAGGAAAGTCGCCAATTAACCTAGCTGCCGATTTCTCAGCTCTGGACCCGGACTCAGCCCTAATTAAGCATCAGCGCCCCAGGAACTGCAGATAATGGATTCGCAGAACCACTGCCTGTGAAATGAGACTTGTGAGGGCGCCCAGAGGCCAGGCCAGGGAGGAGACCTGCCCACAGCCATCACCAGCAGGGGACAGGCCCCCAGCTGGGGAGCTTGCTTCATGCATGGCCCAGCTCCTGCACTGACCCCCCCGCCCCGGCACCAGCCTGCACCCTCCCCCCACACACTTGTCTCCCTCCACTGCAGAGACACCCCAAACTGCCCCAGACAGCTCTCCCGTCCCCCCACCGCTCCCTTGACACTTGCACACACTCTGCTTCCCTCCCCTACACTCCGCTGAGCTCGGGGAGCCCTGGCCTCCGGCACATCCTGGGAGGGCACACACTTTGATGGGACATAAAAGGGGCTCTGGGGGTGTGGGCTCATGGGCCGGCGTTCACTGCTCGCAGAGGGGGTTGGTTCGACCAGGGCTTCCGGAATGCTTAGGAATCATCTGGACTTCTTGCTAAAATGAAGATTCTGACTCCGTGGATCTGGGGTGGGGCTTGAGGTTCTGCATTTAAGATTCCTGCAAGCTCCTAGGTGATGCTGACATTGCTGGTCTGGGGACCACACTTTGGGGAAGCAAGGGGCTGGAGTGCCCAGGGTGGGGTGAGGGAGTAGCTCAGGAAACCCAGGTGGAGAGGGAGAGCCTCAAAACGAGGTGGACAGGGGTGGGAGAGAGGCTGGGGCAGTGGGGACCAGGCGGGGAGAACCCATCATGCCATCCTGAAAAGGCATCAGGACAGGTCTGACACTGCCGCCGCTTGGGATCAGGTGGGCCTCGAAGAGAGTCTGGTCAGAATTACTTATTGGATTCTGATCATGAGGGTGCAGAGGGGTGGCTTCTGCCCAGTGCCACACTGTGCCACCCTCTTCAGGGTACCTACCTGCCAGCCTCTGGTCTCCAGACTGGACTAGGATAGAGCGCTGGTCAGGTCCCCAGGGACTGGCTGAGTCCACGGGTCCTTCAGGCATCCCAGCTGCTTCTGCAGTTAACGGTGGCTTTCTCTCAGGAGGTCACTGACTGTCTCTCAGGGTGTCATCAGGATCTCTTGGAGTGTCACTGGGTGTCTCTTAGGATGTTGCTGGCTATTCTCTCCGGGTGTCATTGAACACCCCTCAGGGTATCACTGACCACCTCTTGGGGGTGACACTGCCATCTCTCCAGCGGTCTTCTCGGGCTCTCGCTGCACTGTAACCCCCCAGCTGCCTTGCTGTTTCTCAGTTTGCATCAGGCTGATGTGGCAGGTGAGAAGCAGGGCTGGGAGCCAGCCTGGGCCCTCCAGCTCGAGGAGTCAGGCAAAGGTGGTCCCCTGCATGGTTCGGCCCAATTCTGCCCTCTCAGCCTCCGTGGAGAAAACCCCTCATGAGCCCCCAACCTCCCCGTAGAAGCTCCCTGAGAATTCTGGGCCCAGGACGAAGAGAGTGCTTCTGTTTTCAGTCCCTGCTTATCCCCCAGGAAATGTACCGTGGGGACGGAGGAAGGAGGGTCTTTAAGGCCACGCAGACCTGGATGCCGACGCTGGGCCGATTATGCAGCCCCTTCAACTGGAGAAACGGGGACAGGGCAGTCTCAGAGGGCAGTTGTGAGAAGGAAAAGCAGTGATGTCTCCAAAGCCCCTGGCGCAGTGCCCAGCATACAGTCGGCGCTTAATAAATGACTCATGCCACCCCAAACCAAAGGACCCCGGCTCGGCCTGCTGTGGGGGGGCAGTGAAGGGCCTCCCTGCACACTCTGTTCATCTTGCCCACCTGGGCCTGTGCATGAACCTGGGGCATCACACCGTTCTGGGCTCCACAGACTCTGCCATTACCCAGGGGCTTCACAGCATGGATCTGTGGAAAGTTTAATAAGAGGAAATTAAATATCAGTTCCAGACAGGCTGGATGTATGCGTATCTGCTGGAGTCTCTGGACTTGGCATCTACCGCCAGGCACTCAGAGATGCTACCCCGCCGCCCCCCGCGTTTATGTGACGGCAGTGAATACCCTCTGCCCCTCCCGCCCTCTCTCCCCACTGCCATTTACACCTCGCTGGGTCTCAGCGCTTCAGAGCCTGAGCTGCTAATGTGATTTCCTGTCATGTTCCTGAAAGCTTCTTCCAGGAAAACCAGCCCCTAGAACAGAGCTGCCTGCGCCCTCTGGGCCTCAGAGCTTCTTCGGTGAGGACGCCCCTACAGAAGGGGGAGAGCGGGGGCTGGGGAGAGCAGGGGAGGGAGGGCTTCACCCCTTCTCAGATACCTGTTAGGTGTCCTGCTTCAGAGGTGCACCCCTTGTCCTTGGGTGGGTGAGTTTAGGCCTCAGTTTCCTCATCTGGAAGATGGGTAGGGCTGCACTTGATCCCTTGGGACCGGTTCTGATGCCCATGGATTCTGTAATTCCGACAGGAGGGTCCACGGAGAGCCAGGAGCTCTGGTGGCTCTGAAAGGGTGCACAGGTCTCCTGCGAGCTTGTCTTCCTCTCATTACTTGCCAGTTTCCGGGCATCATCATGCCCATGCCCCACCCCAGAACCTGGAAAGGGTGAGGGAGGGAGAGGTTACCAGGGACCCTCCCCTCACAAAAGCCAGTGCCTTTCCAACATCCATTTTTCCTTCCTGCACTTGACACACAGTTCCCAGCGCTCCACCGTGTGCCACACTCTGGCTCTTTAGCCCCTGCCCTCTTGGGACCTACAAAAGGGTGAAGGGGGCCTTTGCTCTCACGGGGTCAGGAGTCTGCAGAGAGCTGGGCCCTGGAGACCCCAGTCCACCATCATGGGGTGGGGACCCGTCGTCTTCTGCCTCATCATCTTGTCAATCTGCACATGAAGGTGAGAGGTGGTTTGAAGCTGAGTGACCTTGAACGAGTCCGTGTACTTTGGGGCCTGTTTTTCTGCAAAATAAGGTACAGACCCCCTACTGGCTCTTCCCCCAGTGTTGCCTTGAGGGTTTGAGAAGATAACAGATATGAAAATACTCTGTAGGGAATTCCCTGGCAGTCCAGTGGTTAGGACTCCAAGCTTTCATCACTACCGAGGGCCCGGGCTCAATCCCTGGTTGAGGAACTAAGATCCTGCAAGCCGTGCAGTGTGGCCAAAAAGGGGAAAAAAAAGGAAAGAAAATACTCTGTAAACGGGAGGGCTTCCACACTCATGGAGCGAACTTTGATTGGAAAGGGGCCTGCCGCGTTTCCCAGCTTCCATCAGTGTATGAAATGAATGAAGTAATAACATTGGAAACTTTGTTTTAGTCCTGGGAGAGGACCCCATTGACTTCAGGCAGACCCCCTGGGCCAGGGGTGGGACCCGGGAAGCAAGTTATAGAGCCTAGAGAGGTTTTTTTATGGTTTCTAATGATTCTGTGGATGCTAATCCACAGCAACTGCCCTTTCCCCTGCTCGCTGAGAGGAGCGGGCCTCAACGGCAGCGGGAGGGATTTAGGGGTGATGGAGAAGGTGGTGGCTCAACTCAGAAACGGGAGGAGGAGAGAAGTCCTAGAGGGTTGGTCTGCACCCACAAGGGCCACCTGGTTTTGGGACTGAATGGAAACGTGAACATGCGAGAACATCCGTGAGCCGCACATGCGTGTTTGTGCACACGGAGTGGGGAACCCTATGTGATATGGAGACTCAAGTTAACTGATATTTTTCCCACAGCACAGAGCATGGGATTGGGGGACAGACAGACAGACATAGATTGGACGGCACTGCTCTAGGACAACACCTCACACACAGCAGGGGCTCAGGAAGGGGGGATAACTGTTGTTATCATGGTCCACTTTGTCCCAGGCACCTGTGGGGGTGGGCTGTCCTGGCACATCCAGTGGGCACAGGGGCACAGCTATGAAGGAGCCTCACCTCTGCCCCTCTCTCCTGCCTCAGAAGAAGAGCAAGGTACACTACCATGTTGCCGTCATCATCAACTACCTGGGCCACTGCATCTCCCTGGTAGCCCTCCTGGTGGCCTTTGTCCTCTTTCTGCGGCTCAGGTGAGGAGGCCCTGGCACTGTCCCCCGCCACAGCCCCCAGGCCTTGAGCAGGGGGGAGAAGTAAGATACAGGAGGCAGTGGTGGGCTGGGGGAGTCCAGCTCCCTCACCTCAGCGGGAGCAGGTGACAGATACAGATGTCCCAGGTCTCTTGGAACCTCTGGCAGGGTCACTTCTGCAACCCTGCCCAGTGACTGCAGAGGGGAGGGGGATGGCCAAAGCCCAGGCTCACCTGTGTCACCCACACCCAGGCCGGGCTGCACCCATTTGGGAGACCAGGAAGGTGGAGCCCACTTTGGGTTTGAAGCTGCCTGGGCCCAGCTCAACGGCCAAGGATGCAGGTGGCAGTGCCAGCCAGGTCTGTGCCAGGAATGGGGGCTGACAGCAGGGGCTGAGCATCAGGGCTGAAAGCTGGGAGGGAGGCATATTGCTGGAGGCCTTTTTATGTTTTCTGAGCCTCCAACTTGGAGCTACAGGGAGGGAAGGGTGCTCATGGGAGAAGGGGAATCCCTAGTAGCCAAGCAGCCCCTGGTCCCTGCAGCGCTGGCCATGCGGCAGGCTCTGCCCCGGAGCTTAGGCCTGGGTGGGCCACAGTTAGGAAGGGACCTGCGGGACAGAGCCACTGCTGCCACCTCCCAGTGTGACTTAGCCCGCCCTGCTCGGAGCCTCGGTTTCCCCATTCATACATCTGGGCTGGAGTGATGCTGGTGACCTAGCCCTCATCTTCTCTCTCCTCCTCTTCCGCCCATCACCCACCCTCCCCTGCTGCCCACAGGAGCATCCGGTGCCTGAGAAACATCATCCACTGGAACCTCATCTCGGCCTTCATCCTGCGGAATGCCACGTGGTTCGTGGTGCAGCTCACCATGAGTCCAGAAGTCCACCAGAGCAACGTGGTGTGTCCTGGAGGGGCAGGGTCTGGGTGGGGCTGCCTTTGCAGAGGAGGGACCAGAGCCAGGCCTTGGAGCCCACAGCACAGGAGTGGGTCCTGGGGGGTGCCCCGTCCTGCCGGGAGGAGGCCCCAGGCTGCTCCCTCCCATCCCCCCTCCCTGGTTAATCATCACCTCTGATGGGGTGGGCGGCAGGGCTGGTGCAGGCTGGTGACAGCCGCCTACAACTACTTCCACGTGACCAACTTCTTCTGGATGTTTGGCGAGGGCTGCTACCTGCACACGGCCATCGTGCTGACGTACTCCACCGACCGGCTGCGCAAGTGGATGTTTATCTGCATCGGCTGGGGTGAGCGGGCCAGCCCCCTGCCCTGACCCGCCATCCTCTCCCCACCCAGACTCAGACCGGCTGGCTGGGGGCCTGAGACTGAGGCCAGGTTAGGGTGGTGGGGTGTGCACACAGCCCTCTGCCTACTTGAGGGGCAGGGACAATGGGAACATCTTAAAGGAGGCATGATAGGCCAGTGAGTACCTGGGGAGGCCCTGCCCGCCTCTAGGCCCTGGGCTGCACTGGGGTCTTCCAGGCCTGCATCCCCCAGACTCCACCGACAGGTCCTGTGACTGCCGGTCTCTCCCTCAGGTGTGCCTTTCCCCATCATCGTGGCCTGGGCCATTGGGAAGCTGTACTACGACAATGAGAAGTAAGTCACCTCCTCTTCACTGCCCTCAGGGCCCCCTGAGCCCCGAGATCCAGGCTTCCAGCCCCGCTCTGTCTGATGCTCCTCAGGGACCTTCAGCCATGTCACCTTCCCTGTCAGGGCCACAGTTTCTTCATCCACATAGGGAGGGTGCTGGGGGTCAGATTCAAACTGAGTCTCCCTAACAGTGTTCTGCCTGAGGTGGGGCTGGACAGGCAGGTCCAGGCTCTTTTATCTGTCTCGGGCTTTCACCACAGGCAGAACAGCCTAAAGGTTACTGGCAGTCCCCGGAGCCCAACCACCCAGGTTCTGAACGGTGGCTCCCATCATTAAGTAGCTTTATGACCTTGGGCTAGTTACTACAGTGTGCCTTAGTCTCCTCATCTGTAAAATGGGCATCCTCATAATAGTGCCTCCCTCAAAGTGTTCTTGTGAGGATGACATGAGTTAATATATGTTAAGCATTTACAATAGAGTCTGGCACATAGTAACTGTCATATACATGTTTTCTATTAATAAAGACTTGTTTTAACAAACAATTCCATTGATTTAATAGGAACTGATCCAGACAATCTCAGAGACTCCTTCCAGCTCTAAAGTCCTGAGGGGCTGTACTTAAATGGAAGTAGGTGTTCCCAATCATCCCTGAAAACTGCACTTCCGCTGCAATGGTTCTCAGCCTTGGCTTGTGTTAGAATCACGCAGGAAGCTTTAAAAAGTACCAGTGCCCGGGTTTGACCTCCAGAGACTTCGATGTTATTGGTCTGGATTGTGGCCTGGGCACCAGGATTTTTTAAACCTGCCCAGGTGATTCTGATATGAAGCTAAGATTGAGAACCACTGAAAAAGAGAGGCAGAAAAAGTGGACATAGATGGCCAGGGGAGGTGCCAGGATCTTCTTTGCCAAAGTGTTCTCAGGAACCCACTGTCTGACTGGGGTTCCAGGCGGCCTCCATCACCATGGCTATTCCTCTCCACCCCTGACAAGGAGCCTGGAAAATTATATTCACGTTTAGGAAGGATCAAGGTGATCCCTCCTGACTCCGGCCCAGCCTAGCTGGCTCTCTCTGCATTTGCACAGCCGGTGGTATGGGGGCCTGAACTGGGAGTGGGGGGCAGCTGACAAGCAGGACTGGGGGCTTGGCAGTGATTCCAGAATGGTGGCCTGGGTCTCAGAACAGGAGCATTGTAAATCCTGGGCGATGGAGCCTGTGCCTGCAGGTGTGCAGGTGAGAGTACAGGGAAGGAAGAACAGGTTTCAAACAGCTGCCCAGTGTGTGTGTGTCGGGGCGCATCTTGGAGCAAAAAGGATGGCTGAGCACAGAGGAAAGTTGGTCTGAGCGTCTCTGGAGCTCCACCTTGTGGTAAGATGCTGACACTGCAGCAGAAGGGATCCAGGTGTGAGACCTGAGAGACTGCAGGCTCTGGGGCCAAGGACTGGACCTGGCCCCAGGACAGCTTGCGTTTGGTCTGCCCCGTGTTTTTTGAAAACTTGAATTGCTTCCAAACTTTGAAAAAGTCAAGAGGTTTCACATGAAAATCTCAATTTATTGTTTATGGAAGCGTGCTGAGATCTAGGTACTGTGGATCTGCATGCCCGAGGGTCCATCATCTCTGCACAAGGCCATGGGACTTCCTATGTGCCTCATCCCAACCCACTCCCCAGACCTCCCTAGGTCTTGCTGGAGGGAAACTCAAGAAAACGAAAAGCAATTCTGCCTCTCACGACAGGTGGAAACTGTAGAGTCTCTGCCTCTAGGTCGTTCAGGCTGCCATTAAACAAATTCAGAGATTGTTAGCTACGGAGCATCACTGCATGACACGTACAGGGCAAGGCCCCCCTCGTGGGCATGCACCAGAGACACAGTGGGGACTGAGGGGAGCAGTGTGTGTTGGACCCATGCCTGTTCTATTCAGCGGTCTTTTCCCCAATCCCCCTCCCTGCCACAGTGCCTGCTTCCAGCTTTACATCTCAAAGGATGCTATCCATTCTGCAGATGGAAAGCTATCTTGACCTTCTGCCAGGGTTGGGAATGGGGCACCCAGATCCTGGCTTTTGGCTCCAGTCCTGGCCTGGCCAAGCACTGTTCCTCCCTCATGCCACTGAACAGGACCCAGGTGACCCTCCTCCTCTTACCTCTGTGGCCTTCTAGGTGCTGGTTTGGCAAAAGGCCTGGGGTGTACACTGACTACATCTACCAGGGCCCCATGATCTTGGTCCTGCTGGTAAGAACTTGGGTAGGGGGACAGGAGAGAGGGGCTCAGTGGGGAGGGGCAAGCAGGGCTTACGTGGTCTAAAAGGATCCCTCTGCCTAGAGGTGGCGGGCAGAGGGCCAGGAATATGTAAGGGCTCATGAAGGTGGAGGGAGAGCAGCAAGGGGGCGGAGACCAGACCTGGGACAGCTGAGTCCCTGCCCTGTCCCCCACCTTCCCTCCAGCATCTTGCACACACCCATGCCCAGGCCATCCCACCATGTGTCAAATTACAGATCAATTTCATCTTCCTTTTCAACATTGTCCGCATCCTCATGACCAAACTCCGGGCATCCACCACGTCTGAGACCATTCAGTACAGGTAACCAGACCTGCCTCCCCCACCCATGGGGCGCTTCAGAGATCCCAGCCTCTGACCCCGGGTATCCCCCCAGGCCTGAGAGTCCCTCCTGAAACCCCAGCTCCCCTTGTCTCAGACATTCCGGGGATCTGCTACAGCCCTCCCCCAGACCCGGTCCCTCTCACCAAGCCAGAGGCCCCAGCCCCCTCCCGGGTGGGCTGTGACTCTGGGCCTCCCCCGCTACCTGCCCCACCCCAGGAAGGCTGTGAAGGCCACTCTGGTGCTGCTACCCCTCCTGGGCATCACGTACATGCTGTTCTTCGTGAACCCCGGGGAGGACGAAGTCTCCCGGGTCGTCTTCATCTACTTCAACTCCCTCCTGGAATCCTTCCAGGTACAGCCGTCCCCCACCCCAACCCCTCGCCCCAGCCCTGACTGTCCCCTGCACCTCTTCGGGTGGGGATTCTTCCAGGCAGGGGCCTGGAGGAGTGGGAGGCTGGGGACAGAAAGGGGTCAGCCCCGAAGCTGGATGGGGCCGCACCTGCCCCCGTCCCTTGACCCACCTTCTCCCTCCACCCCAGGGTTTCTTCGTGTCTGTGTTCTACTGCTTCCTCAACAGCGAGGTAAGGACCTGGGGCCCCAGGACTCGGGGCGGCAGGAGGCCTGCTGGGACCAGAGACTGTCTGTAGCCTCCTCCTGCCCGAGGTGGCAAGCCCACTTCTTTGCTCTCATAGGCAGTAGGTGTGGGAGCCAGAAGCCGGGGCTCCAGTCTCATCAATGAGTCTGTGAAATGGGCTGTTGAAAACCAGGAAGCTGAGCCCTGGGACAAGGGGTGTATGTAGGTTGAGGGCAGGAGATGTGTATGGGTTGAGGGTAGAGATTCTTCATGGCAAAGGCCATATGGCACCTTTGGGTGGATTTGAGAAAGGTACCCCTTGCTCAGAACGCTTGAGAAAATTGTCCTAACAAATATGCAAATCATGGGCTTCCCTGGTGGCACAGTGGTCGAGAGTCCGCCTGCCGATGCAGGGGACACGGGTTCGTGCCCCAGTCCGGGAAGATCCCACATGCCGCGGAGCGCCTGGGCCCATGAGCCATGGCCGCTGAGCCTGCGCACCTGGAGCCTGTGCTCCACAACGCGAGAGGCCGCGGCAGTGAGACGCCCACGTACCGCAAAAAAAAAAAAAAAGAAAGAAATGCAAATCAACAATGTTGATGATGTGAGTGTTGCCACCTCGGATGTGATCCCCTGTGCACGGCTCCCCTGTATAGCTGCTTGTGGAAGCCCTGGGGGAGGGAGGGGGGTCCTGAAACCCGGGCTCAGGCCTTATGCTCTGCTCTCTGCCCACAGGTCCGCTCTGCCATCCGGAAGAGGTGGCACCGATGGCAGGACAAGCACTCGATCCGCGCCCGCGTGGCCCGCGCCATGTCCATCCCCACCTCCCCCACCCGTGTCAGCTTTCACAGCATCAAACAGTCCACAGCACTCTGAGCTGGAGGGCCGTGGAGTGGCCCCCAAGATCCATGGCTGGGGAGATGGTCGCCAGGCTCAGCTGGCCGCCCTGTCTGTGGAGGGGACCAGCTCTCTCCCACACCCTGTACCCCCAGGAGTAGCTGGCTGGCACTGAGAGCTCAGGAGGCCCCTCCCGCACCCCCAGCTGAGCAGGAGTTCCAGGCCTCTGAGAGCAGTCTGGGCCATGGGATGAATGGAAGATGACCTATAGGCCTGTACTGGGCCCAGGGCCTCTGACTCCCCTTTGCCCCAAGAATGGAACAGAAAAGGAGTGGAGATGGAGAGCAGGGAATCCAAAGCACCATGTGGGTCCCTCCAAGAGGTGTTTTTTTCCAGAGCACAAGATGGCAGCCCATTGGAGACCCTGGGATGTCCTCAGCGACTGTGGGGGGGCCATCCACTCCTCCAGGAGCATCGTGGGAAACTCTTGTGACAGCGTTCAAGTCACCGTGATGATGCCTCCAGGCCTTAGCAATGCTTTCCAACACCACTGGGAACCAAGGCCATGTTGTCAGAAGCCCTGCAGACATGGTTAGAAATCAGGTGGTATCATCAGACATCGGGCCACATCACCGAAATCCTCCCAAGCCACCAGAAACTCATGTGACCCTGTGGCACTGCCACCAGAAATGCCCTGCCTCGCTGCCTTGCACCCTTGGGCCTTTACTACCCCACAGCCCACATGGGTTCCCCCTCCTTAGCCTCCTGCCCCAGGTGTCTCCCCCTTCGTGAGATGATGGGGAGGTGGGAGGGTGACAGAGTGTCCTAGAGCAAAAGCCAGTGCGTGCCCCAGCCAAAGCCAGCCTCCCTTTGAGGGGCAGAGAATACTGGGGGCCACCCAGCCTGCTGTTTTCAGTGACCTGGCCTCTGGGGCAACCCCTCTGCTGGTCAAAGGGACCCTGTGGCCCTTGGATGACCTCATTGGGAAGCATCATTAGCTAAGCAAAGATAGAAGAGGGTGGGACACTCAGCCCCCCTCTGCCTCAAATTCCCCAGAGCAGGACAAGTGGCTCTTGGGGCAACCAGCCAGCTGACCGCTTACACCCCTGGTAAGGACCCAGCCACATCCAGAGATATTGGACAGCCAGAGCAGGGCTTTGGGGGAGTGGGGCTGGGAGATGGGGGTGGCTAGTGTAAATAATAATATTTACCTTTCAACCAGCACTTGTGAAGCCTGGTATGTGCTAGGGCTGGGTAGGGAGGGCACACAAAGAAATGGAGGCCACTTTCAGCCTTTAGGGCCACCGTGTGGTTGGGGAACCAATGGCACTCAGACACATGCCAATGATGGGGCGCTAGGGGAGCCCCTGAGGTCCAGGAGAGGACTTAGGAGAAGGGCATGGGTCAGCGGGGACCAGGTAAGGGCAGCTTTTGTAAGGGGGTGAGTCGTAGGGAGAAGGTGGAGGACACCACAGGCCAGGCACAGCTTGAGCACAAGAGTGAGTCAGTGGGACCAGGCCGAAGTGTGTCCCAGCCCCAGGGGAGGAGATAAGCTGGGAACAGGAAGGAATTAGGAAGCAGGGGAGGCTGAACAGGCTTGAATGGTGTCTTAGCATGGAAACCCCAGAAGCATACCAAGAGACAAGGCTTCGAGAACCAACTCCAGGGTAGGGGCGCACACGCCCACCACCGTGGGCAGCTGCAGCCAGTCCTGCTGCGGAAGCTGGGAGAGCCGGGTGGGACCCACACCTGCGTTGTCCCACCCGAGGGATGAGGGATATGTATTCACCAGCTCCTGGGGGACAGTAAATCCCTGCACCTCCTGCGGAGGCCAGGAGAGTGCCGGCCACAACGTGGGCCACGTCCTCCTCGGGGCAGGAGGTGGTTGGGATACAGACGCTCCACCCAACACACTCAGGCCCGGGCCTTGCCTCTGAGTCTCTGACCCGGAAAGAGGGCCACATGGGTGTGTGTGTATGCATGAGTGCATGCGCACACACGTGCACACGGGTGCGTGTGCTATCAGGACACCAGGACAGACAGATGACCGCGGTGCTGGGAGCCCCAAAGCTTCTGCTGGGGCAGAGGAGGTCCAGTGGGTGAGGATCTGGCTGCTCCCCGAGGGAGGAGCTGGGGTGTCCCTGAAGGCCATGTGGGTTACCCCGCTCTGCTAACTCCCCAAGCGCTGTCCCCTTAAGGTGAGAGATGGGGGGACCAGCTGAGCGGAGGAAGCCATGAGAAGAGGACCAGGGACACCAGGACGGAGACATGCTGACAGCTTCCAGAGCAGCTGGGGTGGGACAGCCTCATAAAGGGTCCTAGCTGACAAGGGGGACCAGAAGTGACTTGAGTCTCAAATGGCCACAAGTGAGGCACCTTTCTCAACGTTGCCTTCCACCCAATGAAGGAGAAGTGAGAAAGCAAGGCACTTCACGGACAATGTTGGGATGTGGGGGGCTGGGGGTATCCCAAGGACAGAGGAGCCTGAGAGGGGCTGGGGGTGACTGTGAGGGGGTTTTATAGGCAAGGGGTCTTGAAGGGGCCAAGCTGGGGCGATGCCCCTTTTCCTGCTTGTGCCTCCGGGCTGTTTTAGCTGATGGGCACCCTTCGCACGCCTACTGTGAGCTCAGCTCTGTGGGCGGGGGGAGGGGAGCAGCGCCCCCAGTACGTATGCCAGCAGCAGGCTGCAAAGCTCAGAGCTGCCGGCTCTGGAAGGTCGTGGGAGGACATCCAAGGCGAGGCTGGTGGTCATCACAGAAGCTGCAAGGGGTCCCTGGGCCATGGGCGCTGTTTCAGATGAACCTCAGGATCCCTCTGGTCCAGGGACTGTAAGGGTAGAGGGGCTGCTGCAGCACAGCTGGAAACAACTGGGCTGCAAAGAACTGCAGCCCCACCTGCCAGGGGCAGGTGTGCTGAGTTTAACCCTTCCATGGGCTGCAGGGCTGGAGTCAAGGCAGGCCCCCGACGGGATTTCTGAGGGTCATTCTGCCCTGAGCTTCGACTTGTGGGTGGGTGGGAAGGGAGGTCCCTTGGGGCTGGGGCTGTGTGATGGGCCAACAGACACACATGTCACCCCACTGTGGGAAGGGGCCGAGCAGCTGCAGGGTGGGGATCACTGCGGGACAGGCCCCTCTCTCAAGCTGGGAAGAATTTTTCTCCATGCCACACTCAGAGGCTGCAGTTCCCTAAAAGTTCCCCCACCTGAGCCCTTTTCTCCTTGGGTCCCTCCCTCATGGGCACAGATCACCAGTACAGGAAAAACCACCCTGTGGGGCTTGGGTTTTCCAGTTCTGGCTCCCCCCTCCCTGAGTGTGAAGGTATAGCCCCTGTTTGGGGGCCCTCGGCTTCCCCTGCAAGACCTCCTCAGTCCCTCTGCTGCCGATGGGACCCAGACTGGGACCCTGACAGACACCCTGGGACCTGAAGTGAGGGCAGAGGGTGCAGATCAAGGAGGGAGGGAGGTTTTGGAATCCAGATAATAATTAATTGAGGACATTTGTAGATTGCTTTGCAATCCACAAAATCCTTTATAGCATTCACGGAAGTAGAGAACAGAACCAGCCCATTTTACAGCCGAGAAAACAGGCCAAGCGACTCCCCTGAGATCAAAGGTCTCTGGCTCCAAATCCAGGCCTCTTTCTACCCCATCAGTTGACTGAAGTCACTGGGCTTGGGTTTGGGGAGGCCAGGACTGATAAAGCAGCTCTGGGGGGAGGGGACAGCGAGGAGGCCTCGGGCTTTCAGATCGGGGACGTGTCCCAGGCAAAGATGAAACCAGCCCAAAGATGGCCCGGCCAGTGTCTGGCTGCTGAGCCCAGCTGGGTGGGAGCGATGAGGGTTCTGTACATCCAGCAACCCCTTCCCCACCTTCCCAACATCCTGCACCCCTCCACCCCTTAAAATGACGCTTAACTTGGGCTTCCCAGGTGGCCAGTGGTTGAGAGTCCACCTGCCGATGCAGGGGACACGGGTTCGTGCCCCGGTCCGGGAGGATCCCACATGCCGTGGAGCGGCTGGGCCCGTGAGCCATGGCCACTGGGCCTGCGCGTCCGGAGCCTGTGCTCCACAATGAGAGAGGTCACAACAGTGAGGGGCCCGCGTACAGCAAAAAAAAATGATGCTTAACTGCAAACAGTACAGCCCAGGTCACCAGAAGCCTCTGTGGGTCTCCCTGCCCAGCCCATGTGAGGGTGTCACTGGCCTCCAGCTCAGGGGTCTCTCAAGCTCATCTCATCCAGCCCCCTGACTTCAAACTGACCTGCCCACCCTTGGTTCAAACAGAGGGGGTGCTTCCTACATTTCTGCAATACTGTCACTGAGCGCTCACCGGGAGCCCCTTTGCTAAGCCCCTTACATACTGATCTCATCTACACTTCATACCACCCTGTGAGGAAGGAGCTGTTACCCCCATTTAACATATGGGGAAAGTGGTGCCCAGAGAGGTTGGGACGTGCCCAGCAGTGGCGTGGCTGGGTGTGAACCCAGTCTGGCCTCACTTGGCCCCCACGCTGTTTAACCCCTGTGCTGCAGGAGTTCTTTGCAGAGTTCTCCTCCCCTGACCCACTGCTCCGTCCAATCCTCTTCCTATGGAAATTCAGTGTCTCCGATTTTGTGGACGAACGGTGTTCAGAGACGAAGCTGGACGCAGGAGTTTGTGCCTGCCAAGCGTGGCCTCAGGTGGGCCCATTGCCTAACCAGCCAGCCCAGCCTCCAGGCCAATCCCAGGCTGCCTGCCTCCCGGCGTCCCCAGCCCTGTCCCTGCTCCGTTTCAGAGCATCACCTCCTCTTTCCTACCTTCCACGGCCCCACTACCCCTGCAGACCCTGCTGGGCAGGCTTGGGTCAAGAGAGGCCTGGAGCAAGTATAGTTTTCAAAGCTCTCAGTGTGTTGAAAACACCAATGAGATCATCATTTGGAAATAACTCCAGAGACGACTTTTGGTCACCAGGCTGCCCCTCCAAGGGGTCCAGGACAGATGCCTGCCGCCCAGCCTCATTGCCCCCTGGTCCAAGGCAGGTGGAGGCAGAAGCGGTGTGCTCCTGCCTCTCTTGCTTTCATTACTGGGGTTTCGGGGGAAGGAGAAGATGGTAATCTGGTCCCTTCTCGGCATCTGTACCATCTCTAGAACATGCAGCTAGGACAGATCCGGGCCAGGAAACAAGGGCAGTGCATGGGCCCGGTGAGCTGGGCACCATCCCACACTTCCTGAGCAACCCCACTGGGCTGAGACCCATTGCCTGGGACCTGCTGCCCTCTCTGCCCTGAGTGGATAAAGATAAGTGTTCCAGGTGCCACCTACATCCCCAACAGAAGGCAGAGACATTGCCCCTGGCCTGCCCTGGGCAGCGACCCTGAGAGCCCAGGCCATAGCTAAGGCGGGGGTGGGGGTGGGCAGTGGGGAAGGAACAGAAGCTGGAGATCAGGGGGATGCTTTCAAGGAAAGGGGTGGAATCTGGGGAGGGCATAGGGGAGAGTGGTTGATGCAGAGTCTTAGAGCAGAAACACAGCCTGGGGAGTGGGCATCTGCCACTTGTGTGACTGTGCCTACCAGGGCATCCTGCAGGTCGTTGTCAGGGCACCAAGCAGCCACAGAGAGGAGTAATTCCATGGCTGGGGGCTGGGGGCCGGTGCTGGGAGATGGGACGGGGGGATCTGGGGAAGCAGCAATTGGACAGACACCCAAAAGCCTTCTGTGAGCTGGGTCCCAGGAAGAGCCTCAAAGGAAATGAGCCTCCAGAGAATTCGTTGAGCCCAGGCCACCAGGAGCCTAAGGGTAGATCGGGGTGGGGGGAGAGGCAGGAGCAGGCTCCGGGGGGCCCGTGTTTTTGAACCCCAAATGGGGGCATATGCTGGTCTGATTGGGTCCAGAAGAATTACAATGAGGCCTGTCCTGAGCACAGTGCCCCTGGAGGGGACCGGAGTTGCTCCTTGTTTTGTTCTTTATAAAAGCGTGGTAAATTACACACAATATACAATTTACCATTTCAACCAGTTCAACCCATTAAATACACTCACAATGTTGTGCAACCATCACCTCTATCCAGTTCCAGAACTTTTTCATCACCCTAATGAAACCCCGGATGCATTGAGCAGTCACTCCCCATCCCCCTGCCCCCAGCCTCCAGCCACCACCAGCCTGCTTTCTGCCTCTATGATTTGCCTATTCTGGATACTTCATAAAAGTAGAGTCATGTGATATTTGTCCTTTTGTGTCTGGCTTCTTTCCGTTGCTTAATGTTTTCAAGGTTCAGCCACATTGGAGTGTGCATAAGAACTTCATTCCTTTGTACGGCAGAATGATACTCCATTGTACGGGTAGACTACACTCTCTTTATCCATTCATCAGCTGAAGAACATTTGGGTTCTTTTCATCTATTCCAAGTTATTGTGAAGAGTGCGGCTACAAACATTCAAGTACAAGTTTTTGTTTGAACATCTGTTTTCCATTCTTTTGGGTATATGCCCAGGAGTGGAATTGCTGGGTCATATGGTAACTTTCTGTTTAACGTATCAAGGAACGGCCAAGTGTTTTCCACAGTGACTGTACCATTTACAATATTCCTGCCAGCAACATACGAGAATCCCAATTTCTCCACATCCGTGCCAAAACCTGTTATTATCTGTTTTATTTTTTTATTTTTATAATACTACCCCAGTAGGTGTCTTAGTCTTTGGTTTTTTAAAAGACCCAGAGACTTCTCTGGTGACACAGTGGTTAAGAATCCGCTTGCCAATGCAGGGGACACAGGTTCGAGCCCTGGTCCGGGAAGATCCCACATGCCGAGGATCAACTAAGCCCGTGCGCCACAACTATTGAAGCCCGTGTGCCGCAACTACTGAAGTCCACACTCCTAGAGCCCATGCTCCGCAACCAGAGAAGCCACTGCAATGAGAAGCCCGCCCACCACAACGAGGAGTAGCCCCTGCTCGCCGCAACTAGTGAAAGCCCACGCACAGCAACGAAGACAAAAAAAAGAACAGGGCCTAGAGTCTCCGGGAGGTGGTGGAGCTGTCCTTGGAGGTAGGGCCTGAAGGACAAGAACGGGCAACGGATAAGGCCTTGGGCCAGAGGTCAGAGCTGCAGTCAAGCCGTCAGGGAGACGGGCAGGCCCCAGGCAGTTCCCTGGACAGGGCAAGACCTAAGGGTCATGTCCAGTGTGAGAGCTGGATCTGTCAACTGGGGCTGGGGCCTATGGGGTGGGCTTCTCTGAGCCTTGGTTTACACATCCATGAAGTGGGGGTATTCAGGTAAGTTTAAGCTGCTGTAACAAAGAGACTCATAATGAGCCAGTGGCTTAAGGAAGATAATGTATCTAACAGTCCACGGTGAGCATCCCATGCTCCATGCAGACATCCAGGGACCTGGTTCCTTTCGCTCCCTTTCTCCCCATCCCTTAGGACAGCGCCCTCCTCTCCATAGCCAGTGGCCTGTCCATGACTGATTTGTGAGAAAAGGAAAGGGATGGACGAGGAGCCCCACAGTCTCTGTCCGGGTCCCTGAGGGACTCACATCATTTCTGCTCAATTCCATTGGTGAGAAATGGCCACGTGGCCATTCCTAAACCCAGGGGAGTCTGGGAATAAAATTCCAGTCATGTGCCTGCCCAAAGGGGCATGATTTAAAAGACAGCTTGCAGCCTTGTGCTGAATGGGTGTAGTAATACCTCCTTGCAGGGTGCCGTGAGTACAGGTAAAGAACCTGGCACTTAGTAAGAGTTCAATAAAAGTGCACAATATCACTGAGGTCAGGGCTCCCAGGGGCCTTGGAAACTCTCTGGTCTAATGTCCTCATTTCTCTGCAGTTAAAGAAACAGGCACAGAGAGGACAGGCCTCTGCCTGGGTTGCCCAGTGTGTAAGGGGCAAGGTGGGTCCAGAATCCTGTCTGGGGTCCTCAACCCCATCCTCTCACCTCTTGTTTCAAATTAGCTGGTCCAGCTCCACTGGGAGCCAGGCAGAGCATGGGGACCCAGATGACCTCTCCACCCAGAGGCAAGGTTGGGGGACAGGATCCCGAGAGGCTGCACAGCTTTGTGACTAGGTGGGTGTGGCCCTGGTTTCCTGGACAGAAGACAAAGCTGCTGCTCTGTGACAGAGGGCCACACCCAGCCCTGAGAGGGGGCAGTGGGCTGTGGGCAGCTGCCACACTGGGACGTGGCAGTAGGTGCCTGAGGAGGATGGCGTGCCTGGGCTTCCTCCTCTTTCTCTTCCTCTTCCTCTTCGCCAGCACCATGGCCCAGGGGGAGTATGCTGTGGTCCACGTGGTGTCGGACAACTGGACCAAGGACTACTGCGTCCTGTTCCGCTCCGACTATGTCACCCTGCCCCGGGACCTGCACCACGCCCCACTCCTGCCCCTGCACGATGGCACCCAGGCACCCTGGTGCCCAGGCGAGGACTCCTCCCACCAGGCCCACCCCGGCTCCCCCGGCCAGCGGCCCCTCCGCCAGACCACCGCCATGGTCATGAGGGGTAACTGCAGCTTCTACGTCAAAGGCTGGCTGGCTCAGGCCCGAGGAGCCCACGGGCTGCTTGTCGTGAGCCAGGTCAGCGACCAACAGTGCTCAGACAGCACCCCGGCGACCCAGGACCGCCACAAGCCCCTGCCAGACCTCACCATCCCCGTGGCCGTGCTCCACTACACCGACATGCTCCACATCCTCAGCTACACCCACGGCGGCGCCGGGGTCCACGTGGCCTTGTATGCATCCCCAGAGCCCGTCCTTGACTACAACGTAGTGGTCATCTTCATCCTGGCTGTAGGCACCGTGGCTGTGGGCGGCTACTGGGCTGGAGTGACCGAGGCTGACTGGCTGCAGCGGCACCTGGCCCAAGGGGGAGGGGTCCTGGCGGTCACGATCAGCAGGAAGCGGTGGCAGCCCAACAGGGGCACGAAGAAGAAGACGCAACAGTGGACTTGACGCTGGCCATGACGGCCGCAGTGGTCACCATGTCCGCCTCCATCGTGCTGCTGCTCTCCTTCTCCTATGACTGCTTTGTCTATGTCGTGATCGCCGTCTTCGGCCTGGAAGCCAGCACCGGCCTCTACAGCTGCCTGGTGCCCGTGGTGCACCACCTGCCCCTGCAGCAATACCGGTGGCTCCTGCCCGGCCACCGGGCCTGTCTGCAGCTGCCCCTGCTGCTGCTGGCCGGCCTGTGCGTGGTGGTGACGGTCCTCTGGGTCGCCTACCGCAGCGAGGACCGCTGGGCGTGGCTCCTGCAGGACATGCTGGGTGTGGCCTACTGCCTTTTCGTCCTGCGGCGTGTGCGCCTCCCCACCCTCAAGAGCTATGCCTCCTTCTTGCTGGCCCCGCCGGCCTTTGGTGTCTGCTTTGTCTTCGTCACACCCCTGCTCACCAGGACCGGCGAGAGCATCATGGTGGAGGTAGCCTCGGGCCTGGCAGACTCCTTGAGCCACGAGAGGCTGCCCGTGGTGCTCAAGGTGCCCCGGCTGAGCTTCTCGTAATTGACCCTGTGTGACCAGCCCTTCTCCATCCTTGGCTTCGTTGACATCGTGGTCCCCGGCTTCTTGGTGGCCTACTGTCACCGCTTTGACGTGCATATCCGCTCGCGGCAGGTCTACTTCGTGGCCTGCACCGTGGCCTATGCTGTGGGCCTGCTGGTCACCTTTGTTGCCATGACACTCATGCAGATGTGCCAGCCCGCCCCGCTCTACCTGGTGTCCAGCACCCTGCTCACCAGCCTGGCTGTGGCTGCCTGCCGCCAAGAGCTCACCCTCTTCTGGACTGGCCAGGGCAGAGCCAAGACCCCCACCTGGCTGGTGCCAGGGCTCCACGGTGCCCCTTCTGTCGGCTCTGAGCAGAAGCAGAAGCATGTAGCAGATGTCCACAGAGCCAGCGAGCTTGAGGGGGCCACTGAGCACCTGGCAGGGAACTTAGCGACCTTGGGAAGGACACGGCTGAGATTGTCACCATATCTGAGGATGAAGCCACCAGTCCTGAAGGCCACAGTGACAGCTCTGAGGGCTGGAATGATGCCAACCTGGAGGCTGATGAGCTGCCCTGTACCCACCCTGGGGCCTCAGAGGAGCTGACGTCACTGATGTCAGTGGCCATGCTGACACCACTGATGCCACTCATGCAACCGCCCTAGGAGCTGGGCCACGCCCAGACCCAGGCCCACGATGCTGGCCTGCCCTGGACGGGGCTCCACAAGAAGAAGGGCCTGAAGGTAAAGAAGAGCATGTCGGCCCAGGCTCCCTTGTGAACCGGGGGCCCTGGGACTTGTGCCTCTAGACTATTGCAGAGCAAAGCCATGTGTGGCAAAAAGAAATCGGAGCATTAAAGATATTCCATATCTGCCCAGTGGAGCCTCTTTGTTTGTTAGGACTGTAAGAAAGCAGCAACCACGGAATAAGTCCATGCAGAGACTGGAGGGTCCTTAGGACAGGCCCCATCTCCCCCTGCGGCTCACCTCCGGCCTCACTGCCCATCTTTTTCTCAGGCTCAGGTCCAATTGAACAATTACTCTCCCTTGATCACACCGCCTTCTCTCTCTCTCTCTTTGCACGTGCTTTTCTCTCTGGCTGAGATACCCTTCCCATCCCAGACAGATATACTACAGCCCAGCTCCCTCTCTCATTGGAGCATTTCTAAGCAGCCTTCAAGTGTCAGCTCACTACCACCCTTCCTGCTAAGCATCCCTGCTCTAGGCATCCTGGACAGCAACACCACGCCCAGCATGTGCCTGCTGTCATCCACCTGCTGCATCCACGGACATCAAGTATGTGCCTACTGTGTACACCACCCTGTGGTGGGCACAGAGGGAGACTGCTGTCCAGCTGGGGGAAGGGTGAGGGATGGAGAACAGACAAGAAACAACTTGAGAATCATCTCAAAATGGGGATGGAGAGGTTGGGGCCGGAGTGGAAGAATTTAGGAGACCACGACTCTAGTTCCCGTGCTTCCTTCCCTGACCCTGGATGATGGCCCAATCTCTTAATCCCTTTGAAGTTCAGGAGCCTCATCTTCAAAATGGGACTTATACCATGTCCGCCTGGAGGCAGGGGCATGAACAAAATGACCTCTTGAAGACTCCACAGTTCCTTTCGTTTTATGGTGTGTTTATATGTTGCTTAAGCAGAGCAAACAAACTGTGGGGTGAGGGAAGGCTTCCGGAGGAGGCTATGTGGGAGGGGCAGTGTGGTACCGTGGTCCGAGTTCTGGAACCAGCAGCCTAGTGGAAATTCCAGCTCCACCACTGACCTGTCCTGTGTCATTAAACAAGTGATTTAACCTCTTAGTGCCTCAGTTTTCTCACCTGCAGAATGGGATAATAATAGGACCTACTGTGGGGGTTTGGGGGAGGTGTGACCGCATTGGCTTATATACGAGGACTGACGCAATGCATGTAGGGAGATCGATATGAATGTTAGCTCTGTGTCTATTACTCCCCTTTGTGAAAGGAGCTGAAAGAATCACATCCAACTCCTACAAGCCTTTGGGTTCTGGCCCCAGCTTCCTCCCCTCCTGCCCTCCACCCAGCATTCCTGCTCTTCCCACCATCAGCGAGCACACACCAGTCCCCATCACACACATCTTCCCTCTGCCTCCAGGACCTTCACACGTGCTGGGTCCTCTATCTGCAACTCTCCACTCCTACCCCCAGAATCGGGTCTGGCCAGTTTCTTGTCCGTCCAGCCCCAGCTCAAATGCCCCCTCCTCATGGAAGCCTACTTTGAGGACCCTTCCTAAAGCATCCCCTGGCCTCAATCACATCACCCTATACCCGGTTCATTAGTTTTCTCGTCTCCCCCAGTCACGTCAGCTTGGTGAGGGCAGGGAACCCTCTGTCTTGTTCATCTGTGTAGAACGGGGCCTGGTATGTAGCAGGTGCTTGAGTTATATTTGTTGGAGGAACGAATGAATGAATGAATCATTGAATGAATGAATGGAATAAATGAACCAATGAATTCTGGGCAAAGCCTGGCCACTGCCTGGAGGTCTGACCCAGACAATGAAGTGAACCTGGGCAAGAGAGGCAGCCCTCCTGGGAATCCTCACCCACCACTGCCTTCCAGACCATCCCCTGCTGCAGCCACAAGAGTGTGAGGCAAGGGTAGGTCTGGTCTCAACCCACCTCACTTAATTCTTAAAGCTGGTTGTAATGGATGAATGCATGAATGAGTTGCTCCAGCCTGGACACCATGAGCGAACACCCCAGGCTGCCTCCCTGGGGTACTGCAGGGCCTTGGTCAGTGTGGAGATGAGACTCTGAGGGTTCTGGCTGTGCCCTGGGGGTGGGGAGGAAGGGGGCCAGGTAAAGCGCATCTCAAAGAAAGTCCCACTCACTGGGGACGAAGCTCAGCCCCCTCGGCAAGCAGCATCTGAAGGCCGGGTCTGGACGAGGGCGGAGGGAGGAACCCGGGCCAGGACACTGACCGGAGGGCTTGGCAGCCCCTTCTGCTGGAGCCAGCGACCATCTGGCCTGGACAGAGGGGCCTCCACAGGCCCTGGCTCACCTCCAGCCAGGGCAGCCTCCCCACTGCTGACCTGCGTCACTGGGCCCACCAAGGGGTGGGCTATACCCCTCTGCCAGGCCCAGGGGGGAGGGCTGGACAGAGCTGAGGCCTCTCGGTCCCCCTCACCGCCTAGACTGGGGGGCAAGGGAGCTCTGCTCTCCCAGGAACTTGCAGCCGATGTGGCTCTGAGGACGCTGGACTGGAGCCCCCTGGACAGGGCGATGCTGGTCTGAGGAGGGAAGCCCTCCCCATCCCACCCCCCGCCGTGTCCAAACAGATTCAGGGAAGAATGAATCCAACTCTGTGCTCACACTTCTACCCAACAGGGGCTAACATTCAGAGACTATGTTGTCTGTAAAATGGGGGAAATGATACTGCCTTCCTTGGGGGCTCTGGCACGTATTAAACCATCCGGGTAAGGAGCCGAGCCTGAGCTCCCGACGTCTTGTAGCACTACTGTTGCTGCTCTTCTCTGATGGCCCAGCATCCCCTGCTCCTGCCCTGACTCCAGAGCCAGGATCCTCTCTTAGCTGCGGGCTGTGCTTCCCTTTGCCAGTCTGCTTCCCAGGGACTGGGCCGAATCCAGGTGGCTGTCACCTGTCAGAGGTGCCCAGAGTTGGCAACCCCCATCTGAGTGCCAGAGGGACACAGAGTACTGCACATGTGCATGTACACACACACACACACACACACACAGGTACGTGCAAGTAGACATGCACACACATCTGTACTGCACCCTCAGGTAGCTAATGACAGAGCAGTACAGTGGGACCAGGGCCTGACCACCTCCCCCTGGGCTAGCAGAGACGGTGGCAGGCATCTGCACCCTGGTCTGATGGCTCCCCTGCCCTCACCTGTTCCCTCCTCTGCTGCTTTTGCACTTCGAACCCCATCTCAACATCTGCAGAGCCCAACCTGTGACAGGTGAAACCTAAGATGGGGAGGTGGGGAATTCCCTGGCAGTTCAGTGGAATCTCTGGTCAGGGACCTAAGATCCCACAAGCTGCGCAGTGCAGCTAAACCCCCCTCCCCAACCCCCCCCCAAAAAAAATAAGATGGGACCAGGGCAGGAATGAACTCCTGAGCCGTGCCCAGGGCTCCAGGTGGCCCAGTCCCAGCTCTGGGGCTGCGCTGTGTTCAGGCTGCCTGGCATTTTTCTCCATGGCTTCATTTAATCCCAGCAAGAACCCCATGAGCTGAATAGTCACAGCCTAGTTTTTTTCTAGTTGATGAGAAGTTTGGTACCAGAGCTTTTGGCTTCCCTTGATAGTGAGAACCAGCAAGGACCCAAGAGATGTTCTATCCCACAGATGAGGAAAGGAAAGCCCAGAGAGTGTCAGGAGCTGCCCAACATCACACAGCAATGGGACAGCATACATAGAACACAACTCTGGTCTTCTGCCTCCCAGCCCAGCAGCTGGCATCAGTTCCCATCCTCAACACCGTTCCTCTCTGCACACCCCGATCTGCAAAATATGCCTCCTCCAGGAAAACCCAGGGTCTACCCATTCCTTTGCCTTGTGCCCCTCAGGAGGTTCAGCCCTCTCTTCTCTTTAAGAAGTAATTGTGTGTGGAAGGTTTGTGATTCACCATCAAGCATCTCTTCAGCTAGCACAGGAGGACACAGCTGAACTCTGAGTCACTGAGACTTGGATTCAAAGTCCAGCATTACTATTCACTTGCCGTGTGCTGCTGGACAACTGAAGCCACCCCTCTGTGTCTTGATATCCTCATCTGTAAAATGGGCTGCAAAGGTTTACACAGTGGGTTTGGAGAAAGGATTAAATGAGGTGAGGTATGTGTTCACACAGCTAACACATGCTAAGCACTAATGATAGGCTAGATATACATGTTATCTCATTACCTGATGCCCAGGTTTCAGAGCAAAATTTCCAGGACAGCACGTGTCACACCTCCAAATGCCATCTTTCCCCAATCAGCTTACAATTCTTCCTGGTTGAGCTACCAGAGGAGGTGTCATCCTCCTCCCTTCCAAGGGTTAGGATGTCCGGCCATGCCCAGTGAGGTGCGGTGTGAGGGTGGGTGCCTGGCGGTGAACAAGGGCACCACCACATAACCAGAAGAGGAATCCCTCCTCTGTTAGACTGAAACGCGGAAGGTTTTGTGCCTTTTTTCCTGCAACGCTGAACTTTGTGCGCTCCTGTCCTGCCATCTCCTGGTCAGTAATGTAAGAGCAGGACGGCTCACACTCCAAGGGCCAGGGGCATTCCATCAGGGAACTTTGGAATAATTATAGTCAGGGGTGATATTCAAAAAATGTATAATAAACTACCCATCAGCAAAGTTCTGGAGTCCCTACTGGGCCCAAGGTTAACTCTTTAGAAGCTGGCTGTGAGGAAGCGGAGGTGTCCTGGAGAAGGGTCTGAGAGTATTTTGATATTTTATGAAATGAAGTAGCCCCAATGCAGCATCACTAAACATCCTTAATGCTTGAAGGGTCCATGCCCTGGTGCTTACCCCACCCCCATAAAATCAGGTCACCTTGAATAAGTGACCTTATTGTGAATAACGAATTCTGTGTTTCAAGACCCCCAGGGCGTGGACCATTGCTAGGTGAGGGGGACTCCCCATTTTGTCCTCCGGTGCCCCCAGTACTTGTTCTTGTAGGCCCACAGATGCCCCTTCCCACACACAGCACAGCGATTATTCATTGCGTTTGTGAGCACGTCCCTGCCCGTCACTGGTTTACTTTCCAGATGCTTAGTTTTATCTTTGGGAATACTCACTCTTCAGCCTCTAGGACTCTTGGCTAGAGTTCTTCCAGCCACATGAGTCTGAGTCCAGGTCTCCCATCTCACCTCTGAGCCCACCTAGAATTATGGAACACAGTCTCAGAGAGACCCCAGGAAGGGGAAGCTGGAAAGGGAAACTGAGACTCCACTGGGAGAACCCTGGGCTGCTGACATTGGGAGGAGTAGTTCTGAGAAATGCCTTTAAGTGGCTTCCCCAGCCTCTTAAGGACTTGAACGGTGCAAAAGACTAGGGGGAGGACGGTGTATGAGGTCTGAGTGAGGGCGTTGGCAGAGCCTCCAGGGACCTTTCAGAACTCTCCATAACTGAGGACCGAGGGCAAGAGCTGCCTGCCCGAGGTCACACAGCAAGACGCTGACACCTGCCCGAGGTCACACAGCAAGCCCCTGACAAGGCAAAGGTAACTAAGAACCTGGAAACGAACCCAAGAACCCTTCACAAACAGGAAACTCTTTCTGGAATGCAACTGCTTGCCTTTCAGGGATTGTTTCACAAGGTCCCAATTTCCCACCACATTCTTGGTTTTCTTAAAGCAGGAGGCTCTTGGATACAGAGAGCGAAGAACTTCTCTGGGCAAAATCCTCAGCCCCTCATAAATCATGCTGGGCAAAGCCTGGCCATTGCCTGCAGTTCCGACCCAGACAATGAAGTGAACCTGGGCAGGAGAGGCAGCCCTCCTGCGAATCCTCACCCATCACAGCCCAGATTGTCTTCCCTGCCATCCCCTGCTATAGTCACAAGAGTGTGAGCCAGGGGTGGGTCTGGTCTCAACCCACATCACTTAATTCTTTTTTTTTTTTTTTTTTTTTTTTTGCGGTACACGGGCCTCTCACTGTTGTGGCCTCTCCCGTTGCGGAGCACAGGCTCTGGACGCGCAGGCTCAGTGGCCATGGCTCACGGGCCCAGCCGCTCCGCGGCATGTGGGATCCTCCCGGACCGGGGCACGAACCCGTGTCCCCTGAATCGGCAGGTGGACTCTCAACCACTGTGCCACCAGGGAAGCCCCACATCCCTTAATTCTTAAAGCTGGTTGCGATAAATTGAATAGCGTTCCCTCCAAAAGATAGTCACGTCCTAATCTCTGGAACCTGTGAATGTTACCTTATATGGAAGAAGAAAAAGACGACTTGGCGGGGGTGATTGTTAAGGATCTTGAGGTAGGGAATCTATCTTGTATTATCCAAGTAGGTCCTACATGTAATCACAAGTGTTCTTATAAGAGGAGGATTACACACACAGAGGAGGAGAAGGCAATGTGAAGATGGAAGCAGAGCTGAGAGTGATGTGGCCACCAGCCAAGGATTGCCGGCAGCCCCCAGGAGCTGAAAGGGGCAAAGAACAGATTCTCCCGGGGAGCCTCCAGAAGGAGCACTGGCCTGCCGACCTCTTGTTTTCAGGTCAGTAGTCCTGATTTCAGACTTTTGGCCTCCAGAACTGTGAGAGAATGAATGTCTGTTGTTTTAATCCACCGAGATTGTGGTAATTTGTTACAGCTGCCACAGGAAACTAGCACACTGGTCAGCAGGTAACCCTGACACAAGCTGCCTGAGTGCCTAGCGCTGTGCTTGAGAATTAAATGTCTCACAGAGCAGACGAGGCAAAGACACAGCCCCACAGCAACACACCTGGTCCTTCCCGCTGGGGAGAGCGGGGCACCTGGAGTCAGTGAAGGAGAGACAGGAGTTGGGGGTCTCCACTGCAATAGCCAGTGAGTGTTTCCCATTTCTAGCTGCTTTATCAGGCTCCAGGGATTTCTTTTTATCGTGATTTTATTGTGCTTTGGAGAAAAAGTGGAGAGCACAGAAAAGTAGGGAAAAAGCACAATTCCTGTTCAACTTTGGTATATTTCCATGCAGTCATTTTTTCCCCATTCACAGGTTTTTATTTGTGTGTTTCATTTACATAGTTACTATCAAAATGGATATATACATTGGTATTCTGCTATGAATATTCTATGTACCCTTTGAACCTTTATTTGGAATGGGCTATGTATTTATTCCATAGCAGATATAACTTCATAGACTTCACATTCTCTTTATTGGATGTTTGATCTGTTTCCTACAGCACCGTGAGGACTATCTTTGGCAGTAAATTACTTTACATGTTTTAGGAGATTTCTGTAAGATAGATCTAGTAGTTGTACTTCTGGGAAACTAGGGGTATGAAAATCTTTAAAGATGGTAATGCATTTTGCTAAATTACTTTCCAAATTGTGTGTGTGTCAATTTATCCTCTGCGTGTGCTGTAAAACATGGAAGTAACCATTTTACCACACTTTCACCAGGATCTTTTCCAATTTGCTCTGATGAAAAACAATATCACTTTCAATCTGCATGTCTCTACTTAACAGTGGGGTTGGACTTTTATTTCCACACTCTGGTTTATTAACAAAATACTCTCCATTCCCGGGCTTAGCACGGTGTCCAACCAGTCGCAATTTCCTGGTGATTCTATGCTAGGAAAACCTCTGGGATCTATTTTCTCCTTCCCATTTTTACAGGCTTATTTCAAGGTGTCACCTCTCACCTGTGGGTGAGAGGTCATTAGGATCCTTGAGAAAAAAAAAGAACACAACTATTCTTGGTCGTGTCCTTCTGGCTGAAAGACCTTGGATGCCTCCCCACTGCCTGTCAAACCAAGCCCAGCTCCTCGGCTTGGTGTTTAAGGCAGTCCGTGATCAGCCTTCCCTACAGCCAAGCTTGCCTGCTATATCCCCCAGCCACCCTGTGTGTGTAGCCCTCCACACAGGCTCGCCCAGCTCTGTGCCTCTGCTCGCCTCCCACTCACTTGGAATGTCCTCTTGCACCTTCCCCTAATACCTATGCACATTGTATCCAGAGATTCACGCCACACTCTCCAGCACCCCTGTGCAGGGCCCTGTCCAAGGTCCTGGACACAAACATTACCCGGGATGTAGTTCCTGCCTCAGAGGGTTTCACCTTCAGGAGCGGGTGGATGAGGGCATAGATTCGTACATTCTGATTAATTCAGGCCCTTTGGCTTCAAGGAACAGGAACCCGTTCAAAGTATCTCAAGCAAAAAGAGGAGCTTATTGGAAGGACACGGGGTTTCTCAGAGCACCAGGGCAAACAGCCCAGATGGGGCTCATGGGAATTGGGAATTCGAGAGCTGTCAGAAAGCAAAGGCATCCTCTGCCTCTCCAGGCTGGACAGGCTCTGTGCATCCACTTCCTCTCTTCCCCTCCCGAGCCAGCTGCCTCTGCACGCTCATTTTTGCTCTTGTCTCATCGTGGCACTGGTCCCAACTCTGCATCGTGGTCTCTGCCCAGGGACCACCACTAGTGGGCAACGGTCTCTATTCAGACACCATTCTGATTCTCAAGAGAGGGACTCGGCTGGGCTTAGATTTACTCTATGTGGTCAGGGTCTTTTCATTGGTTGCTGGTGAGCCCATAGGCCCTTGATTCAACATCTACTCTTGGTCCAATCTGCTGAGGCTGGAAAAGGACAGCGAGAAGAGCAGGGTCAGATAATACAAAGGGTTGTCAGAATCTGAATTATAACACGAATACTAAACATCCTTAATGCTTGAAGGGTCCATGCCCTGGTGCTTACCCCACCCCATAGAATCAGGTCACCTTGAATAAGTGACCTTATTGTGAATAACGATTCTGTGTTTCAAGACCCCCAGGGCATGGACCATTGCTAGGTGAGGGGGACTCCCCATTTTGTCCTCTGGTGCCCCCAGTGCTTGTTCTTGTAGGCCCACAGGTGTCCCTTCCCACACATAGCACAGCGATTATTCATTGTGTTTGTGAGCATGTCCCTTCCCGTCACTGGTTTACTTTCCAGATGCTTAGTTTTATCTTTGGGAATACTCACTCTTCACGATGAAGAGTGGCCCCTGCTTGCCGCAACTAGAGAAAGCCGTCGCACAGAAATGAAGACCCAACACAGCCAAAAAAAAAAAAAAATTGCATCCTCAAAGACCCTTTTTCCTAATTAGGTCACAATCACAGATTCTGGGTGGACATATATTTGGGGAGGGGGGCACCGTTCAACACACCACACCACTGGCCCTGCCAAACATTTGGGACCAGACTAGGGACAAAGGGTGTCTCCACCCCATCTCCTTCCTTATCTAGAGTAACTACAAGTGACAAGATTTCTGTTTAGCCCCATTTTAGAGCCAGAGGGAGAAGAATATCAAGACACAGCCCCCCTCCTCAAGGAACTGATGGTTGGGTGGAAGCAGAGCAGCCAGGAAGGGCGCCACCTTTGCACCCCCGCCCACGGCAGTGCCCACCCCGGCCTGCCATCTCCCGTCAATTTCCGGAGCTGTTGCTGGAGAATGAGGGAGTGGCCTAGAGGGGGCTTGGAGAGCCCTGGGCGGTGTTCTGGGAATTGCAGGGGCCCCAGCGATACCAAGATGCACACTCCCTCCTTCTGCAGTTTCCATTCTGCCAGGGCAGGAGGTTTTATGATTGCCAGGACAGCAATTAAAGAAGGGACAATCAGCCAATGGCACATTCTTGGACCTCGGCAGCCAACTTTCTCTGCAGCCTGCCTCAGAGGGAGATGAGAATTTCCAGAAAGCAAGCTGCTGTCCAGAAAAGGTCCATCCCAGATGGCCTCTAATGTCATTAGCCCAGCGATGATGAGTGAAATGAGGTACAAGCGAGCAGCCCTGGCCCCACTTGATTCTCTGAGAGATGCTGATAAGAACATGGTCTCCCAGCTGGGGACCACAGAGCATGGACCAGGAGAGAAAGGAAGCAATTGAGAGGCAGGAGAACTGAGGACAGGGTGTTTGTAGTGGAAATAGGCAATCAATAGACCTGAGTTTTCATTTCACTAATCAGCTGTGTGATCTTAGAAGCGTTCTTAAATAAAGAGCCTCTGCAAATCATTATAAAAAGACAAACAGTCCGGGGCTTCCCTGGTGGCGTGGTGGTTGAGAGTCTGCCTGCCGATGCAGGGGACACGGGTTCATGCCCTGGTCCGGGAGGATTCCCACATGCCGCGGAGCTAGTTAGTAACATTGGCAATAAGGAATCCTAATAATTAATCAACACTCAGGGTTTCCATGTGATGTTTGCAAACTATTTAAGAAAAAATGTAGTAATGAAAACTTATCCTGGACAGGTATGACTTTTTTTTTTTTTTTAAGGCTTAAAGTTTAAGCCATAGGGTTTTTTTTTAACTACATGAATATTAAATTGAATTTTTCTCTTTTGTGCATTTATCTACAAAATGTTTTATCTTTTTTGTCAAATGGTAATGAATCTTAGCTTCACATTTCTTTGCCGTTTACCTCCACTTCTGGAATCTGGGGATCTAGAAGCAAACACTTCAGGGCACCAAGGGAATTAGGACAGAAGACTTCTTTGTAAAAGAGTTGCTTTAGTCATTGGTCACTCTTTCTGGTTTATCTAGTTTGAATATTCACATTTGTCTTCCTTAAAGAGACATGCACCCCTATTGTTATCATGTCTGGTAAAATGTTTCTTCTCTAGACTGTTCATAATTTTGATTCCACACCCCAAACCCAAAGTCATTGGCCTGAACTTACAAGAAGAAAGTAGTTATTGTGGATGAATATGCAAAGCACATGGGCCCTGAGATGCTGTTGTTGGACACAAAAGCCCCTCTGTGACTTTGTAATAGCCGGTCCCCCACATCACACAGAGCAAGAAAAAGGGCACACACTGTGCTCACGCTCTGTTTCACCCTCTTGAATTTGTAAACAACTGAAACATAACACAAACAAGCCGTTTCTTTTTTTAGCTTGCTGGCGTTTTTAACTCAATAAAATGTTAATTAACTTCATGAACTTTTTTTTTTTTAACCCCAGATTATCTTGGCATTTGAATGGACTCCACTGGCTGGTTTGAATGGGATGGTTTCTTTGAATATGGGTTGATTTCTGTGTATGCCCTTGTAACAGTCAGGATAAGCTAGATTATGGTGCAATAACAAAGGATACCCGAATCTCAATGGTTTGACAGAAGTTTGCTTTCCTCTCATGTTACATGTCCCATGAGGATCAGGAAGGAGCTTGCAGTTTATGGTAATCACTCAGGGGCCCTACCTGAAGGAGGCTCCATCTTACCTATGCCTCCACTCACCTCAGTGGACGGAGAGAACTCTGGAGGGACTCACACAAGCAATCAAATGCTCCAGCCTGGAAGTGACACCCATCACAACTCATTGAACTAGTCACGTGACCCTGCACATCAGTAGGTCCATTGCCCTGTGTGCTCACCAGACCTCAGCATATACACACACCACTCACAAGAACCCCACCTCCATACCGTGTCCAGGGAAAAGCCTCTCTAAGGAGAGCCCAGTGCCGAATCAACTGGTCAAACATTTAAGTACCAATTATGAGCAAGGCCTGGATGGAACTAAGGAATAAAGACAACCAAAGTCATAGAAAATTTTCACCTAATTTTATGGTACATGAGTTATATTTCTTTGTTTTTTAACATCTTTATTGGAGTACCACTGCTTTACAATGGTGTGTTAGTTTCTGCTTTATAACAAAGTGAATCAGCTATACATAAACATATATCCCCATATCTCTTCCCTCTTATATTTCAATTTAAAAAAATTGACGGGTTCTTCCATGGAGGAAAAAAAGTCATAGAGGTGCTACTGATATCTACTGCGTAGAGGCCAGGGATGCTGCTACATGTCCTACAACGCACAGGACAGGCCCCACAACAAAACTTGTTGTCTAGAGTTCTTCCAGGCACATAAATCTGAGGCCAGGTCTCACACCTCACTCCTGAGCCCACCTAGGATCATGGGACAAGTTCATTGTCCCATGGTTGCCATGGTTGAGAAGCCCTGTATTAGAGTAATGCAAAATTCACATTCTGAAAACACAAAACAAAAACAAATCCCCAAACCAAAACAAGCAAAAGTCTGCCTTGAGTTCGGCCCCTGCATGTTGGATTAGCTGGGAGGTTGTGGTTCCCATTGATGAAGCCACATGGAAGCATCCATTAGATGGGCTGCAGCTGGGCCCTGCATGGGGCGGTGACCAGATCCCACTCCTGATAAGTGCTTACAAGTGGCCTTGACTCTCCAAACACTTGTTAGCACTCCTTCCCAGCAGTGAGGGCAACCAAAAATGTCTCCAGACGGTGTCAAATGTCCCTGGAGGCAAAATCTCCCCCAGTAGAGACCCTGTTTTAATAAAATTTTCAAGTTTGCAGAGAGTACAATTCCAGTTGTGCTGCAGAGGAACAAACCCTGGACTGGGAAATGGAGGGCCTGATTTTAAACCCAGCTCTGCCATTAATCACTCAGGGCTTCCCTCTTTGGGCCTATGCTTCCCTATCTGTAAGATGAGAGGCTCGAACAGGACGATTTCTAAAGTCTATTCAGAGCTTTCTAAGGCTCTAGGGCTGGGGTGCTGGAGTTTTTCATTCTAATACTTTTCCAGTCACAGCCTCACCCTCTCCCCAAAGAAACAGTGGAGTGAGGATTTCAGCTGCACGGTGACACAGTTCATGTGACAGGAGGGGGCTGATAAAGGGACCAAAGAACGTGGAGGGCTGACAGCCAGTGGGGTGGCTGGGCAAACAGGAGGAGAGGGGAGAGGCAGTGGAGGTCCTGAAACCACCAAAAGGCAGTTCCAGCGCTGACTCTGCACTAAAAAGTCATCTGCGATCCAAGGAATAAGAAGAGGTGGGCAGGTTACTGAATGGTTTTTGGAGAAGTTTAGATAAATAGCATGCAAAGTACACAGAGAAAAGAGCAATGTACCAAGAATGGGAGGGAATTGTGTGTGTGTGTGTGTGTGTGTGTGTGTGTGTGTGTGTGACTCTGCTGTTTCCTTGCTAATGACAAAAGAAATTGAACAATTTCAATTCAGCTTGAATCTGCCTGTGAGCTTTAAAAAATCATAATCACAGGATTATTAGATTTGCTGGTCTTTTACTGGCCTCTTGACTCTTGTTCAGCTGTAATCAAAAGACAGGGGCGAGGGCTTCCCTGGTGGTGCAGTGGTTGAGAGTCCGCCTGCCAATGCAGGGGACACGGGTTCGTGCCCTGGTCCAGGAAGATCCCACATGCCATGGAGCGGCTGGGCCCGTGAGCCATGGCCGCTGAGCCTGCGCGTCCGGAGCCTGTGCTCCGCAACGGGAGAGGCCACAGCAGTGAGAGGCCCGCGTACCGTAAAAAAAAAAAAAAAAAAAAAAAGACAGGGGCGAGAGGAGAAAAAGAAAGAGATGCCCGCTTGCTCCTTGCCATCCACATTTCCTCCTGGTCCATCTCAGAATCCAATCAAGCTTTACAGTGCGGTTGAATGGGAGTGAGAGGTATTTAATAAAAGGCTGTTCCATCTAAACAATGATTCAGGACTTTTTGGAAGCTGGGAGAGACAAGCTGAATGGCCCACTCCAGGTCCCCTAAAGAGGGTTTATGCATATCTTTTATTTGTCTTAGGTTTGTACCTGTTCTGTTGCTTTCTAGCCACATCAACACTTCTCTGGATTGCCAGTTGAGCTCTCAGGCTCTGCTGTATCCCACAGTCTGAAACTGTTTCTCAGAAATGTTTCACCCAGTTCTTCTTTTATCCATCCAGTCTACAGGCCTCTCATCAGCTGTTTATGAAGCACCTACTGTGTGTCAAGTACTGTGTTATGCAGTAAGGTGAATAAAATACAGTTCAGGCCTTCCAGGGCGTCACACTCAGATGGGATAGACAGGTACACAAGCGATCACCCCCCTCCCAGTGTGGTAAGTGGGCCTCCCCGGGTAACACCCGGCCCTAAAAGGCAGGTCTCAGGGGAGGCCTGCTGAGGAGGGTGTATGGGAGCTAAGTCTTAAAGAACAGGAGGAGGGGGTATCGGAAAAGAACAGCTTGTAAAAAATAAAGTACAAATGCCAGACTATAGCTCATGAGATGTGACTCAGGTCTCAATATTTTGGTAACTTTTAGAATTCTTACTTTTTTCAGTTTTATTAAGATATAATTGACATACCGCACTGTATAAGTTTAAAGTGTACAGCATAATGGCTTGCAGATGTATATTGTGAAATAGCTGCAACAATAAGTTCAGTTAATATCCATCACCTCATATTGCTACAAAAAATTTTTTTCCCTGTAATGAGAACTTTTAGGATTTAGTCATCATGTTGTACATTACATCCCACTTTTAGAATTCTGACTACATCTTCAATAGAGTGGGATTTTGCCAGTGATGGTATAGTTTAAGTGAAAGTTAATATTTAACTTGATTTCAAGTTCTGTATTTGGGGCTCCCCTTTGAAAACTCCCCAAATTACCTGACACTCTCCTAGGCAGGCAGATCCAGAGTGTCTGGGCAAAGCCAAATATAAGGAGAGGCTGATCTCATGGATCTGTTATGCCTTGTCCCTATTTCTGGGCCCCAGGATGACCTTCGCTTTTTTGACAATAGAGCTACACTGTTGAGTCATGTGTAACTGAAACCCTCGTCTGCAGTTTGTCCTGCTTCTTGCTGGAATCCAGAAAACCTAGACAAGGGGCAATGTTCTCAGCAGGATAATGGAGGGAAGGAGAGGTGGGTAAGAGGCATTCAGGAAATACAAAGACAGAAAGGAAAATTTGGGCCTAAGAGATAATTAGCGAGAGGTAAGTCCAGAGAAACTAAGGCATGGATCTGCCTCCTTTTATGTAATTGAGGTGTTTACAAATTTGCCTGTAAATCAACTTACATTTCAAACGCATCAGGGGAACTGACATTTAGGGGAATCTGGATATGGTTCCTTTTGCATAGTAAAGCATTTGTCTGTAATGTTAATACTCACTTTCTAATCTATCTATATTATTGGAAGGCCAACTGGCCCGAGGCAGGGGAATGCAATCAGATTCACAGGTTGCATCAGACCGAAACTCTCCGGACCACCCAGTTCCAGGAACTGACCTGGGACCTTCCACCCGGCCCAGCCTTCCCGCCTTTCGAGGGGCGGGACTAGCGGTCCCAAGACCGATGTAACCCGCACCAGATATTGCCACGATACCCGAAGAGACCACCAAATAAGGAATACCCTGCGTCCTCCCAGATTCACCACACCCCTTTCCCTTCTTCCCCTATAAAATCTTGCCCAACCCTCGCCGGGGTGCGACTTCTCTGGCCCGTTTCTCTCGGACCAGTGAACCTTGCCCGGGAGCGCCCCCTAATAAAGCTCACTTGAAGCTTTCCTCTGTTTCGCGATGCCGTTTGTTAAGATCCGACCTTACAATTATATTGATATTCCCCTACGTTGGCTTTGAGAGAGGACTGTAGGTGTCTCATCAAAGCACCTTGCCTAGCAGACAATTAAGCAGAACAAATACACTTCAGGCTGTGCAAATACTCTGCCTGGTTGTAAATATGCCTTCCAGTTGGAATGATTAGGGGAGGTTTTGGTAAAATTTGAGCTAGGTTTCGAAAGTTAGGTAGGATATTGGTGAAGAAAGAGCAAGAACTTTGTAGGCAAAGGAAAACCCCAGAGTAGAGCAACAGTTCCAGTCAAACAAGCTCAGTTGGCCATAGAGTAGATAAGAGAGAAAACTGGAAAGGACAGAGGCTCAGATGATGGGCTGGTGGGGGGGGGGCGGGCGGGAGGTGCAGATGAAGAGAAGTTTAAGGCTAAGGACTTTAATTTCACTTAGGGAGAAGTTAGAAGCCTTTAGGCAGGATGAGCTGATATAGAAAGAAACAGAGAAGGGACACCAGTAAGGTCACTACATATCGAGAACCAAGATAAGGGTCTTTAGGATGGTGGCAGTTGGAACAACAAAAGGTCAATTCTAGAGACTCAGAGCTTAAGAAACTGGCCCCCATCTCCATCATCCACTCAGTGCTCCCAATAATACATTAATTAAACCCCTGTGAATAAAGCATCTTTAATTACCTGCTTTTGTATTAATCTGTAACATACAATACTGCTTTGAAAAAAATATATGAGCTATGAAAATTAAAGCTTTAAGGCAAATTCCCATCTTAGGACAAGATGGCTGTCTCCAAGCCCTCATACACTTAAAACCTCCCACTGCCAGGGCTTAAATTAGATGTTGGGAAGACCAAGCTAAGGACAAAACCTAGATGCTGGCTGACTGAGAGAATGAAAGCCTCTGGTCAGTTTCAGCCTGAGGCAGTGTTATCCAGGTGAGAATCTCCAGCAGGCATTTAGAAATTCAGATCTCAAGCTCTTTTTACAGTTTAACAGTGTTTCACTGTAAAATAACAGTGTTTCACAGGTAAAAATAACTGTATATGTGAAGATGCTCTGTAATGTGATAAGTGCCATTTGAATCTTCATCTAATTTAAGATTTTATTCTTGGGTCACAGATGAATAATAGATTCGAATGCTCCTTGTTAAAACAAAAAACCAAAACCCCCCAAAACCTTGCACTACCGTATTACAATTGAGTTAGCCTGTTTTCAGCATATCTGCTAAGGAAATAATTCACCTTGATCAGTAACAAAAAAGGTGGACAGATTGAAAGGAAGCAGATCCGGGGAACTGATCTCCAACAAGGGGAATCATTTCGGGAAATTCAGGGGAGGGTCAGGGTGCCAGCGATAAGGAGGGCAAGCCCGAGGGAGGTTTGAGGTCCAGGGTGGACAGACTGGAGGGCTGGCCATGTGGAAACCCGCTCAGAACCTTTCCCAGACAGGACATCACCCCAGGGGAAAAAATGGGGCAGCGGACCTGGGGGCGGAGCACCCAGCCTCTTCTCGACCCAGAGAGCACCCAAGCCTCCCTCCCAAGGGAGGAGACCCCTCAGACAAGACAAAAGCTCCCCTAGCAGGAGGAGGGCCAGAGTGCGCGTGCGCGTTGCGGTCAGCGCCGCGGCCCAAGCCGTGGGAGGGAGGCGAGACCCGGGAAGGAAGCCCAGAGAGGAGAGAGCCGAGAGGCGAGGATAGGCCGATCCTTGGAGTTCTCGCGCGCGCCTACTGGTGGCCGGAGGAGAACACGCTCGCGGAGGCCTCACGGCCCGCCCCTCCCCTCCGGAGGCTCGCGCTCCCGCTGCTCGCGCCTGCGCTGCCCGCTGGTCTCGGGAGCGCGCCCTCTTCGCTCGTGCGCGCGCTCGCAGTCTCCACCACCCACCAGCTCAGACACCAGCAGCAGCGCCGCCGCCGCCGCCGCCCACCTTCTGCCACCGACACCACAGCCACTCTCTCCTCTGCTTCCCTCTACTGTCCTCGCCCTCTGTCGACTATCAGGTAAGTGCGAGGCTCCGAAATCTGCCTCACCGTCCTCCCTCCTGCAACCCCATGCCGCCTCCCCTCGCCTCAGAGATGGGTTTCATGAGGTGAGCATTCGTCGGGGGCAAAGGCGGCGGCCCCTCCTTGCTCCCTCAGCGCTCCGGCGCCTGGACTGGGGCGATTTGGAAAGGGACCCATGCAAGGGATGTACGCGCGCGCGCGCGCGCTCGTGTGTGTGTGTGTGTGTCCTGAGGGGGGGGTTGTCTACACGACCCGCTTCTCGCGGACCCGTCAGATGTTGTGCCCACAGGGTGGGGCGCGGATGGCGGTGATCTGGGGGAGGGGGCTGCTATGCACTCTCGAACACCGCCTTTTGCCGCAATGGGCGTATGACTGTGTGTGGGGGGCGGGGGTGGAGGGGAGTCCGGTGACGACCCCCGAAACCGAACCTGTAATCCATTTTCTCTGCCTCGGTTTGCCATCAGCTCTAAGGAAGGTATTGATCGGGTTCTAGAAAAGATGACTCCCTGCCTGCCCCTCCCCGGCAACGATTCCAGTGAGGCTTTCGCTGCCCTTGGTTTAAGGCGGTGGCCCACCCTCTCCTCGGTTTCCTCCTTCAGAAACCCGCAGGGGACATTTGAGGGCTGGGAGTGGAATCGGAGAAATGGGGAGGGGTCCCGGCGCTGTCACTTTAGTCGCCCTTCCCCCTGCGCGCTCCTGGCACCGAGACGCAAGCAGCGCCGTGCCCGAGAGAAGACAGCGCGCGGATCCCAAGGTGGAGGCTCGAAAAGGCAGGGGTCACCTGGCCTTGCGATGTGGAAGGATTCGGCCGCTGCCGATCCCGGCTCGAGGGCGCGCACAGCCGCAGCCCGGCACCGACCCGCTCAAGGGCTGCAGGTGCATTTCGGGGCGGGCCCCATTCTCTGCGCTCCGCGCCGGGCGTCCGGCTTGTGCGCTCCCTGCCGGAGGCGAGGGGCTGGCGCGCAGGGCTCGCCCCTCACTGCGGCAGTGGGTGTGGACCCGGGTGGGCGAGGAGGGGGAGGGAAGGCTTTGCCTCCTCCCACTTCCACCCCTGCTTTTCTCCCCTCCGAACTCGAGGTGCCATCTTTTTGCGGTGTGTCACGTCTTCACAGTACCATGCCAAGCCGGGTGGCTGGGCTTAGAGGACAGGGCGGGGACTGTCATTAAAGGGGGGAGCGCAATTAGCTCTCAAATCTTGGCATTTTGCTGCTGCGGTCTTGAGCACCGGGGGCGTTCACCCGGAATCTTCCTCGGGGGCCCGATGCTTTGTTTGTAGGGCTTACGTGATCTGCGTTGCCAGCACTGGTTTTTGGCTTTTATTCTACGAAGGTGGTTAACCAAGGTTCCCACACCTCCTCCCGCTTTTTGCCCCTCATTTCCGAGCCCTTTGTTCGCTCTCAGAGCTCGCCGGGGTCGAGGAACTCGAGTTAGCCTCAGGGCACGCATGGAAAGGGCGTCACCCCGCGCAGCCCCCTCCCAGAGCCGGGCCACGCGCCAGAAAGCATCCGCGGGGCTGAAGGGGTGGGGTTCCAGGTCTCCGCGCGCCTTGCGGGTCGCCGCGAAGGGACGA
The DNA here is from genome assembly GCF_964165515.1 of Mesoplodon bidens. Taxonomy (NCBI): domain Eukaryota; kingdom Metazoa; phylum Chordata; class Mammalia; order Artiodactyla; family Ziphiidae; genus Mesoplodon; species Mesoplodon bidens. Next base: position 48,309,914 of record NC_138179.1, on the reverse strand, counting down.
TGCCCCTCCCCACACCCGGAACGTCCCGGGGGCCGTGCCCCACCAGGCTGCCCACCAAGGAGCACCAGTGACTCCCGGTGGGAGCTCGCAGGCGGGGCCCCGCTTCGCTTCAAGCCCTGTTGCTTCGCCAGGCAGGAGATTGTGAGGAGGGGCCGTGAGGTTTCCTCGGGTGCTGCGGGCCACACCCATTTTTATCGGGAGGACTCGGATGGGGGGCGCCGAGGGGAGGTTGTCATGGAGACCACACGCTCCCCGGGCCCTTGGGGCGTGCCCCGCCCCTTCCCAGCAGAGATGGAGAACCCTGGGACAAGCAGGGCCGCCCCTTCTGGCTCCTGGAGGACGCTGGAGGGAGAGCCGCACCCCCAACCCTGAACCCGTGCCTGTTCCTAATTGGACTGCGGCGGCCGCAGCCACCCAGATAGGCATCTCTCGTGTGTTTTTATTATTATAGCCGAATATTATTTTAGAACTGTGCGGGATTTTCACTTAAGATCCCGAGTTCGCCGCCGCCTTGAAACCGGGAGGCGGGGGTGGGGAGGGAGGGATAGAGAGGCGGGTACGGACCCCGGCGAACAAATCCGAGCCTCGCCCTCCTTCCATTAGCCGGAGGGAGCCTGGCCGGCTTTCTGGTTAATTCTATCGCTGGAGACTGGTGCGGGGGCGCAGTTCTGAGAGGGATGAGCATTTTAGGGGCCCAATCGTCCTCTCGAGCCGCGCAGATTGATCTGAATATTCGGGAATGACTCGGCGGGGGGTCGAGAGGCTGCCCGCGGCCAAGCCGAACCTTCTCGTGGCTTCAGGATCAGAGCCTCCCTGCAGAGCTGGGCTTGGCACGGGTGGGCTGGAGAGGTTCAAGCATCAATTCGAGCATCGTCCCCGCCCCTCCCCCCAATAGAGTTGGACAGGAGATTCTGGTATCAGAGAGAGCGAGGGTCTCAGAGCGGCCCTGGGAACGGGGAGCCCGCGGCCACCGCTGCTCGGGATGGACCGGGGGGCAGAGAGGTCACCTCCTGTCGGTTGGGGGAAAAGGAGCGCGGCAGAGGCGTTTAGCTCAGTGCCGGGAACAAAGCGCAGTACGGGCACCCGCGACTTTACTCTTTGGAAATGTGTTGGCGGTTTGGTAGGGCTCTCTGGTCGGCAAGGCCGGGGTTGGGGGGCTGTTAACGGAGGAATCTCGGGGGCCGGGGACGGTCCTTCGTACGCGTATCGGGAAATTCCATCCCTGGCTCTGGGCGCGCTTTAACTAAACGGCTTCCTACCCGGGAACGCGAGAGATGCCCCGTTTGCGCCCACGCTCCGACGCTGAAGCTGGGGCCAGCCGCCGCGCCTGGGTTTCCCGGGCACCAATTCGAGGGCCATAGACTACTGTCCCCGAATCTCCAGCAGGTGGGGGCTATTTTAAGTCCCGGGAGACCCCGCTTGGCGTCAGGCGGTCCGGACCCGTAACTCCATGCGCGAGTCTCCGGCTGGTCCGGGTTGGGATGGATGGTGGGGCCTGGGACAGCGAATGCCAGCCTGCTCCTCTGGGCCACCGCGCGCTCAGGCTCAACAGGACAGCTTTGAGTTTTGTCTGATCCCCGTCCCTCCAACTGACCGATCCTACGACAGAAAGAGAATTGAATGCCTTTCCTACCATAATTAATTAAGGTATTTTTTGTGTTTTATGATGTTGCTTATGTTTACCACATAAGAATTGCTTATCCATTCCTCCATCTCCAAACCTTCCCCTAAACAAATTAATAACACGCTTCTCCCAGAGCCCGCTTCAGAGTGGCTCTTGAAGCTAATCAATTTCTTGACCAACATTTGCTTCTGTAGCAGGTTGTGTATACTGCAGTAACCTAGCTTGACTCTTGGCGTTCAACGTTGGACAATTTGGGGAAGGTGTTTGTTGGTTATACTGGTTTTGGATGAATGACAGTCTGTGTCTGTCCGACCTCCTCTGCACATGCCCATCTTTGAGTGGTTTCTAATATCAGGCACAGATCCCCCAACAGGAACAAAAGAAAAGGATTATTCCCACAAATTACAAGAAGAAAACTTACAATCAGTTTAAGAAGGGTCAGATTTATTCCAGTTGGGGAAAGAGTCCCTGCTATTGCACATGCCCTTTGACCCACATGCCCTTTGAGAGCTGTGGCAGCCTGGAGATGTGGTAGGATTGGGGTGCCCTTTGTTTAGGCTGAGTTTTTCTTCTGCCCTTTTAACATCAATTCATGAAGCCCATTGGTTGAAAATTTTAAGAAATTGTTTTATTCTACCTTCCCTCGAGATTTATGTATATAAATGTATGTATATGATTTGGGTGGCTCCACAGCTGTGTACATGAACATATGTTAGTTTTCAATTAGATTGTGCCTTCTATTTAGTTAATTAGTACCTTCCTTCCTCTCACCTTGAAATCAAGAATCACGCAAAAACAAATAGGGCTTCCCTGGTGGCGCAGTGGTTGAGAGTCTGCCTGCCGATGCAGGGGATACGGGTTCGTGCCCCGGTCCGGGAAGATCCCACGTGCCGCGGAGCGGCTGGGCCCGTGAGTCATGGCCGCTGAGCCTGCGCGAACGAAGCCTGTGCTCCGCAACGGGAGAGGCCACAACAGTGAGAGGCCCGCGTACCGCAAAAATAAATAAATAAAGTAAAAAGATAAAAAATAAATAAAAGCACCCTGAGGGGCTTAGTACAGTGCTAGACATACAATAGGTCTTTGGGCCCTGCTCATTTAACAAATAAATGGGAAAATGCAGGTTAAAAAATGTGGTGAAAAGAAAGCAGAATTGGAGGAGGGCTTTATTCGAGGTCATGGCATCAAGAAGTTTGGGGGACAAAGCCAGTCCAGTTTGTCCCCTGCTCTGTGTCAAAATGACACCCAAAAGCTGCCTGTGCCCCTTGGTGCACCTCCATGCCCTCCCCTCCCCCACTGCTTCCCTGCCTTCTCCCTTGCCTTCCTGCTGCATATGGTCCCACAGCCTGGTCCCCACTGCTCACCTCACCCTCATTGGCCAGCAGGGTGGAAAGGGGAGAGACCACATGCCACCCCCAGGGGGAGGAGGACCCTGCCCTGCGACCTTTAGCACTGCAGGTGCTACTCCTGCAGGAGGTCAGAGGGACGGCGGTGGGAAACCCCCTTTGCCTCTGCTCTTTCTTCTTCCTCCCACTTTTCATCATCCCACTTAGAGGACCCCCCAACCCCTCCACATCCCCAGAAACACCCACCTGCCCGACCATTCCTAACTTGCCAGCCTAGATGCTTCCACTAGTGACTTGGAGCTGGCATGGGAGGGCCACCTCAGCAGGTGAAGGGAAGAGAAAACCCCAGCCACACCAACTGGGCTACAGCAGGGAGAGGAATCCAATGTTCCAGCTGGGACTCTCAGCTGTTTTCCTGTAAAACAGTGGTTCTCAAGCCTTGGGGCCACTTTAATGTCTAGAGACATTTTTTTGTTTTGTTTTCACAACTGGGCAGGGGTGCTACTGGCATCTAGTGGAGAGAGGCTAGGGATGCTGCTAAACATCCTATAAGGCCCAGGGTGCCTAAATGATCTGGCCCCAAATGTCACTAGTGCCAGGGTTGAGAAGCCCTGCTATAGAAACATTGTTACCCTGGCACCATCATCTTAGTGGCATCTTATGTTCATTGCGTAGCTTCTTGGAGGCACTGTTCTAAGTGTTCCTCAGAGATTATCTCATTCAATCCTCACAACAACCCCTTTAAGTAGCAGTTTGTATTATCTCCGTATTACATATGGGGAAACTGAAGTGCAGAGAGGTTTAGTAACTCACTAAAGGTCACACAGTCAGTGAGTGGTGGAGCTGGGTGTCTGACAGGAGCCCCTGCCCCTTCTCAGCTACATGTGGGCTTAATAGGCCTTTGTGGGCTAGCGGGAACCAAAGCGCGATCTATAACATTGACCCAGTGGAATATACTAATTCCAAAACCACTGACGTGCATAAATATACTAATTCCAAAACCACTGACACGCATGTGAACTTTTCTAAGAGTCTGTAATTGGAGCACAGCCTAAAGCTCGGAATTTCGGCCTTGACACATGGAGCAAGAGATTTTACTCAACCTCTGTGCCTCTGTTTATAAAACAGGGAAGATATCCTGGGGACCTTAAACCTCTTCCCCCAAATCCAGGATTTCAGGACTGCTCTGTCATACAAAGGAGCAGCCAGGTCTGACTGGCTTAAGGCTGGAAATCAAGATCGGGGAATCATGACATAGACTCAAAACCAAATCACTGAAGTTTTAGAGACATTAGATCTCCATCTTAGGTTCTGCACCTCAGAGGCTGAAGCTTTGGCAACAGCCACTGGGACCCAGCTCGGAGCCTGTGGGTGTGAGAGGAGTTGGGCAGGCATAGGAAGGACCTCAAGCGAGAATCTCAGTCTCCCTTGGCAAAGGTGGGCCTGGGAGCTTTTCTCACTTCCTGGGGCCTGGGCTCTGCAGTAAATATTCCGTTATACTGTAGTGTAGAGGGACAGCCTGGAATCCTCCATCCACAGGACTCACTGCCACTCCACCCAGCTACGATTCTGCTGCTTTCCACAAGCGCCTGTGTGGGCGATCGGACACACACCACACACACCGGACTCACTTCTGTTCCCTTGCCAAAGGGGTTGCTGTCCAAGACCTCTTTCCCTGCCTCAGGTGCCATGCTCCTGCCATCTCTGCCAGGTTCCTTTCTTGCACAGATGGCCCCCACCTGAGTGTGGGGAGGGAGCTTGAGGCCAGCTCGGGGTGGTTTTTGAGCTTTGGGGGTTCTTTGATTAGGAAACATTCTGTAGGTGTAGGAATCGGCTTCCACAAAATGCCAGCTTGAATGACCTCCAGGTGGATTATCTGAAATTGTGTTTTCTTTGTCGATATTTCTGTGCTTACCCCGATCAGGAAGACTAAGAATTCACCCCCAAAAAATGCAGTTTGTGCCTCAGCTATTCAAGGAAAGTTTGTGAATGCCTGGAGGGCAGATGCTGGTTTTCCCTGGATGGGTTCCCCAGTGCAGGGCAGTGTCCTGCATGTAGACACAGTAGGTTTGGCCTAATGGTTAAGGGTGGGGCCTGGGATCAGAACTCCTGGGTGCAAATCCCAGCTCCCCTACTCACTGCGGAGCCTAAGCTGTGTTGTTTAGCCTCTTGGAGAGTTGTTTTTTTTTGTTTGTTTGTTTGTTTTGCGTCACGCAGGCCTCTCACTGTTGTGGCCTCTCCCTTTGCGGAGCACAGGCTCCGGACACACAGGCCCAGCGGCCATGGCCCACGGGCCCAGCCGCTCCGTGGCATGTGGGATCTTCCTGGACTGGGGCACGAACCCGTGTCCCCTGCATTGGCAGGTGGACTCTCAACCACTGCGCCACCAGGGAAGCCCTTGGAGAGTTTTTTTTTTTTTTTTTTTTTTTGCGGTATGGGGGCCTCTCACTGCTGTGGCCTCTCCCACTGTGGAGTACAGGCTCCAGACGCGCAGGCTCAGCGGCCATGGCTCACGGGCCCAGCCGCTCCGCGGCTTGAGGGATCTTCCCAGACAGGGGCACGAACCCGTGTCCCCTGCATCGGCAGGCGGACTCTCAACCACTGCACCACCAGGGAAGCCCGAGAGTTTTTTTATTGTTTGTAACTTGGGGTACCTATCTCACAGTTGCTGTGGGGTTTAAATGGGGTAGTGCTTAGCCCAGGGCTCAGCACATAATAATTGCTCATTAAATGGCTTCGTGGGCAGCAGCCTGTGAGCAGCCCCTTGTGATTGGATGAATGTGCAAACTACTGACCTTGGTGATGGAGTTAGTTGGAACAGATACACTGTTACACTGAGCAGGGATCAAGATAGAAGTGGGCAGTTCTTCCTGGAAGCAGGCGCTGTTGTCTGGCTGGCAGTGGAGCCCCCGAAAATCACACACACCCAGGTTTAACTGCACACAACAGAACTCTTGCCACAGGCAAGCAGAGTGACTTGTCATTTGTTGTCCCTGCTTCTGCCCTCTTCCTTCCTGAAATCTCCTGCATGCCAGGAATAGCCTGTGTACTGTCCACGCCAGCCTGAGCTGAACCACCCTCCCTCCCACCAGCCTGGGACTGGTGACCTGGCTTAGCAGGTCGGTTCCGAGATCTTACTAGCTTACTGATTGAATAAAAAGTGAGCACTGATGAGATTGAGAAAGTAACAGAACTAATGGAAGACAATGGAGGAGAGATTCTACAAATGAAATAATGAAGCAGTGCTGAACTTGGTAAACTCAAAAGTAGGCTTCAGGGCTTCCCTGGTGGCGCAGTGGTTGAGAGTCCGCCTGCCGATACAGGGGACACGGGCTCGTGCCCCGGTCCGGGAGGGTCCCACATGCCGTGGAGCGGCTGGACCTGTGAGCCGTGGCTGCTGGGCCTGCGCGTCCGGAGGCTGTGCTCCGCAACAGGAGAGGCCACAACAGTGAGAGGCCCACGTACCACAGAAAAAAAAAAAAAAAAAAGAAGAAGAAGTAGGCTTCATGGTGGCAGCTGAGAGTCAAGACGAAAAATATTAAATAAAGCAAACTCAACATGCTCTGAATCCAGGGAGCGCCAAGCATTCGATAACCATAGTTATATCTGAATTAATAAATCCGGTTTAAGAAGCTTTCTTATCCATGGAGTGAATACGGAGAGTGATAATACATGTTTCTTTAAAAAAGTCATTAAATCAGAAAATCAAAGGGACTTCCCTGGTGGTCCACCAGTTAAGAATCCACCTTCCCATGCAGGGGACACAGGTTCGAACCCTGGCTGGGGAACTAAGATCCCGCATGCTGCAGGGCAACTGAGCCCATGTGCCACAACTACAGAGCCCGCATGCTGGAGCCCGTGCTCCACAACTGGAGAGAAGCCCGCCTGCTGCAACTAAGACCCAATGCAGCAAAAAATAAATAAATAAATAAATAAATTTTTTAAAGAAAATCATAAAAAATGATACATATATATTTTAAACATTTAAATTAACCAGATAGTTGTGCATTTATTCCTCCATCTTTTGCTGTAGGGCCCAGGCCTCCTTTTGGTGTTTGGGTCAGCTGGTTGGAATTCCTTGTCTTTTTGGCCTAAGCAACACCCATAATGCATTGTCTAGGACTTCCAGCTGGTTGGAACAAGGGCTTACACTGTGTATAATCTGAATGCAGAGTCTCTCTAGAGTTTTACTACTTTTTTCACAGTCTTTAACATCCTATTTGATGGTTAAAAATTTACTCACCTTTATGAAGTCTCTCCAAGTATTCAACTTGATTTTCTTAGAGTCAGTGAATGATTTTCAGAATTCATCTTACATTTAACACTTGAATGTCATCAGCTTGCACTGTATTTAATTTGTGTGACTATTGTAACAAATATGATGGACCTAGAAGGCTGGTGGTGGTAGGAGGAGGCCCTGGCTGTGGACATCAGGCCTTGTGGACCCAGCCTTGAATATTTACACTCCTTCATTTCTGCTTCTTACTTGGTGTCAGGCAGGAGAGGGCCTGCTGTGGAGACTTTTGTGTTAAGTAAATGGTGGGCGTCATCTTCCCCACATCTCTTGCCTGTCTTCCAGGACTAGCATGGCACTTGGAATTCATTCACATAGAATCCCAACTAAAGGGGGCATTGCAAAATTCTCCCCATAAAACTCAACATAAATTTAAATTCTCTTTACCATGTTAACTCCCCTTAGTGAAGGAGTTTTAGATCAAGATCCAACAATTAAAAAGCCATTTTTAAATCAGCAAGTTAGAATTAAATCTGAAGCCATTGATAATGATGTTTCATTCATGGGCCTCCCTTTGGTCCTGTCTGCTTCACTGCTAAATCAGGCATCAAAGAGAAGAGGGACATCAATTATCTCTGGTCCCAGCTGCTGGTTTTCCTTCCAGCCTATCGCCCAGTTTTCTGGTTTTCCGGGAAGGCTGGGTGATGTTGTCTTGGGACCTAAGCTTGTAGTTCTACAAAAAACCTCAGGAGGCACTTTCATCCTTGTGTCCTCCTCTTCAGGACATTAAGGATATTAGAAGACCCCTGGGTCCATAATCGCCTGTGATGTGATCCACAGCCTAATGCCAAGAAGGAAGTGGCAGAAAGGACCAATTCATGGAATCCTAGAACTGTGCCCCTCACCCAGGATAAAGGACAGCCCTTCCTCCAGAAGTAGAACCAGAATTCTAAATTATGTGTCAACAGAATTGTCCTGGATCAAATCCAGTTCTGCCATTGATTTACAGATCATTTCAGAGGTGCTTATTTTCAGTTGTTCTTGATTGGACAGTGATACCAAACCACTGTCTTACCTCATTCCCTCTCCCATGATCTCAAAAAGAGGCTTATTGGATAATTAATAATCTAAAGGCTTAAGGACTCCCCTAGGGGTCCAGTGGTTGAGACTCCACACTTCCAGTGTAGGGGGCACGCGTTTGATCCCTGTTCAGGGAAGTTCTGCATGCCATGTGGCACAACCAAAAACAAAAAAAAACAAAAAAAAAACACTATAAAACTCTTAGAAGAAAATACAGGATAAAAGCTTCAAATCATTACATTTGGCAGTGATTTCTTAAATATGATACCAAAGGCACAGGCAACAAAAGAAAACATAGACAAATTGGAGCTCATGAAAATTTTAAAAATTAAAAAATAAATAAAAAATAAAGGCTTAAGTGCCCAAAAGAAGGTTACAATTGACAGAGTCTCTTTGGTTTAATATTTAAATATGAATTTTCACTACCTTATTTATTTTATGTCTGGGCTTTTAATATTGGGTTTGCTGAAAACTGGAACAGCTTTCAACTTTGGTACTGGTAAGGCATCAGAATTTAAATCAACGTATGTTGGTAAGCCAAGCAAAAGTTCTACATACAAATAAAGTAGTTGTATGTAACCTGATACTTTGGGGCAAGGTAATAATCGTTTGGTTATTGGTATTACTTGGTAATAATGGTTTGATTCACATGAAACTTGTCCCTTCCGAAGTTGCCACTTGCCAAGAATCACCGGGAATAGCTGTTTGGAAGAGTCGCTAACTCTTCTGCCGTCCATTTTCTGCCTTATCTTTTTCCTAAGAGCAGGGAAATTCTACACTGTCCCCACTCCATGGCACAGCAGTTCAGCTTCTGCCTCTGCTGTCGCCATGAGGTTGGCTTAGAAACGAAGGATTTTGCAGAACATCCCTAAACCCGCTTGAATAAAGGACTGATCATTCAGAGACTCACCTGAACCTTTTTTAAACCTGTTTAATCTTTTCCCCGGGGTTAATCTTGTGGGGATAACATGCCTCCTGGGTGTCTCTCCACTGGGTGCATTTCTTCCCCCTTTAGTTCTGAAGTCCCTCCTTTCTTAGCAGCACAGTGAGAGATGGCTGCACTCTGTTCCCTGCAGAGTATTAATACAGACTGAATGCATTGAAATAAATCCCTTTCAGTGTCACTAACGTGCTATGAATAATTATGAACCAATGTTTGATGTCTCATGGGAAATGCAGGAAAAAAAAAATTTTAACCGACAGGATTCATGTTATAAGTTGACAATCTGGGCCAAGTGAAAATCTTTTTAAAACATCTCCTGATCTGAACAATAAATCTTGCCAGCAAGACTGAATTCCAGAAGTTAGCCGTCCTCTTATTTTGTGGGGCCTCTGTTATCACTCACAGCTTGGTCTTACCCAGCCCTGAATTTTTTTTTTTTTTTTGCAGTACACGGGCCTCTCGCCGTTGTGGCCTCTCCCGCTGCGGAGCACAGGCTCCGGACATGCAGGCCCAGCAGCCATGGCTCACGGGCCCAGCCGCTCCGCGGCACGCGGGATCCTCCCGGACCGGGGCACGAACCCGCGTCCCCTGCATCGACAGGCAGACTCCCAACCACTGCGCCACCAGGGAAGCCCCCCAGCCCTGAATTTAATTGCAATCTTCCTGTTTACCTACCAGTTGCGGCAATAATTAAGATTTCCTGGAATTCCCTTGCGGACCAGTGGTTAGGACTCCGAGCTTTCACTGCCAAGGGCCCAGGTTCAATCCCTTGTTGGAGAACTAAGATCCCACAAGCCGTGAGGTTCGGCCAAAAAAAAAAAAGATTTCCTGAACCTTCATTTTCCCATCTGTAAAATGGGGATTATTCAATCTTCCTTCTCAAAATGGACAATAATGTAGTCTTCCTTCTCACTGGGTAATCACAGAACTGAAATGAAACAATCTAGGAGAATTCCTTTGGGCTTTTCAGAAAACAAGTGCCACAGGGATGGGGGATGCCTCCTGGGAGTCACAGTCATGCACCTGATCTGAAGTCTCTCTTGGGCTGAGCCTGGAATAGTATAGCCGCTGCTGCTACCTCTCTCCTTTAGCGCCAGCCAGACGGTGCACACTGCTTCCCAGGAGTGCGCACCCAGTCAGCTGGGCCTGAGCCCTGGATGGATAGACAGATGGCCGCAGTCCAGCCTGTACTGGTCTTATCTGCCCCTTCTTTGGAGGGGAAGCCGCTAGCCAGGTGCAGGACAGTGGGTGGGGTGCCTTTAATATGACCTCAGATGATACCCCATCCTGCCAGTGGGACTTCCTTGGCTCATGCTGTGACCCTCAGAGGGAATTAATTTCCTGGGAGCCTTTCTGTTTTCTCAGGGGGGTTCAGTTTCCTCCTAATCGAACAGGGACTTGGTGCAGAATCTCATATTCTAATTATGCCCAGGGGCAGCCTCTTCCCACCACTGTGTTTAGCACGTGCCGGAATCAATTAGGTCAAGAGCGATTAAAGTCTGGAGTTGACTTTGACGGTATAATATTCTGATGGCTGTTTGGCCGCAAGAGGCATAGTGAAGGCTCATTAATTGAACACTTGCACTTGGAATTTGAATTGAGCTGGGGCTGGGCTGCAGTCTATTTGCCTTTGCCCTGGGAATGGAGGGTTTCTCATGCAAGTGGACAGTGGGAAGTATTTCAGGGGCTGTGTCACCCCGCCCTGACAACAGCCCGGCTGTTCTACTGAGTGGCTGGCCTTGAGCATCAGTCCTGGGTACCTGGTGTCCCCACATCATCAACCTTTGTTTACCCTGCTCTCCCCAAAGCTGTCCTTGTTACACCATGGTCCTGTCTGCTTTGGTCATTGGAACCTGCCATCCTCAAGTCCCCATGTAGCAAACCTTGGAGTCTTACACTCTTCTCCCCACCCCCCCCCTTTTCCTGGAACAGACTTAACCATCATTTGCTTCCTCCCAGATGTCACCTGGACCTGCCCCTCCCTTTCCAGTGCTTCCTCACCAGCACTAAAAGGGATGTAGGTCTTATCACTTCACCCTCGGATCACTGTGGAGACAATAATGGATTGTTCCCAAGTTCGGTTCCGAAATTGACATCCAATCCATTTTGCAGACCATTGCCAAACTCTTCTTCCCAGAGTAGCCCTGTCCTCTGCCCTGCCCCCTCCAAGCATGAGTCCAAGATTGCCTTTTCTGTCCCTTGCTAAGTCATGTCCCACCTCTCGCTGCCTGCCCAAGTCCGCATGCCTCGGCCTGGCCTCCCTGTCTAGTCCTACGGGTCCGGTCCCACCGCTGGCCAGCCTGCCTCTTGGCTCCTTCATAAACATCGTGCTCTTTCTGCCCCAGCTCATCCATGGTACCTTTGCTGAGAATGTCCCCTCCTCCTTCCCCTCTCCCGACCTTCCCTAACCTCTATCTCCTCTGAAAGCCTTCTCCAGCTACTGCACTCAACAAGATCCATAGATCTACACGTTTCATCTCTCAGCAGTCATCAGCACTGCAGTGGTTAACGCTTAATTGTTTGACCTCTTGACTTTCTGTGTGTGCCCGTCTCGTCTTCCCACAGGTTGTATGTTCTCTGAGGGCAAGGCTTGTGTCTTGTGTGGCTTTCCTGCTCCCCTGGGTCACAGAGCTTGCCCAGTCACAGAGCTGAGCACATACATAGCTCAAAATAATTACTCTTGAATCACGAAGCTGGATACTAATAAATCAAACAGGCTGATGTCAAATGAGTTTTACCCTTTTAAATAAAGTACATTCTCCACCTCTTAGTACATGGTTCTATTGTTCTATATACTTAAAATAACAAAAGTCACATTTCCTTTAATATATTCTATAATTGTTGCTTTGTCTTACTTCAGACCAACTTAACTGTTAGTCCGTATTCATTTTGCTCTATGAAGATGCTGATAATAATGGTAGTAACAGGTTGCTTTTATTTTCCTAAAAACGTTGCTGCATTGAAACCTCACTCCCCTACGAGGCAGGGATTATCATCCTTTTATTTTATTATTATTATTATTTTATTATCATCCATTTTGCAGAGGAGCAAACTGAGGTTCAGGGATTTCACAGCTGGGGAGGGAGCCAGATGGTACCTCAGTCCAGGACCTTGTCTTGCTACCTCCCTGCCCTCAGAGCGCCCCCGTGGTTCCACCCTCCATGCCAGCGGGCATGTCTTTAGTGCTAATGACCGGAGAAGCCGTGCCCTCTGGTGTCGGTGATCGGGTCACATGTAATATGAGCCCGGAGAAAATATTTTAAACTGAAAGCTAGTCTCTAAACTGGGCTGCTGCTTCATGTCACCGGTGACGGCAGAACCAAATTTAGTGTCGTGGGCAGGTCTACACTTACCAAATAGTGAAGCTCATTTTTCTGCCAGCCTGAAAAATGTTCACACCTGCCACACTTCCATGGAGGGGTACATGGGACCAAAAGCCTGGAAAATGTGGCCCCAGAGGAGCCCTGGGGTGTAGACTCAGGGAAGATGACATTCAGGTTCCCAGGCAGTGTCTGCAGGGAGAAATTTAATTCACCGTGAGTGGTTTCCCTGGGCGGCCGAAGCAAGTCAGGCAAGTCCCCTGCCGGCCGTTAGGGAAAACGGGTTACAGTGGGAGGGGAGGGAGGGGTTGGGGCCAAACCTGCAGCACCAAGTCCCCTGGGTACTGCCTCATCCTCCTTACTCGGCAGTCCACTTTATATCCCGCAGGTCTACACCACTGCCGTTCACGCTTTAGGACCAGGAAAAGTGACGGGGATCAGGGAAGAGAGGGACAGGCAGCCATGAGGTTGAGGTTGCACATACTACATTACTTAAAGCCGCAACCTCACCAGGCACTTTGGTGGTGTTGAAATACACTTCCCATAGCCACCCTTCCACCTATAACTAAAACAAGAGTCTGGTCTCAGTTCTGTTCTTGCCTCCTACTTTCTCCCCAAAATTACAAAAAACAAAAAAACACCGGCTATAAAACCAAGATACCACCTGTGAGATCCTGCCCTAGTTTCTGATCTGTTGGGGTTTTCTGTTTTTTGTGTTTTTTGGCGGGGGCGGGCACAGGGATCATTTCAGGCTATACATTGCCTTCAGGGTGAGTAGTAAGTGTTTCTTCAAGAAAATTCTTTAAAACACCGCAAACAGAAAGTTGGAGTGCCTGGTGGTCCTTGGCGCTGGGCACAGACCTGGTTAGCTACGTGGTTCCAGGCAGGAGCTGAGGGGTGTGGGACCCTTTGCACACAGACCTGGATGCAAAGTTAAGAGGGGGAGGGATAAATTGGGAGATTGGGATTGACATATACGCACTGCTATGTATAAAATAGGTAACGAACAAGGACCTACTGTACAGCACAGGTAACTCTACTCAATACCTTGTAATAACCTATAATGGAAAAGAATCTGAAAAAGAATAGATATATATGTGTATGCATAACTGAATCACTTTACTGTACACTGCTTCCCTCCCCCCCCCACAGGGACAAAGAAAATGTTTTTTTAAAATTTATTTTATTGAAGTATAGTTGATTTACAATGTTGTGTTAGTTGCAGGTGTCCAGCAAAGTGAATCAGTTATACATATGCATATATCCACTCTTTTTTTAGATTCTTTTCAGGCAAACCATTTAAATCCCAGCCATTTCAGGAGTGGCTCAGGCCCAGGTGGGGCTGTCAGAATTAGCAAGTTAAGACACAGGATGCCTAGTTACATTTGGATTTCAGGTAAACAATATATTTTTTTTAAGTGTAGTAGGCGACATAATGCCCCCCCCACCCTGAGATATCAGATCGTAGCCTCCAGAACCTGTGAATATGACCTTATTTGGGAAAAGGATCTTTGCAGATATGATTAAATTAAGGATCTTGAAATGAGATTCCTGTATTATCTGGCTCCTAAATGCAATCACATGTGTCTTATACGAGCCAGACAGAGAGAGATGAAAAACGTGGGAGAGAAGATGATGTAATGACGGAGGCGGAGATGAGAGTGATATGTATGCCTGCAGCCGCCAGAAGCTACAAGAAGCAAGCAAAGGATTTCCTCCTAGAGCTTCTGGAGGGAGCATGGCCCTGCCAACACCTTGCTTTCAGCCCAGTGACACTGAGTTTGGACTTCTGGCCTCCAGACCTACGAGTGAATAAATATCTGTTATTTTAGGCCATTCAGTTTGTGATAATTTTTAACAGTAGCCACGGGAAACCAATACAATTAAATACGTCTCATGCAATATTTGGGACACACACTCAAAAAATTATTTGTTGTTTATCTGAAATTAAAATTGAACTAGGCATCCTGTATTTGATGTGGAATCCTAATTCCCAGGACCAAAGAAAGGGGCTTTTGAATTTGCAAGAAAGCTAGTTGAGCCTGTCAGGAAGTGTACCTCCTTATGTTAGGAGTCTTTGTAAACACAGTCCAACTGAACCAATTTGAACTTTACTAACTACCCTCTGGACAAAAGAGGGGGGCAATTAGACAGGTGTTAATGATTTATTTTTGAGCACTTCCCATAAAACAGAAGCTCTGTGTAAGGGTGGAGGAGATAGCCGTTAATCTGGTACATCTAGGCTAAATTACAAACCATTCCAGCTACATCACATGAAAAATGGCCATTAGCAGAGCCTAAGTGATGCCGCAGTGCATTGCTGATACTTGAGCTGCCCCTGGGAATCTTGTACCCTTTCACTGTTGGATGGTGGGGCCCGAGCAGAACAGCTGGGTAAATCCCAGTTGCTGAAGGAGAGGACTTCATGGCAGACCTGAAATGGAGGGAGGGAGCGGATGTTGCGGGAATGAGCTAGCTCTGGATTCCCAGGAGGAGCTCTCAATGGAAGTAGACGCAAAATGTCTCCATTGTGTCTCGTGGCATCACACCCTAACATGAGTTAAAGACAAACTGGCCCATTCTCCCATGCAGAGAGGGCTGCCACGCCCAGGCCGGGACATCTATCTTCAGAGGCTCAGACTCAGGCTCAAGGCGGGGCTGAAAGTCGCAGCTTTCCCTGCTGGGCTACTGAGGGCTTCTCTCGCTTACCATTGGGCTCTCTGAAACCTGGACAGTCCCCGGACCCTTGGGCTTTTAATGATGCTCCCAGAATCCACGGTGTTAGAGCTTCAAGGGACCTTGGGTCATCCAGAACTGGCAGGGGGTCCTAGGACACCCCAGAATTGCCCCCAGATGCTTTACCATGCCTCGGAAAAGAAAAAAGCAAGTAGTTTACAGGAGGAAAAAAAAAGTGGGGCCGGGGGTTACTAAACATGAAAGAAATGCTTGACCTGGCCCACAATTAAGGGACTGCTGATAAAACCACAGTAAGATGCCACTGTTACATGGATGAGATGGCCAAGATCCGGAGGGGCGGTAACCCTTGGCTGGCCGGGGTGTGCTGTCGGTGGGAGTGGAAAATCACCACTTCTGGAGAGAAGACTGACCAGATGCCCTTTGACAGAGCATCACTGCTTCCGAGAATTTGCTGTTTCTGTGCGAGCAAAGGCTTATATATGGGGGTTCATTGGGGAATTATCTGTTATGCAAAAGTATGGAAAGAGTCGGTATGGAACTGGTTAAATAAACTGTGGTCCCTGGAGAAATGCACTAACTAGGTCCATAGTCGCGGCTCTGGCTGCTCCCTCAGATACCTTGTTAAGCGGAGAGCAAGGTAGGCATCATGTATTACCATCTGTGTAAAAGGCGGGAGTGTACATGTGAATGAGTCATGCATATGGGGCCTGACACTGGAAGGAAAGGCGAAAATCAGGTTTTGATGGCAGCCTCTGGGGGGAGAAATTGTGGGTGGGGGCAGGAGACGCCATTTTCACTCTGTACTCTTTTATCTCTTGTACCTATTACCTTTTTTTAAAAAAACTAAATTTATTTATTTTTATTTTTTTGGCTGCGTTGTACCTTCATTGCTGTATGCAGGCTTTCTCTAGTTGCGGCGAGCAGGGACTACTCTTCATTACAGTGCACGGGCTTCTCCTTGCGGTGGCTTCTCTTGTTGCGGAGCACGGGCTCTAGGCGCTCGGGCTTCAGTAGTTGTGGCACGTGGGCTCAACAGTTGTGGCGCACGGGCTGAGCTGCTCCGCGGCATGTACGATCTTCCTGGACCAGGGGCTCAAACCCGTGTCCCCTGCATTGGCAAGCAGATTCTTTTTTTGTTTTGTTTTTTTTGTGGTACGCAGGCCTCTCACTGTTGTGGCCTCTCCCGTTGCGGAGCACAGGCTCCGGATGCGCAGGCTCAGCAGCCATGGCTCACGGGCCCAGCCGCTCCATGGCACGTGGGATCTTCCCGGACCAGGGCACAAACCCGTGTCCCCTGCATCGGCAGGCAGACTCGCAACCAGTGCGCCACCAGGAGAGCCCCGGCAGGCGGATTCTTAACCACTGTGCCACCAGGGAAGCCCCCATATTACCTTTTTTAAAGGTAAATTTATATATATGCTCAGGCCCTAGCTCACTTCAAAAGGATAAGCATATCCTTCCGTGGTGCAGGTTCCAGAGTCCCTCCAGAACCCCCTCATTCCCTGAAGGATGTAGGCCACAGCCCCTGCTATTTGGGGACGCCTGCCACGCCCAGAGAAGCAAAAGCGCACTGCTGGTCTTCTCTTTCAGACACAGAACTGCAGCCCTCAGGGACATTCCAGCCAATCCTCTGAGGGGCTCGTTTCAGTTTTAATTATCATGTTGTCCCATCGGCTCTCTCCAGAGAGGCCGATGGGCGTGGCCACGGCTAGAAGGTAACTTTCCTGAGCCCAAGGCCTGAGCATCGCCTACTGTTTGTTAGTTAAGGGTCACTCTGCCTGGCCTGTGGGACCCAGACCTCCCAGTACCATGGAGGGGCAAGAACCCCCAGAGCCCACCCAGTCCCACCTCCCAGCCTCCCTGCAGACCTCCTCCTCTGTCTTCCTGACAGAGTCACCCCGGCTTCCCTGTGACGGCAGCTCACAGCCTGACAAGGGGGCTGGGAGGGAGGAGAAAGAAGGGGCCAGAGAGGAAGATAAAAGTGTTGGGAGCAGCCCCCAAACGGGTGACGTCCTTAGAATGAATCACCACCTTCCCTTCAACTCTTTCTTCTCCTGTCGGGACCTCCCTTCCCCCACACCTCCCTGCTTTCTAAAGTTATTCTGAGAAAAATCCACAGAGGTGTCAGCACAAGGTGATAAGGACCGCAAATTTGGCATTTTAACAGACGCCAGAGCCACTTGAGAAATGAGGACACAGCCCAGAGAGGTAAAGCGACCTCCCCAGAGTCACACAGTGAGTTCATGGCAAAGCTGGGCTAGCCCAGGTCTCCTTCCTCCCCACACAGATGCCCTCCCATGCCCCATCTCGCCTCCTTCCCCAGAGAGGGACCCTCAACCCCACCTGGCCAGTGGAGCCGACCCAGGGTGGAGGCCTGACCAGGAAGCACCAATATTTGAGGTCCCAGCAAGAGAAGGTGAAGCCTCTCAGATGATGGAGGCCAGTCTCTGGGACACACGATCTGATTTACGGATGCGTCCCTTGAGCAGCAGCTTTCCAGAACATTCCCACTTTCTTGCATACTGAAAAGACCTCTTCTCCTGCAGTGTCCTGCTGGTGTCCTCCCAAGGATCCCTTGTTTCACTGATTTTGACAAATCATTTCACTTCACAGCAAGTGTGAGACCTGCCTCAGAGGGATCACATGAGCCTGTGTTGAGTAATCAGCTCTGAAGCCAAGTAGTTACCCCTCAGAGGAGCAGCAGTGGAGCTAGAGTGGGTCTTATGCCTGGACGTGCCCTCAAGGAGAAAAACAAAAGCAAAAACAACTCTGAGTCAAGGTTAAGAGACCTTTCACTAAAGCAGTCAGGCTGGGGCTTCCCTGGTGGCGCAGTGGTTGAAAGTCCACCTGCCGATGCAGGGGACACGGGTTCGTGCCCTGGTCCAGGAAGATCCCACATGCCGCGGAGTGGCTGGACCCGTGAGCCATGGCCGCTGAGCCTGCGTGTCCGGAGCCTGTGCTCCGCAACAGGAGAGGCCACAACAGTGAGAGGCCCGCATACCGCAAAAAAAAAAAAAAAAGCAGCCAGGCTGAATTGTCTTCACTCCTTTTGAAAGGACAAGCATACACCCTGCTTAAAAAGAAATGCTGATTTTCCTAGAGAACGTCCACCATTCCTGGAGGATGCATGGGTGTCCCTAGTGGAATAGCCTTCCCCTCCGGCTGCTTAAATAACAGATGCAACATTTGTTGCTGGAAAATATCAATTAGGTTAATGAGGTTTTTCTTGCCCAGAAAATGAAGCAGTTCCCGACAATGGACACACTGTATGGGAAAAAAGGGCAGAACTGCGAAGCCGTTTGGCCCACCCATAGTGTGAGCCCCAGAGTCCTTCATTTTTCTGTCCCCTTTGATTATTCCCCCCCTTGCTGTCTCCTGGAACCATCTTCCTTTCCAAAGTCAGCCCATCCCACTATTAGCACAAAAGCTGCTAAGGGGGCTCCTCAACGGTCATCTCTCCCTGCACCTGCCTGGCCTATTCTTAGCCACTCAAACAATTTTCCCCAAGTGTTGTTTTAATCATTATATTGTTACCATGTCATACTTAAGTAATGGACATGAGATGCAATTTACCCACCTCTCCCTGCCATCCTGGATTGTGGATGAGATGTAGTGGGAAGGGCCCAGGCCTTGGAGGAGGGCTGACAGGGGTTGACTCTTGGCTGCTCCCTCCTAGCTGTGTGACCTTGGGTAAGTAGCTCGACCTCTCTGAGCCCGGTTCCTCATCTGAAAAATGGGAATAGTAGCACCTCTGTTTCAGGGCTGCTGTAAGGAGTGGTGGTGATGTCTGTAAAGCACAGAGCACAGTGAGTGACTGGCCCTTAGTTACACTACTGAACACCCACCATGGTAACCAGTCATCACGGTGGACCCATAGGTAGCGACCTGGAAGCATGCTCCTGCTTTGATAAGCTTTTAGAAGGCGGTTGTAGAACTGAATAGGGGTTACAGAAGTCTCTCACTGCCTACTTTCCGCACTTGCATTTTTTCTTAAATTCAGTAGGTCTGTATTTCTTTTGTGTGTGTGCGTGGAATTTTTTAAATATTACATAAGTAATACGTGAACAGATTCTCATCAGAAATTCAGACAGCAGAATGAATTTTATTTATTTTCTTTTTAAAAAAAATTATTTATTTATTTATTTTGGGTGTGCCGGGTCTTAGTTGCAGCACACGGGATCTTCAGTTGTGGCGTGCAGATTTCTTAGTTGCAGCATGCATGTGGGATCTAGTTCCCTGACCAGGGATCGAACCTGGGCCCCCTGCATTGGGAGCGTGGAGTCTTACCCACTGGACCACCAGGGAAGTACCATGAATTACTTTTATAATCAGGAAAAAAGAAACAAATGACATTTGGAGAAAATTCAAATCATCAACTCCACTTTCCACCCTTCTGATGTTATAAGTCTTTACTCCTCCTTCCACCTGGCCCAGGGGTGCCTCCCCAGGAAAGGTTTCTTCCCAGGTAGATTGTGTTTCCACTTACATCCAGCATGCCAGGACTCACAGAACAGGAGGAAGGAAAGGGTGCCCTCCTCCCAGGTCACCCTCACCCCTGCCGAGGCCAGAGGCCCCATCCCAGCCCCTCACCTGCCGCTACCTGTGAAGGATCCCGAGGTTTCCTCAGACCCGGTGCAGAGAGCTCTGCTGACCGTTAGTTCCCGTGGCTGAACCCACAAACGACCTTGTGGGACACAGTGGGCTCGTCACTGGAGCTGGCTCTCATTACTCTGCCTGGTTCACATTTCTTTCCTCCCCCTCCCCACCTGCCCCCATGGCTGGGCTCAACTGGAGGCAGGTGAGACTTAAAGCTCAGAGGAGTTTAAAGGGGCTCAAGATGGGCCCGGCAGCTCAGAGCCCCTAAGGTCTATCTCAGACACACCCTGTGTTACTCGGCTTTGGTGGGCTGGCCTGGGCACCTGGCTGCCTTAGACAGAAGAACCTTCCAGATGAGCTATAGGCAGAGAACACAGGAGCCGGGAATGTTTTCCTGAACTCAGTGTGCACCTGTGATGCGCTGGGCACCATACTTGCTTTGTACAGATCCTAGGCCTCGGGTTCCTTTTTTTTTTTTTTTTTTTTTTTATGTGGAGGGATGGATTTGGCTTTTCTCCCAACCCTCTGCTCCCCTGTCACCTGTCTGGTACTTGAAGCTGTTGACCAGCTGCCTGGCCAGAGTTGGCAGTGGCGATGGGAACAGAACCGTGATGGCTGGTATGCTCCTGCTTTATCTCCTTTCATCACTCTATCACCTATTGAGTTTGTAGATTCTACCTCCATTTTTTCACCTGGGGAAACGAGGCTCAGAGCAGCTAGGTAACCTTCCCATACGGTCCCTCAGCTCTCAGGGGCCACACTCAGCAGCACAGCCTGGAGGACCCTCCAGCCCGAGCATTGCTTCCCCAAGGGGCCTCCTCTCCCCAAGCTGTGGACCTCCTGCCTGCCTGGCGGCTCTATCATCCTGCCCTCTTTCAGTGGCTCAGATCTGGCCCAGGACCCTCCCCTGTTCCACAGGGATACCAGACTGGAGCACCCTGGCAAAGCAGGGGTTGGCTGCCCAGTGCCTGGGAATCCCACAGACACGCCCCCCTCAGTCACCCGCTAACTCGCAGGGAACGCGTCTGAAGTCTCCGAGGCAGCGGGCGTGGCTCTGCAGGAGAGCTAGCGGCAGAGCTGAGGGGTTCTAGCAACAGCTGACTGGCGACTCAGGGCCCACATCACATCCCGCCCCTCATCTGGCATTTCGCACCTGGCACACCGTGGGTACTTAATGATAATTAAATTCAGAATGAACTCAGAAAGGCCAGCATGTGGTAAATGTATGCATCTTTGCACAATTGTTATACAGCATGATGAACAAGCCATTAAGAGTTCATCAGGAATAAAAATGAATGTGGGAAAAATCTGATCACAAAGATTTGTACTCCTCCCTCCCCTCCCCAGACTTTTAAATGAAAGTTTAGGGATAATTGCTCTTCAGTGGTTCTTGTAGTAGGATTTGTCATGAAAAGAATTGGGACTAAAACCTTTATGCACTTCTCCGTGTAGACTTGGGCAGAAATTTGGAGTGTTTCTCACTGGTGAGGGCCGTTGCAGAGCAGGCTGTGGGAAGTTTTCTGGAATGGGCCATCAACATCCCTTGCAGAAAAATTCTCTTCTCCAGACCCAGATCCCGTGGCCTGGCAGCCATCTTGGGGGTGTGTCCTGCAAGACAGTGTGGGTCAGAGCACCTCTCAGCCCAGAATGCCGCAGCCTCTCTTTGCCTTCACGACCCCATGGGGACAGCTTGCCCTGGAGGAAGCTTGGTGCCTGGCCTGGGGTCACCAGGCGTGGAGGAAAAGCTGAGGGGGTTCATGCGTTGCTTCGTTAAATGGGTGACAACGAATCACTTGTTACCAAGGGACAAGGAGCAAAGAACCCAGACAAGCATTCTGTCACCAAATGCCAACGTTGGGGGGGCCTGGGGAGGCCTCCAGACAATGATAGTGTCCTGTGGACCCATCTTAGCCAGATCATTCCAACTTTTCAGGATACATCAGAAGTTGTCCTTCAACCAAATATCCCTATTTTCAAGTATGGCTTACTAATTTAGCAGCTTTAAACTCTGTAATATACTCCTGGGCTGTTGGTGTGGTTTAAACTCTATCTGGAGGAATTCAAGCCAGACAGCACTTCCTGAGGTGGGGATTTTGAGACCTTGGGGAAAAGGGGTATGGTGTGTCTTTGGGGTATTCTGGTGCCATCCAGCTGGAAGTAAGGGGCAGGGACTAGAAGATTCCTCAGGGAGGTTCAAAGCACCTAGCCCATGACCCTCAGCAAGTGTTTTTTTGACCGATGGACACTCCCTGAGTCCTCTCTCTGGCTCTGTATAATGGCAACTCTAGGCAGGTCTGTGACTCTCATTCCAAAGGCCTAATATTTTGCTCTTTGAGGATTCCTTTCATCTGATGCCTGTTGGGTGCCATCTTTTAAGTTTTAAGGTTAAGGGATGTTTTGTTTTGTTTTGTTTTGTTTGCGGTACGTGGGCCTCTCACTGTTGTGGCCTCTCCCGTTGCGGAGCACGGGCTCCAGACGTGCAGGCTCAGCGGCCATGGCTCACGGGCCCAGCCGCTCCGCGGCATGTGGGATCTTCCCGGACCGGGGCACAAACCCGTGTCCCTTGCATGGGCAGGCAGACTCTCAACCACTACGCCACCAGGGAAGCCCAAGGGATGTTTTATCAAAATTCCCAGCCAAAGTGTCCAGACAAATTATACTGTAAAATGTGAGAAGGTCCGATGTGTCCGTTTGGATGCCTGCTATGTGCTGGGTACCAGGCTACTTGGGAACCACTCAGTCCTGGCCCGTGAGAAGTTCAGAGTCTAGCTAGGGTACACA
This sequence comes from Mesoplodon bidens, assembly GCF_964165515.1. Lineage (NCBI taxonomy): Eukaryota > Metazoa > Chordata > Mammalia > Artiodactyla > Ziphiidae > Mesoplodon > Mesoplodon bidens. The sequence goes on along the minus strand of NC_138179.1, from coordinate 48,287,296 downwards.
CACACATATACACCCACACACTCACACTCACACACACTGTGGTTTTATAAGTCAGTTTTATATGTATGATAAAGGTGTTATGTTATTATGTTGATATACAGACTCTTAAAAGATAGGATGCCTAGAACAGGTGTTACCTGAAGCCTTCTTCCAGCATTGGTTGCCTTCTATCATGATTCAGGTGTTTCACTAATGAGATCGGAATGTGGTCCAAAGATGGGGCTGACACTAGGACTGGATCCCGACCAGGAAGTCAGGCCAGGTTAGGGCTGATCCCCGGAACCATCAGGAAACAGCAACCCTTCCACGGCTGCTTTAGCTCAGAAGCCCCATAGAGTTTACTACTGATTCAAGAGCACAAGACATGCCCGGGAAAGGGCAGCCTGGACATGGTCTGGCCATCCTGGGTTTACTTGTGGGCACTTGGGTGAATGCCCAGAGTCAGCCAGTCTTCATTTTAGGTTCTGTGTGGTTCTGAGTTGCTCCCGTAAAAGGTAACCAAAGTCTTTCTCATTAGAGTCTTCCTCACTCTGCAGCACATGATGGGACTGCAGCTGTTATTGACTCAGCCAGTACCATGTTGCATGAGACCCTGATCTATGCACACACTGTGGAGCCAGGTGGCCTGGACTCAAATCCCAGCACTGCTGTGTCCTAGTGGTGTAAACTTGGCCAGGTCATTCAGCCTCTCTGCCTGAGTTTCCTCACATATAAAATTGGAATAATGATAATACCTACCTCATAGTGCTGGGAAGAGCATTAAATGAATTAAGATTTGTAAAGTGCATAGAAAAGAGCCTTGTATGTAGCAAGTACTAGCTAAGGGTTTAGATTGAAAAGATCCTTAAGTACACTCTCTGTGGATTTCACAAGCCCTTTATTTTGCACTTCACACCCAAGCCCGCTCTCCCTCGGGATCCAACCCTAGTTCTGCTTCACAGCTGTGAGACAGCCCTGGCAGGTCTACACAAAGAGGAGAGAAATCAGCCCCTCGTCCAATATGGTGAAACCAGGATATAGTGTCCTCACCACCCCATCAGGGGCTCAAAGTCTGGACTCTCCAAAGCCCACTTCAGAGGCAGGTGTAGAGCTCATGAGTGCAAGTCACCTGGGCCTCTGAAGGCTCCTTTGCTCAGTGCATCACCATTATCAGGGCCTAGGGACTAGAGGGGTGCTTACTGGAGAACGGTGGGCTGGCTTCCCAGCCTCCTCCACACCACTCTTCTTTGCCTGTTCTTCCATCACTTCCTCTTTGAAGGTAAACAAGGCCAAAAACCAATGCGCAAAGTAGGAGAAGAAAGGCCCCAGAACTCCATGACGTCACAGACCTGGCTTTTCTCCCAGGGTGACTGTGATGTCACGCCCGCCCCCCATGACCATGCAGCCCCTGGGGGCACAACGCGTCAATTCCATCACACATGTGCGCCTGTGTGTGCCCATAGCCTCCCTGCAGGCTCTGCTCAGCCCATCTCACCCAATAGGGGTTGCTCCTGCCCAGGTAGACAACCAGGAGTCGCTTACGGAAAACCGTCCCAGTGGAGTGACGGCACGTCCGCGGCAAACCGCTGGGCCGGGAAACTGCTTTTCACCTCTGTAGCCACTCTTTGTCAACCGGCTCCTGGCAGAGAAGCAGCTGCCAGAGACCCCCCGCTGTTTCCTTAGGTAATGTCACTGCCCTTTCCTGGGCGATGCTGGGGGAGTGGCACTTAATTCACCCCTGACTCTTCCCTCCTGCCTCTTCATAGCTGCTTGGATTTGGGAGCTGAATTAGATCGGGGCTTGTCGTGTGGGGGTGGGAAATCTGTAAATGATCAGCCTAAGCAGAGGTCAGACTCTCCTAAAAAAACCTGCCGTATTGCCCATGGGGTGGATTTTGTTCTGACTCCTGTGTGCCCACTGGCACGGTTCACCCCATGAACCCTCGCTATTTTCTTTTCTTTGTATCTTGTGTTGGACATGTGATGGGAATGCAGAAATACATGTTTGTGGATTTGTTTATTCATGGAGCAACCGTGTCTCGAGTGTCTGCAGTGGGCCAGGAGGAATGGGAGGCCTTGGGAGGCTGGGGTTTCTCCAGCCCCCACTCCTGGTTTCCACTGTGGAAGGTGATTTGTGACACGTTCTCCCCTTGGGGGTCACCCCCTGTCTCCATCTGTGCCCCTCAGTCCTTCCCCGATTCAACAATAGCATTTACTCAAGTCTGCTCCCGTACAATGCTAGTGGGAGGAAAATTTGGACCAATTTCCAAGAAGCACTTTAGCAGGACGTAAAGAGAGGCTTTAAAATGTTTGCTGCCCTTTGACCCAGAATTTCGCTTCTAGGAATCTGTCCTAAAGAAATAATTAGAAACATGAAAAGGATGAAAACACTAAGATGTTCATCAGTGTTTACAGTAGGAAATTTCAAAAGCTGGCTACATGTCCAATCTCTGGGAGGTGGTTATGTAGAAGATAGGTAACCATTAGAAAACGATGTCTATGGAATTTTAAATTATCGAGAAAATACTTGACATAATAAAAGAGTATGGTAAAAAAAGAGAGTATGGTACATATTGCATATTCAAAATAATCTTGACTGTGTTTGAAAATGCATGGGAGGGCTTCCCTGGCAGTCCAGTGGTTAAGACTCCGTGCTTCCAATGCAGGGGGTGTTGGGAGTCGATCTCTGGTTGATCCCTGTGGCTATCCCATATGCTGCGTGGTGCAGCCAAAGAAAAAAAAAAAGAAAGAAAGAAAATGCATGGGAAAAACCCAAAAGAAAATATATGAAAATATTGATAGTGATGTTTCTTGTGGTAGGATTATAGGTACATACTTCTTAATACTTTGCCGGTGCACGGAGTCCTAACCACTGGCCTTCCCCTAACCAGGGAAGTCCCCATGTGTTGCTTTCATAGTAAGAAAAATATTGTTTAAAATTAAGTTTTGTATATAATTATACATACACATGCAGAGACTGACAGAGAGAAAGCAAATGTTGCAAATATTAACAGTTGGTGAGTCTACGAGAAGGATATAGAGGTGCTGATTGTATTATTTGTGTAACTTTTCTATAAGTTTGAAAAATTTTGAAGTAAAAGATTGGGGGAGGGGAGAGGACCAGGCCACCCCTGAGCTCTCTTTTGGAATGCTGGAAACATAACCAATGTGATTTTTTCTTTTTTTAACCACATAGTCTTTATTTATTTTTTAAAAATTTTATTTATTTTATTTTATTTATTTTTGGCTGCATTGGATCTTTGTCGCCGTGCGTGGGCTTCCTCTAGTTGCGGCGAGCGGGGGCTACTCTTTGTTGAGGTGCACAGGCTTCTCATTGGGATGGCTTCTCTTGTTGTGGAGCATGGGCTCTAGGCGCACGGGCTTCAGTAGTTGTAGCTCGCGGGCTTTAGAGCGCAGGCTCAATAGTTGTGGAACATGGTCTTAGTTGCTCCGCGGGATGTAGGATCTTCCTGGACCAGGTCTCGAACCCGTGTCCCCTGCATTGGCAGGCAGATTTTTAACCATTGCGCCACCAGGGAAGCCCAACCCGTGTGATTTGACAATTTAATTTGTTTTCTGTTGTGGGCAAATGGTCCTTAAATGTTGGGGGGATACTGGGATTTGGTAGTCTTAGGAAGTACCCCCAGGGGTCAAGGCGTTTTGCAGGGTTGACGTATGTGGGCGGCCCAGAGCACCTCACATGCTAACTCAGCACTGTTCTGTACTTGGCCAGAGTTTGCTGTGTGCACCTCTCCAGCAGCTCTTGGGTGACTCTGCTACAGCCAGACCCTCCCCCACCCCATGCCCTGGATTCCATCCCTCCACCTCTCCCACCGTTCAGGAAGCTTGCTTAGCTTTTATTTCCCACCTTCTCCTGTTTCTGTCCTCTCCTTCTCTCCTGACTCCTTGCTGTTTTCCTTTAAAACCAAACAAATGCCCCCATTCAGTCCACCACACTAGCTCTGTCCTCCTCTTCCCAGACAGATTTCTTTTTTTTTTTTTTTTTTCTTTTTGTGGTATGCGGGCCTCTCACTGTTGTGGCCTCTCCCGTTGCGGAGCACAGGCTCCGGACGCGCAGGCCCAGCGGCCACGGCTCACAGGCCCAGCCGCTCCGCGGCATATGGGATCCTCCCAGACCGGGGCACGAACCCGTATCCCCTGCATCGGCAGGCGGACTCTCAACCACTGCGCCACCAGGGAGGCCCGAGACAGATTTCTTTTTAAAGCATCATCAACACTTCTGCAAACTACATTTTCTCCCCACATGCCTGCCCTCCTCAGCTGAATCCAAGCTGGACTCCACCCCCTATCTTTCTACTAAAACCACTTGTATTAGTCAACGAGGCCAGGTTTATGCTGCAGTAATAAACAAGTCCCAGATTCCAGTGGCTTCACACCTCTGGCACCACCACTTTCCTCATCTTCCAGCCTCATGGGTCATCTTTTAGTTCCTTGAAAACTCTCTGCAGTTTCCTGCCTCAGGGCCTTTGCATGCACTGTTCCCTCTGCATGGAATGTTCCTTCCTACCCCCTCCCTTTACCTTGCTCACTTGTACTCATCCTTCAGGTCTCAGTATAAGCATCACTTTTTCAGGGAAGTTTTCTCCAACCCCCCAAGGCTAACAAGTGCCCATCTTAGACTCCAGTGACCTGCTGTCCTTTCCTTGTGACACTTGTCTCACTTGATTGTCGACTATCTCCCTCATGGGGCGCCTTCACAAGGGCAAGGACATGTCTGTGTCACTGCTGTGGTCCCAGCCCCTGCACCCTGGTTGCCAACCTTAACTACACATTAGAACCACCGGAGGAGCCTTTAAAACTCATCATACCCAGGCCCCATCCCAGGCCAAATGAATTCTAATTTGAGGTGGGCCCAGCTAGCAATAGGTATCTTTTTAAAACACTGTAGGGAATTTTATTTTATTTTATTTTATTTTTGGCCCCACCACACAGCTTGCAGGATCTTAGTTCCCCAACCAGGGATTGAACCCAGGCCGCAGCAGTGAAAGCACTGAGTCCTAACCACTGGACAGTCAGAGAATTCCCACTGTAGGGAATTTTAATGCACGAGCTTGAGAACCAATGACCTGCATTGTGCTTAACACTCAATTTTTCTTGAGTGAATAAATCAATCTCTGAAAATTCAACCTCCCCAAACCCCTCCAAAAGACAGGAGGCTAAGGATATTCCGCTTAGGTAATAATATGTTAATTTCATATTTTGTGAAATTTCATATTTAATTTCAACCAAGCTTTATTAGGCACCTTACATGGGGCAGGCCCAGTGACTGGGATGGGTATAATTTATACCCACTGTACAGACAAGGAGAAGTTACTTTAGGTGAGGGAGGCACAAGTAGGCAGTAAAGGATTTCAAGGTTCAGCCAGGGTGTATTTGTCTTTCAATTGCAACTGACAGAAGCCCAAAGAAACTGGCATAAACACAAAAGAAAATTTATTGGTTTCCAGATTTTAAAAAGTCAGGGATAGATCTCATGAGGTTGAGGTGCAGCTGGATCCAGTCACCCAAATGATGTCACCAAGAACCTGGAATGCACCCTCTCTTGGCTCTACTGTCTACTATTCAGATAGTCTTCCCCAGGCGATGGTAAAAAATGGCCACCCATACCTCTAGACTTGTGTCTTATTTAGTAGGGACATATAGAAAGATCTCGATAAATGTTCTACCACAAAACAAAAACAAAACCTTCATTATGGGACTTCCCAGGCAGTCCAGTGGTTAAGACTCCACTCTCTCAATGCAGGGGGCACGGGTTCAATCCCTGGTCAGGGAACTAAGTTCCTGCATGCCGCACAGCATGGCCAAAAAAAAAAAAAAAGAATCTTTTGGGACTTCCCTGGTGGTCCAGTGGGTAAGACTCTGCACTTCCAATGCAGGGGCTCTGGGTATGATCCGTGGTCGGGGAACTAGATCCCACATGCATGTTGCAACTAAGAAGTCCATATGCCGCAACTAAGAAGTCCACATGCCACAACTAAGACCCAGCGCAGCCAAGATAAATAAATATTAAAAAAAAAGGGCTGTGCTGAAAAAAAAACCAAAAACCTTCATTACTTTTAAATCACAGCTTAGACCTTCCTTCTTTCCCCCTTCCTTCCTTATTATTCTCTCCCACCTGCAATCTAGTCTCGTAATTCCTAAGTATAGAGTGTTCTGGTGATTTATTCTTCATTACCCACAGTTGGCACATGTTTATTTAAAATACCAGGATTACCTGGCCATTGTTTGCTGCTAACAAATCCCTGAAGCCCAGGCTCCAAGGGGAATTGGTAATAGGTACCCAGCCCTTGCTGGCAAGCTATCCACCTTTTGGCAAGCAAAGTTCCTACCTGGATAAAGTTTGGTATACTCAGCATTCTTAGAGAAGTTTCTCTGCCTGGCCACCAGTGCAGCCCTGAGATGGGATGCCTAGGTCCTACCAGGCTTTGATTCTGTCCCTGTAGAATATTTTGTGTCATTGTTGAAAACTAAAGGAGAGAGAACTAAGATCCCGACTACCAGCTACTCAGAGAACAGACACAGTTCTCCTTCATCTCAGGACAGCCTCTAGAGGTGGGGTTATATCCCTACATTACAAATAAGGAAGCTGAGGCTCAGAATGATTGTCACTTGCTCAAGATCACACAGCCAGTAAATTGCAGAACCAGAATTTGAGCCCAGATCTTTCAGCTCCAAAGCCTGTTCTTTCTACAACCCCCTGATTAATTTTTTAATTTCCAAGATTGGACTCTTCCTCTATCCATGTTGTCTGCCTCCCCTCCCCAGAAAAAGTTGTGCACTGCTCACACTTTTTCTAGCATGGGCTCACTTCAGCTCCGCTTAATTTTGCTTCGTCACGGCTGCCCAGTTCCCTGCCGGTAGACTGGGAAGTAGGTCATGGCTGAAGGGACCACACACTCTGGCTGCTGAGAGGGCCAACCTCTGGTTTCAGGGCTGGGCAGGGGCCAGACTTTGCAGGGAGCATCACCCTTTGAGGGCCCTGCTTGGATTTCTCATCCCTGGCCCTGTGAAGTCATCACAAACCTTCATATCATTGTAGAATTCACTGTCATTGTGGCTGCTGTGTGAGGTGGTGTTTAGAGAAAGAAACATAAGGATTAACAGGGAAATTGATGGTCTGGGGAAAAAAAATAATCTTCATTCTGTTGTAGATCTGTGGGTGATTGAGACTAACTGATTGTTGAAGGGGTTTGCCCTGCCATCACATGCCACTTTACAGAACAGAGGTACCAAGCCACTGGACACCCAGCCATTTAACTGTCCCCTCCTTTATGTGACAAAATTATCTTCAGAAATAACCGTGAAGGGCTTCCCTGGTGCGCAGTGGTTAAGAATCTGCCTGCCAATGCAGGGGACACAGGTTCAAGCCCTGGTCGGGGAAGATCCCACATGCTGTGGAGTGACTAAGCCCATGCGCCACAACTGCTGAGCCTGCGCTCTAGAGACCACGAGCCACAACTACTGAAGCCCGCGCGCCTAGAGCCCGTGCTCCGCAACAAGAGAAGCCACCGCAATGAGAAGCCCGCGCAACGCAACGAAGAGTAGCCCCTGCTCACAGCAACTAGAGAAAGCCCACACACAGCAACGAAGACCCAAAAATGCAGCCAAAAATAAATAAATAAATTTATAAAAAAAGAAAGAATCATGAAATGAAACAATCCTAATAATTGCCAGAAAAGAAACACAGATAACATTTCTCTTATTGAACTCTGTACATGTAATTATGCCAGGATTTTTTAAGTAAAAGTAAATACTATTAGTACAAAAAAGGAAAAAAAGCACAACTATTTATTAAAAATTTTTTTCTTTACTGAGTTTTGATCCTTTGGTTGCAGCCTTATATAATGATTATATAAATTATTATTTGTTACTAATAGGTGAACTTTAGTAAAAGTGAGACATCTACAAAAGTTGCCTATAATTTAGCAACTACTAAATCGTGCCCTTGATGTACTGCTTTATTTTCTTGCTTAATTTTTAGTTTTAAAAGCTAAAACTCATAATTTTAAAAGAACAGATTTCCATTTAAAAAAATACTGTTCAAACTCAGTAAAATATGTCACGTATGGAGTAAATGTTGTACTTACCGAGCAAAAGTAATACACTTTACAGTTCACATCCGGTGTCACTGTTTTCAATTTTAAAAACAAATAAAATCTCCAAGTGGCCATGTGGAATGACAGAATTGAAGTAATTCAGCTTCTTTGTGATCACGGCACTACCACTGTTCAAGCTTAGAATCTACTGCTTAAATGCAGGAGTATGTGGTCTCACAGAGGTTGGAAATGCAAAGGTCACCTGAAGCAGGCTTGAAATTCTGAACAGTTGAGGATTTCTCTCCAAACGGCTGTGTGTAGTCGACTCCGCATATGTTGGGGCCGACTGTGTAACTAGGAGTTCTCCAAATGACTTCCATGAGAAGACAAGGTTTAGTAAAGGACTCGTTTTTACACGCGCGAATTTGAACTTAAATATGTATTATTGACAGTCAACAACATCAGTACCAATTGTTTGTAACTTGGACCAAAAAGACGTTTTTCAGGAAGGAGAACGTTATCACTGACGTTGTTGAAGATTTCCAACACGTGATGCTCATAAAAGTCAGGCTGACTTTTCGTCTGTTTATTTTTTTTTAATTTTTTGCGGTACGCGGGCCTCTCACTATTGTTGCCTCTCCCGTTGCGGAGCACAGGCTCCGGACACGCAGGCTCAGCGGCCATGGGTCACGGGTCCAGCCGCTCCGCGGCATGTGGGATCCTCCCGGACAGGGGCACGAACCCGTGTCCCCTGCATCGGCAGGCGGACTCTCAACCACTGCGCCACCAGGGAAGCCCTCGTCCGTTTATTATTGTTTCGGGATTCTCTACAGACAGTCCACCCTTTACTAGCTTGCCATGTGCAGCCCTCCGTCTACCCTTCACTTGGTCCCAATATTATATCCAGCCCCTGGTCCTGGTGGAGGTGAAGGGAGATGGTAGAACATCTCTGGTGGAAATTCCCTGGTGGTCCAGTGGTTAGGACTCCATGTTTTCACTGCCAAGGGCCCGGATTCGATCCCTGGTTGGGGAACTAAGATCCCACAAGCCGCGTGGTGCAGCCAAAAAAAGAAAAAAAAAAAAAAAAAAAAAAAAAGATCTCTGGCAATCCTCCTAGGACTGAGGAAACCGCGGCAACTTGCTAGATTCCAGGTCCCTTGACCTTCTTCCTGGACAGGACCAGCTCTCCCCGTGCGCCCAAGAGTCTCTGCATCTTAACATGGTTTCCGGTGGAACTTTTGCTCTGTTATATTGACTTCCTTTATAAAAGAATACAGACAAGCAATTAAATGTTAGGTTTGAGAAGGTTGATGTGAGCAATTGAGCTAGAACGTGAGCTTGCAGTAAATTCTAGCAGGTTTTTCTTAGGAATAATATCATCTCCAGCCACTCACAGTAGATTTATTCTGAATTCAGAAAGAGGCTTCATTTGTTGTTTATACTTTGTGTTATTGGTGTGTTTCTTTAAATTATGATCCTTAGTCATTAGGATATTTCAGTTCAGTGTGTTGGATCTAAATGATGCATACATTTGTTCTTTTTTGCAGAGTAGTTTATATTGTGGGTTTTAATTTAACTTAAAAATAATAGGGCTCCCCTGGTGGTGCAGTGGTTAAGAATCTGCCTGCCAATGCGGGGGACATGGGTTCGAGCCCTGGTCCGGGAAGATCCCACAGGTCGCGGAGCAACTAAGCCCGTGTGCCACAACTACTGAGCCTGTGCTCTACAGCCCACAAGCCACAACTACTGAAGCCCATGCTCCTCAACAAGAGAAGCCACCACAATGAGAACCCCGCACACTGCAACGGTGAGTAGCCCCCGCTCACCGCAACTAGAGAAAGCCCACGTGCAGCAACAAAGACCCAATGCAGCCAAAAATAAGTAAATAAATTTTAAAAAATACTAACCTTTTCTTGGACAATCACCCAAATGATATTATCAGCCATACGGTTGAGAATGTGTGTTCTGCAGGTGCCTCCTAGCGTTTTGCTTTCTGAAGGCCACTGGCTAGAGACTGCACATGAACAGGCATGGGCTGGAGCACAAAACAATGCTGATGTAAAGTCATCAATCCTCTGAAAAATGGATACCAGCTTTCTGAGCCTGTGGTACAGCCAAAGGAGCTCTCTATTAAATTAAAGCGTGTCAGAGGCAGAAGCTAATTTCTTGCCTTGCTTGGCCGTTGACTAGCTGGGTGGCTTTGGGCAACTTGCTTAGCTTCTCTGTTACCTTCTCTGCAAAGTGGAGTCATCTCCTTACCAGACGAAGGTGGACCCTGAGCCCGAGGCTGTGTAATTTCCCCCTCTTAGAAGGACCTCTGATCCTATCAGCTGTTTAACAACCACAAGTTAATAATTGGGAAAAGCAAAGGGAACACTTCTGTTTAGATAATCATGTGTGGTTTTGTCCTTTTCTGGTTGGAAAGATGTGACTGGGGAGGTAACTGCGTGCAGTTGCAGCCTTCCAGGGCGGACCTCTCTGGGGAAGGTTGCTGAGCCCAGAGCCCGTCACCAGAATTTGAAAATTGACTGTCGTGGGGTCTGATGACCTTGACAGCTAATGGTGTGCTGAGAAGTGTCCCTCCAAAGAGGCCTTTCCGTTCGGTCGGGAGTCTCTGGACATCCCTTCCTAGGCGCCGTGATGTTGTCTCCTCCCTCAACCCCCCACCCCAACTGGTCCCTCTCCTTCCCTCCCCAACGCCCTCAACTTTCTCACAAGCCTTTATGCTGCTGCAGCCTTTTCTAATGAGGAGGTTCTGGCCAGGGCCTCGCTGCAGCTTGATCACGTGGTCCAGGGATCACCCTGAAAAGGGTGTCAGAGGTGGGCACACAGCCAGGGCCAGTCTGTTTACCGTCCGCACCTCCTTTGAACTTGGAGGCGAGGCGGTGCAGGAATTTGGACTCTGCAGGACTTAACAGCTCCAACACCAGCCGCAGAGCCAAACGTGTGAGGTGCATGCTCTTTGTTCTTTGTTAAATTCCAGCAAACAGGACTGTCACAGAGAAGCCTGTTGGGAACTGTTCCCCTGATGTTGGCTCAGGGCTCCTAGCTGGCACTTGGCCTTAAGTCTCTCAGAACTGGGTTCCACCAAAATGTCTAGTCTCTCAACCATCACCCCTTTGACCAATGGTGTCCCTTTGTCTGGTGATGACACCCCCCCGCACCCCGTTCCTGATAATGACCCTGTCTCTACCCCCTGTCCAGCCTAGAGGAAGGAGTTTGTCCCTCCAGGTCTGCCTTCCCTTCAAGTCTTAGCTCAGGCTCATCTTCTTTCCAGAGCCTTCGCCAGCCTTCTTGACCCCCATCTCTTTCCGGCTGCTACAGCTTTGTCTCTAGCACCTATTCCACACTTAGCTCACAGAATCACAGACTCTTGGGGCACAAGCCAATCTGCCTTCTATCTTCTGACCTGTGGCCTTGAACTGTATTTATCTCTTTGTCTTCCGTCCCAAGCCAGATCCCAAGAAGTCTTCCATCCCTTTGTCCAGCCTGGAGACCCCCACCCATGGGAGGCAGCATTCCGAAAATGGAGTTGACCATGGGGTTGCCCTGCAATTATCCCTGTGTCATTCAGTATTTGCATATGTATCTCCTCGGCCAGACTGACTATGTCCAAGGGCAGGGGCCACATCTGCTCCCCACTGGGGGCTGGTACGTGACCTTCTCATAGTCTGTTCACTGCCCTGGTCCCTGAGGTCTCCCCAGCTGCTCAACCAGGCCTGGGCCAGTGGGATTGCTCTGTCCTGTTTATATCATCTCTCCCTGCCTGACTTACCCTCCTGCCCAAAGGTATGCCTTTGAGACTGGAGGGCATATATGCACATGCATTGCGGGCACGGTGCACATAGACACAGCCCCTAAGCTCGGCGTCAGTAATGCATTTTATACACTGAAAGCTGCCGTAAACTTTATTTATTACACAACTGACATGTCTGAATTGGCTCCCAAATCCACCACCAAGCGTGTGGTGATTGGTGAGCCTGTCACTTAGGAGCCCACTTTTCTCTCTGTTTGTGAATAATAGATGCTTCTTACAGCCTCAGCTTGACAGCTTTGATTTAAAAGTGATCTTAAACCGAAGAGACTAATGGATGCGTCTGAATTTGTGCCTTTTAAGCACAAAACATGGCTCTTCTTGATTAACTGGATTTTGTCCACTGGTTGGAAAAGGCGCCCTCCTCATCGCATCGTTAACTACCGACATCTGGACAGCGCCCAGAGCACATCTCAGGTGTGTTCCCCGATCGGGAGGCATCGAGAACCACCTAGATACACAGAGCGTGCACGCCTGGGGCTGTCTAGCAGCGTGAGACGCCCAGAGAGATGACTCCCATCCCATCTCTCCCCACCTGGAAGAGGAGCTTTCTTCCGTCCAATTCACCATTCAGAGTGGAAAAGGAGTCTTCCCTGAGCGGCACATGCCCACTCCTGGTCTGCAAATACATAATGTGGTATGGGAGCATGTCAGTCAGCTGTCCTCAACGTGGGTCATGGGTCAGACTCCCCACTCCCCCTGCATCACTTCCTCCTTCCCGCACAGGCTCAGGTGCATTGTGCTTCTGTCTTTGTGCCCCTCCAGTGGACAGTGCAGAAGGTGGGACCATAGAAGGACCAGAACCGTGAGGAGAAGCCCCCTCCAACCACTGCCCTGGTCTCCAGCCCCATTCCCTCCGGGAAGCTGGTGGGTGCTGACACGGGGGAGAAGGGAGGAGGGGGTCCAGCAGGACATGTGGAGAGGATGTGGCCACAACTCTGGGGCTGTCCGTGTGCACAGTCAGACAGACCAGGCCCTGTGGGCGCTTTGTACCATTTAGCTTGAGTGGAAAGGAAGGCGACACCATCAATTAGAAAGCACTCTGGAGGCAAATAAACCTGATTCACACCCTGGCTCGGCCACTGTACCAGCCGAAGCGTTAGCACCTTGACCTCTTGGAGATTCAGAGCTGTGGGTGGCACACTGGTGCTCTCAGTGCCTACCTGGCCAGAGGGTGGAGGAGACTGTGTGGTATGAACTCCAGGGCCTCACACGATGCCTGCCACATGGCAGGTGCACCATCCACATCCATTTCTTTCCTTTCTTTTCCCAGAATCAAGTTGTCATTATTAACCTGCTGGTCCACCTTAATGAGCAGACTTAACAGAAATTAACTAGTCATTTTCTATTTGCTTCTGTAACAAACTACCACAAATGTAGTGGCTTAAACCAACACAGCTGTTTTATCTGACAGTTGTGGAGGTAGCAGAAGTCCGATACAGGTCTCACTGGGCTAAAATCAAGGTGATGGCAGGGCTGCATTCCTTTCTGGAGGGTCTAGGGGAGAATCTGTTTTCTTGCCTATTCCAGCTTCCTCGGCTCATGGCCCCTTCCATCTTCAAAGCCAGCTTGACTGGTTGAGTCTTTCTCAAATCACATCACTCTGACACTGACTCCCCTGCCACCATCTTCCATGTGTAAGGACCCTTGTGATTACATTGGGCCCACCTGGATAATCCAGAATAATCTAAAGTCAGCTGACTAGCAACCTTAATTCCGTCTGCAACCTTAACCCTCCTTTGCCACATAAAGTAACAAAGTATTCATAGGTTCTGAGGATTAGGACATGGATATCTTTAAGATGCTGTTCTTCTGTCTACCCCATTAACGAAATGCAAATACGTATTTTTACTTAATCGAAGAAGATTTAGTAACTAATCTTTTTCAACAAGATCTGGAAGAGGTGGTATAAATGTATAAATTAAGATGCGAGTAATCTGAATCATATTTGTAATATCCTTAGTTTCATTGCCCATTTTTAACCAGATTTTACTAAATAAAATCAGCTTCTTTGCAGCCCTTTTGCAGTATCTTATCTCACCTTGCATTCTTTCACATAGAACAAGCCTTTAAATCACAGGCTTAAGGTGTTTAGACATTCTTTGTTGCTTGGATATTGCTTATAAATCAACATTTCATGGCTCCCTGGAAAATACTTTCTAAACAATAAGCCCCAGGATGCAAAGGAAAGGACAGTGCTCTTTAATTGCAAATGGCCTTTTACAAGGAGGTTTCTAATTACTTTGCTCTTTCTCTTGAGCTGAGGCATTGAAGTGCCGGTGACAGAGAATCATATGATGTGGCTTCATCCTGAGCCTCAGAGGACCCAGTCACAGAGCAGGCACACCCACTCCCAAAACGTCCCTGGGGCCACATCTGAGAAGGACCCTGGAGTTCGTGCAGGGCCTGCATTGGCGAGGGTTCCCTCTGAGTATGTTTGTTTCAGATTCTGATGCCCTTTTTTTCCTTTAGCGGAAAGAGGCATTCAGTGATCTTTACTCTGTTCTCAATGAACTCGCTTTCTCGTATTTTTGTTCATCGTTTGTGTAACTTGAAGGAATCAGATTATTTTCCTCCTCCTTGACGGGAAGCAGAGATGCAATGTCCTAAAATTGTGGTGGGAACTCTAAGAGAACAGAGAGTAGTAAAATCTATGAAAAGGGACAATGACGGCCTCTGTACTACAAGTTTCTAATTTTATGACAAAAACACTGTGGTATTTTCTAAGTAAATAGAACTGCATTTGAGCTTCAGTATCAAATGCATGGATCTGATGCTTGGAAAACAATGGTTTCTGCTTTACTTTGGGTGTGTTCAGTGAAATGTGCTCCTGACTTAGGTTTGAATCCTGGCTTCACTGTCAGCTAGCTGTGTGACGCTGGGCGAGTTACTTCACCTCTCTGTGCTGTCGAGGGCCTTTTTTTTTTTTTTTTTTTTTTTTTTTTGCGGTATGCGGGCCTCTCACTGTTGTGGGCGTTGCGGAGCACAGGCTCCAGACGTGCAGGCTCAGCGGCCATGGTTCATGGGCCTAGCCGCTCCGTGGCATGTGGGATCTTCCCAGACCGGGGCACGAACCCGTGTCCCCTGCATCGGCAGGCGGACTCTCAACCATGCACCACCAGGGAAGCCTGAGGGCCTCTTTCTTTAAGGTCCATTCTAAGCTTAGAACCCAGGATTCTATGATTCTGACCTAGTCAAGCAGGGGCACCCAGACAGATGCCTGGAGAACAAGTCTGTTTTGGGGGGAGGAGAAGGAAGCACAGTGGGACCTTGATGACAAATTCAAGGTCATTCCTGGTTAACCCAGTGCCCAGATGACTCAGCAGTTATATCTCATTCATTTTGGTCACTTGAGGTTTGCAAAGCGGGGAGAGAATTTGAGTTCCCTCCCCTACCACAGAGGAATATTCTCTCCAATGGGGTGTGAGAGGTAGTTATCCAGGGAGCTGGGGTAACCCACACTAGAGAACAGGTCTGCTGTCAGATGTGCAACTGACAACGAGCTTGGGAAGTGTCATCGATTAATGTTGTCACCCCTCCTCCTCCATTCCACGGGAACCCATCTCCCTGCCCCCCGACTCCTTGGTTCAGCAGCATTATTGGGGCCTTCCTCCTGCCAGGTGTGGGACCAGGTGCTGAAGACATGATGGTGAAGGAGGTGGCTGTGGCCCTCCCATCCTCAGGGCAGCAGCATCCCAGAGGATTACAGCACCAGGCAAGTGTCTGTGAGGGGCACACTCGAGGGAGTTTGGCAGAGTCAGGAAGGGCTTCTAGAAGCAGTGGCTGCTTTGATAGAGCCTGAAGCTTGAGTAGGAGTTAGCCAGACAATGGGGAGGGGATGTGGAGGACAGGGCTTCCCTGGCAGGGAGACCAGCTCTGGCAAAGGCCTGCGGGGGAGAAAGTGTAGCACTTAGGGTCGCACAACTGCACAAGTGTAGCAGTTAGGGTCGAAGAAGTGTGAGGGGCGGGTTTCAGTTCACAGTCATTCTTTCGTTCATCCTGAGCACAGACTGAGCACTGCACTAAGTACTGAGTTGTTTACAGTGGTTTAAAAAAACAAGTACAGGAGAGTCTCCACCCTCGAGGGGCTTGCATTCTAATGCGGGGACTCATGGGTACACTTAGAGTATGATGTGACAGGTACAACAGGAAAGGCCGGCCCAGAGCTGAGCGGAAGGAGGCCAGGGAGGTAATAGATTCTTACCCATGTCTCGGGAATGCGTGCGTTTCCAGCCTAATCCTGGAAGTAGGGTCAGGGAGATGTGGTGAATTCTTTGGAAGTGAGGGAGTTGTGATGTTTCTGTTTCCCCGAGGCACCTGGTGTGTGTGTGTGTGTGTGTGTGTGTGTGTGTGTGTGTGTGTGTGTGTGTGTGTGTGTGTGTGTGTGTGTGTGTGTGTGTGTGTGTGTGTGTGTGTGTGTGTGTGTGTGTGTGTGTGTGTGTGTGTGTGTGTGTGCGCACCTCCCCAGCAAGCCCTGCCTCTCCCAGCCTCTGCCCGCCCTGAGCTTTGCGGGGACAGGATGGTGAATGCTGCCTGGAGGGGCCCCTAAGACACCCATACTCCATCTCTGCAGTACAGCAGCCTTCCCAAGCAAGCAGTTCGTTCGTTCATTTTCCCTCTTTTTGCTGTGTGTATCCAACTCCTGGTTTTAACAGGGAGGACGCTGCACCTCCCCTGCAAAGGTGTTTTGACCTGCCACCCCCTGACAGCCCGTCCACCTGGGAAGGTGCCCTTCGGCCCAGCGCTTTTCCTGGTGCCCCGCTGCACCCTGGTGGGCCACAACCCCCCATTCGACAAAGGCCAGGACCGTTGAATGGGGTGGGGTCGTTGCCCACCGGAAGGAAAAGCTCAGATCATACAAACAATGCAAAGCTACCTTCGTGGTTTGTTTGTCACAGACTCCCCCAGGGGTTAGAATGGAGCCAGAGCTGGATGGCCCAGCAGAGAGAAGGTTTGTGTACAAGCTGCTTCATCTCCGCTGTTCCTCAGAGAGAACTGCTTTCTACCCGCCCGGGCAGAGGGCTCCACCTCCCCGGAGGAAGGCTGGAGGGCATCTGTATTTTTAGATTTAGCAAAAGAAAATAAATTTGACTTTGAGCCTCGTTTGCAATGTTTTAAAAACATCTTTATTGAGATTATGGTTCATGTACCATAAAACCCATCCCTTTAAAGTTACAATTCAGTGGGTTTTAGTATTCCTGTAGAATTTCGACTTCGATGGTAATTCCTAAGACACTAGGAAGACCCAGAAGCAGCTCAGGTGGGGGCAGGGCGACAGCGCCGAGGCAGGTGCGCCTCTCCTCTCTGTTCTCTGGATGCGTGACTCCAGGTGTAGTGTTTTCTCCTTTTCCAAGAAGAATTTCATTTCCTATCATGTTTCTAAGTTCTTTGTACTTCTTTCTCGCCAGCTTTTTCTCTCTCATCTGCTCATTCTCTCTTCCTTCCCTCCTTGACTGTAATTTCTGTTTCTGAACATAATGTCCAGGCCTTTCTGCTGGATAATGAATATTTTGCGACCAACAGAGGCTGCCTGGGCTTTTTCTGAAATACATACCTGGGGGCCCAGAGCCTAAATATACGCCCCTGGCTTTGACTTCCTGTTTCTCCCTGATCTGAATTTCTGCTGTGTCCATTTTAATTGATCCAGATATTTGTACGCCTGGATTGGATCTCGTTCCAAAGCTGTGTTGAAATTCTTTCTTTCAAGATCATTTCCTCCATAAATTTTCTGTTTTCCGCTGTACTCCACTTTGTCAAGCATAATTATTTTATCCAAATAAGGGAGCATGACCCAGGGTCCCATGCTGGATAATATTTGCATTTTCTTATTTTAATTTTAATGAGAAGTTTTATTGATAAATATTGAAACTACTTTCCCAACCTGAATAGATGCAGCAAAATTGTCTGGTTTCCCCTCTATCTAAATAAAGAGCCTGTATTTTTATATTCTGACGTGGCCATGAAGACTTACTGCGCATATTGCATTGGGAAGTTACCTTTTCTAGGGCTCGTAAGGCTGTAACTTCAGCTCTGGTGGGGCTTCTCACCTCCCTGCTTCTCTCTAAATCCCTTTTCGGAACAAGCTAGATATAAATACATGAACAATTACAGCCCCCCGATGTGTTTAGACTTTTCACTGGATCTTAGAGAATCACACTTGTGATAGGCAAGGGTTTGTGACATCAGAGTGCTATGTCCAGGTGTCCCTGGCTCTCTGCATTAAATGTGTACCTGAAAGGCTGCATGTCAGCTGTTAGTGAATCCCATCTCTTTGTGTCATGACTCCCCCCCAGTGTGAAGCTTCCCCATCCAGGAGCCATCACTGGCTCCATAGGGCTTCCCCTGCTACCCCCATCAGGCACCTCTGGTGGCGTTCCTCCGGCCCCAGGTTAAGAATGCCCCTCACACATTGTCCCCCTAAGCGGCCTCTGTCTTCATGGTTGATCACAGATGTAGTTGAACACATCACACTGACGCCTAGAATCAGTATTAAGCCTCTTGGTCACCTTGACCCGTCAGCCATGCCGGTGCCCACAGGCAGCCCGTGATTTGTGAATAAAAGGAGCAGCACACTGTGGGACAAATCCTTGACTTTGTTACAGGGTGTTTTGTTTTGCCAAAAGCGGAATGTATTTATTACTTTTTGTCAGGTTATAAATACATGTTTAGAAAACAGTATAATAAAACAAAAACGTACACAACAACAAGAGAAAGTCTCCCTAATTCCACTTCCCTTCCCAGATCACGTCCTTTACAATATCTTTTTTATTCTTTTATTTTTTTATTTTTGGCTGCCTTGGGTCTTCGTTGCTGTGCATGGGCTTTCTCTAGTTGCAGCGAGCGGGGGCTGCTCTTTGTTGCGGTGCGCGGGCTTCTCACTGAGGTGGCTTCTCTTGTTGCGGAGCACGGGCTCTAGGCGCGCAGGCTTCAGTAGTTGTGGCGCACGGGCTCAGTAGTTGTAGCTCATGGACTGTAGAGTGCAGGCTCAGTAGTTGTGGCGTACGGGCTTAGTTGCTCCGCAGCATGTGAGATCTTCCCGGACCAGGGCTTGAACCCGTGTCCCCTGCATTGGCAGGTGGATTCCCAACCACTGTGCCACCAGGGAAGCCCCCTTTGCGATTTCTTGTCTGCACATATGCATATATATGCTACTGTCTTGTTTATAAACATTCTGTGCATGCACATTTCTAAAACTGCTTTTTTCCCTTGGTGATACAGGATGGAGCTCTCTCCATGCCAGTGTGTTCGCTTCTCCCCTGTCCTCCTCACAAAGGGGTCAGCTTCACACAGCATGCTCCGGGACACGGTTTTGGCCCTGTCTCCAGGAGTCACGGGACCAGGGGATGACCTCACCGGGTACACCATCTGCCCTGCCTGGCCAGAGGCTGCATCGGGAGGGCCAAGGGGGCACCATGTGTCGTTGGATCCAATATGGGGTGGGGCTCTGGGCCCTGAGAAGCTGTTTAGTCTGAAAATACAAACAGGATACAGAAAGGTTTGGCTCAAATAATGGGTGATAAGGTTGTCATGATAATAACCACAGCACTTCGATTGCGTTTACTGTATTAACTCGTTTAATCCCCACATCTTACGGACAAGGCAATGAAGGCTCTGAGAGGTTGAGTGACTTACTCAAGGCCACCCAGCTAGTAAATGGCAGATCTGGAGTGGAACCCAGACAGCCTGACCCGTGTGTGCTCCACGCCCCTGAAATGCACCGTCAACTCTGCCCCTGATGCTGTGTGGGCACCTCTGTCAAGGGGGTAATTCAGGGACGGTGTGCTTGACCTGGGTGGCCTTTCTCCCATGGGTTCAAAGGACACTATTTGTTTTCCGTCCTTCCAGCCATGCTGAGTTCAGGTTGCTCATTGCTGAGGGACATTGCCGATTAGAGACAGACTACGCCGTCCTCCTGTGCCCCGCGTCCTTCAGGGTGTGTCCTCAGACTCAAAAAATAGAAATGAAAGCATCCTCAGAACTACCACCTTCCCTTCCTCGTTTCCTCTCCCCTCCGCTTCTTCCTTGTTGTTCCATCTAATAGAATGTTGTGGCAAAAAGAGCCCATTTCTGGTCATTGCATGTGGCCTCTCAGACTCCCGCCTCCTTCGCTGCCAAGACGGGTGTGGACGATTCGTCTCTCCCCACCTCCCGGCATCACCTTCTCCGCATCACCTCCCCTGTCTCCTCCGTGCTCCGGGTGCCAGTGCTGGGACGGGTGGGGAGCAGAGACACCCCAGTTCTCCCCCGATGCTTACCTTTGCTCTGTCACTTCCGAGACCTTCCTGGAAGGACCCCCTCGTTTCTCCTCCTCTCCCTGGGCCGACCCAGAGGTGCCTCTCACACGTCTTCATGCTCTTTCTCCCCCTCCTTCAGGGCAGAAGCACAAAGGCTCTTGTATTGCCCCCTGATTTTATCCCTTCAGGTTAGGCCTCCTCTTCCCATCCTCAGATATCCTCTCCTTGCTCAGAACCCACGTGTCATAACAACAGTACAAGGCATCAGCCTAGAACATCGCAGTTCACTGAAGCACTTTCTCTCACGTGCCTTTTGCCAGTGACCCTCACAGCCACCCTGTGACACAGGTGTCCTCGTGCCCATGTTACAAATGAAGAATCTGTGATTCAGAGAGGGCAAGTGACTGGCCCAGCATCGACCAGCCAGTGAGTGGTCCCTCCTAAGCCTAGAACCCAGGGCTCTGGACTTCACACCACGTGTCCTTTCTATCCAAATCCACGGAGCGGTCTGAACCGGCAATAAGGTCCTCAGGAAGATTTGGAGCCAGTGCCTACACCTTGGAAACCAAGGACACAAGGAGTCCAGCCGTTCATGCAACTAACAAGGCTGGACTTGGTGCATTCCACGAGAGGCATTAGGGCTGAGTGGCCTCTCAAGGTACATGCAAATATGGCATCTCTGGATCATGAGACCCTGCTTCATGGGAGAGACCCAGGTCCAAGGGGAAGCGAAGCAAGGGACCCTCCAGGCTCACCTTTGGGGGCAGGATGGAGGGTGCCTCCCCAGCCCCTGCTGTGAGGGTGAAGCCGTGCAGTGTTCTCAGAGGGCCTTGAGAGGGGGCAGCCTAAGTGCTATTCATCAGTCCCAGGAATGGCTAATGGAGAAGCAGGTTCTCCCGAGAACCCATAATGGTCTTTGGCAAATGGCCCGAGGTGCCTCTGAGAGGCCTCCCAGCACCTGACTTGCTGCTGAGGCAAGACCCTGACTGTGGGGGGCCCATTCAACATCGGGTACAGCCGTGTCCTCACGGCCCTGACATCATTCCTCCCAGCGTTCACTCCCAGCGACTTCCTAGCCCTAAGCTGAGCTTTCCAGGAAATCACTACACGCCACACACTGTCCCCAGCTCTGGCACTATCTCTAGCCTCTCTGTGCCTCAGTCTCCCCAGCTGCAAAATGGAGCTAAGATGACCCGTGTGTCTCACAGAGGTGCAGTTGGAATGGCTCCTCCTATATCAGGGCTTCAGAGTGGGGCTTCATGATTTGTCGGTGAAGGTCTCCAAAGACCCACCCTGTGTCCAGCTGGAGGCTAGGACTGCAGACTCAAAGCCATGCGTGCATCCTCACTCAGCCAGGGCTACTGAGCATCAGTGCAAAAATGGGGATAATAAGATAATAACATTTCCTCCTCACATAGGTCATTGTGAGGATTAAATGAGATGAAATGTGTAAATAGTGCCGGCTACAGAAATATTTATTCAGGGAAGATCATGGATGGCTTTAAGAAAAGGGCAGGGTTGGGGGGGACTTTAAAAGTCCCCCTCCAGAACTTTTTTTTTTTTTTTTTTTTGTGGTACGCGGGCCTCTCACTGTTGTGGCCTCTCCCGTTGCGGAGCACAGGCTCCGGACATGCAGGCTCAGCAGCCATGGCTCACGGGCCCAGCCGCTCCGCGGCATGTGGGATCCTCCCAGACCGGGGCACGAACCCGTGTCCCCTGCCTTGGCAGGCGGACTCTCAACCGCTGCGCCACCAGGGAAGCCCTGTATTTAACTTTTTAATAATGACTATGAATCACTTTTATAAAACAATAAATTCTCTCTCTCTCTCTCTCCCTCTCTCTCAGGATTAAGAGTGGCTTGCCCTAGAAAAAAAAAAGCAATTTTTCTCTGTGGTTTTCCCAGCTTTGACATCAAAAGAGACTGCTTTTTATCCATTTGGTGCTCTGAGTTCAGGGGATTCATCTCAGATACAGTTAAGTGGTGACCAGGGCCATTGGCAGTCCCTGAACAGGACAGAGGCTCAGCAGCCTGCCGCCACCCCCCGTAGGGGTGTCACATGGCAGTGCTGTCCTCGCTGAAGGCTAACTGATCAGAAAGGGGGTTGGAGGGAAAACTGCTGCAGTTCTGAAAACAAAGGCCACCCAAGCACGCCGTATCGTCCTAACAGATGCTACAACACTGTTTGACTATACCAGCAGTTACAAAGGAGGTAAAAGAAATAAAACAGAATCCTTGAGCTTAAAACCAGAACTGTCCTCTCCGACACAGTCTGTGGATTTTCTTAGTGGTGGACGTCAGCCGGCTGACATCAGCCATGACACATGGTGTGTGCACAGCAACAACCACCTCCCCCCAGAAAGCGGCCTTCATTCATGCTTTCATACAACTGTTGATTGTTCTCTTTGGATTGAGGCCTGGGATTATTCCAGTTTCTTCTCACCAACCTAAGTCTTTCCTCTCTGTGGGCTCCTTTATCTTCTCTGCACTTAATTTGGCAGTTCTGCTTGAAATCCGGGTAGTATCATTATTATTGTTCAGATTTGGTTCTAGAACATTCTCTGGTACCCTGTGATAGGATGTGAGCACAAGCTCACACTTTAGAGTTCCTCTAAGGTTTGCCAGGCCGTCTTCCCTCCAACAAGTCTTCCCGAGAACTTCCCCGTGGTGCCTGGGTGCTGGGTGCCACCTGCCTGTCGGGGGCGGGAGAGAAGAGGGGCAACACAAAAGGAGATGCAGCTCCCAGTTGGGACTAGCTGTGAGGGAAGAGCATCTGAAGCAGCAGAGTTGCCACGAGCCAGCCCAGTGTTTTCTTGAACACTGGAGGCTCTTTCTCTTTCTTTAGATGCAGTTGGCTCCCCACTTCATAAGTATAGGGATTTCCTAATGACCTTGGGCCCAGACTTCACCTCCGCCAGGGAGACTACTATGCCTGCCCTTTCACTAAGCTTTATATCTTAAAGTAAAACAGTTGAACCGTAAGCATTAAAGAATAGACTGTAAATACAAAGAGAAAGTTTTCAAAGGAAACGAAAGCTTTCACTCAGTTGAGTGGGTCCTTATGTTCCTGAAATGGGTGATCTCAGTCACCGCTTGATTTAATCACTGTGTCAGTCGGCCTCACAAGGTCAGATTCTGGTGCCAGCCTGCTTGGGCTTTGAGCCCCGACTCCATTACATGTTTACTGTGTGACCTTGGGCAAGTTACTCAACCTCTCTGTGCCTCGGTTTCCCCCTCTGTAGAAGTAGACATAATAATAGGGGCAGTTGTGTTGATTAAATGAGTCAATACCTGGAAATGCTTGAAACATGGCTCCTGTCATGAGGAATCCTGTTTTCCACCTGAACTCACTGGCAAATTCATGATGGTGCAGAAAAGGGACCAGAGCAAAGGAAAGATGGGATGCGGGAGCCAAAAATAACCTTGGAGATCAAAGTTCATTTTAAGGTTATTTTTAGATTTCTCTCTACTTGATCTTCAACTATCTGAGAGATCCATTTAGGGTGTTTGTTTTTTTAATAACAGCTTTATTGAGATATGTCACATGCCATAAAATCCACCCTTTGAAGTGTACAATTCAGTGAATTAACTATAGTCACAAAGTTGTGCAATATCACTACTCTCTAATTCCAGTTGGGTTTTTAACCTGAGGGAGTTTTAAGGGCCAGCGTCCTTTTTTTGGACAGAGCCACCTGTTCTGGTGGCGGTGATCCCCCTGAGTCACGGCAGCGGCCCGGGAGCCTGCCAGCTGGCTGGTGGCTGGGCTGCAGCGAGCGGGCACTGCGCCCCGGGATGTGCTGCCCCCTAGCGAGGGCTGCAGCTCCGCCCGAAACAGCCCACCCGGCGCCTTCAGGGAGGAGGCTCTAGGATACAAAAAGCTCCTCCCGGGCTTGGACTGCACAGGCAGCGCGTCCTGCTTGGAGCCTGGTGAGCCAGGGTGCGGGACCAGCCCCTGACACGGGCTTTCTTCTTACCTCCTCGACTCTAATTCCATCCAGCCGGGACAGGGTCATTTCTCTGGGTCCTGGAGGGGACAAAAGGGCTATGTTTTTTAACTCTCTGTTGGGAAGGCAGTGATATGATACAATATCCGAAAGATGGGTTTTAGCATCAAAAGATCAGAGTTCACATCCTGTTCTGCCTCTTACTAGCTGTGTGACCCTCAGCAGGTTCCTGAACCTCTCTGAGCCTGTTTCCTCATCTAGAAAGTGAGGATAATTCCTCTCTTGGGGCTGTTGTATTACAGAGATTCGCTTTCTCTCTCTGAAGCCCCTGAGACTGGCTAATAGTCATGACTCAAATAAACAGATGCTGTTAATATTCCAAAACTGCCAAAAATGGTGTCCACTGTTGTCCTGGCTTACCCAAGGAGCTTTCTAGAATCAAGATGCATTGCTGTAAGAAAATTAAAAGGAATAGGAAGGATGGCAGTAGGTGTAGGAAGGCTATTTGGTCTTCATCTCCTTCAGGTAGAGACTGCCCCAGGTCAGCTGAACCCCGCAGACACCCTGGAGAACTGGGCAGGAGCAAAAGCCTGGGTGGGGAAGCAGACAGAGAAAAACAGGGAAAACATACCTTGCTCTTGGGTGGGGACACTAAATATTGTGAAGATAGCAACTTTTATCGTTTTGGCTCGTCATGCAGTTCTAGCCAAAATCCCAATGGAATTTTGAGAATTTGAGGAAAAAATGTTCTAAAGAGCATCTGGCAGAGAAAATGTGCAAGAAGTTCAAACAATTTTGAAAAAAGAAGATGAGAGTGTCTAAGCCCACCTAGAAAATAAGACTGGAGATTCAACACTTAAATCGGGAAGCTCTAGCACCAAAATTGACAGGTGAATGGAGCAGAATAGATGGTTCACTCACCTGGGGAAAGAGGGCAGATTGTTCTATGAATAGGGCTGAGCCCATTGGTTTAGCTATTGTATTTGGGAGAAAATTTTTTAGATTCCCACCTCATATCATACACTTAAATAAATTCTAGATGAATTAATAAATTTAATACAAAGAATTAGATCACTAAAAAAACAGTAGAAAATATTTAGGATCTTTACATACTATAGAGCAATGGAATAAATCACAAAGAAAAATAGACTTGACTGTATAAAAAGTAAAACCCGTCAGTAGAAGCCATCAGAAACCAAAACAGGGAGTTCCCTGGTGACCTAGTGGTTAGGATTCGGGCTTTCACTGCCATGGCTCAGGTTCAATCCCTGGCTGGGGAACTGAGATCCCACAAGCTGTGCGGTGTGGCCAAAAGAAAAAAAAAAGAAAGAAACCAAAGTAAAAGGAGAAGCTATTAACCACAAATATGATAAAGAGTTCATGTCACTCATAGATTAAGAACTCATTCAAATCATTACAGTGATCACTGAGGCATGACAGAGAAGCAAAGGATGTAAATGGGCATTTGATAAAAGAAGCCAGTGCATCAGATTTTTACTTTTACACTTCCAGCCACCATGTTCCAAATGGGAAAACTTAGTCCTTGAAAGGAATTGATCAAATCTACAAAACAAAACAAAACCACGGGGCTCATTACACTTCTTAGTGTTCAGTAAAACCTTAGCTGCAGGTTGAACAGGACGACCTGATTTGACTGATCTGGCTCGCCAGGGCCAGGTGTAGTGTCTCCAGCCAGTTTGGGAGGCCTTGCGCTTCTGGGAGGATTCCACCGCTCCCGGGTGGGGCTCCTGGTGAGTCAGCAGGTGAGGTGACTCACGGACCAATCCCGGGCACGAGCAGCTGGGCAGTGACCAGGGACGTCCTGAGAGAGGCTTCACCAGGAAGCAGCGAGGGAGGCATTACTTCCTAGAGTTGGGTGGGAAGCAGTAGTTGACTCCTTTGATAATGAAACTTGTTCCTCTTAGCACAGGGGTTCTTGTTTGGGGGCTTTCTAAGGGAAACAGACCATCCGTATATCTCAGGGTAGAGAATGTCACCATAGAGAATATCACCACCAAATCCTAAGTCTTGAAGGATGAATGGAGCTTTGATCTTCCCAGGATAAAATCCTACTCATCCTTGGGGAGATATCCAAGGTTTGGAGATGATCAGCCTCAGATGCCTCTCCCAAGAGCTCTCTGAGAGACAAGGGCCTCGGTCAGAATGAAAAGTAGCTGCCTAGGAGGGGCCAGGCCACCCACCCTCTGCCTCACCCAGAGGAGGTCTCACTGACCTCATTCTTAGAACCATCCTAAGCCCTCCCATCTTCTTATCCTACATCGTGGGTGGAGAAGACAGCTCAGACACCCACACCAGCGTGTCCTGCCTAGAAAGGAGAGAAATGGAGCTGGACCTGAGTATGCCAGTGGCCAGCTGGTATAAGCACAGTGCCAGAGGCTGGCTGTCTCCCCACACCTATGTCAGTCTGGGAAGTATTAGGTGGAGTGTCTGCCCCAGGTGGACCCTCCCACCCTGTAGCCCACCATTTATATGACTTGCCCAATACCTGTCAGAGCTTAGTAAGACTATGGATTTTAGAACATTTGGCCACTCATAATGCATTTTGACAATGCATGACATCAGGTACGCCCTCCACACCTGGCCCATGGCAGACATTACTCATCGATCACAGAAGCCAGAGAGCTAGTACAGTGGAGACTTGGAGGAGAAAGGCCTGTCCTCTCCAGTTTGTGTTACCAGTTCTCCCCCTGACAACTCGCCTACGGCTACTGAAAAACAGCCTGTGAAATGAGAACAGAAACATAAGAGGATAACTATTAACAAATTATAAAGGAAAACTAGAGATTTAAAGTAAAGAAAGCAAACAAAATTAGAGTAGAGGTAAGAACATAAATGAAAGGCAGTAAAGAAAGGGAAATGGCCGCCCAAATTTTAAAAATGAAGACTAAATTGACGTCAGAATTATAAAAAATGATAAAAGTTACAATTATAAAAAAGAGAGATTAAAAGAAAAAGCAACCTAAAAGTTTAGAAAGATAGAAGATAACAGGGAAATATATTTTAAAGGGATTTCAAAAGGTTAATGACCCTCTGGGCAACTTTTACAGTCTTTCTATACGTCTAAAATTATCTCAAAAAATTTAAAATATTAAGTGAAACGCTAACATGAATCTGGAGTGAAAATTCAAAGTAAAAATAATGAAAAAATAAGGATATAAATAAATATATGTAAAACAAACCAATAAATATGTGTAAATAAATGTTTACTTAGATATGTTTTATTACATATATAGCAATATATATGTATTTATTACATGTCTTTATATAAATATATGTAATAAATCAAATAAATAGATGTAAAATAAATCAAGACATTACTGAGATTTTAAAAGGGTAAGAAATAAAAACCAAGATCAAAAATTATAAAAGTTTAAAGGGAGGAAGTAGAAGCAGCTAGAACAGGGGAGTTTCAAAGATAAGAAAAAAATAAAGTAGAAAATAAATAATATGAGATAACTAGATCATTTAAAAGGAAGATATCAAAGTAAAATACAAGAGACTCAAATTACAGAGATAAAAATGTAAAACATGGAATAATCCAAAGTAACATGAATGAACCACAGCAAAATGACATATTCAAAAGTTCAGAAATTCAAAGTTATGAGTTATTTTTAAGACAAAGAATTAAATATTCTCAGTAAGGAAGAGGGCAGAGTATGATTAAATGATCGTTTCTAGTGGACTTTCTTGAGCTGAAGCCACCTCTCAGCTGGGGCTTTTGGGGGAGGGGAGTGCATGCTGCTCTTCGGCCCCAAATTCATGCCCCTGCACTGTGCCCTGTTAAGGACGTAGCCTGGCCCTCAGAATGCACACCTGAGGATCCTGGTGGGAACCAGTGAGGTGAGTGAAAGCCCGTCCCTGACCGCGGGGGGCCACCTGACCCAGAGCTGGGGAGTTGGGACACCCAGGTCAAGTTGATTCCATGGCACAGCAGCGTGTGATTGAACGATCACGTTGCTTCTCTGTGCCTCCTTTTCCTCACCAGCAGTGCCCAGCTGATGTCTTCCCTCTCAGTGAAAAAAAAAAAAAAAAAAAAAACCATCAGGGACTTCCCTGGTGGCGCAGAGGTTAAGAGTCCATCTGCCAATGCAGGGGACATGGGTTTGAGCCGTGGTCTGGGAAGATCCCACATGCTGCGGAGCAACAAAGCCCATGTGCCACAACTACTGAGCCCACGTGCCACAACTACTGAGCCCACGTGCCACAACTACTGAAGCCCGTGTGCCTAGAGCCCGTGCTCTGTAACGGGAGAGGCTACCGCAACGAGAAGCCCGGGCACTGCAGCAAAGAGTAGCCCCCGCTTGCCGCAACTAGAGAAAGCCTGTGCGCAGCAACGAAGACCCAATGCAGCCAAAAATAAAAATAAATAAATTTATAAAATAAAAAAACCCCATCAAACTCCCAGTCAGCAGCATTTACTTTTTAATGAAGTGGAAAGAGCAGTGAGCATAGTAACAAGTCAGGCCTGCTGAACCTGCCCACCTGATGGTTTTGGACATGAACTGATGTGATGCCAGTGAAATAAAAGTGCACATACAAGTAAATCACACTTTGGCAGCGATACACCCCGCGGATGAGGTTGGGCATCTGGTTGTTGAGAGGGGAGGTGGAAATCTGCCTGCTGTGAACTGGGGAGGTAGCACCTCTCTCTCCCTGCCCCCTACCCCACCCCCAAGCACTTAGCCTCAGCACAGCATCCCAGCCCTCACCTCCCATCTTCATTCCCCAGGTGGGCTTTGAACCAGGATGGCTGAACCCCGCCAGGAGTTCAACGTGATGGAAGATCATGCTCAGGAGGACTACACCCTGCTGCAAGACCACGAGGGTGACGTGGAGCATGGCCTGAAAGGTGAGTGCACAGCCCTGCGTAACGGGCCCAGGCGCTGTGGGGATCACGGCCGACCCGATGGCTCTGGAAAGGGCTGGCAGGAAAAGTTCGCATCCTGAGTTTTAAAGGAGTTTTAAATACCTTATTGTGTTAGATTGTCAGCAGACTTGAAACCTCATTAATTTGTGTGAGCCAACAGAACTCAAAATGTGAGGCTACTTGAAAATCTGCCTTTTGCAAAGGAGAGTTTGCCACATAAGTGGCTATAGTATGATAAAGATTGCTGGAGGCTTGTTGGTCTAATTAATACAAGGGTGCTCTGTTGAGTCTTTAACCATACCCGTTAACCTATAAATCAGCAGGATTTATTGCATACAAAATACATGACTTTATACATTATTTTTTTCTCTTCCTTAATAGGCCTGTCTGGCCCCTATTTGGCCAGAGTTGGTTAGCTCTGGGTTTCTTACTGTCCCTATTATACCTTAATAAACCACATCAACCTCTAAATGTTCTATAGTACAGTCTTTTGGCCCAATTGGCTTGGCCTCCTCTCTCCCCTTCACTGCACTGTCTGACCACCGAGATCGGGGAGCCCCGTGGGGCACACAGAGCCCTCTCTCTGGCTCCGAATGCTAGTCTCTGCATCGCTGATGGGAGCACCAAGAGGACCTGTAGGGCACTGGGTTGTACCATAAGGAACCCTCTCCCCACAGTGTCACTGGTGGCCAGTGCCCCCTGGAGCAGCCCACCGTGCAACCCCGGGATAAGAAAGACGAGGTCCCTGTCTTCTAGACCCATTTCTAAGGAGATGAAATGGCAGTCTACTTTTCTCTTTTAATGCTAAAAACAACAAGCCTGGGGTGTGCGTTGTCAATGGCAGTGGTAGAGCTCCAAGGTGGGGAGAGAACTCTTCTGGGTACATCTATCTGGGAAGGTTCCCTGGAAGAGGCGGGGTCAGGCCTGGGTTGGGGGAGCACATGGAGAAAACATTCCTACCTTGGAGACGCTTCAGGACTCGTTGGGGGGCCTTGTTTCAAAGGCTGACTTCTCTGTACCTGTTGAAGCAGAGAACACATTAGGAGGCAGAGGTTGGGAATCAGACAAGTGGGCTCCAAGGTGGGGGAGGTGAGGGGAAGAAACGGGCTGTCCCCGGAGCTCAGAGGCCACCCTCTGGCCTTCTTGGGAGCACACCCAGCCCGAAGCTCTGGGTGAGGGGAAATGCCTGCTCCCATTCGGCTCAACCCTCCCCTCCTGGTGAAGGGCACCAATGCTGGCACGAAACGTGCATTCTGACCTCTCCCGGGCCACAGCCTGGCTCCAGCCGGAGCTGCTAATTTTCAACTCCCCAAGGGGTTGGAACGGCAGCTGGGCCCTGAGAGCTCCCTCATCTGAGGACCTGAGCCCACCATCCCTCCACGTGCGTGTTCTGCCTCAGTATCAGTATGGCTGCTTTCACTTTCAAGTGTCCCTGTTTGGGTGATAAAGTATATGGCTACCCTACTTATAATGGGACTTCCTTAAAATGATGATTCAGGTGACTTCCCTGGGGGTCCAGTGGTCAAGACTTTGCCTTCCAATGCAGGGGGTGTGGGTTTGATCCCTGCTTGGGGAGTTAAGATCCCACATGCCATGTGGCCCAAAAACCAAAACATAAAAACAACAGAAGCAATATTGTAACAAATTCAATAAAGACTGTGAAAATGGTCCACATCAAAAAAAATCTTTAAAAAAAAAAGATAATTCAGGCATTTTTGTAGGACTCTACAAAAGTTGGCAAAGGGCTTTAGCCACCGACGTCTCAGGTAGTGCTCACAATAACCAGGGAAGGCGGAGGTTGCCTTCCCCAGTTTACAGATGACAAAGTTTCGTGTGAGATTATGGGGCTAGTATATAGCCTTCAGCTCCAGGTCAGCTGTTTTTGCCTCTGGTCACCCTTAGCCAAGTCTCCTTGAAGCTCCAGTTATTAAACTCTTGTGGGTGGAATCCAACTTAGAATCCCAGCATACTGAACTCTGCCCCAGATGAATTGTGCCAATGAAAAAATGATGCTCTTGGGAATTCCCTGGCAGTCCAGTGCTTAGGACTTGGCGCTTTCATTGCTGTGGCCCAGGTTCGATCCCTGGTCAGGGAACTAAGATCCCACCAGCCAAAAGAAAAAAAGAAAAATTATGCTCTGTTTAGGGTAGCCTGGTTTAAAAATTAAGTTAAAATATATATATTGTGTTGTCACAAATGTACCATAATAATGTAGGATGTTAACAATTTGGGAAACTGGGTGTGGGGTATCCTCTCTGGTCTATCTTTGCAGTTTTTCTGTAAATCTAAAACTGTTCTCAAATAAAAAGTTCATTTTTTTAAAGTCTGGGAAAAAAAGTGGTTTTTACCACTTTTATTTTTTGAAAGAGAAACGAAATTCAATTTGTAAAGTAAGAACAAATTTACCAATTTATTTCGTGTCTCAGAGGTGCTTAAAGTATGTTTACTGAAACTCCTCAATTCTTTTAACATAAAACGTGATTGGAAGTTCTCTCCTGAAACAGATGTATGTATGAATATGTATAATATATATATGCAAATTTTATGATGCTAATAACCTTTTTGTCACTGCTTTGAAAGTGTTTGAAGACAGTTTAAACAAACTTACCCAAAGAATGTACTTGCCAAGAAAGCAAGTTGATACCTAAGAGATTTTCATAGTTCTCATCAAATTTGTTCTTGCTACTAAGGATTTAGAATGAGTTGTTTTTATATGGGGAGTGAACAGTGTGACTTGACAGAAGGTGTCACTTTACAAGCAACATTTTAGATAAGTGACAGAGACTTTTTTGAATAATGACAAGAAACCACATGTAAAATACTAAAACAAAGAGCATCTGCATTGATGCTAAAAGTTGGAATAGGATTAGATAGAGGCAAAGAGAGCTGCAAAGTGGGTAAAAGCTGGTTAACGGATAAAATAATGCACCCACCTGAATTAAAAGGTGTTAACGAGTTAACTTGTTAGACCTTCCAGAAGACCCTCAGAAGAGGCTTCTTCCTCCTTCCTTCCCTCCCTCCAAGAAATTTAACAAGGATAAAGCAGATGATGACCGTTGTAGGCTGGGGATGGATTGGGGGAGGGGTGTTTGGGGGACAAGTGTTTGAGGCACCGTCACACCCATAGGCTTCTGTGCTCTAACAGTCGAGGCTGGTCCGTAATAAGACCCGGCAGACAGTCTGCATCATGCTCCCTCACCATGTGTCCAGAGCCTACTTGAGGGAGTTGGCAGGTTTTTGCAAGCTCTAGGACCGGAAGCTTCTTTAGAATCAGCCCGTCTTTGGCTGGATGGGTGCAGCCAGGGCTGAGTGTCCAGGGATGATGTTCTAGCAGAGGGTGCGACGTGTCTGATCTCGAAGTGTACTAGAACACCACTTGCCTTTTTTCGTCTCGTGAGTCTGCTTCATGCAGAACCAGCTCCCTGTCCTCTATCTCCAAGGCCACCCCCACCCCAGGTGGAGTGGCTTTTGCAGAGTCCATCAGAGCTCCCTTGGCTTTGGATTCTGAAAGGACAGTTTTCTTATAAGTAGCGATGGCTGACATTTCAGGTGTTGGGCGGTACTTGGAGGCACAGACAAGGGTACAGTTAGAAGTAGGTACTGTGTCTGCCCTGAGCTAATTCCTTTGCAGTGGAAGGAGTTGGATCTCTGAGTGTTTTCCCAGGTCATTAATTGTCATTAATTCATGGCAGTGATCTCCCATGAATCTCTTCAGTAGGGAAACACAAAGCCCCAAGTTTACTTGTGGCTTAGCTTTCTGGTGTCAGCTGCCCGTTTGTCAATATAAGAGCCTTTGTCTCAATTGGAACCACAAGCTAATTAAAAGGCAATTTCTCCTCTCGTCCCAGAACAGGTAAACATTGTGTGCCTCTTTGCCTGGTGACCCTGGTTTGGGGGCCCAGCTGTGTTGGGGTGGGGGTGGGATTGGTTCCCTTTGTGGTTTTATCATGTGGCTGTAGTCCATCCATCTGGGTTCCACGCTGGGTGATTTCAGCTCCAAAAGACACTGTCCCCAAGGTCCTCTGAGGTCGAAAGCAGGGGTGGAGAGAGGCAGCCATTCTGAGGGGCTCATTGTATATGTTCCAGAATCTCCCCTGCAGACCCCGGCTGATGATGGATCTGAGGAACCAGGCTCTGAAACCTCTGATGCTAAGAGCACTCCAACGGCGGAAGGTGGGGCCTCCCTCTTCTCATGGCTTTATTCAAGCAGCTCCTTCCATGCTCCAGCCTGCGCTTAGCCACGCTTTGAGCTCATACGTGCCACCCTTCCTGGCTGCATTTGCTGTTGCCTCTCCCTCTGGCTGAGAGATAGCTCGCTCAGTGCTTTGCAGGACGGGGCTCAGGCCCCGGATGTTGTGGGAGCCACGCTCTGTTTTGATGCCTTGCTCGCTAGGGTCAGGTATGGGCAGCTTCATCGTGTGTGAGTTTTGAGGCAGCCACACTTGAACAGGCTGGGACCTGTGGCAAAGCAGGGCCTGACCTCAGCTCCACAAAGCCCCTGCCCATTGTCGTCCCCAAACTTCTTTCATGAGCCACCAGGTCCTAAAGCAGCCGTTTGGCTGAGGAAAGGGCAGGTCAGTGCACATCTCCAAGCTCACACTTTGGGACTGGTCTTGGTTTAGTAGCCTTCATTTCTTGAGCTTGGCCTCGGTGTCTGGACCTTGGCCATGGTGTTAGTCCCAGCCCATCTTCTAACCTGTCCTCTGTAGACATTTGGTGTCTAAGTTATTACAAAGCTGCTGATGTATTTCCTGAAGTGTTCCTTGGTCCTGATTTTGACCATCTTCTCTTGCTTCCCATCTATATCAGTCAAGACTGTGTTGATCGCAGGTAATGGAAAACCCAACTAACTGTGACATACATATGAAGAGGTTTATTTGTCTCACATAACAAAATGTCTGGACTTGGGCAGCAGCTTCTCAGTGTCAACTATTTTATCTTCTGCCATCACTAATGGCTGGATTGTTGCCTTATGGTTACAGAATGGCTGCTGTACCTCCAGGCATCACATCTGCCTTCAAAGAAGAAAGAAAGTAGCAAAGCCAAAAGAACCCTGAAACCAAATGTGTGCCCTTTTTATTAGGAAAGCAACAGTTTTTCTGCAGGCCCCACCTAACCAACTTCTGTTTATGTATCATTGGCCAGAACTGGGTCTCACGGCCACCCCTGGCTGTAAGGGAGGCTGGGACATTGAGCATTTTGCCTTCCAGGCTCTTTAGCAAGAAAACTCAAGGGATAAGGGCATTGAGAATGGCTTTTGAGTAACCAGTCGGCAGTATCTGCCCCTCCATCTCTCCATCGTCTCCAAGGTTCTATTCTCAGCACTTCCCTGGGCCCTGCCCATGACTTTGATGAGAACCTGGCCCCAGCATCTCCCCAAGAGTCCACATTTGGATGAATTCAGAAAGTGGCTGTCAAGTGCCTGCCAATTGATGGTGCATCCGTGGAGGATATAGTGGATGTGGCCCTTCCCCACCTTTGCCCCCCCACCCCAACCTCTGAGGTTCTCAGCCTAGTGAAGAGAATACCAGACCAAATGCTGTTTGCTCTCCTTCTTAGAGCCAGTGATGTTAAGACATAGCCTGCTGATCTTGTTAGGACAGTTTTGCAAGTTGCCTACCGCCCTGAGAAGGTCCTGGAACACTAATTAATGCCAGATTTTATGCCAACCTTCCAAATCAGCTTTATTCTGGAAGAATCTACCAACCAAGTCTTGCTGCATTCTGGACCCTGTCCATGTGTGCATCCCAAGAGCTTCAGCTCTGGCCCTGCAGGGAATGGGGGAGTCTGCTGGGGCTGGACTCTGCCAGGCTGCTCCCGAGACAACTGTAATAAAATGGACTCCTTTTGACGAACCTGAGTCAGGCTCTTGGGAAGCTTTCAAAGCTGACAACTCCTTATGTTTGCCCAGAATGGCCTGGGGATATGCCAGGGCATTGCTCAGGGAAGAATGCCGATTTGGAAGTGTTCACCTCGATGAGAGACCAACAGCAGCTCCTGGTGGTGGATCTTTTCCTCCAGCCTCTGCTCTGAAGGTGGATCCATCTGTGGGCCTGTTGACAAGCACCTGACTCCAGACAGGGCCGGCCTGTTCGTTGCCACCCAGGGGAGTCTGTGGTTTTAAACCATGGGTCATGGGCTCCGGGAGACAGGGGGGATTAGAACTGGAAGAGAACTTGGAGGTCACCTGGTGGTGATACTCCCATTTTGTAGATGAGAAAACTGAGACCCTAAGAGGATGAAGGACTTGCCCAAAGCCAGCCTCCCAGCAGAGCCATAGACTCCAGCCCTGACTGCAGGGTTCCTGCACTGCCTTGGTCCCAATCCCATTCTCCTGTTCTGCCCTGCTCTAAGGATCAAACACCTGTGACCAGTCATCTGATTTTCAACACTTCCTCCTTAAAACACTTGCGACCGTCCCCAGCCGTCCCTCTCACTGCAGTGTTTACAGGGGGCTGTCCTGGCTTTCCTGGCAGACGGCCTGGGTGTCTCATGC
Source organism: Mesoplodon bidens (assembly GCF_964165515.1). NCBI lineage: Eukaryota > Metazoa > Chordata > Mammalia > Artiodactyla > Ziphiidae > Mesoplodon > Mesoplodon bidens. The sequence continues at coordinate 48,251,887 of NC_138179.1, read as the reverse complement.
ATGGGTGCCACTCCGAGTATTGATATGCTCCCTGGAGAGATGTCAAGGCTGGAGCACGGCTCTGGGCCCTGCTCTGTGGGGCTGCTTTTTTGCATGTGGCTGAGTTCCCTCCCCCTCCCCCTCCCCCTCCTTGCATCTCTGCATCCCCAAAGAGCAAAGGTGAGGGGTGTGGCACAGCTCATCCCGGCCCCCTAAGGTGACTCTCCGTGGTTTCCAGACGTGACGGCACCCTTAGTGGATGAGGGAGCCCCCGGTGAGCAGGCGGCCGCTCAGCCCCCCACGGAGATCCCAGAAGGAACCACAGGTGAGGGTGACTCCCAGGTCGGGGTGCCCAGCTCCCCTGCTGGAGGATGGGTGCACGTGGGGTTATGCCCGTCTCCAAGTGCAGCAGGAATGTGGGTGGACACCAGCCTCTGGGAATCTCTGGTTGTTCTGAGCCTGATGCCCTTTTGCTTCCATGGCTGGCCGGCGGGCTGCCTGCCTCCCAGAGAATAGAGGACCTTCTGGATTCCTTCTAGCTCCTCCTCTGCTTGTCTTAGCTCCAGAGAGTTCTCTGAGGCAGGCTGGTGGCAGATCCTGCCTTCACCCCCAAGGTCAGTCCACCCTCCTGCTGCGACTCTGCCGGCAACAGGGTTACTTCCTCGGAGGTAAACAGCCGCCTGCGGGGGGCAGCCGAGTGTGCCGCAGCCTCAAGATGGCCCACCCACACCTTTGGAGGATTGTGATTGGACAGTCCCCGAGGAACTCAGCGATGTAATCTAGCATCCATTTTTCAGGACTATCTTTTCAAACGTAGCAGTGTCGAACAGATATGACGAGACTGTCCTGTCAACGCAGATGATGGGGAGTAGCCCAGACAGGGCACTGACCAGAAATAACACTGGACTCGGGGCGGCCAGAGTCACCTGTGAGCTGCCCAGGCCCTGAGGGAACAGCGAGCACAGCCCAGGGCCCTGGCTGTCACTTCCTTCACGTCCCCTTCCCTGGGCTTACGCACGACTCCAGCCGTTGGCTTGGAGATTGGGAGGGTGCTCAGCACGAAATGCAGAAGAGTTCTGGACCGTATGTCACCAGCAATGGACAGCGGGGGAAATGTCCCCCGGCAGGAGTTTTCCTTCCTTCCTGAAGACGGGGTCTCAGGGCAGCCGTTTAGGAAGCCTGCAGCCCTCTCCCGGGCCTGTGTGCTGGGGACACTGGGCAGGGGCCGAGCAGCACTACGGCCTCCTCCAGGTAGTTTCTATGTGCAAGTTGGTCTTCTGAGATGGGTGGAGGGGGATGTTCTGGAAGCTGGCAGGCCCCGTCCTTGGCAGTGAAGGTCCTTTGAAGGCCATGGAACGACTCATGGTAACTTGGCTTTTGGCTCCCGCTGTCCCTTTACAATTGCGTCAGTGGGCGAAGCTCTTCCCCTGCCTGGGGTGAAAACTCTAGCCACCTCTTGACTTTTGATCACTTCTGAGTTATCAAAAGTGTTTTAAGTTTCCAGGGCTTCCCTGGTGGCGCAGTGGTTGTGAGTCCGCCTGCCGATGCAGGGGACACAGGTTCGTGCCCCGGTCTGGGAAGATCCCACATGCCGCGGAGCGGCTGGGCCCGTGAGCCGTGGCCGCTGAGCCTGCGCGTCCGGAGCCTGTGCTCCGCAACGGGAGAGGCCACAACAGGGAGAGAGGCCCGCGTAACGCAAAAGAAACAAACAAAAACAAAACCAAAAAAAAGTGTTTTAAGTTTCCAGAATCACAGAACCCAGTCTGAAAATGCTGATTAGAATGTCCAGTCCTGCATAAGAGCCAAAGCTGCAGCCCCTCCTCTCTGGGACTAGGGAGGGGGCGAGGACGGGGCAGGGGCAGGAAGGTTCTTACTGCGTTGGCGCTGCTGTGAGCCAGCTCCACGTGGTCTGCAGGTGTTTAAAGCTGACTCTTTCTCTGTGGGGACCGTTTTGGAATTCTTCCAGACACCCCACGCTCACCATCCCCATCATCCCTCCGAAGGCCCCTCCCTCTGCGTTTGATTCCAGCAGACATTTCTTCTCTCTTTGGCCCCTTGGGGTCTGAAGAGCCACCTCCAGCCTCTCGCCTGCTGAGGTCGGCTTGCTCACACCAGTGGCCCTGCTGCATGTGGCCTGAGGTGCCCCCTCCACTATAGCTGCCCTGTGCCCACAACAGGTCCATGGGGAACATGGGTGTTCTCTGCCCCAACAGACTGTGGATATGCAGACTGCCCGTAGGCTTTCTCTGCCACCAAGGCAGGGCCAGCGTGTCTCTCCTCCTCTGGTTTTCCCAGGTGGGCTTCTGACAGCCGCCACCATGTCCCTAACCATAGAGAACTCACACCACGTGTTTCCCCTGCTGCCTTGAAACCCTCTCGATGGGATGAGATGGGAGGTGGCCAGGCAGCCACCCCCCATCCCCCAAGCTGCCGTCTCTAAAGAAATCCTCCTCAAAAATTCTCCCCCCCTCCACCCTTTACATCCTCAATGAAGCGGGAGGTTTTAGAGTTGGGGGGACATTTTTTCAGCTGGTGGCTTTAACAATATGTGCCTTAATTTAGCACCTCACTTGGGCATGTCCCCTTTGCTGTATCTTGGTTCTCCTATGAAACTTCCCATTTGAGGTCCATTTGGGGGTGCAGTGTGGCCATCCCTTTGCAGGAATCCCTGCCTTGCGGGGTGAGCGTGGAGCCCTCTTGGGGCTCCAGGGATATGGAGAAGCCATATAAGGATGTGACGGCCCAGCCACTGTCACACACCCTCGCTCTCTTTGGCTTCTCTGAGCATCTCCCTTGCTGGGATCAGGGGATGTCAGAGATGTGGGCAGCAGCCCGCAGTTTCTGATTTGCATCAGGACCAGGATATCAAGACACCGCATGGGTAAGCGAAAGCGGTGGGCTTCCCAGTGCTATGGCAGTGATGTCATCGGCATGCCTCCTCATGTCCTCTGTCTCCAGGACTCTGTGCCATTTAGCTGGTCTTGCTGTCACTCTGAGCCTTTCTTCCATAACCTTGTCAGAAACTCAGATCAAACCTATGCTCGGACCTGTGCTTCCCAGACAGTCGGCTGTTGTCAACTGACGCGGAGCTGTCACTGTTAGACCTCACAGGCCGTACAGTGTCAGCGTGCAGGGGACCCAGAGATGTTCCTGCCTAGGAACTGGCAGTGGGGGAGCTGCCCGAGCCCACTGCTGGCCCCCTGCCCCTCGCCACAGCTGCCCTGGGCCAGCCAGAGGCCTGGCTGTTTATAAGGCCATCATGCGTCTGTCCAGCGACCCAGGGGCTCTTTCTTTTGCCTCCGCCGTGTTCTCTGTGGTGGACCCGCATGGCAGGTGGTGGTAACCTGGCATTTCTGGTTTAGGTGTAGAGACTGAGTCATTGCAGGACTGGCAGAGAAGACTGGTGGCCCAGCCAGCAACTGGTGGGCATTTCTCAGGGTGGTGGCCTCTCTGTCACTGTCCTTCAGGGCATGTTGGCTCTCCTGGGATCATGGGGTCACCGCACGTCAGAGTGTGACATGACCAAGTTGCCTTTTAGGGGCTCTTTCTTCTGGACAGTTGTATCCATTGTCCTGCCGCAATATCCCGATTTTTTTCACGATTCAGAAATTGGTGTTGTATGAAAGCTTATTGATTTTGGTACCACTGATGATCAGTAGCTTTTCTCAGTCTTTTTTTGTTTGGGATGGGCTGTGGCTCCCTAAGCAGGAGCCCAAGACACCCCAAAAGCTGCTCACTGACACTGCTGGCCTCCCTTTAGCCAGGTAGCCCCTATTCTAAGCATGAGGTTAAAGGGCTTGCCCAGCAGTTTGGAGGAAAGAAACTGAACCGCCGGGGGGGCGCCCTGCTGTGTCCCAGGCACTTTGCTAAATACATTCACACCATTTTGTATGAACCCTCACCACTCTCCTGCAAGGTGAGCCAGTGTCATCACCTTGGGATTCTAGAGTTGGAGACAGAGGCCCAGAGAGGCTGAGTAATGGTGGCACCTGGGTTTGAACCCCAGCCGGACTCCACAGCCCGCACCTAGTCTTTCCTGCACCTCTGCCGCCCGCCGCCCCAGGACCGCTGGCTGGGGCTGGGAGGGCAGCTTCTGCCCCGACACAGCTCCCACAGCAGTGGCCGAGCAGCAAATTGCTTCTCTGACCTCACCTGTCCCGTGTATTTGTTGAGTGGGGTACTGAGGACCCTGGGCCCATTGTGGAGAAGGTCTTTCCTACTGAACTGTGTCACCCGTAAGGTGCGTGGTTGTGTGGGTTTTGTTGAGTGAACTGTTTTCATCCATGTCCCCAGCAGTCACACTTGCAAAGAGCCAGAGGTGCAGCGCCTTGGTGCTGCTAAGGTGTGCCTTTCCTGAATGCTTTCAGAAACATAGCGGAAGAGGCGGGGAGCTTTGTCTCTAACAAACAATAACCGTCTTTGCTTTTATCTTCTTCATTTGCTGACACACAAACCAGCTGAAGAAGCAGGCATTGGAGACACCCCCAACCTGGAAGACCAAGCTGCTGGACATGTGACCCAAGGTCAGTGGGCTAGAATTGCCTGCCACGCATGACGTGGGGGGCTGGGAAGAGGGGGATGGCGACTCAGATGGACCCTACCTGCCCTGAAAAGAGAATTTGGACCTGGGCCTTAATTCCTGATCTTTAGGAGTTGGTTTTTATCAAAGGTGGGCTATTCAGATAGAGAAAGAGCTCTAGGTCTTTGTAGCCATTTCTGAGTCTTTCCTGAGGTGTTTAGTGTTCTGAAAGAAGCTGGCCCTGCCCAGCATGGGGAGTCGAGAATCAATGACCAGCAGAGACACAGATATGTACGATGAGTGATTTCCCCTGTAGGCGGCCCTCTGGCCTGTCCCGGGAACAAAGCCTCAACCAAATCACCACTGAGCTATTTCTTTTCAGCTCTCTTCTGTGCAGCCTTCAAACCTTATTACGATTTTCTTCTCAGGGACCAAAACTGCTGTGCTCAAGAAAAGCAACTTTGTATAATCACTGAGCATAAATGTTTTAAGAGCTCAATTTTTTAAATCCTAGAGATTCCTGATCTTAAGAAACGGAGACCTCCAATACAACCTAGCTGGGTTTGTTTTCCGTCATTTGCTACATAAATGAATTTGACAGCCTACTGTGTAATGTGAAAGCTTCTAGATTGTAAGAAAGCAGGGAAAACACTGTTCTTTTCTCCAGAAAGTGATTTGGGATTTGTATAGCGCCACCACTGGGGCCATCTGACTTTAGGAGGACTCTGGGCCCTGAAGAAATGTTTCCTTGAAGGTGCTTCGAAGCCTAACTACACATTTCTGCTCCCCAGGGCTCCCTGCCCCGTAATGGGCTAGGGTTTCTCATCTCACATGTCATGGAAAGGCGTGTTTTCATTCTTAGGCTTACAAAGAGCTTCAGAAAATATTAGAAGGGATAATCATTATAAGGGAAACCTCAGTGTATGTGTTAAATAACTAGAATCCTGCCTCCTGTTTCTTTTAGGTTATGATTTGCAGCTTTTAGGTACAATTAGAGGTTTTTATAACCTCTGGAAATGATGGTCTAGTTCCATAAAAAGAAATGAATGAGTTTTTTCTACCAATTTTTATTGCAGGCTATGTCTCCATGCCCCTCAAACATATTCCATGCAACAAAAAGATCAGGCCATCAGCTTTCCTAGAAACTTTACTTTTGTGCTAACTGAATTTTTGACTTTCCCAGCCCTGGCCTACAGTCATATAGATATAAAGATGAACACCAGGTAACATCTGCAATGGGACATTGGCACCAAATCTGTGAACACAAGGAGATTTCTACCTCTACTCCCAAGGCCAATATTTAGTGTCTTGACTGGAGCTGCTGATCCAAATGGCCAAGCCCAAGCTCCAGTGGAACCTTGTGAAATTCAGGCACACTGGTGATCTGCAGACATTTTATTTGACACAGGCCTGCAGTCTGTTTTGTACAAAAACAAGCAGCTTTAGGGAGAGCCATGTGTACAAAAGCACAGCTTCCTGCTGCCTTGCCTCTGGCAGCCTGTGTTCATGAAGTACTAAGACAGAAAAGATGTTTCAGGATGGAGCTGCAATTGCTGAGCATTAGGTGTAGGGAGACCCTACCCATCTCACCCCTGCTCACACCAGGGTAGACCTTTCTTCTGTGAGTGTCTCCAGGACCAGGTCTCCCAAGGGAGTGTGGGGACACAAATTTAACACATCCAACTGTGTTTTCCCAAATATTTTTTTACCTTGGACCCACCCCCGGTGATTGCTACGTTTAATATTTACTGAGCACTTTACAGTCTTCTGGGAGCTGAACAGAATGTTCTCCCAGCCTGGCTCCTTCCTCCAGGAGCGCAATGGCACGAGCTAAGGTTCCTCACACACACATGCACACGCACACATGCACACAGAGGCTGTACCATCGTCTATTGGTAACTTTACAGGCTGCGTTTACTCTGTATGTTTGGTGCCCTTGTTTCTATTTAATGAGGGGCTTTTAAAGTCCTGCAGCATAGCAGAGTACGGTAACATCCACATCACGAGCAATTTCTAGGAAGCTCTGGAGGAAAGCTTTTTCCAGAAGGCGCTGGAGACCTGGCCCATCCGTGGGTGTAAGGACCGGCAGCTGCTGCCGCTTCTGGTCTGTTGAGCGGTGGGTTGGGAAGGAGAGGCACTGAGGCACCTGCTCAGGCTGCCTGCTGCCCAGCTTGTTTCCTCCGTCTCTGTTGTTTGGGCGGTTGTTCCCCGAGACTGACCAAGGGCCCCCGTGAGGTGCCTGTAGACCCCGCGGAAGGCGGAAATCAGCACGTTTTCCTGACACGCCTTCATGATCCCTGGCCTTGTGGCAGGCTCTGTGGCGATGCTAGGAACACGAGATGAGTGAGATGGTGAGCTCGAGGCCCCAGTGTAGGGGTGGGAGGTAAGGGTGAGCCGGGCCTCTTGACAAGGGTCCAGCGGGCAGCTGCAAGGACTCCGACTGGGTTGGGGCGAGAGGGACGTGTTACCCATGTGTGTGGACACCTGTGTTCTCCCACCTCCCTCCCCTCCCCTCATCCAGTCTCTTTCTCTTCCAAGACCCCCAATCCTTTGGGGTTCCAGATTTTGTTTAAGAGGAGAGCTGTGACGTTGTTCTGGAACTAGGTAGGATGTTTGAAGAGTTGGGAGTTAAAACAAATACAGGATGTTTATTAGGAGAATCAATAAGCATACGTCTCCTGTCCTTAATACACAGATACTTTTTTTTAAATTTATTTTTGGCTGTGTTGGGTCTTCGTTGCCGTGCGCGGGCTTCTCACTGCGGTGGTTTCTCTTGTTGCGGAGCACAGACTCTAGGCGCGTGGGCTTCAGTAGTTGTGGCACGCGGGCTCAGTAGTTGTGGCACATGGGCTTAGTTGCTCCGCAGTATGTGGAGTCTTCCCAGAGCAGGGATCAAACCCGTGTCCCCTACATTGGCACCTACATTGGCAGGCGGATTCTTAACCACTGCACCACCAGGGAAGTCCCAATACACAGATGCTTTAAGGAGGGATTCATGTGAATGTCGCGTGAATGAAGCAGAAAAAAGGGAAGTGTGCCCTCCATCCACTGGGTTGGCACACGGCAAGTGGTGTGATAGGGGTGAAGCAGTGGTCCCCATGGGCCGCGCATGTCTTTGCCGTGCAGACCACCTTTACTGCCACGGTGGTCGCCTCACCTCGTGCAGAAGGCTGTCCATAAGCCACGATCTGGATGCCCCTGAACCGTGTTTCTGTTTACTGGGGTCTCATGGCAGGTCTATTAGTAAAGACTTGAGCCCTGATAGTGATACGTTTTGGGTTTTTCAAATCTGTCCGGGTGGGTTCGTAGGCACCTGCTGGTCTCCTTCAGCAAAAAGGGGGAACAGGGCTTCCCTGGTGGCGTAGTGGTTGAGAGTCCGCCTGCCGATGCAGGGGACACGGGTTCGTGCCCCGGTCCGGGAAGATCCCACATGCCGTGGAGCGGCTGGGCCCGTGAGCCATGGCCGCTGAGCCTGCGTGTCCGGAGCCTGTGTTCCGCAACGGGAGAGGCCACGACAGTGAGAGGCCCGCGTACCTCAAAAAAAAAGCGTGGGGAACAGAGAGAGAAGGAGAGCAAAAGAGATCCTCACTGTGCCCCAGCCAGGTCCCAGCTAGAGGCCAGAGTCTTCGGGGGGCTCGCTGTCCCTGGAGAGGAGGACAAGCTTCGTGGCTGGTGGAGTTAGTGCGAGGCAGCCCCAGTTAATGACAGGATGTCAGAGCCCAACCAGACCCACGATGGGCAGAGGGATAATGCTGGCACTAGACGGGGCTTTGGTCCAGAGATGAGAAAACTGAGGCCCAGAGAGGGGAGGTGCTCACCCAGCAAGTTGGTGGCAGATAGACCAAGAGACATTTCATTCTGAGCAAAGAAAATCAACAAGGGTGAAGCCAGAGCGAGGGCTCCTGTTTCATGGTTAGGTGGGCTTGAGATGCCGTTTAAATGTCCTTTTCTTCTTTCAAAAGCGTGTCCCCTCTCTTAAACACTTAATGCGCTCTTGCTAACATTTTGCCACCTCCGCCTCTTCAAACCCAGAGGAGGGGAGAGTCCCGGGCCAGCAGAGGGAAGTGTCTGAGAGGCGCCCTGCTAACGGGCTTAGCTCTCAGGTCCAGCCTGCACACGGCCAAGAAGCTTCCGGGGTCTCCGGGCTGCATCTGGGGGAGAAACAGCCAGAAGCTCCCGTCCTGGCGATCTCTCGCCTTTCCCAGCATCATCCTGTCTGCCAGCCACCTCTCCCACCAGGAGGCCCTCAGGAGCCCCACCAGGAGTGGGGACCAAAGCGAGGGCAGCAGGCCGAGGAGGGGCTGGCCTTTCCGAAGCCCACCTACACTGGATGTCTCCAGACGGAGCCTGGGAGTGTCAAGGTTGTCCAGGAAAGCTTCCTCAGGGAACCAGGGCTCCGTGGAGGTGAGGCCACGGACCCCGGGACCCCAGGTCTGACCTGCCAGCACGTGTCTGACATGCCTGGGGCTCCCATCCTGCCCGAAGGCCCCAGAGAGGCCACACATCAGCAGTCGGGGCCAGAACCTGAGGGTGCAGACGGCAGCCGCTGCGGCTCTGAGCTGCTGGAGTGCCAGCTTCTGGGAGACCTGACCCAGCAGGGGCCGCCTCTGAAGAGGGAGCAGGGCAAAGAGAGGCTGGGGGTCGAGGAGGTGGATGAAGACCGGGACATTGATGAGTCCTCTCCCCAGGACTCCTTTCCCTCCCAGGTCTCCCCACGTCTGCAGAGCCCCACCACCCGAGGCGGGCCAACACCCGAGGCAGTTTCCGGAGAAGCCCCTGGGATCTCTGGTTTCCCAGCCAAGGGTGCCATCCCCCTCCCTGTCGATTTCCTCTCTAAAGCTTCTGCAGAGACCCGGGTCTCAGAGCCCGATGGGCCCGGGGAGGGCCCCCCAGCGGAAGGGCACGATGGGCCCCCCGAGTTCATGTTCCACGTGGAAATCAAAGCCAATGTGCAGAAGGAACAGGGACCTTTGGAGGTGGATTTGGAAGGGGCTGCACTTCCTGGGGCTTCTGGAGCAGAACAAGAGCTCTGGGGCCCCTCTGAGGGCGAGGACACAAAAAAGACTGACCTTCCAGAACCATCTGAAAAGCAGCCTGCAGCTGGTCTGCCGGGGAAGCCCGTCAGCCGGGTTCCTCTACTCAAAGGTCTGTGTCTTGAGCTCCTTTGCTCCTGCCCGGCGACCTTGTGTGCCACCCAGGCTGCGGGCACTGCCACTGAGCTTCCGGCCCCTCCTTGGCTCCTGCCGCTTCCAAGGCCCCCGGGGCACAGCCACCAAACCGGCCACCTGGGCCTCTGCTCACCCTCCCGCCTCCTCCTGCCCTTCAGGCTCCTCTCACGCTTGCCCGCCGTTTTGCATGTCACCAACACCCCCCGACCCGTGCTTTCTGCCCCGTTTGCTTCTCTGGCCACTTGATTTATCCACAAGGTTCCATCGGCCCGCTGGAGGCTGGTGGGCTGCACTCCACAGAGAGCATAGCAGCTCCTCCCACTTTGGAGGGCTTGTTATGTGTTTCAAATTCGTTGTCTAGAACCCTCCCAAGTGGGCATATTAGCCCCACTTTGCAGATGAGGAAACTGAGTCTCGGAGAGGTAAAGTACCTTGCTGAAGGTCCCTGAGTATTAGGTGATGGAGCCAGGTTCGGAATCCAGGTAGGTCTGCTCCGAAAGGCCCTTCCTTCCCTATACACCACAGTGCCTTCCAGAAGGTCCTGAAGTGTGCCCTCCTAGCCCGGAGACTCAAAGGGCACGTGCCTGTCTTCTTCGGCTCCGTCAGTGGACAACACATCACATGTAGCAGGCGACACACACAATTATTTGGAGGTGGCCCAGAGTCCCCACCCCCACTCCACTCCACTCCACTCCACCCTGCCTTGTGGCGGGATAGACAGTGAGCAGAAACAAAAACTCCCCGTGGAAGAAAACACCTCCTCCTCCCTCGGCAGAGCCCAGGCAGTCCCTGTGCTGGGATCGCAGGGGTCTCAGCCCTGGCCCAGTCTTGAGCCCTGGGAAGCGTCACTGCAGCAGCCCTTCAGGAGCTGGAGAGATGGGAGGGGAGGTTCCCAAGGGTCAGGGTCTGTGTCCTGTCAGTGAGAGGACAGTTTATACTCCAGAGGGGGCCTCATGGCCACAAGTCGGGCGCATTCATATATTTAGGTCCTGTAGCATTTTAGAATTATTTGCGGGGCCCAGAAATTGAGGCTACTTAAGCTGTCAGTTGCAGACATCTGTTAAATGTGGATTAGAGTCTGCTCGTCGTGAAAACTTTGAAATGTTATAGATAAAGGAACCTGTGTTTAAAAGTTAAGTCAGAGAAAGAGTCCTACTTTAAAATATCCTAAACTCCAAAATAGTTTGGGACGGAATACTGTGACTTGACAGATTACAACAGTGTCACCTGAAGTGGCATCTTACTGAACACTGGCCCACTGGAGGTTGATAGGTGTGTCCAGGGGGAAAAAAAGAGTTCCATGGTCCAATTACTTCGGGAAAAAAAAAAACAGGTGAAACAAAGTTAAACAGGGTTTGCTGCAGCAGGACTTGTCAGAGCCTTTCATATTCTAATGTACATTATGACCCTCTGAGAAGGATACAGGATATGCATTTCCCCAATTCGCCAGTCAGCACGGGGAAATGCTGATCTACCAGATGCTTTTTTTTTTTTTTTTTTTTTTTTTTTGCGGTACGCGGGCCTCTCCCTGCTGTGGCCTCTCCCGTTGCGGAGCACAGGCTCCGGACGCGCAGGCTCAGCGGCCGTGGCTCACGGGCCCAGCCGCTCCGCGGCATGTGGGATCTTCCCGGACCGGGGCACGAACCCGTGTCCCCTGCATCGACAGGCGGACTCTCAACCACTGCGCCACCAGGGAAGCCCTACCAGATGCTTTTGTTGTGACATAGATGATGATGGTCACTGGGGCAAAAGATGTGAACCAGGTCCACCTGGGGCTCTTGTTAAAATGCAGATTCCTGGGCCCCACCTTAGGCTTACTGTCTCAGAGTGAGCCCGGGATTCTGTATTTTAGGAATCTCTCCCAGTGGGGTTCTGCTCCGTACTAATGTTTGAAAACCTCTGGGCTAGGTCATCCGTGCTGGTCACTCTAGAAATCTGGTCTCCAGTAAGCAGTGAGATGCTCCAAGCAGCCCCATTGTCCCTGGAGCAGGGGAAATACAATATTGAAGCCGAAGACAGAAACCTATAATTAGTCTTCGATAATGAATGCCAATAACAGGAGTGAGGTAGAGGTGACACTGGTAGACAAGTGGATTGGTTTCACCAAGGGGTGTGGCTTTCCAAACACAAAAGCCGTCCATGGTTTGGTCCTAAAGTCCAGAGGTTATCTAGAGGATGTTTGACAGTAGCTAGATTGTTGCTAACTTGGAGAAATGGCAAGCATTAGTCCTCTTGGGAGAGCCTGTAAGTGGTGAGAAGACCCTCCAGGGTTGGGTCGAGGGTGGGATGGGCCTGTCAGAGAGCCAGCTAGGGCTGGTCACCGAAGCCCCCCATTAGTGAGGGGCGGGCTCTGGGAAAACAGCCCACACCCCTTGGCCCTTGACTGAGCAGAGGGTCCCGCAGGGACCGGAGCCTGGCTGAGCTGCCCCATCCGTGGCCCTGGGTTTTCCAAATGCCCCACCTTGGAGTGGGGTTGGCCCCAGCTGGGGGAGGCTGACCCCGACCGAGACGGGGAGGGAGCCTGTGAGAGGTGGTCCTGTACTGTCTACCTTCCCTGATTGCCCCTGTGCCAACATATGCCCGGAACAGTTTCCCCTCTGCATGTCCCTGCCCTCGGCCAGCCTGCTGACCCCTCTTGTCAGGGTGCTCCAAGCAATGACTCCAGTGTGCTGTGTGGATACTAACAACGAGAAGCTAACAGATTCAGGGGGAAAGAAAATCAACTGGATTTTCACTGGCCCAACTGTAAAGACACGCTGTATGGGTCCTGAGACATCAGCTCCACTCCGTCGGGCTCTCTGTGAGCTGTGCTAATGGGTGTAACATACATTCTCGTTTTATATTTTATCAGCTCGCATGGTCAGTAAAGGCAAAGATGGGGCTGGACCCGAGGACAAGAAAACCAAGGTAAGCTGACAAAACCGTGAACCTCTCTGCTGCCATCAAGTTGATCAAGAAGCCATGCTTTGTATCTGAAATTAATCTTTATATATAACATGTGGAGAGCGTTTGTCCCTGAAGTACACCTGTCATTCAAAGTGCTTTGTGTTTTTGTGCAAACTTTTAAAATTCTAGCATTTATCTATGGACGCTTGGGCCAGGGAACGGCAGTCAGCTAGTTATGAATTAATTAATGCGCCTAATTGTAGTTGCATCAGCATAGTTTGAATTAAGACGTTCACGGTAAATGAAGGTGTGTTTGAATTTTCTGCAATGAAGTTTGAATTTTGCACATTTTACACTTCCCGCTACAGGTCTAGGCCCAGCAAATATGTATCTATATACATACACACACAGATATATTTAAGATATATCTAGAAAATACCATTTACTTAGGGGGCTGAGGGAGTACTAAGCAAGAAAGGGATCTCCAGCCTGAGGCGGAGGGTCCTGGAAAAGCCCTAGAAGAGAGGACCTGTGAGGCAGGCCGAGAAGGAAATATGAAGGGGGTTGGTGACGTTCTAAGGAGTAGGACCAGCACAAGCAAAGGCCCGGGGGCACGAGGAGACTGTTTGGGGAGCTCTGAGCAGATCGGCTTCGTTGCTGCCGAGCTCAGAGTGGGGCTGACACAGGCTGGAGGAGGGAAGCCTGACACACACCCTACATGCTGAGTGGACACGTGGGCCGTGATGCCGTGGACGCCGTCCTGAAATCCTGCCAGCCGGTCTTCAGAAACCCCCTGAGGACCAGAAAAGAAAGCAACTTGCTCCCCACCAAAACCACACCCGGAACAATGTGGTCCTTCCCATGCCCCCTTTCAGCTGTAGTTTACTCTCCTCCGTGACTGTGCATCTGGGAAAAAGCTCCTGTAACTGCATGGTAGTGTTTTGCCAGGAAAATCTCACTGGGGCCCTAGATGAAGACCTGTTTTTCTTAGAGGCGTCTCAAATGTCCCATATGCATGCTGCCTGAAACGCCTGGGTCTTAATCAGTCCTGGAGGCCTGATGGAGTCCCCAGATGCAGAGTGAAGCCCTAAGCGTTTGGTCATGTGTGCTGAGGGTCGCTGCCCGAAGTGCCTGCCCTAGAGGAAGTAGGGTTTGCCATCAGGACTCTGCCCATCAGTGGGGCAGCTGAGGGTCCTGCGGGAACTTGAGGGAAGACAATAGCTGCTTGCCAATCATGATGCCCATTCAGGGGAATCCCGTCCTCATGCCGGCATGCATTCTGTTCACTCATCCATCAGGAAGCTGGCCCTGCCCTGGAGCTGCTCACAGCCTCACAGCAAGGGGGTCAGATCTCTCACGTACCTTGGCCACTTGGCCAGGTAGGGAGCAGTGCCAGGGGAGGGGAACCTCGCACAGCTGAGGAAGGAGGGGTTGCCAGTACCCACCCTCAGCTTTTCTTGTCAGCAGCCCCAGGGCTTCAGCCCGCATCCCTCCCCTCACCCCCCTGCTCCATCTCTCTCGCCCTTGTCCTCCCCAAGGCTGGTAGCAGAGAGGGTCTCAGCCACCTTAGTGATGAACCCCAGTGACAAAGTCTCTGGTCAGGACCCTGCTCTGTAGCTCTGACTTCCTCCTTGGAACACCTCTGGACTTGGCCTCTTGGTTGTATTCCTGAAGGCATGGCCCTTCCCCCTCCCAGGCCACCCTTCTCTACCAGGGCCACACATCCCCGTCCAAGGCCCCTGGAGGCCATCCAGACAAACCTCAGGTGTCGGCCACCATCCTTCACATGCTTTCATCTCCATGAGGTCAGCCAGCTCACAGAACCCTGTCCCATTGGCCGCCTGCCCCACCCAGCTTATTTCCTTAGGTGGATCATGTCCAAGAGTAAACAGTGGCCAGATAAGATTCACCAGGCAGTGTTTAGTTTTGAGACTTTATTCAGAAAGTGTGTGTGTGTGTGTGTGTGTGTGTGCGCACGTGTGATCTAAGTGGTGTCAGGCAGAATCTTCAAGACCTGGGGCAGGCACAGTTCTCTTTTTAGCAAGGACGGTTCTATCCATGTGGTGGAAGAGGGCCAGGAGTTAGGGGGCCAGCATGAGCTCCCCACCTGGAACTGAGCAGAACCTGGGGCACTTCTGACCCATGACACACTGGAGATGTTTTCTTGAGAAACATCCTAAGAATCACATACTTTGGGCGACCTCCATCAACTCTTCGGGTGCGAGACACCTTTAAACCAGTGGTCTCCAAAGGGCAGAGCTGAAGTAGATCCAATGGGCTGGAGAAGGAACGTACCAGAAAGTCTCTCCATTTTCCAAGTTCTGCCGTATGAAAGTTTCATAATGTTCATCATATGTTAGCATCGTAGTATATGTATTAGCTGATGCATAACTACAAGTACATGAGATGCATGGTCACTTTCTGTTCTTCCTGATAAGAAGGACTGATAAGGGTGCGTGATCCGAACAGTTTGGAGATCACGGCTTTAAACCATTACCTGTCTTATTATTTATAGTCACTGTCCTTTTTTCAGTTTGTTCATTTCTCCCATGTGCTGACTTTTATTTTGATTTTATTCATGTTTATGTTTAAGACATCCACATCTTCCTCTGCTAAAACCCTGAGCAATAGGCCTTGCCTTAGCTCCAAACGCCCCACTCCTGGTAGCTCAGACCCTTTGATCAAACCCTCCAGCCCCGCCGTGTGCCCAGAGCCATCTTCCTCTCCTAAACACGTCTCTTCTGTCACACCCCGAACTGGCAGTTCTGGAGCAAAGGAGATGAAACTCAAGGTAAGGAAACCACCTTTGGGAAGAATCAGGCTGCTCTACTGTGGTTTTCAAGTGTGTGCTTTTCTAGCTGCAAAGACCTTTCTTTGGATAAGCTCTTACCTAGAAGCGCCACGTAGAACAGTTAAAATTCTGGTTGAAACAAGGGAAAGGAGGCACAGTGCTGTCCTCTAGGTGCCCCTTCGGCCCTCGTGGCAGCAGCCCCTAAGGCACCGGCGGGGACCCTGGCTTGGAAATCACCACTCTGTTTGGGTTCCTTCGTCCATTTCTGACTTTGGTAAGCGGGGGTGCTTCCAGGTTGCCCTCATTTTGGGTTGCACAGCATCACTCTGCAGCCGTGCCTGTCCCACCAGTTTACTCCTTCCTGGTCCATCTCGTGGTCCTCAGTTCATGTCAGTTTCTTCTTTGAGTTTTTGTTATATGTCAAGGTCATCATCTGGGTCCCCAGACCCCAGTCACTGTCCCCAGTCAGCTGACTGTGCTTGTGCACCTGTGCTCCACCTTTGGCCAGTTTGCTAATTGATGCTGGTGTTCACCCGCCAAGGGCTCTTAGCACACCTGAGGTGGTACTGAAGCCTGAGGCTCGTTTGGGAGAGAACAGGAGGATAGGGCCGAGCTCTGCGAGCACTCTCGGTCCGTTTCAACAAACTGTCTCCGTGTCCCTCTGAAACTAACCACCACCAGTCAGATAAATCCCGAAGGGAGTCAGAGAATGGTGTCCACGTAGGAAGAGTCTACAGATGTCTTGCCTGCCGACACTGGTTGGATGATGAACTCGACCATTGCTATAAGCTCTGCTGACTTTTTATTAAATACATTAGCTCAGCTCTTGCAGATAACTCATGTAAAATGTCCCTCCAGGAGGAAAAGGTAGGCATTTGGGAGGGGCTGTGGATTTGTGTGCCCAGTAAACCCTCATGATTGTAGAGGACATTTGTTGTATCTGGCTGGCAAAGTGTCACCCCGACCTTAGCCTCATTTGGAGTCACGGTGGTTGAATGGGGCTGGCATTGACACCGGGTGGCAGGAACCTTTCCCAGTCGTAAAAACCACTCTACCATGCTTTGTTTACAGGGGGCGGATGGTAAACCTGGAACGAAGATCGCCACACCACGGGGAGCGGCCCCTCCAGGCCAGAAGGGCCCGGCCAATGCCACCCGGATTCCAGCGAAAACCACGCCCACCCCGAAGACCTCTCCGGGCACTGGTAAGATGGATGCACTCTGGAATCCAAGTGTGCGGGGGGAGAGCTCGCTGTGGAGGCCCTGACAGTTAAGCTCTGGTTGCTGATCGATGCCTGCAGTTTACTAAGCACCGAATGTTCATTTTCTAATTCTTTTAATTTTCTGAGCTGGATATTGAATCCCCACTTTTTACCGTGAAGAAATCGAGGCTCGACTAAGTCTAACCGGACTTTTAAAGCATGAGGAAAATGCAGCCGTAAGACTAATAACTGATGGAAAAGGGGCTTCTCTGAGATCCTTGGACCCCACATCCAGGGCCCCTGGGAGGTGTTTTTCAGTCCCCAAATGAGGGTTAGGTCACTATAGGTGACCTCACACAGGGCACGGCCCCTGCTAACTTGCTGCGATATTAGTGACCCTCAGACAGAACCTAAGAATCTTAGCTAAGCAGTCACACGCTGGGCCCATTCCCCTGGGCTCCTGTGAGTAAAACCCACGTGGTTTTGCGTACCAGACAAGGCTTCACTTGAGCCATTTTGCTTCCACTGGGGACAGCCAGGCTCAGTGCCCCTGTCTCACTGCCCTGGGGACTGTCCCAGGAAACTGGGTTTAGATTGTGCATGACTTGGGGGGTGTCTGGCCTGCGCTGGCTCCGGGGCCCTGTGGATCTTATATGAGCTGTGCACGAGGCCTGGGCTGGTGCCACGGGGCCTCTGCTGCTCCTTGGCCCCGGGGTGGCCGCTCAGAGCCCTTGTCTGCTGCATGTCTTGGCCGTGATGTTTCTCGAGGTTGCCGTAGGGTGGGGCCTGCATGGACGCCCGCTCGCTGAGGCCTGTACGTTGGTTTTCTCCCACAGGGCTTTTCCTCGTGTATACAATACATATGATACGGGGTAATTTACAGACTTGTGACTGGAAGTTTTACATGATTTTGACCCTGCTTTTTTTCACTGGACATTATGCCAGTTGATTCACGCACTGGAGTCATAACTTGAAACAAGACCGTGTGTTCCTCTTTGGATCTTACCTGCTCTTGGGGGGGCAGATCTCCCCCAAGTTGGCCTTGTTTCCTGCCAGATGGGGCCCCTGCTCCCTGACCCCGTTCCCCGCCTTGCTCGCCTCTGTGGATGGCCTGGCTGGGCATGACTGGGCGCCCATAAGAAAACACTCATTAAGGCCTCTTTAAGCTCGATGATAACGAGGCTTTCTGTGGATTTTTCTTTTTAAGCTACCAAGCAAGTGCAGAAAAAACCACCCCCTGGAGGGGCAAAATCTGAGAGAGGTAATTCTGAGCCTGCTTCGCCCAGCGGGGTCATGCCTTTTGCGCATGTGGCTCTTGGTTGGCTTAGGTTTTTAGAGCTGGGAGGACGTGCTTCTGAAAGGTAGGTTTCCCACGTTGAGCCTGAAGTTGGAACAGTCAGAATTCCTGCTTCTCTCTTCGTGTGCTTTGTGTGGATACGTCTGTCTGACGGGCCTTTCTAATCCTGCGTGCTTCAGCCGAGCTCGGGCTGTGGTGGGCCCAGGGGAGGACATGCCTCGAGCTGATATGGGGGCTGGAGGTCTGCACTGGCCCTAATCAGGTTACATGTGAGATTGCACTGGCATCCTGTGGGTGACAGTCACCGTGCTGGACCCGGGGAGGTCGAGTAACTCGCCTAAGGTCACCCTGCAATTCAGTGGCACAGAAAGAATTTGAAGCCACCACCAGGTCCACCAGCCAGCCTGTGTGCCTGGGGGCAGAGGGTGGGGGGCCCCGAGCCTGGAGGCTTCATCTGTCCTGCTGCTGCAGAGCTTGGCACGGTGAGGGAGTTCCACAGACACGGAGACTCCACTAAAAGCCACATGCTCCTCCTCCCCTCGGCAAGAGAAGTTGCCGCTTCCAGCAAAGAGCTGACCTTCTCCAGCCTGGGGCCCGGCAGGTGCCTGTTTGGTACAAATGGTTCCTGGGGCAGGGGCATCAGCCACCCTCAGAGCTAGAGCCCAGCATCCAGCCCAGTGGCTCTCAGACTCGAGTCTGCTCAAGAATCGCTGGGAGCGTGGGAAGCACCAATTTTGCAGGCCCCACCCCTAGAGATTCTGTCCTATCAGGTCTAGATGGGGCCTGGAGATCTGCATCTTACAGGTCCCACTCCTCCTTGGTGGCTGTGGAGATTCTGATGCAGGGGTGCCTGGGGCCACACTTGGTGAAACACGAATCCAAGAGGCAGACAGAATAGCCAACTATTAAAGTGGGATGGGGGATGAGAAGTGCAAGAAGAGACGCATGTTAGGGAACCCAGGGCTGCTCTACTGGGAGAGGGATGGGCCCAGCGGCCTTCCTGGAGGGCTTGGCGCCCTCATTGTGCCTGGAAAAGTGCACTGCTATTCACTGCACATCGCTTTGGTGGGGATAGGGTTCTCGGGAGGGCAGGGCGGCAGGAAGCAGCATGGCTTGTTTGGAGAGTCAGGGACAGATGGACATGAAGCAGGTATGCCACTGTGGAGCCCAGGTACCACAGAGGGGCTGGGGGTTTGGATGGGGTCTGAGGGAAAAGGGGCCTTGAACTTGGTGAACAGCTTAAAATTCACCCTGTGGTTAGAGAGTCCAGTGGATCCAGATGGGCCCCTGGCCCACCATTGCATTGCCCTTATTCAGGGCACAGGCCATGTATCCCTGCCTGGCCTCACTCACTGCAGGCATTACCATGTTTTCCTCTGAGCTCAGAGTGGGTAAATGACTTGTCTGAGACCACACAGCTAGCTGGAACCTCTCCTGACCCCAGGGCCACAGGGCAGAGTTGGTCCCCCTCTAGGGGGTACTGGGTGGTCCTTGGCGACCACTCTTTTGCTTCTCTGGGAAGCAGGATATCTCTGTCACAAAGCAGCATGGCTGGGAATGGAGACGTTTCTCTAGAAATGGGACCAAGGGCAGCCTCCTGCTGGTTTGACTGAGCTTCTGACCTTGTTCCCACGTGCCTGATCCAGCCCTGAGTCTGGGAATGGACCCCAGCACAGATAGCCCTTTGCTAAGTGGCCTCATGCCCTCCTTCCTTTCCAGGTGAATCTGGGAAATCCGGGGACCGCAGTGGCTACAGCAGCCCCGGCTCCCCAGGCACTCCGGGCAGCCGCTCCCGCACCCCTTCCCTGCCGACCCCGCCCACCCGGGAGCCCAAGAAGGTGGCAGTGGTCCGCACTCCACCCAAGTCGCCGTCTGCAGCTAAGAGCCGCCTGCAGGCCGCCCCCGGGCCCATGCCAGACCTGAAGAACGTCAAGTCCAAGATCGGCTCCACGGAAAACCTGAAGCACCAGCCAGGAGGCGGGAAGGTAAGGCCGTGCAGAGACTGGCTGTGCAAAAGCAGGCGGGTGGGTCCCCCGCAGCTGGGCTGGAGGCAGGCGAGCGGCTCTCCTCCCACCACCAGCCTGGATCCCCCGCCGCCCCCCATAGCACAAGCGCCTCCCCGGCCTCTTCAAGGAAAGACAGCAGGTTACTGTTTGGTTCTTTACTGGGGTCACCACCAGGCCGTGAGTGCCCTGCTCAGGGGAGAGAAAGTACCGGTTCTTCCCTTCCTCACTTCAGCCCTTGCTGATCGGACGGACCTGAGGTCACAGGCTTGTAGCTCCATGACCTGGCGGTTCTCAAAGTGGGTGCCACAGGGGTTCCCTGGCTGCCTTGTGTTTCCAAAATGAGACCACCAGTCCATAGGTGGGTGTGTCTCTGGTGTTGGTTGGACATTTGTTTAGGTCCCAATTCTGGGGAAATTCGTGATTCTGTTTTGAACAACTGATTCTTCCAGGGACGAATGGGTGCTCATGACATTTCTGGGTCTCCCAAAGTTGGAGAAAATGAGCTTCCAATGGCCAGAGGTAGAGAGAAATGGGGACGGCCTGGACCCTCTCCCTCCTCTTCTTGACCCCATCCCCCGTTGTATGAGTTTCCTAGGGTTGACATACAAAATACCACGGCCTGGGCGGCTTATACAACACAAAGGTAATGCCTCAGAGTTCTGGAGGCCAGAAGTCCAAGATCAAGGTGTCGGCAGGGTTCGTGTCTTCTGGGGCCTCTCTCCTTGGCTTGTAGGTGCTGCCTTCTCCTCATGTCCTCACATGGTCCTTCTCTGGGTGTCGCTATGTCCCAGTCCCCCCTTCCTGTAAGGACACCAGTCATATTGGATTAGGGCCCACCCTAATGGGCTCATTTTAACTTAATGAGCTCGTTAGAGACCCTGTTCCAAATACAGTCCCATTTGGAGGTGCTGGGAGTTGGGACTTCAGCATGTGGATTTTGGGGGACACAATTCAGACAATAGCAGTCCTCCCCCACGAGCACAGGGTGGGGAACAGAGAAGGAAGAAGGCAGGCGGGAAAGGGATTGGAGGGCCAAGACCCAGCTCTTGTGTTGGGCCTTCCAGGCTGGGCCGTTTTGGGGGCAGTGAGCCTCCTGGTGGGCAGGGGCCAATGTTTCCCTTTCAGGCGGGACCCCCAGCTGGGGCCTCCGCACTCTTGATTTTATTAATCACTCTTGTCTGGGGCCTGGGTCACCACGGAGGGAGGGTGTCTCGGAGCACCTATGGTCCATGTTGGTGCCATTGCCTGAAACCGTGCACTTTGCTTCCCGTGGAGCCTCAGGGACCCCTGCTGGCCTTTCCCATCCTTGGGACCCGAACGGTCCTGCCCAGTGGGGAGGTCTGGGTGCCTCTCGGGGTCTCATCGCACTGGTCTCTGGGCCACAGTGCTGGGCCTGAGCCGTGTTTACCTTCCTGCAGTGTTTGCTGTGCTTCGTAAAGATGCCTGTCTCCTTCCAGAAGGGGCTCTGGCACAGCTGGCTGGGGCGCTGGCTTGAAGTTGACCCCTCTGTGAGGCTCTGGGGGCAGAGGGACCCACAGGGAGAGGGTTTCCAAGGTGATGGGATGTTTCCCACCGGCGTTCGCACCCCTCCCTCAACGCTGTGGATGTCCTGTGTGTGCTCTGTTTTCATAGCACAGAGCATTTGCCTCTGTTTTGAAAACTGAAAAACAAAGCCCCACACGGCCAATTCTGCACCACTGAGAAGATTGTGGGGCTGTGACCAGCGTGCTCATCACGGCGAGAGGGAACCATGACCATCAGTGTCTCCCAGCCTGCGGGGCTCTGTCACACACCCGCAAACACCCGCCGGCTGCCCCAGCCCATTTGGCCCCGTTCTCGTAACTCCGCTGAGAGCAGCAGTGACAGGGCTGACGGGGAGGAACCCACCCCTCGCACCTGAGCTGCCCGGCCCCGAGGGCCAGTGACTTGATGCTCAGGGCGGAAATGGGGAGGGTGCCCCCAGGTTATGGCCGCACCGCGCTGGGCACAGACGTGTGTCCATGGCAACTGAAGGTTAAAGAAGAAAAGTGACTTTTCTTGGGGCTTTTTGGGGGGGAGATGTGAGGAAGTTCAGAAGGGGAAGTAACAGCTTCCCCTTAAATTCCATGGAAAACCTAGAAACTTGTGTGAAACAAAGAAAACCTGACCCACAACAAAGCTCAACACATTAATCTCTAGGGAAAACGACAAGAAAAGGAAAAAAGAAGGCACCTGGGATCCACACAGAAGGCCTTTTAAAATGACTAGACTGGGACTTCCCTGGTGGCACAGTGGATAAGACTCCACGCTCCCAATGCAGGGGACCCGGGTTCGATCCCTGGTCAGGGAACTAGATCTCACATGCATGCCGCAACTGAGTTCGCATGCCACAACTAAGGAGCCCACGTGCTGCAACTAAGGAGGCCGTGAGCCGCAACTAAGGAGCTGTCAAGCCACAACTAAGGAGCCCACAAGCTGCAACTAAGGAGCCTGCCTGCTGCAACTAAGACCCAGTGCAACCAAATAAATAAATAATAAATAAATAAATAAAAAATAATAAAACAAAATGACTAGACTGAAGGTCCCTCAAGGTCCCCGTGAGATCTTTGGGTCCCTGTGGCCTCTCGTTCAGCCCAACATACAATACAGTAAGTGTTCAATCACTGTTTATTCGGCTACAGAAGGGACAACGAATGCTCCAAGAGTCTGAAGGATAACTCAACTCCCGGAACAGATGACACATTGAAGAAGGAGAAGCAGGAGACGGTCATGTTTGTAAACCTGCAGAGACTGAAAACCGCAGCAGATCACTGGTTGGAAAAAGATGTAAAACATCTGGTTTCTGCTTCGTACATTTCTCTGTTTTCATGATTTGCTACAGTGAACATATATTGCTTGAAGAGTCCAAAACGAAATTACTTTTAAAGGAAAATGCAGATGATCACTTGGCCACTTTAACAGAACCAGCTGGATCCACCAAAGGTGGGGAGGGCAGGAAGGCGTAGCAGTTCTCCTGTGACTGCAAAGAAGAATCCCCTGGGGCAGGGAAGGGGGAGGATTCTTTTAAAAATCCTAGAGCCAGGGCTTCCCTAGTGGCGCAGTGGTTGAGAGTCCACCTGCCGATGCAGGGGACACGGGTTCGTGCCCCAGTCCGGGAAGATCCCACATGCCGCGGAGCGGCTGGGCCCGTGAGCCATGGCCGCTGAGCCTGCGCGTCTGGAGCCTGTGCTCCGCAACGGGAGAGGCCACAACAGTGAGAGGCCCGCGTACCGCAAAAAAAAAAAAAAAAAATCCTAATGCCAGAGCCTCTCCCTGGCCCATGAGAATCTTGAGAGGGCCTGCCTAGGGGTTCCCAGTGTGCAGTCCAGGCTGAGACCCCATGGGGAGCTAAGATCCCACATGCCTCACAGCCAAAGCATAAAACAGAAGAAATATTGTAACAAATTCAGTAAAGACTTTACAAATGGTCCACATCAATCAATCAATATTTTAAAAAAGAAAAAAATGGATAGAAATACAGTTGTGACTGGAGGTGTCACAGTAGATATTAGTAAAGTAAAAGATAAAAGGACAAAGAGGGCCTCCCTGGTGGCGCAGTGGTTGAGAGTCCGCCTGCCGATGCAGGGGATACGGGTTCGTGCCCCGGTCTGGGAGGATCCCATATGCCGCGGAGCGGCTGGGCCCGTGAGCCATGGCCTCTGGGCCTGCGCGTCCGGAGCCTGTGCTCCGCAACGGGAGAGGCCACAGCAGTGAGAGGCCCACATACCGCAAAAAGAAAAAAAAAAAAAAAAAAAAGGACAAAGAAAGTCCATGTAATTGAAAGGGGAAAATTAACAAATATCAGGAATTAAACTGTAGGGCAAAGGGTTTATCTGTTGTTAAGAGTTCAGATATTATGTCAATAATCTATTTAGTCCATAAAGAAAAATACCTATAAATATGGAGAAGCAGAAATTGCTTCTAATTTCTAACCTCAGTGTAATACACCAGAACTTCATTGTGTGCATATCACCAATATGACCACAAATGCCTGGGAATTAAAAACTTTTCCTTTGGGCTTCCCTGGTGGCGCAGTGGTTGAGAGTCTGCCTGCTGATGCCGGGGACACGGGTTCGTGCCCCGGTCCGGAAAGATCCCACATGCCGTGGAGCGGCTGGGCCTGTGAGCCATGGCCGCTGAGCCTGCGCGTCTGGAGCCTGTGCTCTGCAACAGGAGAGGCCACAACAGTGAGAGGCCCGCCTACCGCAAAAAAAAAAAAAAAAAAAAAACTTTTCCTTTGTCACTGCTCATTCAGTTTGGAAGTGAAAGTGCCTTTTCCAAGTGCCTCGATAACAAATGCCATAAATTATGTGGTGATGCCCCCAAATTGTACTTAGAAGGAATTCATAATTTTAAATGCTTTTATTATTTAAAAAAATTAATGACTGCAGCATATAAATTATGTTCTTATTGGAGGGAAAAAAGAATACAGAAACAAAGATAAGAGCAGAAATAAATTAGAAAACAGAACATACAATAGCACCAAAAGCTGGTTCCTTCTCTCTTTCCTTTATTCACTGATCCAACATTCCTGGGGCACCTCTGAGCGCCAGGCCCTGTGCTATGAGAGTTTCTGCCCCTAGGCCCAGGCAGGAGAGAGAGACATATGAGCATATAAAAAAGGGCAAGAGGAGAGGTTGGCCAGGGAAGCATATGCAGGAGGGAGCAGCCTGCACCATCAAGGCTCCCCCATACTGAGAGTCACCTGTGTTGTGGAGTTTCACCCACAATATCAGTTGATACCAAGTCAGAGAAGATAGGACAGACCCTTCTTTGGGTCCGTCATTGGGTCTTTGAAAGGACAGTCCCCCATATAGAGTGCTGGAGACACAGAAGAGAGAATAGTGGGAAACTGCACCTGGAGATACTCAGAGCAAAAGCAAAATAAAGCTAAACTGGTACCAGCTGGGGTAGCAGAAGGGCGTGGGTTAGGGTGGAGTTTTGTCCGTTTACGCGAGAACTTTGGAGAGTTAACAGCTGTTAGAGGGAGGTCCCTGCTGGGTCTGCTGTGAACCAGCTCTGTGTTTGCCCCGACAGGACAGGATAGGATGGTGAAGAAAGAGGGTAGTGGAGACTCTGGCTTGGCTGTCAGTGAGTCACGGAGGGGGAGGTGAATAAGAGGGCAGGTCTGGGCCCAGCCCAGGTGAAGGCAGCACCAACCTCAGCAGCGTCTCTGTGTGGTCAGCGGAGAGCACAGAGGTCCCAGGTACCTTCCATCGTGAGAGAGACGGAGCTCATATGGGGCTGAGGCTGCCAGGTAAGGAGAACTGAGGGTATCCCTGTGGCTTCCGAGGTGAGAAGGGACATGCAGAGTCATGACCGGAGCATGGGGAGGTGGTCTGGTTGGCTTTGAGCAGATGGAGCTAAAGTCACTTCCTCCAAGGATGTCCAAGGCAGTAACCGGGGTGCGAAGGCCCCTGGCAGGACAGGAACCTACCAAAGCTGCCGGGCTTGGAAAGCCTTGGGCTGCAATATTCCAGGTGGCCACAAGATGGCGACGGCACGCTGCGTCTGTCTCCATTCTGGAGAACTGTTTCAAAAATTGGTTGCATCTGTTGAAACTTTGTCTCATTTTTTAAAAGAACACGTGTAGAACATTTATGTGGAGTAAATAAAGTGAGTCTGTACCTAGGATAGTTTGCTTGTCCTGGGTCAGGGCCAGGCACTCAGCTGTGCTTGAGCTGAAGTGTCAGGCTGTGCAGAGCCAGGCTGAGAGCCTCCTCTGGGATAGCCTTGTAACTCTGAGACTCTCTGGGCATCTCTCCCTATACATAGCATCTTTGTTTCTGGAAGAAAATCTTGTGTAAATCCCATCATTATAAAGAATCTTGGGGCAGTCACTGTTTAAAGGAACAGTATAAATAGTTCTAAAGGTGACTCCCCTATTACTTGATCTCCTGTGTCAGTTCTCAGGCTGACCACCTTGGACTTGAAGAGAAGGCTTGCTGGGGGCGTCCAGTGCCCACCCCAGGTTAAATTCCCACCAGAGCATCCCAGCCCCCCATCCTCAGCACTGGGCCTGTTGACCCTAGCGAGGCTAAGCGCCAGGCAGTGCTCGAGACAGGCCTCACCAGGGGTGACCCAAGGACACTGGGCCAGCCTGGAAGCTGCTGGGGTGGGAGTGGCGAGGGCTGGGCGATCTGGAGCACCTCAAGAAAGCTGAGCCCAAACAGAACCAGAACAAGGTCTGATGAGGGTTTGGAACCATTTGGGACTCTCCAGGAAATGGATTAAACCAAACTGGACCCGCTCCCAGGCTCACACCACCCCAGCCTCTCCTCCAGGGTCGAACCGTGACCACAGGAATTTATCCCTTGACTAGGAGTCCCCGGGATCAAAATTTGGAGCTTCCAAAACATTGTTTTTTTCCTTTGGCTATTTTCAGTGTCTGCCCAGAGCTGAGTCTCAATATCATACATTTACTCTAGTTGAGAAATTAAGTTTCAGGATTCCAATTTCATAATACAAACCATTGCCCGTTTTTCTCCTTTCTGTAAATCTACCATTCTGAAAAGGGTGTTGACTTAATTTGACAACTAACAGTAATTCAGGTCTGCTTTGTAAATATCCTTATGTCTCCTGCCAAATCCCACAAAAGCTCGTTGCCTTTTTTGTGGGATTGGAACAAGAAAAAGCTTCACAGAGAAAACATTTCTGTGTATGTTGCACATCTTGTTATTGCTTAATGGCTCTTGAGTTTTTTTATGATGTTCTTGTAAGGATTAATACAGAAAATAAGGCAATCCTCCTTGAAAAACAGGTAAGTTTTCTTTGTCAGATAAGAGAGTTATGTAACCCAACATGTTTTCGCTTTTTGCCTTGGCTTCCAGGAAGCTCAGAGTTAAGTGTAATGATCAGTCTTATAATTGTCAGTCCTGATGACCTCCCGTTCTTTTATGATTGTCTTTTCAATCTTCTTGTTTTATTATTTTGTGTGTTGGTGTGTGTTTTCTAATTCTAAACTGCTCCGATTCTCTTATGAAAGCTGGAAAGTCTGCTTCTGGGACTTATCCAATGGAAAGTTATCAATAAAAAATGATCCCCAAAGCAGGAGTTCATGTGGGACTCCTTAAAATTTGAGGGTGGGATGAAATGATTCAAGGACATTGTGCAGAGGTTGACAGCAACTGCGTACAAAGCAGGGTAAGAAAACCTGTTCTACCTCTTGCTCCCAGCTCAAGCCTGGGCTGAGACGTTGCCATGCTGTCTCCTATATGGCAGGAGAGACGTCACTGTTCACCTTGAGAGAGTGTTGTTTTTATTTGGTTTATGAGACAACAGGCTTGAGAACGGCTCAGGCAAAATATTGTTGTTACGTAGGTAGCCGTGGCCGCAGAACACCCAGATCTAGACTCCTGTGTGGATTCTGCCACTGACTTGAGAAAGTCACCGAACTTCTCTGGGCTTTAAATGGCCTCTTCATCAGAAAGGTTGGGGGAGGGGCCGGGGGGATGGCAGGTGAGAAGGGTGACGTGGAATTAGGTATTTACCCAGCCTCTAAATGAGGGATGGTTTTTACATTTAAAAACCAGGGAAGTTACAAAGGAAGTATATAAAAATGTCAACGTTTGTATGTTAGAAAAAAATAATACAACTACTAGCAAAAAAAAAAAAAGGACAAAGGAACAATTTTAATAATAATCAAAGAAATGCATAATAAGCCAATAACACAGATCTACTTATTTTAATCAAAGAAATAAGAAAAACAATTTCTTTTAATGCACAATGCTGGCAGCAACATGGTGAAACTGACTTTCTCAACTGCTCACAGGAGAAATTAATCTGACCCTTTTAGAAAGCCATTTGGAGAGCTGTGTGGAGAGTTTTTAGAGTGTTTGTAACTTTGGCCCAGAAATTGTACTTCTGGCACCCTGTGCTATGAAAATAATTCACAAAATGGGAGAAAATCCTTGCAGAACAATGTTCATGATGAGACTGTTTGTATCCTTTAAAATGGAATCAGTATAAATATCTGATAGCACAGATAACATGAAATGGAATATGACATTTTTTAAATTAATGCTTCTGATGACTGTAGAACATGGCAAATACTTGGTAAAGGAAGATATAAAATAGTATGTACACAATATTTACTACCATTTATATGTCTGAGATGGTAGTTTTATTTTTATATATGAGAATTGAAGAGAATTCAAGAAAATGCAACAGTGGCTGTGCTGGGTTAGCAAGAAAACGTTTTCTCCTCTTTCTGGAACCTCTGTTTTTCAAAATCGTAATGTCCTGTTACTTTTTTATGATGAAAAAAGGCATAGCTTTTTTTTTTTTCCTTTTTTTCTTTCTTTTTGCGGTACGCGGGCCTCTCACTGCTGTGGCCTCTCCCGTTGCGGAGCACAGGCTCCGGACGCGCAGGCTCAGCGGCCATGGCTCACGGGCCCAGCCCGGCATGTGGGATCATCCCGGACCGGGGCACAAACCCGTGTCCACTGCATCGGCAGGCGGACTCTCAACCACTGCGCCACCAGGGAAGCCCAAGGCATAGCTTTTTACTTTAAAGGAACATAAAAGAAAACAAAGCAATGGCTTAGATGTGTGCTTCCCAGGTTTTTCAATTCAGAGCAGTGAAATTAAGGAAAAAAACAGGAATGGGGTTCCAAGAGAAGATGACTATATTTAATTTTGCCAGGTTAAGGACATCTAAAAATAATATCTCCTATCAATGTAATTTAATAATTAATAATGTAATAAAGCAAAGGCCATTTTATTTTCATTTTTATTTTTAATTTTATTGGGGGAAAGGCCATTTTTAAAACCAAAATGTAGGACGGACAGATTTTGCTATCATGTACTTATTTCCTCCTTTGGCTGAGGACCTGTGGACCCCTTGATGGCCGCCTCTGGCTCTTGGGTCAGATTTGGGGCCCTTCACCCTAGATGAACCAGGCCCCGGCTCTGACCCCCCAGCCACAGCTGCTCTAAAAGCTGCCCCTGGGCCTCAGGGGCAGTGGCCCCCACCTGGCAGCAACTGAGGTCTTGGTGCCATTTCCAGAATTTCAGAGGGCAGTGCTGGTTCTTCATTGGAAACTTCAGTTGGCAGTTATTTATACCTGTGATTAATAGAAACTAAGGCCCACTGGTTCCAAATCCAGCACTCCTGATGGAGGACACCTGGCGAGGATGTGATCCCTGCGCTAGCAGACAAAACGCAGTGTTTGAGCTCCTCTTGTCTGCACTATGGTTGTCTGTCTATGAAATACACAGACAAATTGGGTAAAAATCATTCCCCCCTGGAATGTTGATAGCCCCACACCCTTTCCCTGGTGCCTGGAGAAGGAGAAGCCTTGCAGAAATACAGTGGGATCTCCACCATCTGGACCACAGCTGCCCAGGAAAACTTAGGGAAGGTCCCCTGGGAACATCGCTCCGTTCCCTCTGAGCGCCTGGTGGTTTGTGGACGAGGGAGAGCCGACGGTGACGGGCAGGCACTTGCCCTGCCTTCCAGGAGGCCAAGGCCTCCCGTGGAAGGGAGTCCAGATTTATCTTCTCCATAAAACCACCTGTGTCCTCCCCATGAAGTCCGTGATTCTTGAACCTAGCCATGCATCTGAACCAAGCACCAGGGGTGCTTTTCATAAGCACAAAGACTGAGATTCTAAGGTCAGGAGTGAGGTCTGGGATTTTAAAAATATATCTGCAGGCGATTCCAATACCTAACAGACTTGAGAACAGCCACCTAAAGGTCTCAGTGAATGTTCACAGGGGTCTGGTAGGTGTATGAATGAGGCCAGAGTTGGGCTTTTATTTATTCATTTAATAATGTAACTGAGTCCATTTTGCTCCATCCCAACCTGGTGGACACTCGCCTCCGATTTTTAGGCCTCCGAGGTGCTCTGTGAGGGGGCCTCCATAACGCAATCCTCATGTAAAGGGAAGAACTGCCTCCTGATGGATCCGTTTTGTAAACCCAGTGCTGTAAGGTGGGGTCCACCTCCAGCCACTCACAGTTCGGGAATGCTTCCCGGGGAGGTGTGATTGAGCCCTGCCCTCCTCTCCCTGGCCTGCAGCCAGACAAGTTTGTGCGGGGCAGATGCATCTGAGTGTGGTGTGTCACTCATCCTTTTTTCTGGCTATCAAAGGTGCAGATAATTAATAAGAAGCTGGATCTTAGCAACGTCCAGTCCAAGTGTGGCTCAAAGGACAATATCAAACACGTGCCAGGAGGCGGCAGTGTGAGTACGGTCACACTATCCCTGCGCCGAGCTGCGGTTCCGGGTTTGAGAAGTGGCATGAGTGTTTGTACTTGCATATTGCATAGAATAAACCATTCTCAGGCTCGGAGTCTCTCCGGGTCCCCAGGTAAATGTAGCTCAGGCTCCCCACACCCGCGCCTACCGTTCCAGGAGGGGTGCCCCAGAGCTGCGTGGGCGGAACGGGGAAGGTGACTGGTCCTCTCTCCGACCTGTTCCTGGTGGCTGGGTCCTCACAGCATAAGCCCCATCTTCACCCCCGCTCGCTGGGAGCCCCACAGCCCGTTTGAGTTTGGGCTGAAGGTGGCAGCGCCTAAGACCGCTCCGTCACCTGGGCAGGTTCACTTTAAGGGGCTCCACTGGGGACAGCTGGCCCGCTTGTTCTGACGAGCCGACACAAAGGTCTTTACCATCCTACCTCAGAGCAGAGGCCGTGCTCTGCTTGCCTTTGACTTCTGCCTTTGCAAGGGATGAGCTGATTCTTAAGCCTCTCGGCTCCTGTTTGAAAACAGCTCCACCCCCTGGCAGAAGCTCCAGGTGCGAGAGAGCCCAACAGAAATGCACCAGGGACCTGCCCGCAGCCGAGGGTGGACAGAAATGCTGCTTGGAGCCCTTTTAAATTCGGCCTCCTCCAGATGTCCCTGCGGACTCCCTGCGTCCCCAGTGGATGTGTCCCTGAGATTTGGGGCTGGCATCCTCATTCTCGCCTGCCCACTTGACCGGCTCTGCGGTTATCCTCCAAGTTCACAGACAAATGGGTGCAGACTCGGCATCCTGAGGCTCGGCCCCCCTTCTCCGCAGCCTCCCTCGCTCCCCCAGCCTTCTTGGTCAGCTGTAGGCAAATGTTTACACACGTCGGGGAACGGGAGGTTCGAGACCCTTTGAGGTCCACCCCTGGGGAGGAGGATGGTTTCTGAGAGCAGGCATCTGGCCTCTGGCTGGCAGTGCCGGGGTGACAGTGGGAGCCCCCGGGTGGGGCGCTCTCTCCAGGAAGTGCCCAGCCTTGGCCCGCATATCCGCGTCCGGACCTGGGGGTTTATTCTTGCAACGCGCTGCCTCCTGCCCTGAGCGCCGGGTCCTGGCTCTGCCACTGACGAGGCTGCTGCATGGCGCTTCACTCACGCTTCCTCACCAGTGTCCGCTCAGTATCTCTGCTGTGCCCCCGGTCCCTGCTCTCCTGTCCCAATGCCACCTCGTCTTCCGCCAAGAGAAGGGGTGGGGACCACCCCAGGCTGTGATCGTGGGCTCCCGGTGACGTTGCTGTTTTAGCTTTGACTCCAGCGCTCTGGCTTCCCTGCAGACGGCAGCCTCTGGCCAGAGAAGGAAAGACATGTGCTTTCCGGTTTAACTCGCGTCTGGTGTGTCTGGTCAGCTGGTGGGAGCTTGTGCTGCTGGGGCCGAGGGGTGGGGTCCAGTGGCTGCAGTCAGCGCCCCCCGCCCC
Organism: Mesoplodon bidens; assembly: GCF_964165515.1. Taxonomy (NCBI): domain Eukaryota; kingdom Metazoa; phylum Chordata; class Mammalia; order Artiodactyla; family Ziphiidae; genus Mesoplodon; species Mesoplodon bidens. The sequence goes on along the minus strand of NC_138179.1, from coordinate 48,220,376 downwards.
CGCTCCTTCAGGCGGAAGGTGGGGGCAGGGTGTACACTCCCTCTGCCCAAGACATCAAGGGACTTCCTCAGGGGCACCTCCCCTCCCCCCTGCACTCTGCCAGCTGGTGGGCTAGCCTGTGACCCCAGCAGAGTGCCACAGGATGTCCCGGGCTGGCCCCGAGCGCTGTCCTTGGCCTGTGGCCACTGCAGTAGGAGCCACCATAGAGAGCTCTTCTCCTGGTGAAAGGTGGCTGGGGGGTGACAAGCCCCAGCACAATGTCAGCCTCAGGCGTTTTGGGGACAGTGGACTCTTGGCCTGGGCTCTGCCTCTGTTTGCTCCCGGCCCCTCTTCTCTTCAGCTGGGAGGTGGCTCCCCAGCAGGCAGGCTCTGTTCCTTCTCCTAGGGATTCTCCCTGCCTCCTGGCCGGCTCCAGGATTCACTCCAGAGCCTGGCCTCCTCCCTCCCCCTCCCCGGCCTCCAGTCTGCCTGACTGCCCCCCCCACCCCGCTCCCCCTGCCCATTCCTTTCCCCTTCCCCCCCTCCCCCATTCCTTTCCCCTCCCCGCTTCCTTTCCCCTCCCCTTCCCTCCCCCTCCCCATTCCTTTCCCCTCCCCATTCCCTCCCCCTCCCCATTCCTTTCCTCTCCCCATTCCTTTCCCCTCCCCCATTCCCTCCCCCTCCCCATTCCTTTCCCCTCCCCTTCCCTCTCCCTCCCCATTCCTTTCTCCTCCCCATTCCTTTCTCCTCCCCATTCCTTTCCCCCATTCCCTCCCCTCCCCATTCCTTTCCCCTCCCCCATTCCTTTCCCCTCCCCATTCCCTCCCCCTCCCCATTCCTTTCTCCTCCCCATTCCCTCCCCCTCCCCCATTCCCTCCCCCTCCCCATTCCTTTCCCCTCCCCCATTCCTTTCCCCTCCCCATTCCTTTCCCCTCCCCCATTCCTTTCCCCTTCCCTCCCCCTCCCCCATTCCTTTCCCCTCCCCCATTCCTTTCCCCTCCCCTTCCCTCCCCCATTCCTTTCCCCTCCCTGCCAATCCAGGCTCTCCCTTCTTCACAGCTCCACCCTCCCTTTTCCCCCACTGGTTACCGAATCCAGGCTGAAGGGAAGAGAAGGAAGCCTGTACACACCAGCCTTCACTTTCATCTGCCGCATAAAGGGAAGGAGGGGGGAGTTCCCATAGCCCTGCCCCCCCCCCCCCCCCGAGGGCCCGTTGTGCTCAGAATCCGTCCTTAACTCACCCAATGGCCACAGGCGCGGGCTCTCCACACCTCCCTCCACGCACCCACGCACACAGGCCACGTCCACCTGTCAGCCTGAATCAACTCCATCAGTAATCAGCAGACGCCAGTATGATTTTGATTAACTAGTGTAATTTGGGATTCTTCCAGATGATTTAGGCCTAAGTAAAAACTCCTTTTTTTCTGATGTCCTTGTTAACCCCGTTCTCAGGCACGAGGCCATCTCTCCCCTGGGTGACTCCAGGGCAGGGAGCAGGGGCCGATTGGCTCCACGGTGATGGGCCTCCTGTACCCTCAGGTGACCTCACATGAGGGAAGTGTCACTCAGGGACCATCAGGGACCCCTCACAGCCATGGCTTTGTAGAGACTTCCTCTAGGAGACTCCTCTGCTAATGCTGGGTCCCCATGGGTTTCTCCTCCGGGGGGCTGAGGTCAGCAGGCGGCTGGGGGGTGGCTGTGTGGCCTGACCAAATGCTGGACCCTCAGGCTGGCTCTGAGCCCTGAGGCCCTTAGGCCTCCCCTACGTGTGTCTGCTGAACCTGCCTGAGACACTAAACCTGTGATTTCTGCTGTGCCGCCTGCCCATCCTGCTGGTGTTGCTTTGCTCCTTTCTGTAAAGGACCAAAATGTCCAGGACACTGTGCCCTGGGGCAGGGGGGCGGGGGCGGGGGCGGGGGGTGTGGGGCTGGGTGGCGGGGGAGGACAGCTGGTGCTTAACTCTTACTGGGCTGTGGGACTGCTCTGGGGCCCTCTCGTTGGCCACCACTGCTGTGGTGGGCTGCTGGGTTTGTGAAGCTTCTCCTGGGAGGAGTGCTGCTAACAGCCCCACACCGCCCTCTGCTCTCAGAGGCCCAGCAGATATGGCTCTCCTGCTTTTCCAAGAGTTTTCAAATGCTGCACAAACATCATATTGATCCCTTCTTTCTTTCTGTCTTCACTGAACCTGATCTGTGGATTTCATGTCAGGAAAGAGAATAACTTTTTCTCATGTAAGTGTTTGCTAAACCAAAGGTGTAGGCCCTGCACAATGGGGAAGTAGCCCTGTTTTTTTCCCCTGAGGGTCCTTGTCCTGTAGAATTGAAGGCACTCCATTTGTTTTGTGAAGACCCAGCTCCCCTGGGGCAAGGTTGGCAGAATTCCAACACATTTTCCCACCCTGACTAGGGTGTTTTCCTCGTGGCAGACAGGAAAACACTGTCTGAGCGGGGCCTGGACTTACACAGCTGCTTTTCATTGCGTTACGCCCCCAAGAAAATAATCCTATTGTCCCTCTCATTCTCTCTCTCCTCCAGGTGCAAATAGTCTACAAACCAGTGGATCTGAGCAAGGTGACCTCCAAGTGTGGCTCATTAGGCAACATCCATCATAAGCCAGGTAGCCAGCCCTTGTAGAAGGCAAGGACGGGGCGGGGAGGCCCGAGGGGTGGGACAGGATGGGGTGGTGCCTTCTCCGGAAGTGGTTGGGAAGGACAGATGGGATGGGCCATCAAGGAGAGTGTTAAGGGTGGAACTTGCTTCGCCTGGGAGGTGTGGCTCCATGTGTTGTTCCTGAGCAGGGCCAGGCTGGCCAAGACAAGATAAGGAGGGAGGGCAGATGCTGGGCTAAACCCTAACCCGCAGTTCTCCAAGCAGGCTGCACACGGGGTATGTAGAGCTGGGAAAGGGCCTGAACTGGCCCCCAAAGCCTGGCTAATGTGGATGTCCCAGTTTGGCCCTCAGCCAGCGTGAGGGGCATTTCACCGACTGCCCCAGCTACAGCTGGGACCCTGGGCTGTTGCCATGCCCCCACAGTGTCACTTCAACAGAAGATGATGCTGTTGGAACTCCCCATGCTAACCTTTTCCCTCTTCAGCTCATGCCGTATAGAAATCAGTGCTGTCTATAGATCTTTCTGAGACAGTGGAAATGTTCTATACCTGTGCTGTTCAGTATGGTAGCCACTAATGACATGCGACTACTGAGCACTTGAAATGTGGCTGGTGCAGTTGAGGAACTGAACACATTTTATTTAATTAAATTTGGGGAATTCCCTGGCAGTCCGGTGGTTAGGCCTTGAGCGCGTTCACTGCCGGGCCTGGGTTGGATCCCTGGTCGGGGAAGTAAGATCCCACAAGCCGCACGGCGTGGCCAAAAAGATAAAATTCAATTAAAATTTAAAAATAAATAAATGCAATTTAAGTAGCTACAGGTGGCTACTGGCTACCATCTTGGAGAGCTAATTTCTGCCTGAAAGGCCAGAGCAGGGCCTTCTGCTTTAGCCCCTGTTCAGGGCTGAGGTCTTTACTTGAACTGTGACTGCAGGAAGAGAAGGTCATCAGAAACGTAGTCTAGAAAGTGTGTCATTACTTCCTGCCTCCCTTGGACATCTTGTGGGTGTTCAGTCTCTCCCAGTGAAAACTATGCCTCTCCTGAGGCCACCATCCTACCACACTGGGAGCAGCTTTCTTTCTTTCTTTTTTTTTTTTAATAAAGTATGGATATCTTTTTTTAAATTATTTGTTTATTTTTGGCTGTGTTGGGTCTTTGCTGCTGTGCACGGGCTTTCTCTAGTTGTGGCAAGCAGGGGCTACTCTTCGTGGTGCAAGGGCTTCTCACTGCGGTGGCTTCTCTTATTGCAGAGCATGGGCTCTAGGTGAGCAGGCTCAGTAGTTGTGGTGCGCAGGCTCTAGAGCACAGGCTCAGTAGTTGTGGCACATGGGCTTAGTTGCTCCGCAGCATGTGGGATCTTCCCAGATTGGGGCTCGAACCCATGTCCCCTGCCTTGGCAGGCAGATTCTTAACCTCTGTGCCACCAGGGAAGTCCCAAGGGAGCAGCTTTCTTAAGTGGCTTTATCCTTCCAAAGAAAGTAAAGTAGTTCGTCTCTTCCTCAGGCCATATGCCCCCTACTTGGGCATGGCATCAAGTGTCTGAGGAGGGAGAAAGGGTCAGGGCCGTTCCTTATTAAGGGTGCATTTTGCCATTTAGTTTAATTCTGAGGTCTGATAGGGCTGTAGCTTATAGGATGTTGGCATAGAAAGACTTGACTCTTTGGAAGCCAACTAATTTAGAATAATTTCTCGCGAACTGAGCTGTCATCTACCTTTGCATCATCTAAGGAGGAAGAGTTTGCTTAAATATTTGATGTGCACCCTGATTAGAGAGAGAAAGCAAACTGTTTTCAAGCCCTTTGGAAGGACCTACTTGCTCCAAACCACACTCTATATAAAAGCTGGTCTTAGCTCCCCCTCAAGGTAGGCGTCTGCATGGGATCACTCACTTGCTTAGCCCTCACTCAAGGCTTGGTGCCCTTGTGTGTATTGTGTTCCAGGAGGTGGCCAGGTGGAAGTAAAGTCTGAGAAGCTGGACTTCAAGGAGAGAGTCCAGTCCAAGATCGGGTCCCTGGATAACATCACCCACGTCCCTGGCGGAGGGCATAAAAAGGTAAAGGGGCTGGGTGGGGAGGAGGCTATAACAGAGCCAGGTGGACAAGGCTGGTCCAGTTTCCCACGGCAGGAGAGCTGAGGGTCCTGTATTGACTGGCTTGACATGGATTCTCAGCTACCACCAGGCCTGCGGGGCTCCACCTGGGCTGCCCTTTGATGTACCCTGGGAGCTTTAACACACTTGATGCCAGGCCCCACCCTGGAGATTCTGACTAATTGGTCTCAGGTGCCATCTGGGCACCTGGAGTGGAGCTTTTAAAGCCCCCAGGTGACTCTTTAGTGCAGTTAAAGGTGAGAGCCACTGCCCTATGCCCTGTGGTGGGCAAGCATCCCCAAAATGAAGTAGCCATCACCAAAGCCAGCCCCAGTCACCAAGAGCCAGTCACGGGAATGTAACCTAACTTTTAAATGGGTCACTAGGCAGTTAGAGCAAAACAGTGATGCTGGAATCCAGATTTCAGGAAAGCCTCTCTAAGTGTCCACAGGGAGGCTGCTAGACCAAGGACCTCAGTGTTCCCTGCAGTTTCTAGAGGCCCTGGGTCTGGCTCTGGGTGTCTGTGTGCAGTGGGGGTCGGGGGACACCAGTATCTCCCTCTGGGCCCATTGCACAATGCCGTCTTGTGGCTGCACTTTTTCTCTTCTGCATAAACACAGCGAAGTGCCCTCTGGGGTTTCCTGCCCACGCCCGCCCTGAAGTTCTGCAAGTGGCCCACTTTCCAGTCTTCAGTGCCTCCCAGCAGCTGACTGAGGAGTGGTGAAGGGAGAAGGGATGTCCCAGAACGGGTGTGGCAACTGAGACCCGACGCAGCAGTGAGCAGCGGTGCAGCCCAAGGGGGCCCCGCTGGTCAGAAGTGGCAGCCGGGCCTTGCTTGGAGGCCGCCAGGGTCCCCAAGGCAGTCACCACCCCTCCCCCATCACGCTCACCACCTCCTCCTCTGGTTCTGAACAGACACACCCCACCTTTGCAGTGAAAGCCCGACAGCATAGTTTTGGAGAAGCCTTTGCTGGCATGTTCTTAGATCACAGGTTGCAAACTGAGACCTCGGGGCCGACCTGACCCGTGATGGAGGCGCCCGAAGGCGGAGGGAGGACGGGGTCCTGGCTCCCTGACCATCAGGCTTCCACATACTGGGCTTCCCCAGGTGCAGGACTACTTCTCAGTGCCGCCTGGGTCTCTATTAAAAGTGAGACCCAGGAAATGAGATTTTCTGCAAAAGCCCAGCTTGTTTCCATTGCCTCCCTGAGCCTGTTTAATGCAGGGCCTCCGTGCCCTGGGGAGCTTTGAAGAGACCACGTCCCACCCCCAGAGAGTCTGACTGAATATATTGTATATGGAATGAGTCTGGGTAGGCCTGGGCGTTGGTGATTCCCAGTTGAAGGAAGGCCTCTACCCCTGACTCTGGAAGGTTCTGTGTCCTGGGAAAAGCTCTGGTCTTGACTCTGCTTGGAGGCGTGACCCAGGCAAGATCTACAAGCCATCTCAGCATCAGGTTCCCCTTCAGCAAAGCGGATGGAAACTTTGCTGTCCCAGGGTGGTTGTGAGACCCGGAGGAGGCCTGGAGCTTTGTACTCATCAAAGAACATGAATTAGAGCCAAATCCGAGCCAGAACTTCTCCTGTTGGAACTCATCTCTGTGATGCCTCAGAAAGGGTGGGCTCTGCCCTACCCACTGCCCAGGAGACACTGACCTGGTCCCAGAGGGTCCTCTTGTGTTCAGTCCCCTATTTCCCTCTGTGATGAGCAAAACTGCTGACCAGCAGTGGAGCATAGGACCCCCACCACCTGAGTTCCTTTCAGGTTGGGGGATGTGGGGACATTCCCAGGATGCTGTCCCATTTTTCTTAAGAACGTAAGTGTTCTTATCAAAGCTTAGGTCAAAATGGCCTTTCAGTTGTAGTCATATGGAAGAGTTCTTTGTTCAAAGTAGTAACCCAACGTGAACAAAAGCAGCATATGGCTTAAATGGGGGCCTGGTTTTTCTCTACACTCAAATGCCCCTGCAATAGGCCCTCTTTGCCTGGGGTCCAGGGACTCCTGAAATTGTAGGGAGCAGTTGTCACGTGTGTATGAGAGCAGACACGCGTGTGTGCACGTTTTCCTGGTCTCACCAGATGCTCAAGGAGGTCTTAGGACCCAAAACAGGCTGAGAATTACTGTGTCCACCACTCCAGGACTCAGCAGGAGAGAATCATTATGTATTTGCTGGCATCTCCAGCTAATGCTTTCTGCTTCTGAGCTTCCCAGGAATCCTTTGGAGCCGAGACCTCTGGGTCAAGGATGCTCTACGTTTTGTTTATTTTTAAATTGAAGTATAGTTGATTTACAATGTCGTGTTGGTTTCAGGTGTACCGTACAATGACTCAGTTATCCATCCATACATATATATATTGTTTCTCAGATTCTTTTCTCTTATAGGCTATTGCAAAATATCGAGTATAGCTCCCTGTGCTATACAATAGGTCCTTGATGGTTACCTGTTTTATATATAGTAGTTTGTACATGTTATTCCCAACCTCCTAATTTATCCTCCCCTCCCCTTTCCCCTTTGGTAACCATAAGTTTGTTATCTACGTCTGTGAGTCTCTTTCTGTTTTTGAAATAAGTTCATTTGTATGCTTTTCTTATTTAATTTTTTAAATTGAAGTATAGTTGATTTACAGCATCGTGCCAATCTCTGCTGTATAGCAGAGTGACTCAGTCATACACATGTAGACATTCTTTTTTTACATTCTTTTCCATTATGGTTTATCACAGAATATTGAGTATAGTTCCCTGTGCTATACAGTAGAACCTTGTTGTTTAGCCATCCTGTATATAATAGTTTACATCTGCTAATCCCACACTGCCAGTCCTTCCCTCCCCGAGCCCCCTCCCCCTTGGCAACCACGAGTCTGTTTTCTATGTCTGTGAGTCGGTTTGCTTTGTAGATAGGTTCATGTGTGCCATATTCTAGATTCCACTTATCACACATAAGTGATATCATATGGTATTTGTCTTTCTCTTTCTTACTTCACTTTGTATGATAATCTCCAGTTGCATCCATGTTGCTGTGCAATGGCATTATTTTGTTTTTTACAGCTGAGTAGTATTCCACTGTATATATATACCACATCCTTTTTATCCATTCATCTGTCGATGGACACTTAGGTTGTTTCCACGTCTTGGCTATTGTGAATAGTGCGGCTGTGAACATAGGGGTGCATGTGTCTTTTTGAATTACAGTTTTGTCTGGGTATGTGCCCAGGAGTGGGATTGCTGGATCATATAGCAACTCTATTTTAGTTGTAGACTTTCTGATGATGGCTGTTCTGACTGGAGTGAGTGTTACCTCATGTGGTTTCGACTTGCATTTCTCTAATAATCAGCCTGAGCATTTTTTCATGTGCCTGTTGGCCATCTGTACGTCGTCTATTGGAGAAATGTCTATTTACGTCTTCTGCCTACTTTTGATTGGGTTGTTCTTCTGATGGAGTTGTATGAGCTGTTTGTATGTTTTGGAACGATGCCCTACGCTCAAAAGGGCGTTGTTGCACCGTGTTTTCTAGTCTACCTGCCAGGGCTGCCCACAGCTGCTACCACCTCCAGCATCCTCATCAGTCACTGGCAAAGGGGAGGCACGTGTGTGGCTCACAGCTGGGCGGCAGGGGCTCCGGCCCCATCCCTGAATCTCCTCCAGCCTCTCCTTCCACACTTTCATTTGCAATTTGGCAATGTGTGTGTGTCAAAATAAAACGCGCACATTCCACTTCTGGGATACACTTACAGTACACGTGTGAAATGATATGCCTACAAGGTTATTCAAACACAGCATTGTCCGTGAGAGCAAAAGACTGGAACGACCTAAGTATCCACCCACAGGGGCGTGGATACATTTTGGTCCATCTGCTGTGACAGGAAACCACACAGCCCTCAGCGAGCAGTGAGGGAGCTATGTACTGATGACAATGCAAGGTGTTAAGTCTAAACACCAGAGTGTGAAGCTTGTGGTTGTCGTTGCCTTATGTATGGTATTTTTTCCCCTCTACTCACACATACACGTTTGCATGTGTGGTGGCCTATCTCTGGAAGGGTACGCAAGAAACTCACAGTGGTCGCTGCCTCTGGAGAGGGGGCCTGGGAGGCTGGCTGGCAGGTGACCAGGACCCTGCAGCAGCTTAGCCGTTGGGAAACGATGAAACTGTGGTCCCCACCACACCTCCCTCCCACCCAAGGCCAGCAGTTGGCGGGGCCCCTCCGCCTCACCCTGCCCTCTCCTCTCTTGCAGATCGAAACCCACAAGCTGACCTTCCGCGAGAACGCGAAAGCCAAGACCGACCACGGGGCGGAGATTGTGTACAAGTCGCCCGTGGTGTCGGGGGACACGTCCCCACGGCACCTCAGCAACGTCTCCTCCACCGGCAGCATCGACATGGTGGACTCACCGCAGCTGGCCACGCTCGCCGACGAGGTGTCCGCCTCCCTGGCCAAGCAGGGTTTGTGATCAGGCCCCCGGGCGGTCAGTAATCGTGGAGAGAAGAGAGTGAGAGAGTGTGGAAAAAAAAAGAATGATGATCTGGCCCCTCGCCCTCTGCCCTCCCCCAGCTGCTCCTCACAGATCGGTCAATCACGTAACCTGCTTGTCGCTCACCTCTGGCTCGGGACTTCCAAATCGGTCACAGGAACGAGAGCCAAGTTCATCTTTCCAAATTGACGGGCGGGCCAATCGTAATAAAATATTTTTAAAAACCTTACGAAAGATGGCCCTACCCAGAATTTCCTTGGGCAGTTACTTTCTTTTTTTTTCCCCTCTGAGTGCAAGAGGGAGGAGGAGAGGCTCTGAAAGCTGCTTCTGGGGACTCTCGAGGGCCTGGGCGGGGGGCGCCCCATTCTGGGGGTGTCACAGAGGCAGCAGCGGCAACAAGGGACTCGGCACTTGGTGCACAGGTGGAACCACAGGCGTAGGGCCACCTCTGGAGCAGGACGGGGTGCGGGGGGGGGCGCTGGGCAGGGGGGAGGGCGAGGTGACGGGGCGGGGTGGGGGGCGCACGGCGTGAGGATGCCGGAGGAGCTCAGGGAGGAGATGCTGAGGACGGCCCGGAGGCGCAGCAGGCAGGGCACAGCCTCCGCCGCCCACAGCGAACTCGGACCAAGTGGCCTCCGGTTCTTGGTGGCCCGGGGTCTGCTGCGGGTCGGCGTGCCCCCCTCTGGAGGGAGAAGGGCTTCCACCGGGGGCGGGAGGAGAAGGAAGGTGGCGGGAGGAGAAGGCAGGCTGCGGGAGTGGCATCCTGGGGGTTTCTTCCTCGGAGAAGACCGAGCGCTGGCCCCTTTCTCCCTCCCCGCAGGGTGGGGGTCCTGAGCTGAGGGGCTTCCCTGTGCCCCGCGGAAACCCCGTTTTGTTGAGTTCTGAAGGTTGGAACTGCAGCCACGATTTTGGCACCTCACAGACCTGGGACTTTAGGGCTAACCGGTTCCTTGTAAGGACTTGTGTCTCTTGGGGGACATCCGCCTGTTCCCAAGCCTGGGCCTCTGGCATCTCTGGAGTGTACGGGGACCTGGGAGGTGGCTCCTGAACCTCTCATCCCTCCCACGGCCACCGCAGCCACCTGTCTGCCCCACCATGCCTGTGTCTGCCGTGCGGAGCCCAGTCACCGCCTGTACCCCTCATGACATCACGCTGTCCCGAGTTCCCAGCCTCACCCCACCCCGCTTTCTCAGTAACGGACATTGTTTAGATGGGGAGGCACCTCCTCTAAACCAAGGGGGAAAGTCAAGGCGGGTGAGGTCCGGACACGGGGGGGGGACCTCAGTCTCTCGGTCTAAGTTGTACTCGCCCAGCTGGCACGTCCTTCACGATGAACCTGATGACCTCACTCGGTTCCCTGCCCCTGCCCCCATCCCAGATGGGAGCCAGGGTGGGGTTCGCAGTGACCCTGGACGTTTATGCCTTGTTTCCTTGGAGAGCCTTTTCTCCCAGAAGGCCTGGTTCCCTTCCTGTGCCAAGCTGGCAGCAGGCTGGCCGTCCTGGATGCCAGAGATGGCACGGGGACGGGCAGGCAAGGCCCCCAGGGCAGGACCACACTCCCTCCGTACCTTACGTCTGCCCCAGCTTGTGACTGCCCGCCTCTCAAGAGAGCCCAGCCGCTGCTCAACCCCAAGAGCGTATAATCAGCCCTCGCCCCAAAAAGGGAAACATGCCCCCTCGGAAACGGTTCTCCCCCAAGAGTCTCGGCTGGAAGCAACGTTGTCTTGTCCTCCTGGAGCAGCTGAACGTATACATAGATGGCGCCCCTCCCTCCCCATCTGCACCCTGTCGCGTTGTAGTCGGATTTGTCTGTTTATGCTTGGATTCACCAGAGTGACTATGATAGTGAAAAGAAAAAAAAAAAAAAAGAAAAAAAAAAAAGGACGCATGTATCTTGAAATGCTTGTAAAGAGATTTCTAACCTACCCCCCATGGGAGTCCTAGATGTCTCTCACCCCCCAGCTGGGACTTGGATCCAGAAGGCCAGTGTGACTCTCTTCTGTGGGGCCTCCCAATTTTTGAAAGACTTTCGTCAACATCTGGGACCCAACAGAGCCCAGATGCTGACATCTGAGAACCCTCAGCTGCAAAGAAGGCCTGAAGCACAGGAGGAGGAGAGAAGCTATGGTACCCTCTCCCCGCCCCCGGGGCTCCCTTCTGTCAGGCAGGGGGCAGTGTGTCTTGTGGTGAAGATGGCCCTGGAGAAGCCCCACAGCAGCCCTGAGAGGGTCGTACAACTAACTCCCTGCGTCACGAGTGCCGGCTGGGGAAAGGTCTGCAGCCCACCCCCCAGCCCGGGGTCCCGCTCCAAGCTCTCCCGCAGGAAGGCTGGCCCAGGCCTCCCCACACGGGGCCTGACGGCCACAGCAGGGGTTGGGATGCACTGCCTGCCCTGGACTGGCCCCCGGGGCCTGAGCCGCCTGACAAGGGTGACAGGTCAGGAGACACCATTTCCAAATCCTTGGCCAGAGCCCCTGCTGACCTTGCATGAAATCCACCTCCTGCCATGGGGAAAGGGAAGCAGCCTTTGTAGAAATCCGCTGTTTGAAGAAAATCAGCCACCTCGGCCTGGTTCTGCCACTTCTGATTTGGGCACAGTTAAAGGCAACCGTTTGGGGCTGGGTGGTTGGAGTCCAGGGCCAGACGCTTCATCTGCAGCCAGAGGATCATCTGGGCCCAAAACTTCCCGCAGTGAGGCTCTCCTCTGTCCTCTGAGTCCCAGCTGGTCTTGGAAGGGTTCTGAGGAAGAAAGAGGAAACTTGGTGTGAAGATCTGGTGGCTGTTAGAGATGCAGCCCCTCATTACTGCCACCAATTCTGGCTGCATTTCTTGAACCTCTCCCTGCAGTTTCTGCGCCCTGCTCAGTTCCTTATTCCGAGGGCCTTACTCAGCGGGCACCTCGTGTTGCGTGGGCTGTTGGGAGCAGCCTAGACATCGTGGTTTAGGGTCATCAGGCCAGTGCTGGCGGGGAGCCTGCAGAGCACAATGCTGGATTAGAACCGTGAACAAGGACACCCCGCCCCCCACCCCAGGGCTGGGCACTCCCCCACCGCCATTTCTTCCAGGCTCGGTGTCCCTCGGGTGGGCTAGATAGGATACACTATCCGCCTGGTCGCTTCAAGCCCTGCATTCACTTTATCAAAAGTTCCATTTAAACTGACTTCAGTGGTGAGACTGTATCCTGTTTGCAACTGCGTGTTGTGCTCCTGGTGGGGCCGTGGGGGGAGAGGAACCTGTAGGAGAGTTACCTCTGGGCAAAGGGGAGTCTTGGAGAGCAGGAGTCCAAGGCCTGGTAATACTTTTCTTCCTGATTTCAACCACGTGTGCTAGAGGTCCCTTCGGATTTCACCTTCTCACGGACAGTTGCCACAGGCTGCCAGCTAGTTCCCATCTCCTTCCCGGCCAGGTGCAGGCAGTGAGGCTTGTGGAGGAATCTGGAGATATGGTTGCTGTGACCTGCTGCCCTTTTTGCAGGGTTCCCAAGCCCGCAATCAGGCCTCCCAAACACGCTGGCATCCTCTCCTTTAAGCTGCTGGTACCTCCACGTCACCTTTCCCACCAGCTCCGGACACACAGCCTGTACTTCGAGTAGCTGCTAAGATCTCGTCACCCTTAAATCTCTGTCCTCCAAGGAAAGCAAAGAGGCAGGGATGAGGGCAGAGGTGGAGGTCATCAGCTTGTCCTATCTACAGATCTGTGGCTTCAAGAGACTTCTGGTTTCTCTTCAGCTTTGAAAAGGGTTACCCTGGGCACTGACCCAGAGTCTCACCTCGTAACGGACTTAGCCCCATGAATTTGCAGTGTCGCACAGGACAATTTCTGGCACTTGCAAGTCCCATGATTTCTTCGTTAATTTTGAGGGTGGGGGGAGGGACATGAAACCATCTTAGCTTAGCTTCCTGTCTGTGAATGTCCATATGGTGTATTGTGTGTTTTAACAAATGATTTACACTGTTGCTGTAAAAGTGAATTTGGAAAATAAAGTTATTACTCTGATTAAATAAGGTCTCCATGTATGGATTCAAAGGACCAGAAAATGATGTATGATTTGCAGGTCCTTTCCCAGCCTTAGAGAACTTAGCTCAGACAATATTGTTAAAACCTGGACATCGGGATTTACCAGCTGGGTCTGGGGCCCTGAAGGTGAAAGAGCTCTCAGACTTGTTCATTTTCAGGTGATTCTCTCATTCTGGTGCTGGCAAACCATCCTGGTCCAACTCAAAGGGCAATACCCTTGTGGGTGAGCTCCCAAGGCTGCACTCAGTTTGTAAGACCCAGCCCACTGTATTCAAACCTGAGAACGCTGGGGTGGCTCTAGGAACCCTTTCTACCCCTGGCAATTAGCCTAGGGGCCTGGGGCTGAGGCGGGACACTAGGCCAGTCAGCTGAATGAATGGCTAGATGCCTTCCAGGATTACAGAGCTGCTCTCCTCTCTCCTTTGAGCCTTATTATAGATTGGAGAGTGTTTGCTAGATCAAGATAGGGATACGAGGTAGCCCTTGGCAATGCTACAAAGGAAAACAGAGCAGAACCCATCATATTACTGTTCCTTAATAATTAGGTCAAGGTCGTAACACTCAGGCCTCTGATTTTTCATACAGTTTCAAAATACTACTTTTCTCAGCTTTTCCTGCTGTGCTTTAGCCACTGCAGGCAGAAGCTTAAGTAGAGCAGGTCTTAACTGCAACTATAGAAGCAGCAACAGGACAGCCAAAGAGAAATGCTACCTCAGAACTCGTAGGTTTCATAGTCAGGAAAGGCAGCTGCATTGGCTGTGTCAACTTGAGTGCTATGAAAAAAAAAAAAGAAAAAGAAGAAAAGGAAGTAAAGAGAGTCGCAGGCCTGCCTACTTATTCATCTTGTACAAAGAAAACCAAGCATAGCCTCCTCAGAAGAAAACTGTTGAGAACCAGCTCAGGTTCCATGCAAAGTATATACATGTCTGCAGTGACCTCAACCCCAGAAAAGGTGGATGATGCAAAGTGAAATCTCCATTAAAGAGCAATTTAAAATAGATTAAAAAATGTCACAATGGGCTTCCCTGGTGGCACAGTGGTTGAGAATCTGCCTGCCAATGCAGGGGACACGGGTTCGAGCCCTGCTCTGGGAAGATCCCACATGCCGCGGAGCAGCTGGGCCCGTGAGCCACAACTACTGAGCCTGCGCGTCTGGAGCCTGTGTTCCGCAATGAGAGGCCGCGACAGTGAGAGGCCCGCGCACCGCGATGAAGAGTGGCCCCCGCTTGCCACAACTAGAGAAAGCCCTCGCACAGAAATGAAGACCCAACACAGCCTAAAATAAATAAATAAATAAATAAATTTATAAAAAAAAAAAAAAAAAAAAAAAAATGTCACAATGCTGGCCGGCCTCACTAGAGGAAGGAACATTAAGAGCAGTGGATCAATTACTTACATCCAACAACAACAACAAAAAAAGACGATTTACGAAGGTGCCCTTCCTCCTGGCGTCTCTTACCCCTGCCCCGGTGAGAACCACTCTCTCTCTCTGGTGACCATCAGAGGACCCTGCCCGGTGCCCAGAAAACAGCGGAGACTTCCCAAGGTTCACAGCCAGTCGGAGGACCCAGAGAACTGCTCCTCAGGCCCTCAGCCACCACCAGTACCATGTCCAGTAACAAGAAGGGCCTGGCATACATACAACATTCTGTAACTTTTTTTTATTATTTTTTTCAATTTTTCCTTCCTTTTTTTTTAAGCACTAGTCTGTGCTTTGCGAACAGAATCAAGACATTAACAAAGATCAGCTTCTCTGAAGAAAAGCATTTCTATAGAACAAAGACAGCTACATGTTTCGCTGCCAATACACAGCTCAAAGCAGGAAAAGAAAATATTTACAAAATACAAGGTTTTTTTTGTTCTTTTTTCTTTTTTCTTTTTTTTTTTTTTTACAATGCTAAAAGGGTTATTCAGAATTTTCAACCTTATAAATAGAAGAAGCACTTTATGCATAGGGATATGGTGCATTATTGTTTTTAAAGAAACAATGACAAACCCTTTAACTTGCAAACAGAATCAAAAAAAAAAAATATCACTAATGTTGAAAATTGTGAAAAAACCCCAACCATTAAGCAGTTTGTCTACTATTTTATACGATTACAAAATGGCAAAAAAAAAAAAAAAAAAAGAAGTCCTTATTGTCCCCCTTTTTGGTGATGTGATCATAGATGAGACAGGCACAAGGTTAACCCGGGGGGTGATGGGGAGTGATGGGAACCACAGCTCGGACCAGACAGTGTTCCACAGGCGAGGGAGCTCAAAAGAGGAAGGACCTGACAAGACACTGACAGGGAACTGGACGGGGGTGGGGAAACATGACCAAACGACTCAGTGAAAACAGAATTATACAGGAGAGATGGCTGCTCATTTCCAAGACTCCCTAGAGTCTGCAGGGGAGTGGGAAGAGAGGTTAAGTAGTCCTAACCCCACCTCCATAGACCAGGTCAGGGGGGGAAACGTTCCAAGTGGAAGGACTGTGTGCGTGGGTGTGTGTATGGTGTACGAGAGCAGGTGAGAGGACACGAAGGCGCAGGATGGGGACCTGAGCAGCCGCAGCCAGGTTACCGCAGTTAAGGAGTCAGAACAGAGATGACCGAATACAGAGGAAACCCAGAACAGGTCTCCAAGACCTGGGTGACAAGGGGAAGCCATTCTGTCAGCTGAGAGCTGGGTGAGAACAGCTGGCGGTTCAGGCCAAGAGGCTCTGGTGGAGGTGCTCCAGCACAGACGACCAAGGGGACCCAGCCGGAAGGGCCGGAGCTGAGCCAAGCAACAGAGGGGACGGGGTACGAGCCCAGAGCACACTGCTCTCTCCCACCCTAACCTCAGGGGGCGATGCTGAGCTGGAGGTTCCCTTCCCTCTGCCCACCTGGCTGTCCCACCCTGCCCACAGGGGCGCGCGAGAGGGGTGATCATCCAACATCGCTAAGTCCAGTGATTCAACAGTGCAGAGGATGTGCCAGGACCAGGCCAGCAGGGTCTTATCCTGAACTGTTTGCCAACTGGAGGAAGTGCTCAGGTGTGTGACGATAAAACATGGAAACCAAAACATAAACAAAACAAAAATCAAAACAAGAAAGCAATGATCAAAGTAGAATCTAAATTCCTTAAATTCACTAAAAACTGTGAAAATTTTCGGCATATGATGTTTGAATATCAAACGCAGAGATTTCTGAAGCTTTAATGCCAATAGTGAGTCTGTTTAGATTCTCATATCCCACTCATCTGTGAGTTGGACGCTGAGCTGTGACTGTTGCCGCCAGATGCCGACTCTTGAGGGGAATGATGGGAGGCGAGGTGGGTGCCACCTCTGTCTCCCGGCCAGTCTTGCTGCCTGAGGTGCGCCGAGTGCAGCGCGATGCCCGTTCCTGTGCATCCAGTTGGTCCTCACTCTCTGCCTGGGGACTATAGGCCAGGGGGAAGGTTCGCCGCTCCCACGGCTGGACAGACTGCGGGCAGACAAGACGCCTTGGTGAGGACCCAGCCCCAGCCCGCCTCCCTCCCCAGACACACGGACTGGAGGCCATGACCAGGCTCTCTAGAGTTCCTGGGCTGGCCCAGAGAAAATGATCAGAGTGGGCAACTTTTTAACGATGGCCAGTTCCATGGTACCTTCAGAAAGTCAACTTCAAGTTCAGTCCCCTGTCCCCTTCAAAGTGGGGGGGAGGGGGATCCATAAAATGAAGATACACCTTGAGCAGGTGCTGTCCCCCAACAATCCCATCCGCCACCCCGCTAATCCCACGGAAAGGCAGCGTTGCTCACCTGTTCGTCGAGCCCCAGCTCTGGTGTGGAACAACGGGTGTCTTCGCTGGCCAGGTGTCGGAGAGTGTCCCGCGCCACGGGAGTGAGGGGGGCCGAGTGCAGTTCTGGGCTAATGGGGCTCCTGGGGGACTGCCCGTGGGAGAACTCAGACAAAGACTGGCTACTGCTGACATCAGGGGAGGCGGGTTGAGGGGTGGAGGGGTTGGCACTGCCCAGCTGGGGCGTCGTCCGGCCGTCTGATGACCTGTAAGACCTGTATACCAAGAAGCGCAAATCTGAGTGCCTGGGTAATAGGGAATTTCTTATGTGTTTGTTTTTTGAGTTGGGGAGGAGGCATGAAAAAAGGTTCCCAACCAGAGGAGCTGAGGCAGACTGACACCAGCAGTTCTCTCCTAGGAACCACAGACCCCTCACTTTCTCCCACTGCTGTGCACACGGGCAGGCACACAACACGGCATCCAAGAGCTGTGTACGCCCGTCATCCCAAGAAAAGGCCACGGCCGAACAACGCTGGGGGTAATCCCTGGCTCAGTGCCCAGTGGATTCACAGGGGAAGGGGAATTAGCCCAGACTTTGAAAACTGTAGGCAAAGAAAAAAGCAAAAACAAGAGCCCTAAATATTTCTACTTGAGAATCCTGAGGGCTTCTCACTGTAACACTGAAGGGAGAGAGGGTAGGACAGTTCTTCCAAGTAAAGCAAGACCACAAAAATCAAACTCCACTGTTCAAAGGAAGGTTAACTTGTGGTGAGGCCTCCAAAGCTCCTCTAATCCAATCACTACAACCCCCAACCAGCCTCCAAATGCCACAGACAGCCTACTCCTGGACCCCGGGAGGTCACCGGAGTTTGTTAGGACTGGACAGTCACCACTCAGCAAGGGTCCAGCATTTGACTGCTTACACCCTCATCAGTCCCAACACACACCACAGAACGTCTGCACTGTCAGCCATCAACAGGGAATGAATACGAAGAACAACTAAGTGGCAACTCCATGGACACAGCTAGGGTCCCAACTCCCCGCTGACCCTCCCTCCACAGGCCCTGGAGGCCTGTGCCTGCTCCATCACCTGCTGCCCCGCCGCTGAGGTGGCACGCTCGTGGTCCACAGCCACCGAGCCCTCTCCATCTCCTCACATTTGGCATGCAGGGCGGCGAAGGCTGCGTCAGACAGGTCCTCGATCTGCAAAAGAGCATCTTCATCGATCCCCTCTTTCCTCCAGGAAGTCAAGTTTAAGCATGTAGACCAATTCTAGAAGCATCCCCTCCCCACACTAGGCTCTTCCTGGTCAGGACAGGAATACAGTGAGCTTGCACTTGACACCCACCACAGATCTTGAGGCATCTGCAGTGTGTGCACCCACGAGTGTGTGTGCTCTTCTAAGAGGGAAGGCCCACGCCATTACCTCCTCATTCTCCTCGTCAGGACTCCCCTTCAGAGACCGAAGATCAACCTCCCGCCAGCTGCAAAACCAGGAAGGAACAACTGTGAGATGGCAGGCAGTCTGGGGCAGGATAAGTACATCCGTGCAGGAACGAGAGCTCTCCACCTGCAAGTGACACTGCTCTCTGCTGGGCCTGCTTAGCCCTGGGGCCTCTCTAAGAGGTCCCACACTCAAATGCGCACAAGGGGCAGAAAGAGGGGAAGCAGGCTGAGGGCGGGACTAGAGCTGGGAGACCGACAAACTCAAGCAAAAGAACCTGTTTAGAGGGGACCAGCACCACCCAGCACCAGCTGATTGCTACCACACGGGAATGCATATACAGGGTTGCCCAATCTTTTGATGTATCAACAAAAGCTGGAAATAAACATTCATATGTGAAATCTTGCTTTGATGCTAACAACAAATTCAATATTTTAAAACATATTTGTATGCATCAAACAAAACATGTCCATAGCCAGTTTGTGGCCTGTGGTCTGGTTGGTGCTCATATAATGGAAGAAAATTATGTAAAGAAATAATAATTTCACTCTGATCAGGCAGACCTTCTCTTAAAGAGAAGACAACAGCCAAGGCTAGGCCCCAAAGCTCAGTGACCAGAGGAGAGGGAAAGGGGCAATGACAGGAAGACCAGCAAGAAGAGCCCATCACCCGGGGCCTCTACCTGGGAGTAAGGATCTCCTTGTACTGTAGCTTCTCTACACGGGTGGTCGCAGCGACGGACATTGGGATGACGATGTTGTTAATGTCGAAGGAGCTCTCTCCCCTCCTCCTCCTCACTGGCTGCTGTAAGACAAAGGCAAGTGTAAGAGGGAGGAACAATTCTACATACCTCAAATCATACACCTGAGATTTAAAACAGGATCACCAATAACCAGGAATCTGGGTCTTTGGGTAGGCCCAGGCAGGGATGGCAGCAGCTGCTTGCACCTAGGAGATAGACCCCCAACAGCAAAGTGCTCAGGGGAAACACTAAGTGGTCCTGAGGAGTATCTTCCGTCCACAAGTCTCACTCGCACCCTCTTTCTTCATGGGCTCACGTGAAGAGACTTCTGTTGAGGCTTACAGGGGTGGGTATCCTGGGGCCTTCAGTCAACTGCCACGGTTTCTACTCCTCCACGCACAGCCTTATTAACAACCCACCCCCCAACTAAATCCTCCTTTCTGCTTCCCCTTTTATCTCTGTCTATGACACAGACCCATGGGGGATCCTAAAAGCAATGCTTCTGCCTAGTGGTGATTCTTCAGGTTAAAAAGGTGAGTTCCCCTACCCTGAAAGATGCCCAAAAGGACAGGCCCAGCTCAATGGATCATCTAACCTTGGTTGTCATGGAAGCACCTCCTTCTTGTAGATCTGAACTCTTCAGCTAAATCTGTACCCACCATCTGCTCAGTCCTTATGTGATTTCCCCTTTCTGGCTATTATTCTGAGGGAAAGAGCTGAGAGCGTTCTAGCTACACCAACAGAGACGAGTGGAGGGAAACGGATGAAGAAGCCTTGGCTCCACAGCTCACGCTCCTGGAGAAAGGAAATTCGCTCCTATAGGAAGTTAAGATCAAACTCTTGGGAAAGAAGACTAACAAGGATCCAGTATCAGAGGAGGAGGTGGGTATCTGCAGCAAGCGGGAGACCGGAGGAGGAATAAAGCAGGGAGCCAAAGGGCATGGTTTCTTAGATGGAGGGGCATGTCCACGAGCTGCCTGTGCCCAGACAGCAAACACCCTGCCCTGAAACAGAGACACTGGCGATTGAGCTGAGAGAGCCCAGAGCGAAACAGTGGGATGACAAACATGCTGCCATGGTGACAATACAGCTGCAGACAACTAAGAGGCTACATCCAAACCCAAACCACCAAGCGCGGCCAGCCCAGGGTGAAGGACGATGGGGGAGAGGTGGTTCCCTACAGCCGACCTCTCTACTCTCTGTTCCTAGAGGGGGATCTATGACTGAGCCATCGTATCATTTCAGGACCTTCTCAGAAAATGGTGAAAGGCAGTGTTTCCTGGGCCAGGATGTTAGCTGTTGTCACCTAGGATTTCAGGTTATTTCAATGTCCTTTTCATCTCAGTCTTCTCCTCTGTTTGTAAGAATAGACTGTCACTGACTTCACAAATTTAGGGTAACTGGTTAACCAAAATGGTTGAAGAGACTTTTGCAAGTCTTGCCTGGCTAAGGATTAGTGACCTCGCACCCAAAGGCCTCTGCCACATCTCTGCTGAACTTATACACCCCACTACAAGAAGTGTACCTTAAGAAAGCCTCAGGAGATAGCTTTCCCTAAATCTTGGTCAAGAATGAATGTGAAACTGCTGGCAGAAACAGGTATGTACTTTCCCTGAATCTTCTTGGGCCTGCTGTTAGTGCCTTCGAGGCAAAGGGACAGGAGCGGGTTGTGGGGCTCAGCAGGCTCCAGCTCCCACCCTACATTTAGATTTCCCAATTCCATAAGGCACTCATTCGATCTAACTTAACTACTTTCTCCTGTTTAGAACGAGGTGGAGGGCAGGTGATGGGAATGGAAAGTGGTTCCCATACCTGGCTGCACGTCAGACGCAAGATGAGGAGTACATTTAAAAAAGAAAAAGAAAAAACAGGTTCAGGGCCCCCTCTCTTCTAACTACCAAGTCAGAATATCCAGGGCTTCCAAGAAAGAAAAGAAAAAAGGCCCTGGAGGCGGTTCTGGTGCATCTATCAGCTCTTGTAGCTTTCTGCGGGAGCACCACCACATACACCCCATCCCTCTCCTCCCCCACCATTTCTCCAGTGTCTTTCTTGTAGCTTCTCTACCTTATTTTAACTACCTGGCCTATCACTCTTCTTGCTATTATATAAATCCAGATTCTCTGAAAAAATCTGGCAGCAAGAGCCTTAAGGGTCAGCACAGTGCTATATACAAAATTTGTACTCATTAGACAATAAGTAAAAATTTCAAGTGATCCAGGCCTAAGTTTACATTCTCCAGGCACAAGAGGGCGGCAGGTGAAAAAATACTGAAGTCTCACCAAGTCTCACAGAAGACTTCTATTAGAATTAGCCTCTTTAAAACAGTTTGGTTTTTCTGAGAACCCCTACTAATGGACAACTGAGTTAGCGATAGATACTACACCACCTGTGGACACAAAATCTGTGGGTGTGGGAGGGGAGGAACAAGGAGGTCTTCTGGAAAAGACTCTGATTTTTTTTTGCGATACGCGGGCCTCTCACTGTTGTGGCCTCTCCCATTGCGGAGCACAGGCTCCGGACGCGCAGGCTCAGCAGCCATGGCTCACGGGCCCAGCCGCTCCGCGGCATGTGGGATCCTCCCGGACCGGGGCACGAACCCACGTCCCCCGCATTGGCAGGCAGACTCTCAACCACTGTGCCACCAGGGAAGCCCAAGACTCTGATTTTTAAAGAGTAAAGACACAACAACGTGAAGAATATCTACCGGATCGCAGGAGCTCAGTGAGCACATTTTGTGGGCGTAGAAGTTTCTTGATATAAGCTCTGAAGGGGCTTCAAAGCACCTGTATAGTCATGTCTGTAATGCCCCAACCTAGGCTCACTTTGTGCAGCATGATGGTAAGAGAACTGGCTCTGCAGTCAGACTGCCTGGGTTTCAATCACAATTATATCCTCACAAGTCACCTCACTTTACGCAGCTTACTTAACCTTGGAAAGACTCAGTTTCTCTGCCAACAAGACAGGAATCTTTTATACCACCTACACCTCAAAGGGCATTCATTAAAGGATTGAATGAGGTAACACACATAATGCACTCAGCGCTGACACAACAAACATTACAGTTGTATCGTTTTGTTTTTTACTATCTCCATTATTATTATTATTACTATATAAAGGACCCTTTTACTGGGGTCCTACAAAGCAGCTACGGGTATATGTGTTCAAGGAGGCACACACTGAGGAATTAAAACACTAGAATGATATTAATGTGAACGTGTGTCTGGAATGGCCATGTAAACAGCTTTCGGGGTGGAGTGTGGTACCGCAAAAGCTGATCAGGGGCCAAAGAGCCTGCCGTTATGCGCATACTACATGTCAGTACTGCCAGCGTGGCCTGCTGGATCTGTAATTCTGCTCTGTACACCTAAAAAACATGGGCTCTATGTCCCGCTTCCCTTGCAAGCACCCTAACACACCCGGTGTTTATTCCCAGCACTCCAGCTCCACTCCCCAGGAGAGTAAAAACAAGGCAATCAAACGTCTCCAGTGCCCACAGGCGTCTCTCTTTTATCCCTCCTCTCGTGTTTACTTAGCCCGACAGAGTCAGAGTCATGATACTGTTGAGTTCTGTGTGAAACTTAGTCCCACGCACCCTGAATAGTCATAGATCACCCAAGAGGTTGTCTCTGCGTCAAGCTTTCTATGGCTGGCTCAGCTCAGATCCATCTCTACTGTGAAAAACAACTCAAGGAAAACAATGTAACGGAGGATCAAATAGCACCACTTTGGCGTGAAAAAGACAAATACGCCAAGATGAGCCGAGTCCCCATAACTGCCCTGGCCCTTACAACCCTGTCTACACTGTCCTCCAGACCCACTGGAACGAGCTGTCACTGCAGAGGGGCTGCCCAACTCCAGGCAGGTACTTACAGACGTGCTGGCTGTAACCTGTGGACTAGAGCTGGTGGGTGCAGAGGTGTCTGATGACGCAGAGAGCTGTCGCACCAAGGGACTGTGTGGTGGATGGTGGGTGGCCGCCAAGTAGCTCGAACTGCTCAGGTCCGTGTGATGCTTCAACACTGCAGAAGTCAACAGAAAAGAGGAATACGTGGCTACCTCAACCTGCTCTACTTCCAGCACAAGCCAGGGATGCCAGCAATATGCAGTAAAGGCAAAAATGCTTTCTAAGCCTAAAGGATAAAGAGATGAAGCAAACTGGTTGACGGGAGGTAGGGATGGAGCAGAGGTTGCTACAGAGTAAGACGTGACCTGCACTCTGCCTTCCTAGAAAGTGAAGGACAAAGCTAAGGGCAATTAGAAGAAGCCCAGGCTGCCCCAGAAAGCCCTGAGCAGGTGCAAACGAAGGCAGAGGTGCCGGGCCTGGCCCTACCTTCACTTCTCTCGGATGAATGGTCTCGCAATCTCATTTTGCTGTGGTTTGGGTCATGCACGGGTGGCGGCGGGTTGAGCGAGCGCTCTGCTTTGGGCGCTGTCACTCGCTCCACCATAGGCACGGCCCCCACATCGTCTAAGTGCTGCCTGTGGGTCCTGTCAGGCCGGGTTTGGTGATGGGACAGCTCTGAAGAGGGGAACAGAAAAAGAGCTGTGAAACACCTTCTCTCAGTCTTTTCTTATTTGAGTTCCGAGCTCTTGAGTTCTCTCTAGGTCAGTGATAGACACCCAGGGCAGCAGGACAGTCCTCTGGGACCGAAGCTTCTGGCAAATAACACACTGGCCAGAACAGGCCAGGGAGCCCACAGGGCTCTCAACCAGAAAAAAATGTGACACCAGACTACAGAAGACAGCCTGCCCACCGATGGACCCAACGCCATGCCACAGCTAGCTGTTCACTGAGCCCCAAGATACATGGTGTCTGGAATAGCTTTCACAGTCCATCCGAGAGCATCTAAGACAAGTAGGAAAAGAAGACTGTGAGCTGAATTTACATCAGTCAACTGCTTCTCCCAACCCCAACACAGTGCCATGGCCATACCAGTAACCTGAGAACATAGAAGGAACAGGAAAGTAATTGGAGGACTCTCTGGACCCCTGAAACTTACTGGCTGTTGTCAGGAAGGAGTTGACCAACTTGTGCCTGTCTTTACGAGTTGGATCAGGGAGACTGCCTGGCATGGGTGCTCTGTGCTTAAGTGAAAACTTTTTTGGAGGTTTGATTTTGTCAAAAGGTTTGTTCTGCCATTGAGATTTCAGCATGCTCTGGAAGTGCAGGCTTGTGGGAACATCTGCAAGAAACACAAAACACTGCAGTTTTAGTCCAGACACCTGGGCTCTGGGCTCTTCTCTCACGAAGTGAGGCGTGTTCACAGCAACTCTGGCTCACCGGTGAGCGAGACCCACACTGCACCCTTCTTTTATTTGCCCAGTGGCAGGATGACCCAAGCAGGGCAAGCACTGTCATGTGGAAGATCTGTTTATTGGAACTTTACTGAAGGTCATTCTTTTATTCACAGACAAGTCACTGTTGCCTTTTATTTGCAAGTTCCAAACAAAAAAATCTAAAATACCTTTTGTTAGACTGATGAACTTTTCTTTGTTCCCGTGTTCCACTAAGTCTGTTAACTTTATTTGAAAGATTGATAAACACCCTGTTCTTATTCTTCTAGAAACTGAAATGTTTCAACCTACTTCTTTCTATCAACATAAAGTTAATCAGGATATATTCATTCAACAACTACTTACCGTCTATTATTTTATGAGACACTGTACTGGGTATACATCTTCCCCTAAATAAGAACTATACTATTCTCCCCGCTCCTTCCTCCAGACCCTCACCACCTCCCACCTGGCGATTACCTAGGTTTTTAAGTGGATTAGTTAATATCCAATATCATAAATTAATCTTTTAGACTTAATTATACTTTTGTACCTTCTTTGGGGGCTCACCACTGCTTCTTGCATCTTCCCCTTTTGTTAGTTTCCTATTTTATTTTCCTAAGAATGTGGCCTTGAGTAATTTCTTTAGAAACAGTATTTCTAGATTAAAACCAGTTTTCTCTCAGACTTTAAAGCTGTTACTACAGCGTCGCCAATAAGACGGAATCTGGCTCATTCACTTGTAGGTGTTCTGTTTTTTCCTTTAAACTTTTTTTGGGGGAAAAAAGCTTGCTGTGGTACTCGATAGGTCAACTTGGGGAGAACTCTGATACTGAGTCTTTCAATCCGTGAACGTGGTACACCTCTCCATTTATTTAGGATTTAATTTTCTCTCATCAGTGTTAGGTAGTTTTCACTGTACAGTTCTTTAAAAAAATTTTATTTATTATTAATTAATTTACTTATTTAGCTAGCTGCGCCAGGTCTTAGTTGCAGCATGCGGGATCCAGTTCCCTGACCAAGGATCAAACCTGGGCCCCTGTATTAGGAGTGCGGAGTCTTAACCACTAGACCACCAAGGAAGTCCCCATTGTACAGTTCTTATACATATTTTGTTAATTTGATATTTTTGATGACATTATACATGATAGCACTTAAAAATTTTTCAATTTATAATTGTTTACTGCTAGTATGTAGAAATACAGTAATCTTTAATATAATGACCTGTATCCTGTGATCTTGCTAAATACATTACTAAGTTTTTGTTTGTTGTTGTGTTGTCCTTAGAATTTTCTACATACACAAGTATGTCACTTACAAAAAGCTGTTTTACTTTCTTTCTAATTTGTATGCCTTTTATTTCTATTTCTTGTCCTATTATTCTGGGTAGAACCTCTAGTGGCAATCTGAAACTTACATTTTCCTTTTTATAGTCTCATTCTGAAACTTCACCACCATGGATATAGGTGTGGGTCTTTTTTCAGGGTTCTGAAAAACTTTCCATGGTCCTTCTTAATCTGAAGACCAGAACATCTCTCTTTAGCTCCCAGTTCGTCCTGGGAATCATTAACCACCTGGGACATAGTCAAAGTCCAAGCCCCTGGGACTTCCCTGGTGGCGCAGTGGTTAAGAATCCGCCTGCCAATGCAAGCGACGTGGATTCGAGCCCTGGTCCGGCAAAATCTCACATGCCATGGAGCAACTAAGCCCGTGCACCACAACTACTGAGCCCACATGCCACAACTACTGAAGCCCACATGTCTAGAGCCCGTGCTCTGCGACAAGAGAAGCCACCACAATTAGAAGCACTTGCACCACAACAAAGAGCAGCCCCTGCTCGCTGCAACTAGACAAAGCCCAGGCACAGCAACGAAGACCCAATGCAGCCAAAACTAAAATAAATAAAACAAATTAAAAAAAAAAAAAAAAGGTCCCAGCCCCTGAGTCCATACCCGCTGCTGTAGCACAGAATGAAACACCACCGCTTTATGGAAAAGGGGAAAAATCCAACCTAGCTATATTCCAAAACAAGTCCAAACTTATCACCCAGGCAAATGCCCAGGTCCCATCCTTACTTCTGTGTCCTTTTTCACTGTGGGCAAAGAATCTTCCCCTACCAGCTCCTACCCCATCGGAGTTTACTCAAAAGCATGTGCTTTGGGCTCTCCTTTTCTCTAGTTTTATTTCTTCAGTTATCCTGTTTGTTTTCCATCTTTCAAAAATCACTCCAAACTCTATTCACCAATGGCATGCCTTCTTTTTTTCAGAATTGTTAGAGGTTTATTTAGTGTATTTTCTAAACATTATTGGGGTTTTGGTGCCCAGGGAGGATAGTTTAATCTGAGCTAGGAAGGGGGGCAAAGAAGAGGGGAATAAATGAACATTTACTAAACCCATTATATTGTGGCTGGCATTGTGTATTACTTAATCTTCGTAACAATTCCATGATGTCAACATAACTATGCTCCCTTTAAAGCTAAAAAACAGATCCAGAATTAACTGTCAGGGTTACACAGTTTAGTAAGTAACAAGCAACATTCAAACTCAGGTCTGTAAAATCCTAAAACCTATACTCTTAGCCACTACACCATGAAATTATTCTTTGGCCCAGAGAATGGAGCAGTTTAATTCTGGGGTGAAATGTCTCAAATTATTCCCAAGGAACTGGAGAGTACAGGATATTTTTCAGAAGAGTTCTGCAGTGTAAAAAAGAAACTCCTTCCTATAGCATAGACCATGTATTTCATGACACTTCAAAGAACAAGATACATCTCTGAGAACAGTACTGTCTTCTGAAATTTTTCCCCATAATCATTCTTTCTTTTCTACACTTAAAAACAAATTCACCTATCCCAACCCTTAACATAAATATATCAGCTTTCAGCCAGGCCAACGATATCAGAGCTCATTGTACTCCCAACCCTCAGATCCCACCCAAGGCCCTCAATAAAATGGCTTGATTTTCCCATCCCCCAAAGGTCAAATGTTAAAAAAAAAAAAAAAAAGATCTCCCAAGTAAGAATTAAGTTTAGAGGTATTAATGGTAAAAATTCCTTGCTCTAACTCACAGTGGTTGGGGAAAAGTATATAGGAAATAAAGCATCGTCTAGAGGAATTCTGAAAGCTGGGCCGAGCTTGCAGGCATAAAGAAGGCTCAAGGAGTGGGAGAGCACCTCCCCCTATATCCCAGGATACCCCTTGGTCAGCAGGAGAGTTACTCCCCCTTGGCAAATGCTCGTTTTTTGTTTTTTTTTTTTTTGGCTGTGCCACGTGGCATGCAGAATCTTCCCTGAGCAGGGATCGATCCCCCTGCATTGGGAGTATGGAGTCTTAACTACTGGACTGCCAAGGAAGCCCGCAAAGGCTGTTTAATGGGACTACAAAAGCATAGTAGTTTCATTTTATTTTCCGCGGTCACTGTGCTCCCAAACCTGAAAATTAAGCCAGGGAGAAAATGAAATAGGATATGGTTATGGCGAAAATAAGTAGTCCTAGACGTGGGTCCTCGTCCCATCACTGAGTAGGGAGAAAACAAGAACAAATCACTTAGCTGGGCTTTAGCTTCTTCATCTGTAAACTGAGGCAGCAAGACTTGATCAGAGCTGGTAACATCCTAGCACACATGCTCTAGCTCTCTCCTCTTTTGTCTGCTGCAGGCACAGGCTACTCGCAACATTCTTTCTGTTGTACCCCAAGACCTTAGACCCATCTCAAATAATTAATTAGTTAATTAAACCCATACAGACACCATCAATCAATTCGACTTAAGCACAAGAGAAAGAAGACATTTATATGTTATTGCTAGACCGGATGACTACTGAGTCTCTCAACTCTAACATGGTAAATCAATGAGTCTTCAACTAAAACTCCACTCCTACTCCCCTCCCCTCATTTAAATGCTCTGAAGTGGAAGCTGGCACAAGTGTAGACCACTACTGCCTTGTGCTCTGGAGCTGAGGTACTAAGTAGAACTAAGAGCAATTTCCCCTATAAACCCACTGAGTAAGCAGTTAGGGATAGTAACGAACTGTTTAAGGGACTCAGGCTGCTAGAAGTTTGCTGTGTTTTAACTGCTTTCATATAAGAGTAAAGAGAAACTCAGTTAAACCCCCCAGTCAGTGAACAAAAATATCTCTTAGGAATTGCTGGTCTGAGTTCCTGTTCTGAGCAATAACACCTGGGATCTACAGAGCTACAACTCTGAAACAGACTGAATATAGAGGACCTGAAAGTAAGCAAAGAGTTGTAAAAATGGAAGAGAACACAGTAGGGACCCATGCAGCTAGAGGACTCCACACATGCACACCTGCACAGGTAATGGCTATTAAAGTGTATTATCAAACAGGAAGGTGCGGATCCTTGAAGTGCACATCAGTGACAGGAAACATCACCTCAGGTTACTATTTCCTCAAACAAAATGAAAAGACTTGAACTTCAGGCCCACCAGGGTCTGACACTCCAAGATTAACCTGTTTTACTCATTACTTTCCACCATTTTCTCAAGAACACTTTCTTGTGGTGTTTTGTAATACTCACTTGCTCCTCCTGCTGGTAAGGTGCAGTGGCCTCATGTATACAGCTAATTGTCTTGGCAAGCGCTCTCAAAAGAGCCTTGATCTTCACAGCCAGCAGGTGGTGCTCTTATTAAGCACAAACCTAAATCTAAACGTTCTTTTCCCCAAGGTTATACATCCTCTGCCTTTCAAGCTCAGGATTAACTGGCTTGATTAAGTGAGGTAATAAGGAAACAAGATCCTCTTTCTGGAGTACTAAAGGGTTATCACACCCTAATGTCTCCACCTTCCAGTCAGGCAGTAGTTCCTCAAATTAATGGTAGTGGCTGAGGTGTGGCAAGATGGAAGATAGAACTCTAAGATTAAGAGCTGCAGTTGGTTCCCATCCTCACAAAGTACACAAACTGGTTAGGAAACATTAGTAAAACTCTACACGAAAATGAAAAGTTGGAAGTCCTGCCATCTTTAAATATATTCTAGAGAAGAGGCTGCAAAGGGGTGGCCCAGAAGTCAGGTCTGGAGCACATGTTTGACCCACACAGGTGTGCTGGCTGCTAGTCTTCACCATTACTCACTATTCTACACAAAGATATTTGGGGAATCTCAATACTTTAGGAGGTGCTATTCACATCTTTGTGGCCCTGGGAATCTTCCAGTTTACGAATAGATAGCATTCTGAATGTGGCAGTTGTTTGGATCAAGTCAAAATTATCCCGATAGTCACAATATCAGATACACTAATTAGGTCCCCGAATCAACCCACAGAAAGTCTAATTTATCCATAGGCAGATATGTTAATCATTGTACTTGGTATATATACTATTCCCCTGTACAGTCTCATAAGTAGAGTTTAATGACCAACTCGCTTGTCGAAACCGCAATGTCATGGTTAGGAGGTAGGTAGGTAGGTAGGTGGGGGCGCGTGCGTGCGTGTGTGTGTGTGTGTGTGTGTGTGTGTCCCCGAGAGAGAGGGGAGAGAAGGGGGAAAGGCAGGAGGGGGAAAAAGTGGTGGGAGAGACAAGACAGACAGACACAGAGAAATGGCAGGCAGGAAAATGAAGACCACAGAGACCACAGAAAGGGGTCTCCTTCCTTTCCCCCTCATTTGCTACCTATAGTTGCTTGGAATGCAATGGAGTGGGGAAGTGTAAGGGCAGCAGTCAGATTTATAGATACGATACAGTCAGAAGAACAGAGAGTGTTAATTGGGAATGGGTACCTCCTTGTAGAGATGCTGAATGATGGAACAGGAGATGCCAGGCAGGTGTTTTGGGCATATCTGATTGGGGGATGGGAGAGAGAATTCCCAATTATACATGGTAATACTGTTGACAAAGGAATGATCAACATATTTATCAGTGGATATTCAATGAGTATGGAAGAGACCTTGTCAGAATCAGATATAACTATAGGCTTCAGCCTTCTTTATTCAAATATGAGACCATACAATTCAATATTGCAATCCTGAGAGAGTAACTCAAGAAATGTTCCCAAATCATCGTGGTGTCTCTGTCTGTAGCTAGAGTCTGGAAACAGGTAGAAACCTGACTTCTCTTAATATCCTGGCTGGGGAGAAACATGAACTATAGTGAAAAGAAGGACAGGTATCAGATGACCTCGGTTTGAATTCTGGAGCCTTCTACATTAGCTATGTAGCCTGAGATAAACCACAACCTCTCTAAGTCTATTTCTTGATCTGTAAAACTGAAGTAACTTTACAAGAGTACTGAGAGAAGCAAACGAAACAAGTATAAGAAAAGTGCTTGTAAACTATAAAACACTATACAAATATTATCTTAAGTTATATAAGTTATACTCCAAGTGGCAAGAAAGGGTAAATGTCCATGACTCTGGAATCTGAAGCACAGAGGAAAATGTGTTAGTGTTCTCTACTCATTATGTTCTAAAGTTTATTTACTGCTCCCCCACTCCTGACCTAAACCCCTGCCTAGCTTGCTATCCATATGTTTCAAGTTTTCTGAATATTTCCACTCCTACTAGAAGTCATGTGACAGCAAGAATATTATACCATGACTTTCTTACAGTTGAAGGGAGTCATGATAGTAAGGCTTGGAGTAGCTCAACAGATTTAGGTGACCAAGAAAGAATCCAGTCATTTGAAGAACAGATAAGGAATGAGGGGATTACAGTCATCTAATGTTTGATCAATTAGAAGACGGGATTCTCCAGGATAGTTTATCAGTAATGACTGTTTTTATAAATAAAGTTTTATTGAAAGAGCCACACCCACTTGCTTATACATGCTCTACGACTGCTTTTGTGCTATAAGGGCAGAGTTGCCTAGTTACAACATAGACTAAACCTAGCCAGTATGATCCATAAAGCCTAAATTATTTAGTATCTGCCCTTTTATGAAAAAGACAATATACTACTGATGCTAAAAAAAACTTGGGTTTTCTTCTCATGCCAGTAAGTAAATCTTACATCCCATGTAATTCGCATTCCCCAGACTCCTGTTTTAGTTATCCTCCTTTCAAAAACCTGTACAGACTATCTGTAAGGTGCTATGAAGGATAGAGCAGGAAGAAAAACATGGTTCCTTATCCTGAGAGAACTTAAAATTTAACTAATGGAAAATAAGGTCATAAACAGCCATCATATAAGCCATAACACACAGATAAAATAACACAGTGATTCAAGAGGAAATGCTTACATTCTGTAGGTCGGGGCCAGATCATGAGATTATTTGCAAAACAAATCCAGATTATGAAAACACTGGCTTCCTGTAGTCTATAGAACAGTTTTCAACATTTTTGCTCATGTACCCCCACCATTTGAAATGTAATTTTTATTTTGTTTAAAAAATTTTTTTGCCACACCGTGAGGCTTGTGGGATCTCAGTTCCCCGACCACGGATTGAACCCGGGCCCTCAGCAGTGAAAGCATGGAGTCCTAACCACTGGACCGCCGGGGAATTCCGAAATGTAGTTTTTAAGGAAATCATAAACTCAGACAGTGGTAAAGGCTGTATTTTCTAGAATACTACCTGCATTAAAGATATTTATACCAACACCTCAGCACGTACATATGTAATATTTACCTTAACTAAAAAAAATCTTTTACACCTACTTATTCAACCAGACTACAGTCACAGTAAAATCTAATTTCAGTTGTTAATTCTTTCTCTTTTTAAAACTTAAATACTGTACAGTTGACGTGCAATATGTTAGTTTCAGGTGTAAGTTATTAATTCTCTAAATATTTATTCTAAGGTGACAGAAAGGGCAGAGAATCTTGCCATAAGTTATATACGAAAAAATAATGTACCTCCGTCTTCATTATTATTTTTTTTTTTTTTTTTTTTTTTTTTTTTTTTGCGGTACGCGGGCCTCTCACTGTTGTGGCCTCTCCCGTTGCGGAGCACAGGCTCCGGATGCGCAGGCCCAGCGGCCATGGCTCACGGGCCCAGCCGCTCCGCGGCATATGGGATCCTCCCAGACCGGGGCACGAACCTGTATCCCCTGCATCGGCAGGCGGACTCTCAACCACTGCGCCACCAGGGAGGCCCCGTCTTCATTATTTTTTATTCAAAACTTTCTTTTACTTAATTCCCACAGGATTCTTCTTCAGGAGCCATGAACTCTGAAATGGTTCCTTTGGTGTCCCTACTGCCCAAGGTTTTAATACTCTGGGGGGCAAGACCCACAGCAAGACTCAATATGGGTAAGAGGAATGACTTTCACATAGTGGGAGAAAAGCAATTATGAAAAGGGAGGTGGAAAAGGAAAATTGGCAGACACAGAGGCTTATCAGGTGGATCAACTTAGCAGCGCTGCCCATGCTGTTTTACATCATGGCACACATAGATAATACATTTTTTAAGACAGACTCTGTATAACAGACCAGGCTCCAAGCTGGAGGCAACTGTCCTAGCCTCACCATTTGAAGTGTTAGGGGAATTTCTCTCTTAGCAAGCTGCAATGTTTTAGTGGCACATTCCGGTCTGGGAGATCTATTTGCAAAATTCTAAGAGAAGACTTTGTTGACAGCAATACCTTGACAGTACCTGGGGGTTGTACCAGAATCTTGGCCGACTTTCTTTCACTTTGCACACTTTAAGTCTCACGTATTAGACTTTATATTATGTAGACTTTCTTACCATCTGGAAATGCTAGAACCGGGTGAACACAAGAATCCAACTGGGAAAGGCGTTCCAACAGAGGGGCTTCATAGTGGATTTCTGGAGGCGTGGTGCTGGCACTGCCTGAGCCGCACAGTGCACAGGAGGGGTTCACATCACAGCCAGAGCGCACTGTGCTGTTCCGGTGAACCTGTGAAAAGTCAGACAAAACTGACAATTCAGTGTCTCATAAAAACCCAGCTCCCCATTCAGTATCCCAAAGATTCAAAAGGCCCTCTCTAGGGACTTCCCTGGCAGTCCAGTGGTTAAGACTCCGCACTTCCAATGAAGGGGGGCGTGAGTCCGATCCCTGGTTGGGGAACTAAGATCCCGCATGCCGCGCAGCGCGGCCGGAAACAAACAAAAAATCATTATGTTGTACACCTGAAACTATATAATGTTATATGTCCATTATACCTCAATAAAATAAGAAATAAAAGTGACCTGAAAGCTAAAAAAAAAAAAAAAGCCCCTCTCTAGATACATATACGACACCACTAACAAAAAGTTTGATCAGTTTGTTAAAAGATTTCCATTTCTCCAACACACTAACCTTCAAAGTCATTAAGTAAACCTGCTTCTTCTCCAATGAAGACATCAAGTTACATGAAGCCCTTAGGTGCTTACCAAGAACACTTTACAAAACCTGTATGTTTATACCACCTTGATGGTTTTCTACCATCTGCTAAGGTGAATAGCTGGCTCCAGATTTCTGGGTGGAACATGACTTTGCCCTCTTCAGCAACTTCATCCACCTAAGAGCCATACTAATGAATAACCAACCATACCTCTCCCTGTTCTTTTCACATCTCCTGCTATAAAAAGACTTCCAGGTGGCCTGAAACAACATGGCAAATTTCCGTGGACTACACAGAACTCACTAGCTACTCTTTAACCTAGCCTAAAAATCTACTGTTATAAAGCTCATACTTAAGTAATGAAAATGAATTTGGGATGGTGAGTGTTCATACCCACAGTCTTCGTGTTAGATTAATTCCAATGGGATAGAAATCATTTTCATTAAACTTCTTTGGTATACATGTGAGCAGGATAAGAAATACCTCTTCAGCTAAGTCCACAGTCAAAAATAATCACAGTTGGGCTTCCCTGGTGGCACAGTGGTTGAGAGCCTGCCTGCCAATGCAGGGGACACGGGTTCGTGCCCCGGTCCGGGAGGATCCCACATGCCGCGGAGCGGCTGGGCCCGTGAGCCATGGCTGCTGAGCCTGCGCGTCCGGAGCCTGTGCTCCGCAACGGGAGAGGCCCGCGTACCGAAAAAAAAAAAAAAAAAAAAAACACAATAAAAAATAATCTAAGTCTTCAAAAGATTTAATTCTGTTAAAAAAAAGGGGATTTTTATGATTTTGTGCTTTGAGGAGAAAACTTCAGGTCATGCTGAATGCAGGATCCCTAGGTTCTTGTGTTAGGATGAACAAGTCTGGCATTTGCCAAATCATGACCACAAAAAAGTCATCTGGGTAGCATGCAGTCCTAGAAGAAGGGACTTGTCTGTGGAATGACACTATGACAAGGGATGCTAGGAGCAAGGGTAGTATCATAATAAAGACAAAAGGATAACATCAAAACTCTGTAACAACTGCGAGAGGTGTTTAGTTTCAGCACACCCAACTCTTGAAAGCTGTTTGCCTTCACAGACACGCACAGAAGAAAGATAAATATGAGAACAATGCAGTCTTTATCAACGTTCCCCAACTGCCTCCTTCTTGCAGCGACATAGATGGGTGGCATTCAAAGAAGGCCCTGTGAAGGTTAGACTGGGCAACTTACGCTAAAGTAAAAGAATTCTAATAAGCTGCAATTGTAGATGCCTTTGAAAGGAAATTATACCAACTAAACACACACTTCTGTAGACATTAACTGGTACTGTTTTGGGAAAAAATACCTCTTGCAACCTATTTAACCAGGGCTGGCTTTCTGGGGGAGGTAACATTTTGAGGCAGAGAGAGAGAGGGGCCTACGTTGGCAGGGACAAAAACCACAGACTGCATAGGAGATGAATGGGAGGATTTAGGTAATTAGAATCCAAAAATGGCACAAAACTTTAAACACTGACAAGATTAGAAAAACATATAAAAATCAGAATAAGAAATCTTAAAAGGGAGGTATATTTTCTCCTCATAAACTAACCCATGAAATCAACTGGCTCTCCAAGTGGGCAATGCACAGCATTCCATTTTATAGACTGGATGTAGAGTAAAAACGGTATGGCAAGAGGAACAAACTAAGAGAAAGATTAAAATAAAAGCTGAAATTACCAAAAGAAAAAATACGTGCTAGAAACAGCACATTTAAGAACTGCTCTTTGGGAGTATTTTTCCCCCTCTTCCCAAACCCACCTCAAGAATGGGTTAGACAGGAACAGAGCAATTAATTAGATAAACTGTAAGACTGGCCTAATAAAGAGAAAAAAGGAAAAAATGCAAACATGTAAGAACTCCTCAAAAGCACTAGTTAATTGATAAACTGGATACAGGATACAACCGTGTAGAAACATACACACAGCCAAGTTAAAATAAAAATAAACAGTCTTGACATAATAATGTTATCCAAATAAAACACTAACATGTAGAGAGATGCGAGAGAAGGAGGATAGAGGAATGTGCAAGAAACCACTGACGTGGCTATGATGGCGGAGAGGAGATTAAGGAGAGCTTTCATTTTCCACATTATGCATTTCTATAATGTTTAAATGTTACAATTTTTATATTCCATCTAATCGGAGAATACAATACACATGCCTTAAATAAAGGCAGGGGCTCAGACTAGTCTTGTGTCCTCAGTGAAGTCTTTAAAAACATTGAAGAACAGATAATTTCTATTCAATTAAAATGGCTGGTGCTGGCATAAAGAAATTAGATTTCTAGGGCTTCCCTGGTGGCGCAGTGGTTGAGAATCTGCCTGCCAATGCAGGGGACACGGGTTCAAACCCTGGTCTGGGAAGATCCCACATGCCGCAGAGCAACTAGGCCCGTGAGCCACAACTACTGAGCCTGCGCGTCTGGAGCCTGTGCTCCACAACAAGAGAGGCCGCGACAGTCAGAGGCCCGCGCACCGCGATGAAGAGCGGCCCCCACTCGCCGCAACTAGAGAAAGCCCATGCACAGAAACGAAGACCCAACACAGCCAAAAATAAATAAATAAATAAATAATTTTTTTTTTTTTAAAAAGAGTTTTCATCAGAAGTTAAAAAAAAATTTTAGATTTCTATAGTCCTCTTAGAAAAATAGAATTGATTTAAAACCTGATAAAAAGTATGTGCACACATACTTACACACCAATCTTACTTTTGAATGAAAAACTGTGAAGTGTTAATAGAACCTAGAAGTATATAAAAATATCTTAATTTATTAAGTGATAAATTTGGAGAATTTTTTTGAAGTACAGTTCAGGCAACTTTAAATATACACACACAGAAATAAGATGCCAAATTATACACATGTATTTATTTATTTATTTGTTTATTTTAAAAACCACAAAAAAATAAAAACCACCTACCATGAGCAAGTGGGATTTATTCCTGGATATGAAAAGTATTCGATATTAGGACATCAATTAATACAATTTCACACTGCCCATTCAACATCTCCACTTAGATGCCTTAATAGGCATTCAGAGTTAGTGAGTTAACACTGACCTCCTAACTCTTCCCAACTTCCAGTTGCTCAATCATAAATCCTTGGACTCATCCTAAACTCCTTTATCATACCCCAAAACCAATCATGAAATCCTATCGTCTCCGCCTTCTAAATGTATCCAAGATCTGACCACTTCATACCACCTCAACTGCAGTCACTATCTTTTCTCATATGGGTTTCTTAAACAGCCTCCGAACTGGTTTTCCTGCTTGTCCCTCCTTCCAGTTATTTAACACAGTAGTTGGTATAATCTTGTTTTACAACCTCAGTCACACTATGCCAGTCCTCTGCTCAAAACCTTCCAATGGCTCATCTCATGAAGAATAAAAGTCAAAGTTCTTGCACTGGTACACACAAAGCCCTATACCATCTGTCACTTCTATCCCCTCTCTGACTTCATTTCCTGCTTCTCTTGCTCACGTTACCAGTTCCTCTGACTTCCTTGTTCCTTCCCCAAAATGACAGGCAAACTTCCTGATCACAGGCCCCTGCACTTGGCTCTTCTATTAGCTCCATCGTCATTCCCTCACCTCAGGTGTTTTTCTCAAGTGTCATCTTCCTAAAAATAACTTTTATTTAGAAACATACAAGTGACCAAAGAGTCTATCTATTCTTGACTATAACAACAATAAAAAAAAATACTGGAATAAGTTTAACTAGAAATTTTAAGCACAAAGCTTAAAGCTATTAATTATTAATATTCTACAAATTAATCTATAATCTTAAACTCAGTAGGTTTTTGGTACAGAAGAGACAAGAGGCAAATGTAATTTAAACAAACTACAAACTGGAAGAATAAATGCCAAGGGGAAAAGTTCCCAGAAATTTTCTGATAAGCAAAGGTAGACGGGAATGATTTGCCCTACCACATTTTAAAAGTTACAGTAATTTAAAAAAATATGCTACTGGTTAAGGAACAGAAAAATTAATTAAACAAAAAGAAAAAATAGACCACTATATATAACATGACCATTTAATGTTTAACACAGGCAATATTTCTAAATGAATTAACTAAAAAAAAGGGTCAGGAGGAGATGACTTTTCCAATAAATGAATCAGGGAAGTCAAGGTCTGGGGGGTGGGAAGAAGTTGGATTCCTACTTCACATCAAAATAAATTCCAAAGGTACTGAAGATTTAAAGATAAAACAAACATTATGTTTAAACTGTAAAAGAAAAATTATGTGGCAACATACAGTAGTTAAAAGTGTGGGCAGGGCTTCCCTGGTGGCGCAGTGGTTGAGAGTCTACCTGCCGATGCAGGGGACACGGGTTCGTGCCCCAGTCCGGGAAGATCCCACATGCCGCGGAGCGGATGGGCCCGTGAGCCATGGCTGCTAAGCCTGCGCGTCTGGAGCCTGCGCTCCGGGACGGGAGAGGCCACAACAGTGAGAGGCCCGCGTACCGCAAAAAAAAAAAAAAAAAAAAAAAGTGGGGGCAATGGGGCAGGCTGTCTGGGTTTGACCCCTAACTCTGCTGCTTACTAGGTGTATAACCTTAGACAAGTTAAGTAATGGCTTCATCCATAATAACAGCTGCTTATCTGATCATGCTGTTTTGAGAATAAATATCACTTAGAACAGTGTCTGGTCTCAACTCTGTTATTTTTGTAGTCACACAAAGTACACTGTCATCACTTATAATGGGGGGAGAAAAAAAAAGACATCAACCATAAAGACCATCGATATCAAATTCTAATTTCTTGTTAGTTGTATGACCTCCTCAAATTTACTCATCTGTTATTAAAGGATCAATAATGCCAATTTCATGGGATTGTGGGAAATGTAATATGATTTCTCAAACTATTAAAACACTACACAAATGCTAGCTAAATTAGTATATGTCAAGGTTTCTCAACAACAGCACTACTGACACTTTGAGTTGGATAATTTTTTGTTGGGAGGAGATGTCCTGTGCACTGTAAGTAAGTAGCAGCTTCCCTGACCTTTCTACTCATGGCGCAAGTAACACCTTCCTCCCCACCTTTTGTGCCAACCAAAAATGACTACGTTGTCAAATGTTTCTTGGGGGTGGGCAGGCGGGTCAAAGATCATTGAGAACCATGCGGCTCAAATTAGGGTTATCCCTCCTCGTAAAATTTAACGCACAGGCTCCCATTAAATATTAAGGTGTGAGAGAATAAAGGTCTCAAGACTACTGCAGTCAAAAGAACTCAACAGCAAGCGTGAAGAGGCTTCCACTAATCAAAAATGACAATTTGAGCATAGAAAAGAATTTCAATGGCTTGAATAACTCAAATATGTTTAAGTCGATGACTTCATAATCATACACACACACCCCTCCACAAAGACTTTATTGATTGCCCTTGGAAGATGGCAGGAAATCAACTTATTGTTTGAAAATTGGTAGATAAAAGGAAATAACATGAATCATGCTTCTTTCTGCACAAACTGTACTTAAGGGTAAACCAATAGTATAAAAGGGCATTTTTCTCTTATAGAATGATCGTATTTATCCTTTAGCCATAAACCAGAAAACCGGACAACACACAGCTTAAGACAGAAACAAACGAGGTAGCCTGTGATTGCCTTGGCTTTCTGCCTGAAGGCACACTGCAGACTGCACAGCAGGTGAGGGATTCTAAGCAGAGCGTGATGATTTCACTGAGTTAAGGAAACACACTCCCAGAGACTGAAGTACAGAGGCTCAGGTGACTGGTAATTATGGGGCAGAATTGTTGAGAAGAGGAAGCCATACAGAAAAAGAGTTCCAGAAATCTTCATGAGATTTCCTTGAGTGTTCACTGAATACTAAGAAGCCCATGTACAGGGTGAAACTCCATCAGGTCAGGCGAAGAACGAAGGAGCTGTGAACTGAACAGTTCCCCGAGCTCACACAAGCAGGGAGACTTCTCCATTGTGACCAGCCAAGTGGCACAGAGCATTCAAAAAAGACCCCCAAAGATCCTGGTTTACTAGTGGAGTTAAAGTAGGCTACTCTACACTCTCCCTAGTAAAGGAAAAACTGAACCTCAAGTAACTTACCTGCCAACAAAACAAAGCCTCTTTAAGGGAAGATAAAACAATCCCTATACTTCAACCACGTAAAATTAAATGCCCAACATCCAAAAAAACATTGCTAGATGTGCCAAGAGGTGAGAAAGTTATACCGCAGGGATATAATCAGAAAAATGTAAGCCACTGGATAAATAACTGGAATAACCCAGTTTTCTCAACAAATAAATTGCAAGGAAAAGGGTCATATGGTGGATAGTTTATAGCAAACCAACACTCTTACTGAGAACGAGAAAGGCCAGATTTAAAAAAAAAAGCAAACTCAACTTTAAGATACAAGAGAAATGCTAAAACAATGACAATATCAAGGAGTCAAGATTTCAGAGAGCGTAGGACCATGAAGTGTGGAGCTGCTTCTTCCTGTGGACAATGGGTGATTTTGAGTGATGCTTAGAATTTGGTGCCTTGGTAGAGGGTCACTTCTGGGGACAGAGAAATACGCAGAGATTCTGATGATTCTGTAGGGCTGAAGGGACAACTTTAGAGGCCTGAAGAGCCAAATTCCCAGTGAAAAGGAAGGACAGGAAACTAAGAATGACACATGTCAGATACTCCTGCTCCCAAGGCATTTGGAAAATTCTGAAGCTGTGATGGGCAGGAGGCTAAGAAGCTAAGCAGAAAGCCTCTGGAAAGTAGAGAGATTTAGGCAAGCTCACTTTGATGAGGAGACTACAATTAGAGTTCAGGATAGATGAGGGGGAAGGGCAGTGGTCAACGAATCAGGCTCTCATCTGGAAATGGGAGTAAGAAACAAGGCTATGCCCTAAGAATGGACCAGAGAGAAACAAAGCCTTATCAAAACTGTAACCCAGGGGAAGGGGAAGCTGGGACGAAGTGAGAGTGTGGCATGGACATATATACACTACCAAATGTAAAATAGATAGCTAGTGGGAAGCTGCCGCATAGCACAGGGAGATCAGCTCAGTGCTTTGTGACCA
The DNA here is from genome assembly GCF_964165515.1 of Mesoplodon bidens. Taxonomy (NCBI): domain Eukaryota; kingdom Metazoa; phylum Chordata; class Mammalia; order Artiodactyla; family Ziphiidae; genus Mesoplodon; species Mesoplodon bidens. The sequence goes on along the minus strand of NC_138179.1, from coordinate 48,179,728 downwards.
CCTAGAGGGGTGTGATAGGGAGGGTGGGAGATGCAAGAGGGAGGAGATATGGGGATATATGTATATGTATAGCTGATTCACTTTGTTATACAGCAGAAACTAACACACCATTGTAAAGCAATTATACTCCAATAAAGATGTTAAAACAAACAAACAAACAAAAAAACTATAACCCAGCTGCAACTCAGCTCAGTGCCTAACCGCAGTCAAGTTTTCAGCTCCCGTTCTATATGTCTAGCAGGGGAAGGTGAATCTGCTCTGGGGAAAGAGAGCATCAGAGCTGCGAAAATCTTTTAAATATATAATATCCAACATTGACTCAAAATGAATTTGGCATCGTTATTAGACACACCAGAAGTGTGGATAAGAGAACTGATAGATAGATTAATTGAGGAACAGAGGAAAAAAATAACAGGGAAATACAGAACAGAATGTACATGCATGGTGATCAAATCCAACATACTTGAAATCAGAGGTCCATAAGGAGAAGATAGAGAATGCGGCAAGGGCAATGTTTGAAGAAATAATGGTTCAGTTTGTGCTCAAAATGATTAAAGACACTAATCCACAGATTTAAGAAACTGCAAAACCCAAGCCAAATGAAAACACAAAGAAAACAACATCCAAGCACATCATAAACCTGTTTAAATTGCAGGAAAAAAATAAAGGGGAAGCCTATAAAATCAGACTTAAAAGACTTACTGGAATGTATGGACTTTATCTGGATCTTGATTCAAAGAAACTTTAAAAATCATTTATGGAGTCTGGGTAATCTGAACAGAGGAGTCTCTGGTAACTGTAGGAATCACTGTTAAAATCAAAAGCATTACCAGTGGCAAAAATCACCAACAAAACTGAAGATGGTACTACCTGATTCAATCTTAAAATACCCTAAACCTGCAATACTCAGAACTGGTAACAACAGTAGATTCTTTTACTTTGGTAAATATTTCTTGGAAAGTAGACCCCCAAGGAACTTGTCTAAGATGATAATGAAAAAGGTAGAGATTTTGAAATTTGTGCCAAAACACTCATGGCTCACTTCATATATACTAGTAAAAAATGAACTGTGGAATGGTTAAGCAAACCATGGCACCACTTCTTATGTGGCATCTAAAATGCCAAGTACACTGATATTAAGAAGTATGTATATGCAACATAAAAATCAAGTGTATGTGCACAGCAATTAAAACAATCAATGCAAGTACATTAAGATAATGAAAGAAAATGTACAATCGTTTGACCGACCGTTTTCTTTTTTTACTTGTTTTATTTTATCATTATTATTATTTTTTTGGCTGCACCGTGCAGCATGCAGGATCTTAGTTCCCTGCCCAGGGATTGAACCCATGCCCCCTGCACTGGGAGCACAGAGTCTTAACCACTGGACTGCCAGGGAAGTCCCTGATTGACCTTTTATTAGTTTATTTCCCTATAAACTTATTTAGACTATGTTTGAACACAAAATGGGATCAGTAAATCAAGTTTCTGTATTTTATATTTACTTTGGCATACTTAAAAACATCTACTTCATCTACTCATAATTTTAGAATGAGATTTTAAGAAATGGAAAACGTTGATGGTTAAAGCTTTCATTTTAAAATTTAAATTTCAGTATTGCCAAGTGTCCAAACGTCACCTACAAAGAGATTACAGAGCAGGAAGCAGATGTTCTGACATGCTTCTCTTGGAATCATAGTAATTCATAAGCATGCTTAATCAGTATTACTTTACCAAGGTTTCCTTGTCAAATAAGTTGGGGAAACAAAAGATTTTCTTTTAAACAAAAGGCTTTTAAGTCTTTAATGAATCTCTGAGTGGAGCATATACGGCATGAAGTGCTCTCCAAATTGATTCACCCATCACATTACACTGGTGGCAGATATTTCAGATTATCTAAGAGCTCATCACTACTTTGAAATCATGACAGTTACTGTACCTGCTGCTAAATCCCGTTATTTAGTGCATTAATAAAGCAATTAATATACCACAAGTTTATGTTTTAACAACTGTTTCAACATACTTAGTTCCCCCTATAATCCAATGTCTTTTACGCATTAAAAAAATGTGGGATTTCCCTGGTGGTTAAGAATCCGCCTGCCAATGCAGGGGACACAGGTTCGATCCCTGGTCCAGGAAGACCCCACATGCCGCGGAGCAACTAAGCCCGTGAGCCACAACTACTGAGCCTGCTGCACCCTAGAGCCCGTGAGCCACAACTACTGAGCCTGTGTGACACAACTACCGAAGCCTGTGCACCTAGAGCCCGTGCTCCGCAACAAGAAGCTGCCGCAATGAGAAGCCCACACACTGCAACAAAGAGTAGCCCCTGCTCGCTGCACCTAGAGAAAGCTCATGCACAACAATGAGGACCCAATGCAGCCAAAAATTAAAAAAACAAAAACAAAACAAAACAAAAAACTATTCTGAGGAGTCCACAGACATGATCACTCTGCCAAAGGCCTGAATCAGGAGTAAGAAACTGCAAGATGCGGGCTTCCCTGGTGGTGCAGGGTTTGGGAATCCGCCTGCCAATGCAGGAGACATGGGTTTGAGCCCTGGTCTGGGAAGATCACAAATGTCGTGGAGCAACTAAGCCCATGCACCACAACTACTGAGCCTATGCTCTAGAGCCCGTGAGCCACAACTACTGAGCCTGTGTGCCACAACTACTGAAGCCCACACACCTAGAGCCCATGCTCCACAACAAGAGAAGCCACCGCAATGAGAAGCCCGCACACTGCAACAAAGAGTAGCCCCCGCTCACAGCAACTAGAGAAAGCCCGCGCACAGCAACGAAGACCCAACACAGCCATTAATTAACTAATTAATTAATTAAAAAAAAGAAATTGCAAGATGCAAGAAGCAGAAGAAGAATGCAAAGCCAAGGCTAGTCTTGGTCAACCCGCCAGCAAAGTGGCAAGGAAGTTTAACACCTACTCCAGGACTTTTGTGGAAAAAGCCAACGGGGAGAAAGTGAAAGCCCCCTCCTGATCCATGTTCATGTAAGAGGTCCAAATTCATACCACCTGTTTATGTGCAGGGACCTTAAGCTAAGAATTTGCCATTCCAAATTCACCTAGATTCCTGAAGTCTCTTCAGAAGCTAATGGAAAACTGTGCTTTAAGGACACTTTCACAGTCCAGGGATCACAAGACTCCTAAAGAAAGCATGCCTCCTCACCCTGGACCCAGATGAGCTCACCATGAAAGATATTGTAAATCATACAAGAACACAGACTGTTATGAGGCAGTCAGTACATGCAAAAATGGGAAGAAGTGGCCCTGGGCAGGCTAGAAATAGAACAATTAGAGAACAACTTTAATATAAGTATATTAAAATTTTTCATAGTGATAATGACAGAAATATATGTTACGAAACAGGAACAGGATGAAAAAAAAGAGGATGTTTCTAAAAGTAACAAATTCTGAAAAAAAAGTACACATTGAAATAAAAAACCCAATTGACAGGTTTACCAATAAACTAAACACAGCTGGAGAAAAAAACTGATAAAGAGGAAGAACAGTCAGAGAAGACTACATGAAATAAAGCATAGGAAGAGATATGAAATTGCAAAGTATAAAAAGAAAGGAAGCAATATGGAAAAGATAATGAGAAGATCAACAACAATCGACAGACATTCTATATTTAAAAAGAGAATAGGGCTTCCCTGGTGGCACAGTGGTTGAGAGTCCGCCTGCCGATGCAGGGGACACGGGTTCGTGCCCCGGTCCGGGAAGATCCCACATGCCGTGGAGCGGCTAGGCCCATGAGCCATGGCCGCTGAGCCTGCGCATCCGGAGCCTGTGCTACACAACGGGAGAGGCCACAACAGTGAGAGGCCCGTGTACCAAAAAAAAAAAAAAAAAAAAAAAAAAAAAGAGAATAAAAAAGGAAAAATTGGAAGAAATAATGACTAGAAAATTTTCAAAACTCAAGATGAACAAGAACTCTCAGAATGAGGGTGCACACCAAGACCTAGTGGCTAAAAACTAATTCATACATCTAACTATGTCCCTTGATATTGTGAAACATAAAAACAAAACCAGAAGTAAGGGGTTGGGGTAAAGATTTAAGTTACCAGAGAGAAGATACAGATAATCTATAAAGAAATGACACTTAAACTGACATGAGAATTTTCAACAGCAATAAATATTGGAAGGCAATGAAATTATCTTCAAAGTGCTAAATATAAATTTACATGCAGTTAAGTCATCATTCAAGAATACAGGCAATATATAACTGTGTGTGTATTCACAAACACACATATATACACGTCACACATATATGTAATTCTGTATGTTTTTAATATATAAAGACTTTACAACTTATACCATTGTTAGAAGGCTACTAAATGTATTCAGCAAGAATTGAGTGGGATGCAAGAAGCAACACTGAACAGTATGGCAAAAGTATTGGTAAATGTAAATAAGCATAAACCTAAAAATGGCTAATTTGGGAGGGATTTAAAAACAAGGTATAAAAATAAATTATAGATAATGGGTAGGAAAGACTTTTAGTTTTTTATTTATTTTTAAATTTTTATTTATTTATTTATTTATGGCTTGCTGGGTCTTCATTGCTGCACGTGAGCTTTCTCTAGTTGTGGAGAGTGGGGGCTACTCCTCATTATGGTGCGTGGGCTTCTCATTGGGGTGGCTCCTCTTGTTGCAGAGCACAGACTCTAGGCGTGTTGGCTCAGTAGCTGCAGTGCACAGGTTCTAGGGCGTGCGGGCTTCAGTAGTCGTGGTGCACGGGCTCTAGAGCACAGACTCAGCAGTTGTGGTACAAGGGCTTAGCTGTTCCGCAGTTTGTGGGATCTTCCTGGACCAGGGATCGAACCCATGTCCCCTACACTGGCAGGCAGATTCTTAACCACTTCGTCACCAAGGAAGTCCCAAGGCTGGAGTTTTTTGTTTGTTTGTTTGTTTTGCGGTACGCGGGCCTCTCACTGTTGTGGCTTCTTCCGTTGCGGAGCACAGGCTCCGGACGCGCAGGCTCAGCAGCCATGGCTCACGGGCCCAGCTGCTCCGCGGCATGTGGGATCTTCCTGGACTGGGGCATGAACCCGCGTCCCATGCATCGGCAGGCAGACTCTCAACCACTGTGCCACCAGGGAAGCCCAAGGCTGGAGTTTTATAAAAAGGCAGTCTAAAGTCCTACTGTTCCCAAAGCAGACAGAGATGAGAAGAACTTTCAACTAACCCAATAGACAGCAGAAAGGCATAAAAACAACGCAAAGAAAAGGCAAGGATTAAAAAAAATTTAAGAGGGGCTTCCCTGGTGGCGCAGTGGTTGGGGGTCCGCCTGCCGATGTAGGGGGCGCGGGTTCGTGTCCCGGTCTGGGAGGATCCCGCGTGCCGCGGGGCGGCTGGGCCCGTGGGCCGTGGCCGCTGGGCCTGCGCGTCCGGAGCCTGTGCTCCGCGGGGGGAGGGGCCACAACAGTGAGAGGCCCACGTACCGCAAAAAGAAAAAAAAAAAAAAAAAAAAAAAAATTAAGAGAAATTACTGATTCCAATCATGATAGTAATCAGAGTTAATATAAATGGATTTAAATCACCTCTTTAAAACACATCAAAACAAACGGACACAGAAAAACTGAAAACAAAGAGATGGAAAAGGATGTATCCAGCAAGTACTTACCAAAGAAACCCATTTAAAGTAAAATTAATAGAGATCAAAAGGGAAACAACATAGTGATGAAAGGAATGAAGATGAAGAAGAAATAATAATCATTAACTACAATGTACCTAACCAGTCGCCCTGGAACTATATGAACATATATGAATTTTAAAAAGAAAAGAAAAGAAAAAAAGAAATGGGGGTGAGGTTGGGGAAATGAGAGAGGTAGTTTAAGGGTATAAACTGACTACTAGTAGATAAGTCCTGGAGATCTAATACAGAGTACAGTGGTTATAGACAATGCCACTGTATTATAAACAACAAATGTGCTAAGAGACTAAATCTTAATTATTCTCACCACAAAAAAGAAATGGTAACTATGTGAAGATAGAGGTGTTACCTAAGGCTACAATGGCAATCAAACTGTAACTTAAACTTACACAATGCACATATCAAACATATTCCAAAAAAAAGAAAAATAAAAGGAAGCAGACCAAAGGATATAGATGATATGAACACAATAAGCCCAAGATGTGAGTTAAATTTAGAACCCTGAAGTCAACAAACAGGATATGGATATACTCACACCCACACAAATACTGTCTTTTTAGGAAACGTGGACTATTTACAAATGCTGAACTAAAATTTTGTACATCAACATGGAGATCTTGAAAACACAACAGTGAATTAAAACACACACATACACCCCGCAAAAAATCAAACCCAAGTTGCAGAATACATACAACGATAGCATTTATATAAACTTTAAATAAACAATACTGCGTTTTGTGCTCTTGAACCCATATATGTGTAGTAAAGATCTAAGAACCTGAACTGGGAGTATACACAAATTCATAATAGTGGTTAGCTCTGGGGAAGAAAGCATGTAAAGGAGATGGAAGAAAATAAAAGGAGCACTAGTTACCTATAATTTTCTTCTAATATTAAAAAAACAAATGAAGTAAAAAAATGGGAATATTAACATTTCGGGTGGGACATACATCGATGTTTGTTACATCATCCTTTATACTTCACAGAATTAAAAAAAATCAGGGGAGAAGGCAGGTAAACCTATGATTTTTTCTATATACAGTGAACTTAAGTTCTTCACACAATAAATTCAATGGTATACAAGAGCCCCAGAAAACTGGCAGTGGGAGTAAAAGAAAGTCCAACTATTTCAGAGCAAAGGTGTATTAAGTCTGAAAGTTGCTGAAACCCAGGAATTGAATTGGGAACAGCACCTATCAATCTGTCTTCTAGATTTAGACGTGAGAAAAGGGTTCAACCATCATATAAGCAGCAGAGAGAAGGACCAACAACTAGTGTACTGAGAATAGTGTCCCCTCCCCAGATCCTACCTCAAAATTCATGCCTACCCAGAACCACAGAATGTGACTGTAGTTGTAAATAGGGTCTTTGCAGATGCAATTAGTTTAATATGAAGTACTACTGGATTAGGGTAAGCCTTGAATCCAATGACTGGTGTCCTTATAAGACCATGTGAAAACACAGACACACAGGGAAGGTGATCGTGTGAAGATGGAGGCAGAGATAGGAATTATGCTACTATAAGCCAAGGACTAAGGTTGCTTGCAGGAAGTGGCAAGGAAGGTTTCTTCCCTAGACCCTTCAGAGGCCAGCAAGGGCTGACAATCTTGATTTCTGTGTCAGACTTGTAGCCTCCAGAACTGTGACAGGAATCTAATTCAGTCAGCTACTAAGTTTTTCCTAGTGATAAATACAAAGTGTAGATAGATCAACTTGGCTTTTAAGAATGACAAAAGGAAAAAACAAACAAAACCCTCAGCATGGGGACTAAAGTAGAACACTGTAGAACAAAGGAAAAGAAAGCAAATCTGAGAAATTCAGAAAAAACATACTTTTGGAAAACTATCTATTAAACAAGTTTGATAAAACAATTAATGAAAACTTTTGGCATCTCTAATAGAGTAAGAGATAACATAGCCTCTACTATAAAGTAACAGAGTAAAGTGAAAGGACAAGATGACATAAAAAGTAAATATAAAATCTAAAAAGAAAAAAGAAAAGAAAATACTAACCCACAGTAGCACAATTAAAACCTACACAAGGGCTTCCCTGGTGGCGCAGTGGTTGAGAGTCTGCCTGCCGATGCAGGGGACACAGGTTCGTGCCCCAGTCTGGGAAGATCCCACATGCAGCGGAGCGGCTGGGCCCATGAGCCATGGCCGCTGAGCCTGCGCGTCCGGAGCCTGTGCTCCGCAACGGGAGAGGCTGCAACAGTGAGAGGCCCGCGTACCGCAAAACAAAAAAACCTACACAAAAGGAACTGTAGGTTAGAACTGATGATATAGAAAATCAAAACAGGATGTGGACAACAAACTTAACTGTCTTATTCCTTTGCACTATGGGAGAACCAAAGGGATAAAAACATTGAGAGAAAAGTTAACAGCTAGCTCACATCTGAATACTTATTATGTGCATTCAAAATGTGCCCGTCACTTCCTGTATCTAATTTAATGATCACAACAATGCTGTGGAGCAGGCCGTAACAGCTAGATAAAAAGGACAGGAAACAATAACATATAGATAATTGGTATACTTAAAAACAGGCAACTACAAACTTAAGGGAATCAAAAACCAAAGCTACTACTGAAGAAACTTGACAGTGCTACATAAAATACTCTGAAGCACTGTCCCGTGCAGTTTTTCAATGGTAAAAAAGTTCTGTATCAGTGCAACTAAATATGGTAGCCACTAGTCGTATGACTACTCAACCCTTGAAATGTGGCTGGTATGAGTGAGGTACTGAACTTTTTACCCTAATTTTAAATAGCTACATATGGATAGTGGCTACCATATTGGACAGCATAGAGTAGAACCATTTACCAATATAAAGGAAAGAAACATAGATTGGCCAAAACAAAACAGAATAAACAACTGCTCTCCTCCCCCAACCAAAAGACAGTGGAACAGAGTTTTAAGGGACAGAGGTTATGATCTAAGAACTTGGAACACAGTCAAACTGTTGCTCAAATCACTGAAAAACCACAAATGCAAATTAAAAATTCAATAAATGGGCAAATGAACATATAAAAAGGACTGTCAACAAACAACGAAATGTTATAACCAAAATAAGCCTTTAAGTCTACTTTCAAAACTGAATATAAAATTAAAAACTATTCTCTATTCAATACAATCCCCATTAAAATAAGACTTTTAGGAGATTAAAAACAAACAAACAAACCCCAAACCCTGAATCTTTTATGCTGTTTCAAAAAGCATATAGAAAACAAAATGTTAAAACTAAATGGGGTGGGAGGGAGACGCAAAAGGGAGGGGATATGGGAACATATGTATAACTGATTAAATTTGTTAAATAAAAAAAAATAATTAAAAAAAAAAACTAAATGGATGAGAAATCACATACACTAAACATTAATATCAAGAAAAGTAGAACTGTAAGGCAAGAACAACTACTGGAGACAGGAGCCACAGGCACAAAGCAGATATAAATATATAAAACTGTACTACAAACCAATGAAGGTTTTTTTTTTTAAAATCAAGACAATAGACCACAAATATAAAAAGAAACTATAAGAACATCATTTTGATCAAAATGCTATAAAATCAGTAATTAATAAAAAAGGCTTAAAAAGAAAAACCGTTTAGAATCTAAAAACTCAATTCTTAACTCCTGGGAAAAGAACTTAAAAGCTCAAAGGCAACTTACAAATAGCAAAAAACCCCACTTCCTTCACACAACAAAGGCTATGGAATGCTATCCAAAAATACACTCAGAAGAAAATTCAAAAAGTTAAATGCTTCTGTTATTATGTAACAAAGAACAGAAAATAAATTAACTGAGCATTTGAATAAAGGCAGAGAGGGGAGAAAAAACCAAGACCACAGGAAGGAGTTAACAGCAAAGAACTGATCTTTGAAATGACCAATAAAATAGAAAAACTGCTGACAAGATTGATCAAGAAAGAGAAGACAAATATAATGAAGACTGAAAAATGGATATTAACTCCTGATACAGGGATTTAAAAAGTAAGAACGCTTATTAAAATTCTGTATGAGTAAATTTGAAAATATGTAACTGATGGAAAATTTTCTACAGAACAGATGCCAATCTCAGATGCTTTTACCTTCAGTTCTAACAGATTTTAAACAAATTGATTCTTCCTTTAAAATCTTTAAAACTTTTCCAGAGCACAGCAAATGATACTGTGTCCCAATTCACTTTCAGTTGTCCTACATAAAAATTAGTAGTGACCTTCTAAAAGTATTGCCATTCAAACCAGAAATGAGATGTCTCACTACGACCAATTATTTCTTAACACTGTTCTGAAAGTGAATCCAGACAAGGAAAAGGAGTAAGTGTATAAAGACATGTCAAACTGCTTGCTGATGACAGAAAGCCAACCTAGAAAATTAAAAACAAACAACCAAAACAACGTTAAGAGTTCAGAAAAGTGTTCAATTACAAAATAAACACCCAGAAACCAACTCATAAAATAACACTAACAAAAAAGATCTCATTCACATGACCAAAATATCAAGAATGTAGATAACACGTATGAAGAGATAAAATACTGGGATAAAAAGAGGAATTCTGTGTTCCCCTAATACCGTAATGGCATTAATTCTCTCTGAAGGAATTCCCATTAAAAACCCAATGCAGCAGAAGCAAGAAGAACTACAATCCTGCAGCCTATGGAACAAAAAACACATTCACAGAAAGACAGACGAGATGAAAAGGCAGAGGGCTACGTACCAGATGAAGGAACAAGATAAAACCCCAGAAAAACAACTAACTGAAGTGGAGATAGGCAACCTTACAGGAAAAGAATTCAGAAGATGCAAGAAATGTTTAACAAAGACTTAGAAGAATTAAAGAACAAATAAACAATACAATAACTTAACAATTATTGATGAACAATACAATAACTGAAATGAAAACTACACTAAAAGGAACCAATAGCAGAATAAGTGAGGCAGAAGAACAGATAAGTGACCTGGAAGACACAATGGTAAAACTCACTGCTCCAGAACAGAATAAAGAAAAAAGAATGAAAAGAAAAGAAGACAGCCTAAGAGACCTCTGGGACAACATTAAACACAGCAACATTCACATTATAGGGGTCCCAGAAGGAGAAGAGAGAGAGAAAGGACCTGAGAAAATATCTGAAGAGATTATAGTCGAAAACTTCCCTAACATGGGAAAGGAAATAGCCACCCAAGTCCAGGAAGCGCAAAGAGTCCCGTACAGGATAAACCCAAGGAGAAATATGCCGAGACACATAGTAATCAAATTGGCAAAAATTAAAGACAAAGAAAAACTACTGAAAGCAGCAATGGAAAAATGACAAATAACATACAAGGGAACTCCCATAAGGTTAAGAAGTGATTTCTCAGCAGGAACTCTACAAGCCAGAAGGGAGTGGCAGGACATATTTAAAGTGATGAAAGGGAAGAACCTACAACCAAGATTACTCTACCCAGGCAAGGATCTCATTCAGATTCGATGGAGAAATCAAAAGCTTTACAGACAAGCAAACACTAAGAGAATTCAGCACCACCAAACCAGCTCTACAACAAATGATAAAGGAACTTCTCTAAGTGGGAAACACAACAGAAGAAAAGGACCTAGAAAAACAAATCCAAAACAATTCAGAAAATGGTAATAGGAACATACATATCGATAATTACCTTAAACGTGAATGGATTAAATGCTCCAACCAAAAGACACAGGCTTGCTGAACGGATACAAAAACAAGACCCATATATATGCTGTCTACAAGAGACCCACTTCAGACCTAGGGACACATACAGACTGAAAGTGAGGGGATGGAACAAGATATTCCATGCAAATGGACATCAAAAGAAAGCTGGAGTAGCAATACTCATATCAGATAAAATGGACTTTAAAGAATGTTACAAGAGTCAAGGAAAGACACTACATAATGATCAAGGGATTAATCCAAGAAGAAGATATAACAATTATAAATAGATATGCACCCCACATAGGAGCACCTCAATACATAAGGCAACTGCTAATAGCTATAAAAGAGGAAATTGACAGTAACACAGTAATAGTGGGGGACTTTAACACCTCATTTACACCAATGGACAGATCATTCAAACAGAAAATTAATAAGGAAACACAAGCTTTAAATGACACAATAGACCAGATAGATTTAATTGATATTTATAGGACATTCCATCCAAAAACAACAGATTACACTTTCTTCTCAAGTGAGCACGGAACATTCTCCAGGATAGGTCACATCTTGGGTCACAAATAAAGCCTCATTAAATTTAAGAAAATTGAAATCATATCAAGCATCTTTTCTGACCACAACGCTATGAGATTAGAAATCAATTACAGGGGGAAAAAAGTAAAAAACACAAACACATGGAGACTAAACAATACGTTACTAAATAACCAAGAGATCACTGAAGAAATCAAAGAGGAAATCAAAAAATACCTAGAGACAAATGACAATGAAAACACGACAATCCAAAACCCATGGGATGCAGCAAAAGCAGTTCTAAGAGGGAAGTTTACAGCTACACAAGCCTACCTCATGAAACAAAAAAAATCTCAAACAATCCAACCTTACACCTAAAGGAACCAAAGAAAGAAGAACAAACAAAACCCAAAGTTAGCAGAAGGAAAGAAATCATAAAGATCAGAGCAGAAATAAATGAAATAGAAACAAAGAAAAGAACAGCAAAGATCAATAAAACTAAAAGCTGGTTCTTTGAGAAGATAAACAAAATTGATAAACCATTAGCCAGACTCATCAAGAAAAAGAGGGAGAGGACTCAAATCAATAAAATTAGAAATGAAAAAGGAGAAGTTACAACAGACACCGTAGAAATACAAAGCATCCTAAGAGACTACTAAAGCAACTGTATGCCAATAAAATGGGACAACCTGCAAGAAATGGACAAATTCTTAGAAAGGTATAACCTTCCAGAACTGAACCAGGAAGAAACAGAAAATATGAACAGACCAATCACAAGTAATGAAATTGAAACTGTGATTAAAAATCTTCCAACAAACAAAAGTCCAGGACCAGATGGCTTCACAGGTGAATTCTATCAAACATTTAGAGAAGAGCTAACACCCAACCTTCTCAAACTCTTCCAAAAAACTGCAGAGGAAGGAACACTCTCAAACTCATTCTATGAGGCCACCATCACCCTGATACCAAAACCAGACAAAGATACTACAAAAAAAAGAAAATTACAGACCAATATCACTGATGAATATAGATGCTAAAATCCTCAACAAAATACTAGCAAACAGAATCCAATAGCACATTAAAAGGATCATACACCATGATTAAGTGGGATTTATCCCAGGGATGCAAGGATTCTTCAATATACACAAATCAATCAATGTGATACACCATATTAACAAACTGAAGAATAAAAACCATATGATCATCTCAATAGATGCAGAAAAAGCTTTTGACAAAATTCAACACCCATTTATGATAAAAAAAAAAAAAACCCTCCAGAAAGTGGGCATAGAGGGAACCTACCTCAACATAATAAAGGCCATATACAACAAACCCACAGCAAACATCATTGTCAATGGTGAAAACCTGAAAGCATTTCCTCTAAGATCAGGAACGAGACAAGGATGTCCACTCTCACCACTATTATTCAACATAGTTTTGGAAGTCCTAGCCATGGCAATCAGAGAAGAAAAAAAAAATAAAAGGAATACAAATTGGAAAAGAAGAAGTAAAACTGTCACTGTTTGCAGATGACATGATACTACACATAGAGAATCCTAAAGATGCCACCAGAAAACTACTAGAGCTAATCAATGAATGTGGTAAAGCTGTAGGATACAAAATTAATGCACAGAAATCTCTTGCATTTCTATACACTAATGATGAAAAATCTGAAAGAGAAATTAAGGAACACTCCCATTTACCATTGCAACAAAAAGAATAAAATACCTAGGAGTAAACCTACCTAGGGAGACAAAAGGCCTGTAAGCAGAAATCTGTAAGACACTGATGAAAGAAATTAAAGATGATACCAACAGATGGAGAGATATACCATGTTCTTGGACTGGAAGAACCAATATTGTGAAAATGACTATACTACCCTAAGCAATCTACAGATTCAATGCAATCCCTATCAAACTACCAATGGCATTTTTTAGAGAACTAGAACAAAAAATCTTAAAATTTGTATAGAGACACAGAAGACCCCGTAGCCAAAGCAGCCTTGAGGGAAAAAAACGGAGCTGGAGGAATCAGACTCCCTGACTTCAGACTATACTACAAAGCTACAGTAATCAAGACAATATGGTACTGGCACAAAAACAGAAACATAGATCATTGGAACAAGATAGAAAGCCCAGAGATAAACCCACGCACCTATGGTCAACTAATCTATGACAAAGGAGGCAAAGATATACAATGGAGAAAAGACAGTCTCTTCAGTAAGTGGTGTTGGGAAAACTGGACAGCTACATGTAAAAGAATGAAATTAGAACACTGCCTAACACCACACACAAAAACTCAAAATGGATTAGAGACCTAAATGTAAGACTGGACACTATAAAACTCTTACAGGAAAACATAGGAAGAACACTCTTTGACATAAATCACAGCAAGATCTTTTTTGATCCACCTCCTGGAGTAACAGAAATAAAAAAAATAATAAACAAACGGCACCTAATGAAACTTAAAAGCTTTTGCACAGCAAAGAAAACCATAAAGACGAAGAACAGACAACCCTCAGAATGGGAGAAAATATTTGCAAACGAATCAACGGACAAAGGATTAATCTCCAAAATATATAAACAGCTCATGCAGCTCAATATTAAAAAAAACAAACAACCCAATCCAGAAATGGGCAGAAGACCTAAATAGACATTTCTCCAAAGAAGACAGATGGCCAAGAAGCACGTGAAAAGCTGCTCAACATCACTAATTATTAGAGAAATGCAAATCAAAACTACAATGAGGTATCTATCACCTCACACCTGTTAGGATGGGCATCATCAGAAAATGTACAAACAACAAATGCTGGGGAGGGTGTGGAGAAAAGGGAACCCTCTTGCACTGCTGGTGGGAATGTAAATTGATACAGCCACTATGAAGAACAGTAGGGAGGTTCCTTAAAAAACTAAAAACAGAATTACCATATGACCCAGCAATCCCACTACTGGGCATTTACCCAGAGAAAACCATAATTCAAAAAGACACATGCACCCCAATATTCACTGCTGCACTATTTACAATAGCCAGGTCATGGAAGCAACCTACATGCCCATCGACAGACGAATGGATAAAGAAGATGTGGTACATATGTACAATGGAATATTACTCAGCCATAAAAAGGAACAAAATTGGGCCATTTGTAGAGATGTGGATGGATCTAGAGACTGTCATACGGAGTGAAGTTAGAAAGAGAAAAATAAATATCGTATATTAACACATATATGTGGAACCTAGAAAAATGGTACAGATGAACTGGTTTGCAGGGCAGAAACTGAGACACAGATATAGAGAACAAACGTATGGACACCAAGGGGGGAAAGCAGCAGGGGTGGGGGTGGTGCTGGTGTGATGAACTGGGAGATTCGGACTGACATGTATACACAGATATGAATAAAATGGATGACTAATAAGAACCTGCTGTATAAAAAAATAAAATAAAATTCAAAAAGACAAAACAAAACAAGGCTTTGAATACATTTCACGGAAGAGAAAAGCACCAAAATAGGAAATATTCAAATCTGTCTAACTATTTGAAACGGTAATTATTTCACCCTCTAATTATGAAAATAAAGCACCATTAAAAAAAATTAACTTAGAAGTCTTAGTATATGTTGTGGTAATCAGAATGCAATGCAATGTGTTACTTTTATTGGCTCACAGACACTGCAACATCTGATAATTTGCCAAGAACAAAAATTAATTGAAATCCAGCATAATTTAAAGACATTCCAAAAATCTTAGTGCAAATCCAAGCTACATTTGTTTAATAAAAAAACAAAGAAACAAACAAGCAAAAAAACCCAAAAAACCAATTCAATGGTTATGGAGGAAGTCCACTCTGAAAGTGAGGTTCTATTCATCATTATCTGTTAATCAAAGAATATTAGTTTAGAGTATTTTAAAAAATTCTTTTGGCTTGAAGACAGTTTGTAAATAAAATATTAGGGCCTCTGCTTCTATTTACTTTATCTCAGCCTTTCAAAATTTATTTTGTATGTGTTTTATAATGCATATATAAAACACTCTCATAAAAGTCTAGAGGCTATTGTCCTAAGCACTGGGTGATTTCTGAGTACTGTGACACTAGAAAATAAGCTCCATGAGGGCAAGGACTTTTGTTCACCAATGAAACCCAGGTGTGCTGGAACACCGTGGGGACCCAAAATTGCTGAATAAATTTGCTTGGCAAATCCATCACCTCAAAATGATAGAGGGCAAGGTACTTGCTCAACAGCAAATATCACTGGGCAAGGATCCACTGAAGGCACAGTGAGCAACTAAGACAGAGAGAATGGCCTTTGTCTCCAACTTTGGCAGAACTACAGCATTATTGCTATCATCGGCAAATGGTTTATTTCCCAAACTAAACTCATTTGTCTTATTTTCCACGCAGTTTACTTCTGCATGTCAGAATGATTGTTTTAGACACTGGCATTGGGACCAAAGGGTCTTTAGTATGCTTTGTATGTCTCCCCCTTGTTTTAAACATTTATATGTACTACCTTCAAAAAGTACATCAGTTTTGGGGCACGAACAAGAAGAAACTACTGTCAACTGCAACAAAGAAGCCTTGCTACTTCACAGATATAAAAGAAAAGAATCCAGGAGGCCAACCTATACTTCAGAAAAATTTTATCACACCCTTAAATGTCATGACACCATAGCTAGCAAACTGCTGAAACAGAGAAAGGACACTATTTCTCCATGAGGTGATGTTGTTGGTAGGTTTTTGTTAAAAGCATCAAGGGCATGGCCAAAAACTATTTTCTTTTTCTTTCTTTTTTTTTTTTTTTTGTGGTACGCAGGCCTCTCACTGTTGTGGCCTCTCCCGTTGTGGAGCACAGGCTCCAAATACGCAGGCTCAGCGGCCATGGCTCACGGGCCCAGCCGCTCCATGGCATGTGGGATCTTTCCGGACCGGGGCACGAACCCGCGTCCCCTGCATCAGCAGGTGGACCTCCAACCACTGCGCCACCAGGGAAGCCCCAAAAACTATTTTCTTAAACTTAACAGTAATATACTGTTTTCTTTGCTTTCCCAATACCAACTCTTCAACTGTTCAGAAAATAATTTAGATTTATATGACTATTAATAAAGAATTGATTCAAATGTCAATATGAGAAACCCGCCAAATTCTTTTCCGGTATTTTGGTAATTCAGGCAGTCTGAGGAATAGACAAGAGAGAAATGGTACAGCCTAATAGTTAATTCTCACTAATAATACTTTCCTTTAAAAAAAAAAAAAGATCATGGAGGGCTTCCCTGGTGGCGCAGTGGTTGAGAGTCCGCCTGCCGATGCAGGGGACGCGGGTTTGTGCCCTGGTCCGGGAAGATCCCACATGCCACGGAGCGGCTGGGCCCGTGAGCCATGGCCACTGGGCCTGTGCGTCCGGGGCCTGTGCTCTGCAGCGGGAGAGGCCACAGCAGTGAGAGGCCCGCATACCGCAAAAAATCATGGCAAGGGACTTCCCTGGTGGCACAGTGGTTAAGAATCCACCTGCTAACGCAGGGGACATGGGTTCGAGCCCTGGTCTGGGAAGATCCCACATGACGCACAGCAACTAAGCCTGTGAGCCACAACTAGTGAGCCTGCGCTCTAGAGCCTGCGAGCCACAACTACTGAAGCCTACGCACCTAGAGCCCGTGCTCCACAACAGTAGAAGCCACCGCAATGAGAAGCCTGCACACCTCAACAGAGTGGCCCCCGCTCTCTG
Source organism: Mesoplodon bidens (assembly GCF_964165515.1). Taxonomy (NCBI): domain Eukaryota; kingdom Metazoa; phylum Chordata; class Mammalia; order Artiodactyla; family Ziphiidae; genus Mesoplodon; species Mesoplodon bidens. Next base: position 48,162,150 of record NC_138179.1, on the reverse strand, counting down.
CAACTAGAGAAAGCCCACGTGCAGCAACAAAGACCCAACACAGCCATAAATGAATGAATGATCATGGCAAAATTATATAGTCCAAATGCATACTATAACAAAAAAAAGCCAAGCAGTGAAAATCTACTGTCCAAATATTAATGGTTCCAACAATTATCTCCTCTCCCTTGTCCTCAGTTTTCTCACCAGCAAATATACTGTAATAGCATTATCTTAAGAAACATTCTCTTTCAGTCAAACAGGTTATTTCTCTGTTCTCCTTTACAGAAACACTCTTTGAAAGTGTTATCTATGATGGTTCCTTCAATTCCTTCCGTTCCATTCTCTCCTGAACCTGATCCAGTCAGAATTTCGCTCTTCTACCTCTAACAAAACTGCTTACAAAGGTCTCAAGCAACCCTGGCCCCACGAAATCCTACAGTCAATTCTTAGTCTTCACCTAACTTGATCCACCTGCAGCATCTAACACAGATGATCATTCCCTCCTTTCTGAAACATTTTCTTCACTTGACTTCCACATACCATACTCTCTTGGTTTTCCTTCTGCTTCACTGGTCACTCCTTCCCAGTTTCTTAACTTTCACATCTCCAAAGACTTGGAATAAAAAAATGCATCAAGGCTGAATTCCATCTGAGTTCCCCACCATTCCCTATTCCCTTCCTCTGCTGTATTTTTCTCCCCAGAACTTAACACTATAGAACATACCATATACTTCATTTTATTGCTTCATTTTCTGTCTCTACCCATTAGATTATTTCATGAGGGTAAGAATTTTTGTCTGTTTTGTTTAGTGTTGTATTCTCAGTGCATAGAACAGATCTAGCTTATTGTAGGAACTCAAAAAAAGATTTGTTGAATGAATGGATTAATAAAAATAAAAGTGTAAACAGCAAGAGTCATCTTGTACTAGTAACCTAGCAGCCAGATACCCCAATAAGCAAATTATATACATTTCAGTTAATCCTGAAACAACCCTATGAGATCTCTGAGGCACTGTGGGGTGGGGTGGGGTGTTAACATGCCCCCAACACAAACTACTAAGTGGCAGTGCCATGATTCAAACCCAAGTCTGTCCTCTTCAAAGTTAATGCTCTTAATCACTGCATGGTATTATTTTCACTGGAGTACTATTTCGTTGGTTTTGAACTACATCCAACCCTGCTATTTGAAGAGTCAGCAATCAAGTTTCCTGTAGTTGTAAAATAATCTCCATTTTGTCTGTGAAGACAAACATTCGTTTAGTATCATCAACTTAGAAATTTTAATGGAGATTCTTATTTAAAAGGAAAGCATTCCACATTGCCATTTTCAGCGATAACAGTATAAGTGAGAAGACACACCACTCTCCTTCAAAGTGCTGATGGCAGAACTTCCAACTTCCTCTCTCCCATTTCTATTAAAATCTCAAGCCAATGGTTTCCAAACCTGGCTGAAGAGTCACCTAGGAGCTTTTTGTTTTCTGAAAACAAGATTCCCAGGCCCAACTCCAGAGCAACGAAACCAGAATCTCTAGGAAACAGGGCTCAGGAACCTAGTATTTTTTAAAGCTCTGCAGGAAGCCTTGGTGGTTAGCCAAGTTTGGAAAACACTGGTTAAAAGAACCAAAGCTGGCAAGAAACTAGTACCTCTATCTGAGCATCTGGCTCACTGTTTAACAGTGACCAAGTCTCACTGGTACTGACCTTCTTGGAAAGAGGCACGATACTGTTGGGTCGAACAAGCCTCCGTTTCTTACAGCTCAGCACAGGACGTGTTCGGGCTGCCACACAGGTGCCATCAGTTGACGAAGAAACTAGATTCAGTCTTTGCTTTTTATGCAATTGTTCCTCAGCATCAGAGTTGTCACCTGGAATGTGGTCTGCCAAGACAGGCTGAAGACTACACAAGGGGAAGGAAGAATATTCACTTCTCAGAAGACATAAGGAAACAAAGCCTTTAATACTTGTTCAACCACCTCTACTTGCAAATGTTCACCGACACAAACATGTGTTCTAGAGCACACAGAGATCACCTCTTGATGCTGACGTCTGTTAATCTAAGTGGGTATGCAGCACCTGTACTTATTTTTAAGGTGCTCTTGGTGGATGCTACTCTACCATGTCTAAAAAATGCAGAAGTCAATAAGTGAACTCAGGTTCTAGTGATTAAGTTCTCTTCTACAACAAAAACATGAATTCTTAAAAGTCTAGAAAATTGCAACTGGTAAGAATATTTTTACTATATATTGAGAATCAGTTCTCCTGTGAAACTTGCCTATTAGGGATGTGTACTCATTGTTCACTTGCAGAAGGATTCCTCGATCCTTCATAAATACAGATTTACAGCCTTTAGGGATCTAATCTGTTCTACAGTAGAGGATTTTATGTAAATATTTCTGGAATTCTACCAAGACAGGACCAATCACAACGATTCATAATAACTTTAGGACTTTTAATTTTTCTCCATGCTGAGTCGATTTTAGGCCACAGTAAGTAACAGGAAAATACATTAGAAGGCTACTTAAAATATACTTGCTACAGTGGGAGGCATGCACAATATTATGAAGTGATAAGGTTTCTGCTTCTTTAAACCAGGGTTACTCCTGGCTAGGGATAACTAAGAGCCTCAAACCCATCTTTAACAAGCCTGCTGAGTATAAGAAGTATAAGAGTAGAAGAGATAAAACTTACGTATTAATAACTCCATTGACAGGTCTCAACGCTCCACATGATTTAGTAGACAATGACTCTGAAGGATGACCAGAGGCACCATGGTTTTCCAGTGGTTGAGAAACAGACTCAATCTTAATGAGAAGAAAAATGAAAATATATTATCAACATTTAACCAACAGCATCAGCCTGAAAAGCAGCACCATTTCAATTTAATGAAACACCTAAACTTTCTGATGACCAACTTGAAAAAAAACTCATTTACGGAACACATTTAAGTGTTTCTTGGATTTGTGTCTCCTGGGCTGCAGTCCTCACAAATCCCAAATAAATGCATTTTTGGGGCGTAAAAAAACCAAAACCAAAATCACTCACATGATTGAGGAAAAAAGAAAATAATTAAGAGAATCAGCTTTTGAGATTTTGCTTTGGCAAAATTTGGAGAATTTGCTTTGGAGGGAAGGGTTAGGAATTAAGATATTTAACAGACCAAAAGTAGTAAAGTGCCTACTGACAGGGAAATGACCTAATGACTCCATGGAAGAGAAGCACAGCAAAACAATTATATAGTACCAAGAGTCAAGTTTTCAACCCAAGGGTCAAGAAGGGTACATAAGTTCAGTAGGAAGACAACTAAGAGGAAATTTAAATGTAGTTAATATCTGCTTAACTTCGCAGTGTATGCTGGAAGCTTGTTTCCAGAAAACCATACTCTCTCTCACTCTCTCTCTCTCTATATTTCACCCCTGTGATAAAAGAAATATAAACAATTAATAAGATGACAATGAATAACTAATAATTACCTAATGCTATCAGGTAGTAACTTTGGACCATACAAATACAGTTGACCCTCAACCAACTTTTGGATTTGAAGTGCAGGGATCCATTTATACGTGGATATGTTTCAATAGTAAACACTAAAGTACTACACGGTCTGTGGCTGGTTGAATCTGCAGATGTGGAGGAACTGTGGATAGGGAGGGCTGACTATACATTATATGTGGATTAAATCCCATGTTGTTCAAGAGTCAATTGTATATGCTTAGAATATAAAGTGAAAAAAGGGAGGTAGGAAGAAAATTTGGAAAAGTTGGAATTTCACTATTTCAAAAGAAATTATATATTTACTAGGCTAAAAGGGGTAGGGGCAGCCATGAGATGTCAATCACATGGAGTGTCTGAGGTATTAGCAATAAAGCCACAGCTCAATTATCCCTCGGCTCTGGGAGTTGTTGGAATACCACAGAATGGCTGTGGTCTTTGTCTCCTCCTTACACTCAAACTGACTTTGGGGTGTTTTGACGTCCCCTTTCCTGTAACTGCTACCAGTACATATCAAAGCCAATATTTTGAGACTGAAATTCTATTTATCAGTATTGTTAATATTTCTTTTTTGATCTTTTTACCCCCAAGGAGAAAACACCAAAGGATCCGAAGACCTGAGAACAGTCTCAAGAAAGGACAATACATTGGGAAGCTAATTTTTAAAATTTAATACAAATTATCCAAAAAGTTAGATCAGGGTATACAAACAGACAAGACACATGAGTAAATTACAGTGAGTAAACACTGGGAAAGTGTTCTGTCTTCCTTGTTAGATACCCTGTACATTTACTGTTATATCTTGAACAATTATATTAGTCAACAACACCAAAATTATGGTAAATTTGGCTCATGTACTCATTGTCTTAAAAGCCACACTGATTTCCTCATGGAAAGTAATGTGTAAGAGTTATAAAGATGTTCATGTCTTCTGACAAAGTATTTTACTCATCCGTAAAACCTATCTTAAAGAAATAACTCAACAAAACATCCCCCCAAATCTTACACACAAGGCTAGTCACTGCAATGATATGGATCAATAACCTAAATACTCAACACTTGAGGCATAGTTATAAAATGTGGTACACCAAATCAGAATATTGAAGATAATCATAAAGGATATTTCCTATTCCTTTACCCAGAAGAATATTTAAATATAGAAAATAATAGGTAGAAATGATTTTGGAAAGGGGCTAAATTCAAAATATTTTTTTTTTAAGTTTATTTATTTATTTTTTTAATTAGTTTCTGCTTTATAACTAAAATATTTTTAATACAATTGTGGTGACTAAAAATATATGTACACAGATAATGACAAGGTAAAAATAGTGTTAAAGAGGCAGAATAGAGACTTCACCGGTGGCGCAGTGGTTAAGAATCTGCCTGCCAATGCAGGGGACATGGGTTCGAGCCCTGGTCTGGGAAGATGCCACATGCCGCGGAGCAACAAAGCCTGTGCACCACAACTACTGAGCCCACGCTCTAGAGCCCAGGAGCCACAACTACTGACCCCACGTGCCACAACTACTGAAACCCGCGTGCCTAGAGCCCATGCTCCACAACAACAGAAGCCACCACACTGCAACGAACAGTAGCCCCTGCTCGCCGCAACTAGAGAAAGCCGGCATGCAGCAACAATGACCCAGTGCAGCCAAAAAAAAAAGAGGCAGAATAGGACTATTCGAAGTTTTCTTTACATTTAGATAATATTTTTTTTTTTTTTTTTTTTTTTTTTTTTTTTTTTTTTTTCTTTTTGCGGTATGTGGGCCTCTCACTGCTGTGGCCTCTCCCGTTGCGGAGCACAGGCTCCGGACGCGCAGGCCCAGCGGCCATGGCTCACGGGCCCAGCCGCTCCGCGGCACGTGGGATCCTCCCAGACCGGGGCACGAACCCGTATCCCCTGCATCGGCAGGCGGACTCTCAACCACTGCGCCACCAGGGAGGCCCTAGATAATATTTTTAACATCAAAAAAAAAAACCAGATAAACCCAACACCCTCCTGAATGCTAGTGAGGATTTACCATTCAGGGAACACCTCAAAGAGCCCAAACAAATATTATGGTATGATAAAGGACAAAAAGATTTAAGATTCAGGTTGGTGTTAACTAGGAGATGTGTGACTCCAGCCATGTTACAGCTTTCCTAGATTTCTGAAGTTCTGGTTTGGATGAAAAAGTTTCCTTTCAACATGAAAACACTGTGACTATGAACTTTTTGGTGTTGATCTGAAGAACTTCTGTCAACTTTATATTCACTTAAAACAATAGGTTTTAGCATTAAATTATGACAGAGATCTGGTTTATATATCTACATGTTTTACAAGGTGCCACGTTTAAGCAATAGGTTGACTCTCATTTGATTAAGATTTATTTTCTAGGGATTATGGAGAACTAACCACCAGGATACCTGTCAAGACAAACTGTTGCCATTCTTTAACAAAATCTCATTTCAAAACAAGTTTACTTTTCTTAGCTAATAATCTATTCTTGCTTTTTCATGCCTACATATATATATATATATTTAAAGGCCATTATTCTTCAATGTGTATTTTATTATTTTTCTTAGAGGAACTTGGAACTTTCCTGGGGGTAATTCAGCCCCAAAATTAAAATAGAAGTCAACAGGCAAAAGGTTATTTAAGCCAGAAATGCTTGTCAGGATACAGAAGCACACAGCAATTAAGAGCATCAAAGCCAGAGAGGAAACGTGCTTGAATTCCAATCCCAACCATACAAGGAGGCACTGAATATTTAGAAGGATCTGCTTAAAAACCTTGGGATATCCTACATGTAATCACCCTGAGATCTAAAGCAGGGCACTGGGGCAACTAGGTTCATCATTCATTCTCAAATTCAAAGAGCTTAAAATATTAACCCCAATCCTCTAATAGTGTTTCATCTAGAAAAAGAAAAACACAACTCACAAACACACGTAATTTTACTTAGAGTTTCTTAAATGCATTCACACTGCCTTAAGAAAAAAGTGAACACTCCTTATCTTGCAGTCTAAAAGGTTGCAAAGACAGGGTAGAGAAACATTAACAAACACTTCACAAATATTAAATCCACACACTAATTTAAGCCCGATTGTTATTGCTGCAGTGGTTTACATCATTAATATTTTCAGGAAACTAAAGCATGACTCAGATATTTGCCATCCAATGGGAAACTGTAAACAGGAGTTGTTACAGAGCTTCTCTTGAGCTTTATGTGATGTTCAGATACACTCTGAGGGTACATGCATCCCACAGCCAGAAAAGAGTAGAAAAGCTGAAGTGAAGTGGTAGGTAGAGTGCTTCTGTAATCCCTCCTTTTTCTAAAGCAGAGCCCCAGGGATTACCTTTTGGGGAAATCTTAAGAGTTAAAGGTAGCAAGCAGGGTTACTGAAGTGATTTTTTTCCTTGACTGAAAGGGCCAGATGTATGGAATCACACAGCAGTGAGATTCTATTTGTTATTCTTATAAAGTAGGCATCTGTTTGATTCATTACTCCACCTTCTTGGCCAGATCAATTAAGTGTGACAAAGAGCCCTTAAAGAAAAACTAGATTAAATTAAGGTTTATGGGGGGGGGGGGAGTAGATTTTTCTGGGGTCTGAGAACCCATGTTCACTGAATTTGTTTTACTAAAAAGTAGAGAAAGTAAAGGGGTAAAAATCAAAAGGCACAACTTAAAAACACATAATAAAATAAATCTCTAGGTGTGTATGAAAGATACGTGTGTATGTATCTTTACTTTAGTCATTCAAGTAACGCCATGCTGTAACTGTTTGAAATACCATTTCCCTTAGATGCACCGTATTTGTTTGTCTAGAAAAATTAACAGTTCTGTTTTGGTTAGTTATTACCTTTCTGACAAACATTATCAAAATGGAAAGAAAAGGCTAACTGGATGTAAGGAATTCAACTTTCATTTCTGGGTCAAAATGCTCTCCATCTCAATGATACCCAGCACAGTCCTGCTTAAAATTACCAAAATATTGCTGGCCCATAAAGAGTATAACAGTCATTTCTATGAACTAGCACCACAGCCAAGAAACTGTGTTAAAGTGGAAGTGGAACTTTCTGAAAATTTCACTTCCACCAAGTTACTTACCTAGGCTTCAATTTCTGCATATGTAAAATGGGACTATGTGCCTCACTTTCCTATGTCTCTATATTGAGATCAAAATATAATCTATAATTATATTAAAACAACTTTGGGAGATTAGATTCGACATAAATACGCTACCATGGGTAAAACAGATAGCTAGTGGGAACCTGCTGTATAGCACAGGGAGCTCAGCTCGGTGCTCTGTGATGACCTATATGGGTGGGATGGCAGGGGGAGGGAGGTCCAAGAGAGAAGGGATATATATATACATATAGCTGATCCACTTCACTGTACAGCAGAAACTAACACAACACTGTAAAGCAATTATACTCCAATTAAAAAAAAGAAAGTTAAAAAGAAAACTTTGAATTATTCGTTTCTAAAAATGCAACCAGCATAATGTTGTTACAAGTCCAGAGACTACTAAACCTACGATCTGTATTTACCAACACTGCTGAAAATCTTTCTCTAGAATCTAGAGAAATACAGTAATTGCAAAAACAGCCTTATAAATTCTTACTGTTCAACTTATTTATCCACAGCCCAATTTATTTTAAAAGTCCTAACTGGTTAGTCAGTGTTTTTTAATACTGTGGATCAAACGTTCCCCAGCCAGTATCTAACCCTCTACTCTCTATCTCAAAACCCTCATGGGGGCCAATGCACCATTCATTGTCCCTGATGACTGCAAAACTTCAAGGAAAAGAACACTGTTCCCATGTAACCAATGGTAGGAAGACTATACCTTGAATGTTTAAAAAGAAAAAGCAATAGCTTACATTTCTGTATGCTTTACTTCTGGGAAAGCATTAGTCCTTCACTTAATAGTTCACTTGTTAACTCCATCAATTCCACAAAGTAAGGAAAGGTAAAAGAATGAGGCTTGGAACTTCCCTGGTGGTGCAGTGCTTAAGAATTCGCCTGCCAATGCAGGGGACATGGGTTCGATCCCTGATCCAGGAAGATCCTACATGCCACGGAGCAATTAAGCCCGCGCGCCCTAGAGCCTGCACACCGCAACTACTGAAGCCCGTGCACCTAGAGCCCGTGCTCTGCAACAACAGAAGCCACTGCAATGAGAAGCCCACACGCAGCAACGAAGACCCAATGCAGACCAAAGAAATTTTAAAAAGTGAGGCTTATTTTGCAAATAAAAGCAAACACAAATAATGACGTCATTTGTCAAAAGCCACAGAAGCAATGTTTTTGCTAAAACAAACAAAAAACCCCCTCAATTTCAAATCTAGTCTTTTGAAGAATATTTACCCAGTAGTTAAGGAGATGTAAGAAAATACACATGTATCTGCTCATTTGTGCAACAGAAATATAGAAAGGAAGGATAATGCAAAAACTAATAAAATTGGCTACCTACAGGAGGTGGGAACACAATGGAAAGAAGGTGGAAATAGGAACAGGGCTCGAGCCTTTTGTACAGCTTTAATTCTTAGCACAGTAGTAATGTATTGCATACTCAAAAAATAATAAATATCAACTACTGTGTGCGTGGGCAACAAGAAGTGGAATACTATAGTAACAAAAGAACGTAACTGTATTACAAAATAATTGCACAGTCACACTGAAAGGCGAACTAACCTAAGTACAACTTCGGGGAAATAGTATTTTGACTGTTTATTATAGTGCTAACACACTGTATACAATATTGTACTCTGGTTAGTAAAGATACTTCTCACAGGAGTATGAGCTGGCAATTATGAAACTACTTTATATGGTACTAGGATTGAACAAATAAGTATCAATAAGGAAAGAGGAAGGCTGTGGTGTTAGACTGGTACTAGTATAAACTCATGGTTTTTAGTGTATAACAGATGGGTAGATAACAAAATATATGTGTGTATGCATGTAGCAGCATACATATATATATATTTACTAGCTTTGTTGAGAAGTCCTAGATAGAAGCAATGACACCAAGTAGCAATGAGCACTAGTACCCAGATCTTGGTTTCAAAACCCTGTTCTCCAATAAAAAGAAGCAGGGCTAGAACAGGTAAAATACAAGATGAGCCTGGAACACTGTGGGATGCCAGAAAGTGAGTGCTCAAAAAACAAGTGGTGGGGGGGCATGTTGAAAGGACACAGACACCAATCTGAAAGAGGTCCCAATGCCAAAAGTTGAGACAACTGCAACTGAATAACTACCAATAGTAGTAGATTATAATCCATAACATAAAATTAATATCCATAAAACCATCCTGAAATAAATAACCGATTGATGGACGAAATAAATGGGGGAGAAAAGACAGCTCCTCCTAACAGAATTCCAATGAACAAATGTAGAAAACAGAAAATCACCATTTAGTAAACACCACAGCAATAATTACTGCAGTAATTTTGCAGGAAAAATCCACCAGTAGATGACAAAACTGTGGATTAAAGTATAACGAGCAACAGAAAAATGCATAGTATCCCCCCCATGAGATAGTCATTCATTACAAAGGGAAAAATACTAACTTTACAGTGGAGAAACCCGGCAGGCATCACATTAACCAAGTGAAAAAGCTATCACCATCATCTTGTACCCCTAATATGGTATACTGAGAAGGGCACAGTATCACTTCTGTGGAATTACTGCAAAAAATGCATAACCTTTAACGAAAAACATCTGGCAACTCCATTCTGAGGAACATTACACATAATAACTTACCAATACTCTTGTGTCAAGGTCATGAAAGACAAAAACTGAGGTGCTCTCACACACTGGAAGAGACTTTAAAGAGATATGACAACTATATGGACTGTGGAACTCTGGACCAAAAAAAGGCGGCATAAATGAGAAAATAAGTGAAACTGGAATAAAATCTGTAGTCTGTATCAATGTTACTTCCTAGTTTTGACACTGAACAATGGTTATGCAAGGTGTTAACACTAGGGGACGCGGGGGAAGGCTATGTGGGGACTCTTGTGTACTGCTTTTGCAACTCTTCTGTTAAGTCTAAAATCAAATTTCATTCATACACAAATCTAGGAGTTTTCCTTAGATCAAATTACTTAAAACAAGAAATGTTAATACTCATAAAAGCCCGTGACCTTTTGAGAAAAGTAAAAATATGAAAGAAATAAATTAAAAGTGGTCTTGGAATTCAGAAGGAAAAGAAATTAATTTTGGTGTTCAGAGAAATAGGAAAAGGGAAGGAATCATGAAGAGGGATTTGAGCTAGGCTCTAAGGAAACAGAAGATAACAAAAAACAACAGCTTTATCCTCATTACAGAATTAAAGGGGGTAACTCAAACACCATTTTCAACATCTCTGTGAGTTAAACCTCTAGTCCGACCTTTCCATTTTATAGTGGCCCAGAAAGGTTACCTTACTTATCAAAGTTATCAGAGCCACATGGTCTCCTAATTCCCAGGAATATTCCATAATGTCACACTTGCTCTGGCTGTGCTGTCTTGAGAGTTAGAAGCTGCTTTTAAATTTTAAAGTCAGCTACATAACTGCATGAGGGGCCCTGTGGTACCCTATTCGGGAATTCAGAGCTTAAAATGCCAGAGGTGATAGAAGGGGATACAACCCCTTCCTTCAGCCAATGCAAGGATCCTTATTATAGAGAATAAACTATGCTGAAGCTACACCCCAAATTCTCACTCATTTTCCCTTTTCTGTCTTTTATACTTACCAATTTATCATTCCCATGATCTGTCTTCACCTCAGAACTAAGTGGAAGAAATAAGTCTGTTGTGTGCTCTGGGGGAGGCGCCTCTCCAAGAACTATCAACCCCTGCAGGAGAGAGAGAAAAACAGCTTAAGTGGTGTAAGTTACAAATTTAATTTAATAGTTAATATCAAGAGTTAGGGGCAGGGTGGGTCTGGTTTACCAGAGGCCTTTTCCTTTATCCTATGGTTCTGAAACAAAATATACCACCAGCAGCTTTGCTCTTCCAAGAGTGATTTCAACAAAAGGCCCTAGCAGTAGCCATGAATACAGCCTATAAGACTCAAACCCAAGCTTCCCCTTTCTTCCACTTGAATGTATGGACCTACATGGCTTGTAGCATCTTTTATTCACATCTTCCAGATCTGGGATCTTTATCAGAGTATGGTATTTTACACTATATCACCAACCAGACTATACCATATTAACAATAGCAATGCAGTTTTTCTACTTAATTTGATCAAAAATGTGGCTTAAGGATGACCAAACTAGAAGTACTACAATTATAAATGATGAGCTAAACCAACTATCTCTGAGCAACCACAACCACCGGGTGAAACAAAGGTGGAACAGTCTCTACGGTCAGTATCTTAGAAACCAAAAACTTAAAACTGTTCCAAAGACACCTGTTTCTCACAAGCATAAGCATTACTCCAGATTAGGTTCCTGCTTGACAATTTCAAGCTCAGATTTTACATTCATCCCAGAAAATAAAAAATGTAAAAAGAAATTTTAAATGACTCCATAAATCCTCTCCGTAGCCAACATGGGCCCAGCTTGGTGAAGGCAGAAGTTAGCTTACTATGAAAAATAAACAAAAACCACAGACATGAATCTCCCATGAACTCAAGTAGAGGTGACCAAAATCCAGTTATGACACTGTGTAACAGAAAGACTGGGATGCAAGTGCTCTTTGGTTCTCTTTCTCTGGTCTAGAAAATAAGATCTGACTGATAAGAAGCTCTTAATGGAAATTTTGTATTATAATCACTTGGGGGAAACCTTATCAAACTATACCTGCCCAAGTCCAACATCAAATCTACTCAGAATCTCTGAGGTGGGGAGCTGGGTATTCTGTTTTTAAAAAGCTTCCCTGGTAAGTCTTAATGCAAGCTCTAAATTGAAAAATACTAGACTGAATCATCTTGACTCAGCATCAGAATCCTCCAGAGAACATCCTAAAATATATCAACAGATTTCAGGGCCTAAAGACTTTGACTATCAATTTGAGCTCCCTAGGCCATTATGACATAGGCTCTTGTGAGCCAATGAACCAGATGATCCTGTCCCTGGGGTTATTTCTAAGACAAAAATCTCCATGAAATAGGAGATGTAAGAGATTGGGGGTCCAGTGGCAGTTAAGAAGGAACAACGGAATTTTACCTCAGTTTAAAAGGGAAGAAAAACAGGACCTCCCCCCGCCCCTCCCCCATAAGAGAAACAACAAGTTACCTATTCTGGAATAAGACTATACCTAGGCTATGTAGAAAATGAAGCAGAGACTCTGCAGAAAGAGGGAGAGGTTATTAAGAAAGCAAGAAACATTTGCCCTAGCTTTCAAAATGGGGTTTCTCTGGCTAAAAGAACTTTTTTTTTTTTTTTTTGCAGCACACGGGCCTCTCACTGTTGTGGCCTCTCCCATTGCGGAGCACAGGCTCCGGACGCGCAGGCTCAGCGGCCATGGCTCACGGGCCCAAACGCTCCGCGGCATGTGGGATCTTCCCGGACCAGGGCACGAACCTATGTCCCCTGCATCGGCAGGCGGACTCTCAACCACTGCGCCACCAGGGAAGCCCTGGCTAAAAGAACTTCTGCAAAATATTTTCCTGTTTCAATCAGAAGCATAAAACAGACCTCACAAACTTTTCCATTTCAAAGTAAAAACTGTTTGTAAAAAGCAGCTATTTTGTACAACATTCCCTTCTCAGAATATTGCATTCAACATCTTCTCTGCTTAAGAGCCTAAACCACCTCCCCATCTCCTATATAAAGCTAGCCCAAACTCATCTTGGCAAAGTCCATAATCCATCCCTATCTTATTTATCTATTTCCAACCACTTTCTCCAAATATTGTTACACTAACCGCATTATCCCCTAGAAAATGTCTGAATATATATGAAGTTGTTGTTGAGAGCTGGGGGTTATTACAAAGTAGTAGGTAAAGAAATGCAACTAAAGGTTACAATACTACCCACTACCTGTTCTTATGTCTTTGTTTATATTGATTCTGCCCTTTTCTTACATTTATCTATCCAAAAGGTTATGCTTCAAAAAGCTTGTCAAGGCCAAGTCCCACTTCCTTCCAAGAAAATGTCCCTGGTTAACTGAGCCCCTTATTTTCTTTATCCACATTGCCAGACTTCCTAAAGCATCGTGATTTTATCTTACATTCTGTATATTTAAATCTCATTTCCAGAGCAGAACCTTAGGCTAAATTATTTATTTTATTTATTGTTGCCTCAATTTGTCGTTTAAATGTTAACTAATGGTAAGATCCTTGAGGACTTAGACAAAATACAAATATATTTGAGTCTCCCATATTCCCTAGCAGAGTTATACACCAAGAAAGGAAATGCATAATAATTATTTTTTGACTTTGATGTTAAAAACTTTTTGCCCTTGAACGAGAAAATATTAAGTTTATATTAATTATAGCTAGGAGCCTAAATAAATCCAACTATTAGGTATAAAGTTACTCCCTCCATTTTTCTTAGGTGAGAAGGTAGGTCAGGATAAAACAGCCCATATTTTCCAAAGGGAAATTTTTCTCCTTAAAACTACCAAATAATTTCTAAAAAACACCTGAGAGACTACAAAGACACCCTCCTGTGAAAGCTTTAAAAGACCTAGTAGGGACCATTTATTCCCCATCATTTTATAGACCCAGGGAGGATGCAGGTCGAAGGTCATGTCAATAGGCCCATCTGTGGCAGAACCAGGGATAAAAGCTGGGTTAGTTAGACCCAGCTAATCTCTGTTTTGGCTTCCATTCATTCAAATCAAGCCATCGTGTCTCCATTCATCAAACATTTTTTAGGTGCTGGGGGTACAGGAAAGAAAGAAGACATATCCTTCTTCCTACTCCTATCCAAACTCATCCCTCAAAGTGCTTACAATTCTAATACTGGGACAAAGACAGAATATCAACAGTATGAGTAAAATTTATGTTGCACATTAGAAAGTGTTAAATGCTAAAAAACTAAAGGACAGTGAGAGGATAATAAAGTGAGAGCAGGCACTCTTTCATATTAGGCGGTCAGGGTAAAAATGCACCAAGAAGGTGGTGTCTGAGCAAATATTGGAAAGAAACTTGGGAACAAACTTCGGGAATATCTGCAGGAAGAGCTAATGCAACAGTTTCAAGGTTCGAGCCAGCTTGATAACTTTAAGAACTGTAAGGAATTTGGTATGGCTGAAGGAAAATGAATGAGTGGAGTCTGAGGCAGAAGCTCAAGGCAGAGGAGGTAAGTGGGGGTGCAGGGCCTTGTAACTCCCTGTCTTTCAGCTTTTATGTCCAGATGGTAAATCACTGGAGAGTTTCAAGCAGAAGGGAGCAATGATCTGACTTATGGTTTAAAAGGATCAATTTGCTATTGTGTTGACATGTGGATGAGTGGATAGTAAATAGAGGAGCAGAAAGAACTGCTGTTGGACCAAAGTGGTTGGATTCTGGATATATATATATATATATATATATATATATATATATATATATATATAAAAATATACATATATATGAAGACAGAATCAATCAGTTATGCAAATATGCTTCTTGGGATGTGAGGGAAGAGAGTAGTCAGAGAGTCAGTAAAGGTTTCTGGCCTCGGCAACAATAGAGCTCCTATTAATCTGTTGAAAGGTGTTTTCAATGTGCATTAGTTTTAATCAAATCTATTTTTGCAAATATTTACTCAAGTGCTATGCTGATTCATATGCTACCATTCACCCATGCATTCTTGCCCTGACCCCCAAAACTCTGTTCGTTAATTATAGCATACAAAACCAACCATTAAATCCTTTATACTGTACCTCATACCAAAAAGGATGAAAGCAACTAAAAGGAAGATGAGCAAATAAAAAGCATACAAACAGCTAAAATCTGTTCGTTCAGCTGACATTTATTGAGTGTCTACCACATGCTGGGTGGTGTGAAACCCTAAGAATAAGAAGATAAATAAAATACATTCCACTCATAAGGAGCTTGCTACCTTCGTCTACCTCAGACAGAGAGGCAGGCGAAGTATTACAATGGCAGTGCTATAACAGAAGTTTAGAGAAGATGACATGGGAGCAGAAAAGAGGCGGAGCTTAAGGAAGAGACTGATGGAAGTAAGGCTTTACGGAGAGGTCTACAGGATTACTTTAATTTTCCTAAAATATACTTAATAAATATAGTCAATAATCACGAAAGGAAAGGTCATTATTAGCAAAGGAAACTCCATGAAGTTCCACTCCACACTTGTCATCACAACCCCAAGCTGGGATTCCCTAGCATTCGGGGTTTATACTGGGTCAACATTACATGGCTGTGACATTAGCCACAAGCAGCAATAACCTCAAGGCTACTGCACTCTAAGGCCAAGGTAAAAAGGCCAGGAGAGTCTCCCCACCCTTCACTATCACTTCCTAAAGTCAGAACCAGGACCATGCCTGGACTGTCCAGGCCTAGAGAACTAAACACTAGAGAACACAGGACTACCAGAAATTGGGAAGGGTCACAGTTGCATGAAGTCGTAACATATCCTTATAAATTATTCCTCTCTGGAAATACAAATCTGTCCTACATTTAAAAAAGGAAAAAAAAATGAAGTAAAACTAAAAAAGGCAGAAATGGTAGAAGAAACTGTGCTAAGCCTGATTATAAAACAGGGCCAAAGCAAGCAAGCAAAAAGGAAAGAAAAGAAAAAACTAAGTTGTACACTTGGGTCAACTGCTTTCCCTTTACCAATTTCAGGTAACACATGGAGTCAAAGTACAAGGGGGGAAAAAAACAACCACCACCTCTTCATCTGTAAAACAAAATTAAGATGCAATTTCACATACTCACTTTCCTACTTCATTCTAAAGAGGTCAAGCTTTCCTACCCATCTTAAGATAAATCCGTGACCTCACTGTAAACCAGCACCACAAGATGGTCCTGGGCTACCTAGACTAGACATGGCTGTCCATAATGCCTTATAACTCTATGAAGATGGAAACTTCAACTGTTTTACATCAGTTCTGAAGACAGGTATTCTAGGTTACTGCTATTCCCACTCAGCAGCTTTTCTATCCAGAAGTTTCACTGTTCTTCCATCTCTCATTCCCAGTAACATTTCCATCCTTAGTTTGCAGGTGCTGTGCAATCTGACAGATCAGTCAAAAGAAGGGATAAAAAAATAAAATAATGTTTTGTACTAGACATGGGTGTTGAAGACTGTGTGTTAAGAGAAAGAAGTCTCCTTTAGCAACAGAACCCTCTTGGTCCCTGGTGCCTTCCCCCTCAGTTTTATTTACCAGGTGTGAAATTTCAATAAATATGCTCAAGAGAAATGATGAAAAGGATACAACAGCAGAATATGTTAGAAAGAAAATGCTTTGGGGTCAGATAAATAGCCCTGAGTTCAAATTTAGCTCTGCTTCTTACAAGCCTGTAAGCTGTTGCTTTGTGCATTAAGTAACACACATGAATATACCTGTATACAGTCCACACTCAAGGTTCAGACACTGTTTTCCTTTCTCATTCTAAGACATGGGAGCATCTTTTTTAAAAAAGCTGACTGAATATGAAAGTTAAAACACAACAGTGTTCCAGATGGTATGTCTTAGTTTAACTGAAATCACTTCTTAGTGGCACATCACAATGGTGCAGCTTACAATCAACAGCGTCTTTGAGTCTATGAAATACAGTAGTTTTATAATGAGGAACTAATAGAACATAAACACATATATAAACACACAGTACATATAACTTTATATATATATATATATATATATAAAATAGATAAAGCAACAAATATGACTGACTACCATTCTAATAATCTCAGTTGTTACTAAGAGACTCTAGTTCTCAAATATGAAAATTCTCTCTTAACTACTGGCTATAAAATACCAGACACTGAAGAGGTGTCCATGACAGAGGAAGACCGTTTTTCTCCTCATGATAGGCATATCCAGTCATCACCCAGATATTCTTTATCAACATTCCAGCTCATATTCTACAAATATCACTTAATTTTCTTTGTGAAAAAGAGCTAAGCATAATGTTTACCATCCTTGGTGAATATTTTTAGATTTAATTCCTCATTTGCGCTAGCTAATTTTTAAAGTTAGGATTTAATGTGTTCCCTATCCTAAAGGAACAAATTATTATTATTTTTTTTTAAGGTAAGTCCTCTGGACTTTGCCCTCAATTATAGTATGTTCTACTGAACTTCTGGAGAATTACATATAAGCCCATTTGGGGAAGAAGCTCAAAGAACGCTTCAGTGAAATGTCTGGAATAAAAGCTTACATAATATATACGGGAGGCTGCAGGACTTTTACTTCAAACTCTTACCCTCTTGTTCATCTTGTCAATTAGTCATCCTTTAACTCTTGGTCTACTAATTAGTTTAATGTATGCAGTTCACGGTACATAGCAATTTTCTTAAGGCTTTGACCAGCACTAAGGCAGGACAAAAACATTGTGACACTTATTTCTAGGAGCAGTAGATGCTTCATCTAGACCCACATGTTCAGTCAGGGAGGTCACTGCATCAAGCTAACACAATAAGTACCTTGCAAGAACATAAGCACCAAGAAAGGAGGATTTTTATTTACTGTGACCCCACTAAGGAGAACAGTGCTGGTACACAGCAGTCACTCAACTATTTACCGAATGGATTTCTTTTCCATGTACATTTCCCCCCCCAATCAAACTTCAAATAAGCAGAGGACACTGTATAGAAAAACTATACAAGTATCACTGTTAAAGATAAAAGCTGTATCGTTAAGAGTCAGTCCACTGCAAGCAGGAGAACAAAGGAAAATGAAATCACCAGTGTCTAATCTTGCCTGAATGATCTTTCTTAAAAAAAAAACTTTATTTTTCCTCAAGAAAGCAAGGGAAGCTTAGCAGTAAAACAGAAACGCATCTAAGTAAAAAAATAAGATGAAAATACTGTCATCACCACTTTTCCATAAATATAACAAATATGCAGGTATGGTCAATGGCTTACATTAAATAGTGCCTTTTTTTTTAAATGTTCCCTGTTAGCCCAGATATTCAAACTGTTTTGTTCTAAACCCATGAGCTAATCTAACATTATATTCTAACAGTGTTGTCTGCATTATGCTAAGTAACACCAGGCTCTTAAACAAATTAAACTGCTATATCAGATCATATTAAACCATTCTCTCTGACATAGTTAAGAGTTACTGAGGGATGGGGAAAGGGGGATAATGATAGTTTTTAGCTGAGCTGAAAAAGACCAGACACTTATCCCTTACCTTATTAGCACGTATCTGTTTGTAAATATCTGTTTGCTGCCGAATTCGATATTCCAAGTCAGAAACATGAGCCTGAAGCCAGTTCCAGCGGCTGACAATAGCTGCTCGGTCTGCAGCCCATCTCCATTCTGACCTGCGCCTCCTAAAAGGAAATAAACTGAGTGAAATCCAAGAGTAGCAGCAACATTTATACTAAATGGGAGTGGGATGGTTTTAACGTCTAAATGCCCTTATACAGACCACTCTAGTGTCAAGAACAACTTAAGACTATATGTATGTGTATGTTAAGTATGTCACAGGACACACGTGGATAAAACTCTTCACATAGATACTTTCCAAATTAACTAGCTGAAACTGCCTTCTAAGTATCCTGATCCTGTCTGTGGCAAACAGTTTTTCTGAATTGCTTTAATTTCTCAGGAGATAGAAATATCTTCTACTTTAAGACATATAAAGAATAAAGATTACGTATCTACATAGAAAATCCAAGACAGCACAAATTATAAAGCTAACCAAGAATTCAGCAAAGCTGCCGAGTAAAGATCAACATACCAAAATTAATAGTGTTTCCAAGTGCCAACAAGTAGAAAAGACTCTTTTTTTTTTAACTATTTACAACACTAACAAATGCTAATATTATACACAAAAGATCTTTGCAGAGAAAATAATAAAACCAAAAGACCTACATAAATGGTGAGACAGATTTTTTAAGATGGCAATTTTCATTTCTACCTACAAATTCAAATAAGCTCCAATCAAATCTCCCATGGGGTTTTTTGTTTGTTTGACTGAGCTGCACGGCTTATGGGATCTTAGTTCCCCAACCAGGGACTGAACCCGGGCCCTCCGCAGTGAGAGCGCGCAGTCCTAACCACTGGGCTGCCAGGGAATTCCTCCACCACAGGGTTGTTACTGGAAACTTACAAACATCCAAAAATCCACAATGGTGGAGGGGAGGAACAACACTAGAGAAATTCTAAAGAAAGTATGGTGAAAACTCACACTACAGACTTAGGGTAAAGCTATGGTGATTAAGGCAGTCTAGAAAGACAAAAAGACCAGTGGGACAGAATACACAACTCCCAAACTTAGAACTGGATATCTAAAAGAGATGGGCATTCAGAGCGGCGAGGAAAGACTGAATTATTCAATAAATGGCACTGAGATGCCAGTTCTTTACATGAAAAAAGTAAAATTACTTCCTTTCTTTATGATATAATTCACTATTTTTGGAATTCCTAAATCTGAAGAGTCAAACTTAAATAAGATTATCTTTGGAACTTCGGGGCAGGGAAGGATTTCCTAAATAAGACACACAAAACTTTTAGCTAATTTTCAACATACTGCAAAAGATTTAATAAAGTTAAAGGCAAGCTACTAGTTGGTAAAGATATCTGTAACACATAAAACTAAAACTAACACATCAGAATATATAACAGAACTCCACCGAAGAGGTTTAAGAAGAAAATAATCTAACAAAAGATGAATAAATTAAAAATTCACATACGAGAGATCCAAATGGCCAATGAATACATAAAAATATGCCAGGTCTTGTTAGATTTTTGGTTAAAACATTAGTAGGTCAAATACTAAGAAGTCATTTCAAACCCAGATTGGAAAAACCAAGTGTTAGTGAGATGTGGAAAACAGTAATTCATACATTTCCAACAATAATAAAAACTGGCACCACCACTTTTCAAGAGTAATCTGGGGCTTCCCTGGTGGCACAGTGGTTAAGAGTCCGCCTGCGGATGCAGGGGACACGGGTTCGTGCGCCGGTCTGGGAAGATCCCACATGCCGTGGAGCGGCTGGGCCCGTGAGCCATGGCCGCTGAGCCTGCGCGTCCGGAGCCTGTGCTCCACAATGGGAGAGGCCAGAGCAGTGAGAGGCCCGCGTAATGGAAAAAAAAAAAGAGTAATCTGGAAATACTTGGCTAGGTGGAAAATGTGTATACTTAGTCATCATGAAATTCTATTTCTGAGAATATAACTTGCACATCTGCATGAAGAAACAGGTTCACTGCACTAGTTGGTAATAACTAAAAATTAGTTACAATTTAATTTGCTAAAGTAGGGAAATAGATACACTATAATTTACTGGATTTTTCTATAGCAGTAGAAACAAATTAACCAGAACTATCTGTATCAACATGACAATATCTCAGAAGACAATGTTGAATGGAAAAACATAAAAACTAATAATAAGCTAAACAAAGTAAGTACTACTATAGATATACACAAGTAGTAAAGGAATTTAATGGAGTATTGTTTATCAATTTAATTATTACTGTATGTCTCAACACGACTAAATCTCAACAATGTGGAATGGAAAAACTATATAAAAACTTTTAAAAACCCCAAAAAACAATAATAAGAATTATGGGGACTTCCCTGGTGGCGCAGTGGTTAAGAATCCGCCTGCCAATGCAGGAGACATGGGTTCAAGCCCTGGTCCAGGAAGATCCCACATGCAGCGGAGGAACTAAGCCCGTGCACCACAACTACTGAGCCTATGCTCTAGAGCCCCTGAGCCACAACTACTGAGCCTGTGAGCCACAACTACTGAAGCCCGCACGCCTACAGCCCGTGCTCCGCAACAAGAGAAGCTACCACGATAAGAAGCCTGGGCACCGCAATGAAGAGTAGCCCCCACTCGCCACAGCTAGAGAAAGCCCATGCACAGCAACAAAGACCCAACGCAGCCAAAAATAAATATACAATCAATATATATATATATATATATATATATATAAAGAACTACTACCAATACGTAAATAGTAAACGCATAAAACTGATAAACAACAAATTCAGGATCAGAGTCCTCCTTAACTCTGGGAAGGGAAATAAAGAAGTTAGATTTTAGGGGCTTCCCCGGTGCCGCAGTAGTTAAGAATCCACCCGCCAATGCAGAGGACACGGGTTCAAGCCCTGGTCCGGGAAGATCCCACATGCTGCTGAGCAACTAAGCCTGTGCACCACAACTACCGAGCCTGTGCTCTAGAGCCCACGAGCCACAACTACTGAGCCCACGCACTGCATCTACTGAAGCCCGCGTGCTCTAGAGCCCACAGTCCGCAAAAAAAGAGAAGCCACGGCAATGAGAAGCCCACACACCGCAACAATGAGTAGCCCCCGCTTGCTGCAGCTAGAGAAAGCCTGCACGCAGCAACGAAGACCCAACATAGCCAAAATAATAAATAAATTAATTAATTAAAGAAAAGTTAGATTTTAGCTCTAACTGTAATGTAATGTTCAACTGCTCTTTTAAAACTAAAAGTCTGATAGAAAATGGCAACTTTAATATTAGAGGTGGTAACTGGCATCTGGTATAGTCTGTAGCCAAAATATCTTATGATCTTCCACAAAATTCTATTCCAAGAGAGAAGAAGTAGTCATACTGCCCTTAGCCCCATCTCCAATCAGGTTCTACATATTCAGTAACAAACATTTTAAGTGACTGTATGTGAAGTTTAACATAGTCCACTGATAGGGTGAAATACATTATAATAAAAGAGAACAAATCTAACCATAGAATTAGAAATGAATTAATACTTAATCATACCATAATAACTAAGATCAAGGATAGCAACAGTATTTTACTAACTTCAATACAGTCCAAATATAAGCCATTGAAGCCAATCATTGTGATAAAGTATTATCCAATTATTTCTCTTTAGAAACAAGGCATATAGTTCCCTAACCTTGATGGAAAAAGCACAAGATATAAAGATACTTTCTTTTTAAAGTACAATTATCTGGTTCAATATTGGCTGCAGGTCTAGTACCAGCCCAAATTCAGGAAAGAACCTCAAGAGGTCAGGAATAACCTCTGGATCATTCTTGAACTATAAAAATGTCCCCCTTTTTCTAAAAGAGGTAAAGCTAGTTAACCCTCATATTCCATTTCCAACTTTCATCACTCTTCAAGGTTCACAACCTTCCTATCTTGTAAAATCTCTTGGTTTTACAGGTTCATTTCATTTCTGAAGCTACCACAGCACCAAGTCCCCATCTACCACCAATGGGCTACTCCAATAACTCCTTAACTACCCACTCCTAACATAAATCACATATTACTTCTCCTCAATAAAATCTCCTCAAACCTTATTTCTTCCTGTCACTCTTATGTGTAAGGAATCACACAGCTTCTCTGCTTCTTTACAAATCCTAAGTCTTCAAGGAAACAAAGTAGAAGGGGAGTCAAATATCAGAAAAGGCAGCAATTCGAAGCCAAAAAGTGATTAATAAAATTAACACAACATCCATTTAATGACAGTTTATTCCCAGACAAATCTGTTTGAACAACTGACAGTGGCTAGCCAAAATAATACTCTAATGCTGAAAACCAAAGCAAGGGAAAGATGATTTCTTGGCCAATTTACAGCACTTCCTCCTTAGTCACCCTTGGTGGACAAAGAATCCTGGCAGTCTCTCCCAATGATCCTGAACTTAGCTCATAAGCCTTCTCATGAAAGTGTTCCAGGACATCAAGCACTCTGAATTGGCAGGAAAGATGAAACTTATTTGTTATTTCTGCATTTCGACACATCTTAACCGAAAGAATTTTTTCTCTTTTTCTTTCTTGTCTGAGGTCAAGGAAAAAATAAGAAACCACAACACTTTAACTGTGTGAAAACTTGAAAATGCAAAAGGAAAAGAAAATTCCTTAAAACATTTCAGTTCACAAGAACTTTGGTGGATAAATACATTTTTTCTTTTGACATTAATGAACAGCCCTTTTCAATTTTCTTAAGGTCAAAACTAACAGGCTGATATACAAGTATTATTCTAAATACCAATACAAAACCGAACGTCATGGTAATATTTTTTTGGAGATTGGCTAATAAACTAATTAAAGACAAATAAACTAATTAAAGATAGGCAGCATTAAGGGAGGACTGCAACCCCCAATTATGAACAGGTTTCATTCTACAAATACATTTTTCATATGACAGTTTCTAACCAGATGTAATTTTCAGCAGGAAGTTGTCACAATGTGGTAGTTAATGAAAAATGGAAAACCCCATCCCAAGTGTCCAAAAAGTATCTTGTGTTCAAAATACCAGCAACATGGACAGAAAGCTGAACTGTTAACAAAGGTGGGAGGTGTACAGTTAGCAAGCCTGAGGTGAGCTGTGAAGATGTTACTACACCCCAGTGGCAGAGCAGAACACAAAACACAGTGCAAGAATAACAGCTTCAAGTGTAAGAGTTTATGTTTTTGTTTCCTCAACAAAAACAACATGCCACAGAAACTTAGTTTACCAGAGGTAGAGGTAGATTTTGCCCCTAATATTCAAAATGTAAATTTATTACTCTGATGATTTACAGCTCAAAACAAGAGACACTGATTTAAAAGTAGGGTCAGGGCTTCCCTGGTGGCGCAGTGGTTGAGAGTCCGCCTGCCGATGCAGGGGATACGGGTTCGTGCCCCGGTCTGGGAGGATCCCACATGCCGCGGAGCGGCTGGGCCCGTGAGCCATGGCCGCTGAGCCTGTGCGTCCGGAGCCTGTGCTCCGCAACGGGAGGGGCCACAACAGGGGGAGGCCCGCGTACCATAAAAAAAAATAAAATAAAATAAAATAAAAAATAAATAAAAGTAGGGTCATGGTTTAAATAGAACATGTGACTAAGGCTGCAGAGTGATACTTATGCAAATATAATGATGAACTGGTTTCTACTGCAGTCATTATCCATAATGAAGAAGAAGAGGTGGATTCCAACAATCCACAGAGTTCTTTCAACTCTTTCCTATTGCTTACTCTGCGCTAATAATTAGGAAAATAATTGCTCTGTGCTGTCTGTGCAGGACACTAGGATGCTTTCTAAGGTGTTGTTCTGCCATGTACTTTACGCCAGTTTGCACCAGAATGTATGTCTACATGTACTGGGCTACTTACTACCTGAATGGGAATTCATTTTAACTCGTATTTTGTTCCTTGCTTTTATTAAATGTTTTACTGGTAAATTTTCTTTGTCTGCGTGTGCTGTATAAAAATCCATTAAACTTTTACACAATGAATTGCTTTTTGGTTACCTAAATGCAGAAAGATACAGTACTAATATCTGCTTTTGTAATATCATATGAATAGTAAACTGTAATGTTGCCAGCTATGTACCAGTATTTATCTGTATAGAATAGTGTATGTTGTATAAATAGACTCTTTTTTAGCTATGTGAACTTATAGAGCTTTAATAGTTCTTTTTTTTTTTACAGGGTTAGTAGAATATTACCACATATCTAGAACTTAAGATATTCTATGGGATCTAAGAATAATTAGTTACTTGAACAAAAAAAATCATTTCCTCTAAAAAAACTCTCATATTTATAAACACTTTAAAGCTAGATAGTGGAAAGTACTAGAAAATTTAGAGTTCAGGTTACATGTTGGCCAACGTAGAAAACAAAAATGGGATTAATTTTTGTTTTTAATTCTTTAAAATCCTCTTGAATGGTAATGTTCCATTAGAAGAGGACAAACAGATCCACATGGGGACTTTGATGTAAGGGAGATTTAACTTCTCTTAAATGTGAGGACCAAGCTCCTTCCATTTTTATTACGAATTAGATATTATCCATTGAATCTTCAAAGGTGTCAATGATAAAACCTTTTCTACTACACCTTAAGAATCACTTAACTTAGAGGTGGTTACCAGTAACCTTACTAAAAGAAAAACAACAAGGAATGTAATTTCTACTAACACAGAGGAAAGACAAAGATTTGCTACACCCCTTACTGCCAACATAATGTCAATGAGTTCAATAAAAGAGATTGTATTTGATAAATCCTATCTTCAACGCTGCCACAGACAGCAGGGGTAGATACTGTACTTCCCTTTTCTCGAAGATGTACTGCAGCAAAAGCTGACTTACCTAAAAGTAACACTAAAGCTAGGCACTGAACCATGTCAAACACTTGACCTAGTGCTGCCTTTAAGTCACCTAGTTCTAGTCCAGGATGGGAAACCTTCAAGTCCAGTAGAACAGTGCTGGTGGATTATACTTTTCCCTGATCTAGAAATGTTTTGAAATCTCATTAAAGTAACAACAGTATTGCCAAGGCCTGAATGGTGGCAATTCCATCGTTGACTCTGACTTCAGTCCTATCTCCAATTCTTTCCTTTTATGCAAATGAAGATTCCACTAACAAGATAAAAGTAAAATGACTGTCTGCAGCAGGTTTCACAGAACAATGTTCAACCAAACACGATCCGATAGTTATGTGCTACGTCCAGATGTGCAAAATGTCTGAAACACGCACATCCTGAAATCTCTAGGATCTTTAGATGACTTAGGAAAAAACCAATAAAGCAGACGAAGTAAAACTGAGATCACCATCAGACATGCAGAGCACACAGCTGCTAGACTCACAGTATCCAGGGTTAAGAGTGAGGGACTCTATGGGATAGGAACAGAAAATCTTAACATTACAAAGAGTCACATAAAAACAATGTGTATACAAGTATCAACCACCTAGCTCAAAAGCAGTGACATGCTGTATGACAGGATGAGGGGGGAGGGGGACAAGAGTACCCACGTTACCCCTGGGTTATGAAAAATCCTTTTTCCAGTTTCAGATATAAGACAGTTATTGAAATCCAATTTGCACTCCACCAACTTCCCTTTAAATACTCATTAAAATTAGAATCTTAAAGTTTCACACAGCTAGAAACTAAGAATACAGGTTAATCTCTGAATAGCCAGAGAAATTTCCAATAACCAAAATTTAGAAGCAGCATTAAAGCAAAAAAAAAAAAAAAAAAAGGAACATATGAGGAAAAGATAGGTTTCTATTTCTAATCACTATATCATATATAGAATTTCTAATAACCAAAGGCAGTGAAGGCACCTATAGCCAATCCCTTCCACAAACTTAAAAAAAAAAAAAAAGGAGCTCATTTCTTTCCTGTGTTACAAATTTCAAATAATGAAATGAAAGCTAGATGAAAGTAGACAGAAAATTGTATTTGATATCCAAGGATATTTAGTTGGCAATGAGAAGAAGCTGAAGCATCATTTCCATAAAATGATGGAAAATGATATTCACTGACTGTTGAGCAAGGAAAAGGACTAAATACTGCATCAGGTTATCCAAGAAGCAACATCACTCAAAAAGGCAGTGTGACATAATCATACAGAAGATTCCTCCTCAGCCAGCACATCTGAACACCATCAAGTATCAGGAAGTTGGCCAGAGGCTGCACTCAGTAACACTTACAAAGCTCAAAGTAGGAATGTGGAGGCAACAAGGTGGACACTGAGAGAAATCATTCCATCAAGCTGTTTACCTGCATATATCAAGAACCTTTCCTCCCAGGCAATGTAACTGTCTACCTTAAAATCTCACAGAGATTCAATATTCTGTAATGACCTATACAGGAAGAGGATCTAAAAAAGAGCAGATATATGTATAACTGATTCGCTATGCTGTACAGCAGAAACACCTTATAAATCAACTATACTCTAATAAAAAATAATTTTTAAAAATCCCTCACAGAAAAAAACAGGGAAACTATCAGAAGTAGAGTTCACTGTAAAGGCTACAAAATTGGCCAAATACAAAATAAGTGTCCCAAAACTAAAATTCTCACATCCTTACAAGAGTCTGTTTTTGATAGCCCTCTCCTCCTCCGTAAAAAACAAACAAAACACAACAAAATACTCTTCCAGTATCTCAAGCTGGCAAGCTTGTTATCCTCAACTCCTCTCTTTCTCTCACAACCACATTTAATCCACGAGAGACTCTTCTGGCTCTACCTTCAAAATACATCTAATCTCAGACCACTTCAACCAAGCAACCATCATCTCTCAGCTGGAAATGGCATCAGCCTCCTGAGTGGTCCTCCTGCCTCGGACTTACCTTATAGTCCTCTGCTCAGAAAGTTCCCATCTAACCCAGAGTAAAAGCCAAAGTTCCTACAAGGCTCCTCGCTATTTCTCACCCTCCATGCTCTGACTTAAATGAACTTGTCTTGGAACACGTTCTTCTCCCAGATATCCTTGGGCAATGTTTCTGTATTTCCCTGGGGTTGCCTTATCAAAGAAGCCTACTCTGACCAACACAAAATGGTGAAGCTGATGCCACCACCCTCCCGTCTCTCCTTTGTTTCCACGGCACTTACCACTTGATATATATATTTATTCATTTATTGCCTCAGTTCCTCCAGCAGTGTCAGTTACAAGAGGGCAGGAATTCTTTGTTTTATTCACTCATGTATCACAAGAAATTCTTGTTTTATTTACTAATGTAGCCCCACAAACCCAATACAGTAAGTCCCCAACATACGAATCTTCAAGTTGCATTCGCATGTCCACTCACGTTAGCTAGTTCATGTGTCTGGCGTACACTGTCACGTGTCATCTATGATGAGAAAAGAAGAGCTACTACCCAGATATCACTGGATCTTTTCTTCAAGAAGGTAGATAGAATTGAATCCAGCAAGGAACCAGAACCTGTGCCATCGACGTCAGGCGTGAGTGAAATGGCCGCTTGCCCTCCGTCTCCTATTGCTGACGATCCTTCAGCTCTACCACCTCCCACCTCCTCTCCCTCCTCCAGTCAGTAACTCTTCTTGCCTGTTCACTCGATGCCAGCCCCTGTATGCCAGCTGTTATATTGTACTACTGTACTTTTCACGGTACTGTACTGTAAGCTTTAAAATGTTTGTGTTTTTTTATATGTTTGTGTGAAAAGTATTATAAACCTATTACGGTACAGTACAACATAGCCGATTGTGTTAGTTGGGTACCTATGCTAACTTTGTTGGACTTATGAACAAATTGGACTTACGGATGCGCTCTCAGAACAGAACTCCTTTGTATATAGGGGGCTTACTGTAGTCTCATATGTGCAGTAAGCATTCAATAAACGTATGTTAAATGAATGAATATTGGTGATGGTGGAGATGAGGAAGGGAGTATCCTATCCACAGTGGTTCACGGTAGCATGTGTACGGCTGGAAAGGCAGGCACAAATCTTTACTGAGGGTTATTAGTTTATAGATTTGATCTAATTCCAATGAAAACCCCACAGGGATTTTTTGAGAGAATTTGACAAGACTGATGGATTTGACTACACAAATTTAAAACTTCTGTAATTCAAAAAACATACCAATTAAAAGGCAAACAAAGCTAGGGAAAACAATTTATACTTATGAATCAATTCAAAAGGACATATAAGCAAATGACTACGAAAGATTTATATAAAAATACACATGGCCAGTAAATACAAAGCAAGGGTTAAATTACATTAGTAAATCAAAGCAATACAAATTTTAAAGGATGCCTTTTCTGCCGAGCAAGTTTTAAAAGTCATAAAAAGAACTGTATCTAATGCCTGCTAGGTTTCAGGGAAACTGCTGATGAAACAGCAGTTTCATTCTGGAGAACAATATAACATTTATCAAAAACCTTAAAACTGTCCTTATCCCATGACCAAAAAAATTTTCCACATCAGAAATTTAACCTGGGCCTCCCTGGTGGCGCAGTGGTTGAGAGTCCGCCTGCCGATGCAGGGGATACGGGTTCGTGCCCCGGTCTGGGAGGATCCCATATGCCGCGGAGCGGCTGGGCCCGTGAGCCATGGCCTCTGGGCCTGCGCGTCCGGAGCCTGTGCTCCGCAACGGGAGAGGCCACAACAGTGAGAGGCCCGCATACCGCAAAAAGAAAAAAAAAAAAAGAAATTTAACCTAAGATAATAACCTGTGATATGAAGCAAGTTTTACTCACAACAAAACTCCTATATAAGAGATCGCAAACGAAGGTCACATTCCTAAAGTTGGTTTTATTTGCTTATAGTTGAATTTTCTTTGGCCTCCAAGGATATCAATATTTTTTCAATTCTTTGCCAGCACTTTAAAATCTATTATATACAAGGACAAGATCTGCCAATGCTGGGTCTGCAAGTCTCTTAATGACTATTAGCTAAACAGCAGCTGATCCCTTCAGCTGTGGCACCTGATCCACAGTTCAAAATTATCCCCACCTGGTAGGTGTCATTCATTTATATTATATGCCTGAACTCCTGAAGTTACCTGAGTTGGAAACCCTACACTAGAAGTCAAACGTTAAGCCCGCAGGGCTGTCTAAACCCATATTGTAGGGCCCCACCTCCAGAGTTTCAGATTCAGTAGGTCTGAGGTGGGGTCCCAGAATTTACATTTCTAACAAGTTCCAAGGTGATGCTAGGTAATGCTGCTGGTCCAAAGACCACACTCTGAGAAACTGAGACTGATGAAACTTCCTCAATGAAGCCAGAGAGGGGTCCCATGAATTACACAATTGCAGGATACCTGAATAATCCTGAGGATTCCATTTAAGGGGATGGGGGAGAGGGTGCTAAGAAAAGCTGATGGATCAAAAACCAATAGTCACCGCAGATGTCACAGCACTGACTACCCCTAATTATCAGAGGTAGAAAACCATTGCCCTACACTAAATTTAGGAATAATCCTAGATTAAATTCTTGGTCCTATTTTTTAAATTCTACATTCTTCCTCATGGGTTTTATTTATTCTCAAAGTTTTAAATACCTCTTCTACACTTCATAACATAATATGGGTTGCAAATAAAGACTGCTGTAAAAGATACCTTATAGCTCCAATATTTCATGACCAACAAATGTGTTATTACCAGCTCTAATATTTTCTATTGAATTTGAATGCTTTCTTCAGCTAGAAACTATACATAGTAGGTAACATTTGTTGAATGCTTCCTTTGTTCTGGGCACTGCTACCAACTTTACATGAATTTCATCATTTAATCATTATAACAACCCTGAGAGACAGCACCTACTATCCCCATACTGCAGATGGAGAATCTGAGGCACTGAGGGATTAGGTCATTTGCCCAGAGAAGAAAAAGCAAGACGTACAATCTGGCTCCAGAGCCCTTAATTTTAATCACTGCACTATAGTGCCTCTACCCTCACTGCCTTTGTGTTAAAGGAAAGCTTAGTTAACAGGGAATTCAATTTAAGGTCTTTACCTACCTCCTGAACCCATTTTTCTGTTTCCATATACAGATAAGAACTCTACTTAAAAAAGGCCAACACAGGGCTTCCCTGGTGGTGCAGTGGTTGAGAGTCTGCCTGCCGATGCAGGGGACATGGGTTCGTGCCCCAGTCCGGGAAGATCCCACATGCTGCGGAGCGGCTGGCCCCGTGAGCCATGGCCGCTGAGCCTGCGCGTCCGGGGCCTGTGCTCTGCAAGGGGAGAGGCCACAACAGTGAGAGGCTCGCATACCGCAAAAAAAAAAAAAAAAAAAAAAAAAAAAAGGCCAACACATATGAAGAACTTTCCTTATTTACGAGGGAAAAGGAGGAGGGGTGAAAGGGGAAAACCTCAACAAGAATCAACAACAATTCCCTTTAAGAAAGTATATCTCCCACCCTAAAAAAAGTGTAATAAGGCGGGCTTCCCTGGTGCCGCAGTGGTTGAGAGTCCGCCTGCCGATGCAGGGGACACGGGTTCGTGCCCCGGTCCGGGAGGATCCTGCATACCGCGGAGCGGCTGGGCCCGTAAGCCATGGCCGCTGAGCCTGCGTGTCCGGAGCCTGTGCTCCGCAACGGGAGAGGCCACAACAGTGAGAGGCCCACGTACCGGAAAAAAAAAAAAAAAAGTGTAAGCCTACAAGCTTTGAAACCAGGACATTCAAACATCAAACCCCTCATTCATGGAGACACTAAAAGTTTAAAAAGAATCTTAAAGTATAATGTAAACTTACACAATGTTATATGTCAATTATATTTCAATAAAGCTGGAGAGAAAAAAAAGAATTCTTAAACTGTTGAGGCATCCCAATATAACACAATCTGAATACCAAGGCAAGTTTCACTCTCAGGGGTGGGCTTCAGCTCTTGAAACAAAGTTTTAGAGACCCTGTACAAACCTCCTGCTTGAAATTGAAGTACTGTAAGCTGTCTGTTACAGAGGAATTGTCTTTTAGCCTGAATGAAAGCAGCACAGTTTTCTGAAGTATATTTACATAAGCCATGCAGTTCCACACAACAGTCTACCACCATGATTTTGAAGAGTCATATCTAACTAGTCAGATGCCAGCGGCTATCTTTAAGGGTAATCTAACAGATGTATATCTTAAACAGATAAAATGTGAGAGAGAGAGCACTTTAGGAAGAGCAAAGGTGAAACTAAACTAATCGATTCATATCTTTGCTCCAGTAGTTACATGTGAGCCTGGGCAAGTCCACTGTCCCTCCCACCCCTCCCCCTACTCTGAGACTCAGTTTCTGTAAGAAACTACCTAACTTCAAAGAATTGTTACAGTAATTTAATGACATCATGTGTTTAATGCCCTAGCACAAGAGTACAGGTGTAAGGCACTATATGTATAAGAATATTATACCTTATCCCATCTTTATTTATCATTATATATCCTTATTCATCTTTACTTATCATTATTCCTTATCCTATATCATCTAATGTGTTAGTGTTAACTGGGCAATGGGATTACCAGTAATTTACTGTTTTGCTTCCTGTGTTTTTTAATAAAAATTATTTTTTATAATAAAATATTTTGTAAATAAAAAATTTTAAACAACTTTATTAGAAAAAAGAAAAACCCAAATGATCTAATGTTTTATTTCTTAACATTTTTACTGCTGCCACAACACATGCATTCATAATAAATTCTCACTATAAGTCTCTCATCACAAAAATCAACTTTCAACTACAGATAAGTTAAATATTATCAATATTACCACTGCTTCTACGCCCAACACACTGTGATTTATTTACCCTAAAGCTGAAAATCACTTACTGAAAAGCAACACATTTTATATAAAAAACCTTGAAATTCTTGGACTAGTGCTATTTCTCAATTATAAAAGGAAGCACAGGGCTTCCCTGGTGGCACAGTGGTTGAGAATCTTCCTGCCAATGCAGGGGACACGGGTTCAAGCCCTGGTCTGGGAAGATCCCACATGCCGCGGAGCAACTAAGCCCGTGCGCCACAGCTACTGAGCCTGAGCGTCTGGAGCCTGTGCTCCGAAACAAGAGAGGCCGCGACAGTGAGAGGCCCACGCACCGTGATGAAGAGTGGCCCCCGCTCGCTGCAACTAGACAAAGCTCTCGCACAGAAATGAAGACACAACACAGCCAAAAATAAATAAATAAATAAATTTTTAAAAAGGAAGCACAGACACTCCATTATAACAACATTAATAAAAGTATGTGACTTTGTGTGACACACAAAATAAAAACACATTAGTCCCTGCCCTTAAAATGCAGCATGCAAAACAAAATGATACCCAATTCACCCTAAATTCAGTCTCCACATAGAAAGGCATAAAGGTGAAAAGTCAAGAACCTGCAAGCTATCCCCTGAAGGGATCATGGAGGCTGGTCTCTAAAGCCCAGGAGAGAACTCCTAGGAATGTGTAAATGACCCTGCACAGCAAAAGGGAAAGAGCAGATAACCAACTGAATAAGAGAACAAAAAAGATCAGTGAAATCATATTTTTAAGCCTATGGCCACGTATGGTTCTATTTTTTGTATTCATCATTTACTATTAAAAAACCACTGCAATATATTGGTGATGTCCAAGACAAATATTATGGCAATAATATTTACTTTGCTTAAGGAAAGAACTCAGAAGTAACTGAGGAACTAAATAGAATGGAAAACAGGTCTACTCTGGGCATCTAATTGGTATGAAATTATGTTAGAAACAGATCTGAATTAGGAGGGAAAGGCAATTTGACATGCTACTGCAAAAGAAGAAAGAAGACTGGCCTCAGCAATGAATGAAAGACGAAGATCAGAGAAAACATGATAGCATCTATCTGTGCTGATTGCTTCTTAAAAATTAACAGACATTATTTCTTAGAATAGTTTTAGGTTTACAGAAAAACTGAGCGAAAAGTAGAGATCCCATATATCTCCCCCCTCAACAGTTTCCTCTATGATTATGCGTTAGTGTAGTACATTTGTTACAACTGATGAACCAATTGATACATTATTATTAATTAAAGTCCACAGTTTACACAATAGGGTTTACTCTTTGCAGTTCTGACCAATGTATAATGACATGTATCCACTATTTTTAATATGTAACGCCAAAATCAAAGAGAGTGTTGTTCTAGCTCTCATTGTCTTTATCATAGTAATATAAACTGAGCTCCTTATCTCCCCCTGCCCTCATCTAATTTTCCTACTCTTCCCCATCTCAATAAAGAGCAATACCTTCCTTCAACTGGCTGAGACCAAAAAACTCACTTTCACAACCCACACACCTAACCCATGAGCAAATCCTACCTGCTCTGCTTTCAAAATATATCCAGAATAAAACATTACTCCTCACCAACTTTACCAGCACCCTGACCCAAGCCACCATCCTCTGGCACCAGAGATCACAACAGCCCCCAGCACAGATGCCCCTGCTGCTGTCCAGAGCAGTCAGCTTTTCTTTCAAACTAGGTCAGATCATGTCACCCCTCTACTCAAAGGTGATACTCAGAGTAAAAGCTAAAATCCTTACAATAATCAACTAGCTTCCAAACACCCTATCTCCACCTACTCCAGTCCCCCTTTACCCTGAGTTTACCTCCTACTAGGTTCCTTCTCACTACTGAAGCTACACTGCTATCATAAAGACAAAGATGCATTTAGCCATAAGTGCTTAAAGGTAAACAAGTATTCACATTGTGAAATGGAACATTTCTAATCATATTCATAACAAAACTGCTGTAATATTAACTGGCTGAGAAATGGGTGAGGGAGGATCCCCTATCAACACAAGGATGGTTAGAAACAGTAAGTAAATCCATCCTGATAAACAACTCATTAAGTATCAAGCTTTAATGTGAATAAAGTACTTCTCCTAAATCTAGAGATCTGGATCCCAAATACATTTGCCTACACAGGGTACCACCCAAGGGCCTGGAGGGTGGGGGTGAAAGTGGGGAGGGCAGAGCCATACAACACTGTACATAGAGTAACACATTTGGTTACTCTTTATTCTCTGCAAGACAGCTACATTCAATGGAAACCTCTTATAAAATGGGCAGAATAAGGTAATCCTCCTGCTCATTAATACAATAAAACCAAGACTTAACGTAGGAAAAGTTAAAGAACAGTGTAGTTGAACTAACAATTTCAGCCTTGCAGATCAATTTGTGTGACTGTGTTCAGTAGCATCAGATTTTACTATCACTACTGTCCATTTCAGTTCAGTTCCCAGGCTTTAAAATCCCAAAGGACAGAAAGAGGTTAAGTATCCTACATGCTAGTATTAGTAATATTAGAAAGTGCTACCATTTATTGAAACCTGAAGGGCCAGGTCCTTGACATGTATCATTTTCTAATTTTAATTACAACTTAAAGTCAATATTGTATTCCAAGGCTATTAGACTGAGCAATTTTGACAAAGTCACACAGCTAATCAGTGCCAGTAGAAATTCAAACTCACGTCTGACTCAAAAGTCTGTATTCTAAAATATATCTCAATAAAGCTGTTTTCAAAAAATACTTTCTTTCCAATAGACCACAGGCTTTTCTGAGTCAAAACTGAAATCCTTATGAGAGACATATAAAGCACACTGGGTTCTGGACAATATAAAGGAGTCCTATCAGAATATTTTAGCAAAATAAATTAAAGGTAAAGGGGCTTAAAATGTGAAAATATTTACCTAATAAGAACTGTAATTTTTTTGCCCAACTTCAAATTAAATGAGTTTTAGGACTCAGTTTTCCACAGTCCTTTCCTCCAAGACATTTGAACACCCTAAAAAGAAATACATAAATAGCCTGGATATTTATTTCCTTTAATAAATGGAAAAAAGTAATGTGAAAATGTTTCTGGCTATACTAGTCACAAAAAAAAATTGCCCACCAATGTGGAATCTAGCCTTCAAAAACTGGTCATGGTCATTACCCAACTTCTAAGTAATAATACATTCAACTGGATTATCAAGCTAATAAAGGAGGAGAGAGAAAAGCCACAGAAAATTTGAGAGGTAACATAATTGGCTCTCAGACTCACAGACTGGGCCTAATCAGAGGCCAAGTGACATGGTGGGATTATGCGAGCCAGTAACAACCATATTGAATGAAATGTCTTTTACAGAACACCACCACTTTCTCCATAGGAGAGTTCAAAAGGTTATTTTCACTCCTCACAGTTATACTAATGATAAGAAGGCCAATCACAGCTCGGAGTAACCAGACTTTCTAAGGAGGAATTCAATCCTGTATTCTCTTCAGAATCTTCCTTTCCCATTAATGGGGATACTAAATTTCACGTATGAATCAAATTGAGAGAAAAAAGAAAAAAGAAAATACAAAGTGAGCTGTAAAATCTATGCTCGTCATCTGCAAAACAGATGCAGATGGGGTGAGGTGGAGAAGCCCTTCCCTAATTCTTAACAGGGACCAACCAAAAGGTCCTGCTTGATCTTTCTCTGCCCATACCATCATCCCTGAGAACCACTCTCAAAACCTCTGCTGGCTCTTTTATACTCTGGCCACACTGGCGGAGACTAAAGGAGGATTCCCTGGCAGTCCCTCTCACAGATCTATTTGCCCTTTGCTATACTCATCATAAACATAATTTTAATCAGTTGATTCAAGCATGTTTTTGAATGGCTATTATGTTTCGAGATACTTTTGTTATAGCAGTGAACAGGACAAAATCCCTACCTAACAGGACGAAATTTACATTCCAGAGGTAGAGAACAATAAGCTAGTAAGCAAAAGTGTGTGTGTGTGTGTGTGCATTAAAATGTTATCTGTGATGTTAACTTGCCCTTTTACAGCTGGTGGTCAAGAATCTCTCTTTTAAAAGTGGCAGAGACCTGAACAGGATGAAGAACCAAACTCAGCTGACAGGAAATCTGTGGAAAAGCTTTCCAGACAGAGTGTGCAGTAAAATGTACAGGCAGGAATGCACTCAGAATTAAGAGTAAGAAGACCAGTGTGGCTGGAGCACAGTGAGCCTAAGGAAGTGTTTTAAGATGATACCAAGGTGGTATACAAAAGCAGATAGACCCTAGATCCAGTAGGGCCTTGTAGCCCATGATAAGGAGTTTGACTTTTAGCCTAAGTGTGCCATGAAGCCTTTGGACAAATTTGAGCAGGGGCACAAGATATTAACTATTTACATTTTTAAGCTCGCTCTTGCTGTTCTGTGAACACACTATAGATGATCAATAACAAAAGGAGACAAATTAGGAGGCTGCTGAGGTTGTCCAGGCAAAAGATAATAGTTTGATGACAGCATCTGAAATAGAGAGTAGGTATTTATATTCAGAATGTAATCTGAAGGTGGAGCCAGCAAGATTTGCCAATGGAATAGAATGTTGACACAAAAGAGAAAAAACTTTTCTTTTCCAAATTTGAACATCTGATTTCTTTTTTTTTAACATCTTTATTGGAGTATAATTGCTTTACAATGGTTTCTGCTTTATAACAAAGTGAATTAGTTATACATATACATACGTTCCCGTATCTCTTCCCTCTTGCGTCTCCCTCCCTCCCTATCCCACCCCTCTAGGTGGTCACAAACCACGGAGCTGATCTCCCTGTGCTATGCGGCTGCTTCCCACTAGCTAAAAAGAGAAAAATTTGATATCTGTGTCTCCCCATGAGAATGTATGGGGCTGCTGGGAAAACAGGGGCCAATAGGGGCCACATAAGACTTACTCGGTCCTCAAGACACAGGAGGAGTGAGTATGGTCTAGTTGAATGAATTAATGAACGACCTATTACATTTCTCAAAAGAATAAAAGTACAGGCGGGGCTTCCCCGGTGGCACAGTGGTTGAGAGTCTGCCTGCCGATGCAGGGGACGTGGGTTCATGCCCCGTTCCGGGAGGATCCCACATGCCGCGGAGCAGCTGGGCCCATGAGCCATGGCCGCTGAGCCTGAGCATCCGGAGCCTGTGCTCCGCAACGGGAGAGGCCACAACGGTGAGAGGCCCGCCGTACCACACACACACACACAAAAAGTACAGGCATTTACTCCGACTGTCAAATACTGGTAGAGTGTCAGGCATGGAAATTAAGCACCTTAGGGAAAGAAAGGTGAGTTAAAAGATACCAAAGTAAAAGAAACGGGCTTCCCTGGTGGTGCAGTGGTTGGGAGTCCGCCTGCCAATGCAGGGAACGTGGGTTCGTGCCCCGGTCCGGGAGGATCCCACATGCCGCGGAGCGGCTGGGCCCGTGAGCCATGGCCGCTGAGCATGTGCGTCCGGAGCCTGTGCTCCGCAACGGGAGAGGCCGCAGCAGTGAGAGGCCCGCGTACCAAAAAAGAAAAAAAATAAATAAAATAAAATAAAAGAAACCTGAGACGCGTATTTCACTGAACTTGCAAACTCACCTCAAAGTACCACCTGTCTGAAAATCGAATACACACACACACACACACACACACACACACACGGCTCATTTAGGAAAATAAGTTACAATATCGGAGCAACAATACTTTTTTGTGAACTACAAGATTGGCTATACTATCTGACAAGATAACTTAAATTGACAGACTTGCTTCACCAAGTAGAGCTAGATGTCCTTGGTGTCCTGTGATATACGAGGAATCTGGTAAACCTGTCATAAATCAAAGTGTGTTGAACGTTTTTTTTTAAAAGAGACAAAATAAGTTTAGCGAGCAAAGAGGAGATTAGACATTATTTTAAAAACTCTTCAAAGCCTACTCTATATATTTGCAAAATTACAGGATTAAATTTCTATGCTTTTACATAAGATTCAGATTTGACTTTAATTTCCCTCTGTAGAAACTACAGAGGATTTGAGAGGGGGGCGGGGGAGAGGTGGGTATACGCATGATGACTCTTATTTTTCCTCCAAGAAAGTTACTGGAGTCTGTAAAAACAGAACTTAGGGCAGTATTCCTTAATGCTGGCCATACATTAGAATTATCTGGGGAGGTTTTAAAAACATGAATGCTGAAGACACACCCCAGATCAATTCAATCAAAATTAACTGCGGGTAGGGCCTGAATTTTTTCTTAAATGCTTTCCAGGTGATTCCATTTAGCAGCCAAAGTTTCGAACCACCAACCCATAGCAATAAAGATTAAAGTAGAGGAATTTAAACAAAAACTCCTAAAGAAACTCAACATTTTCTGAGTCAACAAAGTTGAGCCCTCATATTAACTGATGGTTCACAGTGAGCATTTTGGAGGACAGATAAAAGGAGTTGTCCTGGAATAATAAAAGGTTCATTTAATACATACTTAAACAGCTCAGGTAAGGACAGAACAGACGTAACAACCAAACCAACCCTGGCTAACCCCACCCACATTCCTTCCTAAGGCTTGCATGTTTTACTTACAACATTATCACTGCAACAAAACTAGAGTCAATTCAAGCTGTCTTCTTCCTCTAATGCTGCCTTAAATCTCTACAGAACAGCAGTTACTTGCTGCACAGCTAAATACATCTTCAGCTGAAGAAACTTTACCTAGAAAAAAGAAAGTAACACCTCAGCTTGTCCCTCCCATTTCCCCTCATCAATAGCTAACTTTGAACAAAGAGTCTGTGGATTCATTGTACTATTACATGAGGACAGGGCAGTGAAATTCCCAGTCCTCAGCTGCAAAATAAAAACATTTTTTTAAGAAATTCTATAGAACACAAGAGTAAAGCAAGATCTTAGTAAACTGACACATGTTCCCATCCTCCTGAACACATGAAGAAGGCTGCCACAGTTTTCCAATTACACTCCAACTCTGTCCTAGTTTTAATGCACAAACTGATCTTCACCTCATTATAGATATTCAAATATGAGAGAAACGACAAAATCCTTATCTACGATCAATGATAAAAGAGATAGGGATAAAAAAGAAAAGGGAAATTCAGTCTGGTTTTTACATGGATTTAGACCCTTCTATAATTAATTAATTGATTATTCAAGCTGACAGGTGGACAGGGATACAAATAAAATATGGAAAGCATTTTAATGCATAGTTTTAGGCTGAAAGGATCTGAACAGTTTCCCTTATATCCTGTTTCTGGAAATCTGAAATCAGAACACAGGACTTTTCATTTCAGATTTATATTTAATGTTCAGCTGATTAAGTATTTTTCTCAATAAAATTAATGTGTTGTCTTATTTTAATCATGTAAAAGCAGCAAAGTGGTAAGGAACTTGAATGCCATGACATGAATATTCAAAATCAACTGGTTATATACCCCATGCATTAAATCTGAGTGCCTAATATATACCTCCAAAATGATTACAATGACAATCCTTCAACAACATCCGAACCATTACAATGTGAACAGCATTCTGCTGAGCACTATACAATAATCAAAAGACAGGGTCCATAGCCTCAAGAAAGTTTATAAATTTGAGGAGATAAGGCTGATAAGTAATATAGCAATAAACACATAATAAGGGCTTAAAATCAGGCAGTACAAACTAAGTCTGAGTAGCAGTTCCCAGCCTGGAGTCTTGGCAACCAAAAAACACATTGGTAAGCCAAATAATTAAGAAGTAAAACTATATGTGGGAGTCCTAAATATGTAAGAAGCCAAGGTTGGAAGCCACTCATTTGGTCAAGAGAAAAATGGTTTGTGTCTTTGCGAGCAGACCAGGGTAGTCTCAACTTTGCTATTTACTGTGTGAATGTCAACAATTTACCTAACCCTTTAAAAGAGGTAATACCTACCAATCACCATGAGAACCAAACAATACTGTACATATAAAGCACTTTTTAAAAAATAAATTTATTAATTTTTGGCTGTGCTGGGTCTTCATTGCTGCACGTGGGCTTTCTCTAGTTGCGTTGAACGGGGACTACTCTTCATTGCCATGCGCGGGCTTCTCATTGTGGTGGCTTCTCTCGTTGTAGAGCACAGGCTCAGTAGTTGTGGCACATGGGCTTAGTTGTTCCGCGGCATGTGGGATCTTCCCGGACCAGGGCTCAAACCCGTGTCCCCTGCTTTGGCAGGAGGATTCTTAACCACTGCGCCACCAAGGAAGTCCCCATATAAAGCACTTTTACACAATGCCTGGCACTTAGTCTCAAATACTGGCTATTTCCATCATTACTGTTTGACAGACAACAGTAATATCCTAGTGCTGGCAGGATTATGTGATTATCAAGTCCAGTAGTTCTCAAGTTGTGGCTCCCAGACCAGCAGCATAAGCATAACTTGGGAACTTTTTAGAAACCCACAGAAAATCTTGCAGAAATAAATTCCTAGTGTTTTTTAAGCCACCCAGCCTATGGTACTTCATTATAGTGGACCGAACTAAGACAAAGGTGTACTCCTAGAGTTTATTACATACTGTGTGTGATAGGTGGCAGAGTGGGAAGGTGAAGTGGGGTTGTGATGAGAAGGATGTTGATCACAGTGGCAAGGGAAATCAAGAACTGCATTTTAGGGCTTCCCTGGTGGCGCAGTGGTTGCGAGTCCGCCTGCCAATGCAGGGGCCACGGGTTCGTGCCCCGGTCTGGGACGATCCCACATGCCGCGGAGCGGCTGGGCCCGTGAGCCATGGCCACTGAGCCTGCGCGTCCGGAGCCTGTGCTCCGCAACGGGAGAGGCCACAACAGTGAGAGGCCACCGTACCACACACACAAAAAAAGAACTGCATTTTAAATATGAATCTGAACTTCAGAAAAGAGATATACCTGGGCTGGGGATATAAATTCGGAATTATTGGTGTATGGATGATACTCAAAGGACAGGACTCAAGATCACCAATGAAGAATACAGATGGGGGGCTTGAGGGGTGGTCCTGAAAACCAAACCATGACGCACTTTAACATTCAAAGGGTAGGGAGAGACGAGGCACCAAAAGTCTGTATGGTGGCATGCAAGACCGGGGTGGCAGGGGGAATGACATGGGACACATGTGCCATCTTCTGATATTTAAATAAATTCTAGCTCATGTCCCCTTTATGGTTCTGGGTCTACCCAATCCTCTTCTCTTCTGAAAAATCAAGTATCAGGTGGACCTAATTTCTACTCTGTCCCACCTGTATCGTCTCAACCTCATTCCTTCACACCTCTTTCAACAACAAGAATACTTTTTAAAAAGAACAGGATGGCGGTGGTGGGGGGAGGCAGCAAAAGAGCTTTTATCTTATAGAGAAAGATTCTGAAATATTTACAGACAAAATAATATGTAGTATAGAACTGACTTCAGAATAATTGAAGTTGTGTGTGTGTGTGTGTGTGCGCGCGCGCGCTGGTAGTAGGGCAAGGGGGTCTAGATAAAAACCACAATAGCTATGAGTTTATGTCTGTTGTAGCCGGGTGACACACACACGGGGGTTTACTGTACTGTTCTCTCCACTTGTATGTAAGCTTGCATTTTCTACAATAAAACATAAAGGAGGGAGGAGGAAGGGGGGCTGGCAAGCACCAGCCCAAGAGAAACCTCTCAATTTTATCCAGAGTAATGACAGCTACAAC
The DNA here is from genome assembly GCF_964165515.1 of Mesoplodon bidens. Taxonomy (NCBI): domain Eukaryota; kingdom Metazoa; phylum Chordata; class Mammalia; order Artiodactyla; family Ziphiidae; genus Mesoplodon; species Mesoplodon bidens. The sequence continues at coordinate 48,120,044 of NC_138179.1, read as the reverse complement.
CAAAAATTCACAGGGTTGACCCAGACATTCCAGAAGATTAAAGGCTCACCTTTAGACTTTAAAGACTTTAAGGGTAAAAGATTTTTCCCTAAACCATATGTTTTTATTTTAAAATGTCTCAAAGATGCTTAAGTCAGGCACAAATTTACCAAAACAGTGACGCAACAACTCTCCAAAGGGCTATGGCAAACTAGGCTCTACTGAACACTTTCATTTCTTAAGACACCTAAACGACTTTAATAAAATTTCACCATTGAGAATGTCCTAATAGTTTGGGAAGCTACAGAATCATTCATACGTAACTGAGCAGGGATCAAGTGCTCCTACACTAGTTAAAAAAAAAAAAAAATCACTCATCACACACATATTCTGTGAGATATACTAGGTTCAACAGTTGTTAAGCAGTGAGAAGTTGGGCACTGCATGCTCTTTCCTGGTCATAATCCTGTTCACTACTCAGTTAGGATACTGTATTTGAGAAAATAATAGTTCACAGTAATCTTCACATTCTTTATAAAGCACTACCTTCTTCTGAACACAATATAGGCTGATGCACCCTTCCTTGCATGAAACGTGACAGTTATCTTTAACTCACCACCAAGTTTAGATTAATTTTATTTTACATATACACAAACACATTCACACACCCATGATCATCCCTCGAAGTAGCAGAGATGAACCAAGTCTCTATACTTCTTCTGCTATCGATAAAATAAAAATTTTCCATAGAAATGGTGAGGATGAAATGATACACAAAAAGTAGAAATTTGGCAATATCAGCACTCACATTTAAATTGAAATCCTCAATGATAAAGCACATGCCATAAATCCATAAATCCACTAAATTGACTAGTTGCCCAAAAGACAATCCCTCTTCTTTTCTTTTTTTTTCTTTTTTGTGGTACGCGGGCCTCTCACTGCTGTGGCCTCTCCCACTGCGGAGCACAGGCCTCAGACGCGCAGGCTCAGCGGCCATGAATCATGGGCCCAGCCGCTCCGCGGCATGTGGGATCTTCTCGGACCGGGGCACGAACCTGTGTCCCCTGCATCGGCAGGCGGACTCTCAACCACTGCGCCACCAGGGGAGCCCCCTCTTCGTTTCTTAACCAAATTCGCAGAACTTTCCCACTGCCCACCCACCCAAGGTCTCTTCCCAGAAAGTTCCATGAAGATTTGGGAAGAACCAAAAAGGGAAGGGGAATCTTTTATTAAATGTACATGGTATCTTTCCTCCAAGAATTCAAAGTTAAATAAAACCAAGGAAAGAAGACCAGAAGGTCACAGCACTAACGACCTAGAAGACAACCCAAGTCCAATTTAACTGCTATTATGGACCAAATTACACCAGAACACAGTATTCGCAGGAATCTGTGTAAATTAAACAACAAAGCAAAATGTTCAAGATCTAGTTTGTCGTGATTACTTTTATTTTCTGGACTGAGAGTTGAGTCCCACAAAGAGTACGAAAAAGAAAAATTATACACACACACACACACACACACACATATATATGTATGTATATGGCTCACAATGCTTCAATTATTTCCAGATTAAAATACTTCTCCTGAACACTTGTTTTTGTTATTCGGGGTGGGGGTATGGCAGAGCTGGAGTACGGTATAACACAGGAATAGAAAGCAGATGCTACACAGTAAGAGTGTCAACCCCTTCTCCCAAAACATCGTGCTTACCTCTGGGCTCATGTTCACACTTGTTGCCTTGGCTTACTTCTGTCCTCTGGCCCTGCTTCTTCCCCTTTTTACTCTACTTACTTATTCTCTATCCAACCCCATCCTCTCTAATATTTGATAGTCAAAATAATATTCCATGCTAAAAGCGTTCTCTGAAGTATTTCCAGATAGTCCAACCAAATATCCTCTCCCCCTTTCTCTAAACCTTAGAAGCTTATTACATTTTTTAGAGCATATGCTTATTTCTGCCCTGTATTTATCACAGACAACAACTTATATATCTGACTTCACATCCTTAGTCTAAGTTTAACTATAGCATGTTATCCTCAGAGTCCAGCAAAAAATTCTTATAAAAAGCAGGCACTCCGACTTCCCAGGTTAGTTAAGAATCCGCCTGCCAATGCAGGGGACGTGGTTTCAAGCCCTGGTCCGGGAGGATCCCACATGCCACGGAGCAACCAAGTCCGCACGCCACAACTACTGAGCGCGTGCACCTAGAGCCTGTGCTCCGCAACAAGAAAAGCCACCGCAATGAGAAGCCCGCGCACCGCAACGAAGAGTAGCCCCTGCTCGCCGCAACTAGAGAAAGCCTGCGCACAGCAACGAAGACCCAACGCAGCCAAAAATAAATTAATTAATTTAAAAAAAGCAGGCACTCAACATTTATGGGGGGGTGTGTTCACCCCCCTAGATACAAACAACTGTCATAAAAGTTTTCAGTGTGGGCTTAAACAATTTGACTTCTATTTTCCTGTTTTGAAAACTGTTTCACAAGAATGATTCATACTTCAGTGGAAAAAAAAATCCCAGTGAAAAGGTGGCTAAAGTGTGTTATAATCAGCTCCCTAGCCTCTAGATGCCCTCAGAAGTGAATAGTGGCTAACTGCAGCTGAGGCTAGTGAAATGATCTGCCCTCGGTACAGCAAGCCCCCCAGGAATAGATTCACATTTCCTGACTTCTGACTTGACTTCAGGAGAACACTGCTCCCACACATGCAAAGTAAACACTGGCCTTCAGTCCCCTAAATCAAGAGCAAGCCTGGTTGTTTGGATATATTATTTGTCTAAAGATTCAAAAATCTTTAAAAATACGACGTCGCATACAAAGATGAGATAGTATTTTTCACCTGATCCAAAAGCTTCACCTGACAGCAAGAACTGGAGTTCAAAGATCATCACATTAACCCAACGTACTCACAGGTTAGAATTCATGAAATAACAGAAATACAGACCCCTCACAAATTTATCCTCTAACTAGGAATCTTGGATAGAATTCATTAAACCTATTCACATCCAACTGCCCCCAGTGGCTCAAGAATCAATCCTAAAAGGCACCAGACACAGAATAGCAGTTTCTAATCTATGAAGTCTTAACTTTTCAGTAGAAACTAATGTCAATTCAGTTAAAGAGAAAGCAGAAAAAAGGAAAACTAGATGTCTTTCTTAACTGCTCTATTCCCAAACCTAGAGCAGTATTTGGAATATCAAAGAAATGTAATGTTTATTTACTAAATAAATGAGGAAAACCCTCTTTATCTTTATTAAAATGAACTCACATTATTCTCATTATTTTCTTTCCTCTTACAGCACTTGGCCAAATTTTTGGAATCAAGTTTAAAATATTTCATAGGCAGGGAAATGTATAATGCCTAACATGCTTTGGGTACCATGACAAATACAATTAAATACTTGCTCTCATCAAGTTCTGAAGTCCTAGTTCCCTCAAGTCACTTTATATTTTGCTTTTTTTTTTTTTTTAATTTTTACTTTTGGGCTGTGCCTCGTGGGATGTGGGATCTTAGTTCCTCGACCAGGGATCGAACCTGCACCCCCTGCATTGGAAGCACATGGTCTTAACCACTGGACCACCAGGGAAGTCCCACAATTTCCATTATTAATCTTTTCTCTTTAATATCTATTTCTCCATCAGGAGTCCTCCCACCATTATATCACTCATTCATCTGTAAGCACATGCTTATCTAAGCATTCGAGGAATTGCGTACAGAGAAAACCTAAGCTCTGGAGTGATACAACCCTGATTCTAGTTCTTGCTCTTAAGCAATTACTAAGCCATGTGACAGTGTAAGTCACTCATTGTGACTAGCACTCATTTTTCTATCTGCAAAAAATGTGAAGAATTAACATGTATATAAAAGCATAGTGTCAATAATAGGCACTAAGTGAGTGTTAGTTTCCTTCCCTCTTCTGTAATAGAACCCTCTGACTTTGGAAACTATCACTCCAGGAACAGAAAGCATTCTTTGAAAACACTGTCCTAAAAACACCAAAACACTAAAATTAAACAAAGCACCTTTGGCCCTAGTCTAAAAGCTGCCATATCAATTTAAGTAAATCAGCATAATGAAGAGAGACAAGAATTATCTTCTACTTTTTTAATTTAAAAAAGGTCATAATACATTTTAAAAGTATTAATGTAACAAATGAAAGTCATCACTTCCCCTTCCTCTATTCCCATCTCATCCTTTAGAAATAAGCACTGTTAATACTCTGGTATAAATATATTTTTTGTTACCAAAGTTCTGTTACAGGTATTTGGAAAATAAACAATAACATAAAGAAGAAAATATCACCTATACAACCACCGAAATTTTAAAAAACAAGTATATTTCCATCTTAAAATTATATTCATTTCCATTTTTAAAACACATGATGGGGAAAGAATAACCTTTTCAATTAATAATGCCATGACAACAAGCAAGAGAATGAATTTGGACCCCTACCTCACACCACATACAAAATTAACACAAAGTGGATCATAAGCTTAAATATAAAGAGCTAATATCATAAAACTCCAAGAATGAAGCATAGGAGTAAATTCATGACCTTGGGTTAGGCAATACTGTAATGTGCTATGACACAAAAAGCAAAAGGAACAAAAGAAACAAAAAAGACTAAATGGATTATACCAAAATTTAAAACTTTTGTGCACTGGACATATCAAGAAAGTGAAAACAATCCAGAGATGGGAATATCTGCAAGTCACATATCTGACTAGAGATTTCTATCCAGAATATAAAACACACTTACAATTCAACAATTAAAATGACAAATAACCTATCAATACTTTAAAAATGGGCAAAGGATCTGAACAGACATTTCTCCAAAGAAGATATGCAAGTGATAAGCACCTGAGATACACAAATGGATTAACATCAGTATCACCAGAGAAATGTAAATCAAACCAGTGATATGACTCCACAGCCATTAACATGGCACTACAATTAAAAAGACAATAAAAACTGTCATCAAGGATGTGGAGCAATTGGAACCCTCATCCATTGCTGGTGAGAATGCAAAATGGTACAGCATCTGTGGAAAACAATTTGTCAGTTTCTCAAAAAATTAAACAGAGCTACCATACAACCCAGCAATTCCACTCCTAGGTACAATACCTGAGAACTGAAAATATATGTACACAAAAACTTGTACATGAATGGTCATAGCAGCATTATTCATAATAACCAAAAGGTGGAAATGACCCAAAGTTCATCAACGGATGAATGAATAAAGAAAATGCTGTACAGCCATACAACGGAATTTGGCCATAAAAAGGAATGAAGTACTGATACATGTTATATTATGTATAAACCTTGAAAATATTGTGCTAAATGAAGTCAGATGCTAATGGTTACATACTGTATGATTCCATTTATAAAAAATGTCTAGCATAGGCAAAACCGTAGAAAGATTAGTGGCTGCAAGGGGCTGGGTAATGGAAGAGAGGGGGAAGAGGAGAATAACCGCTTATGGCCAACAGGGTTTTTTGGGGGGATGATGAAAATGTTCCAAAATTAGACAGTGGTCATAGCTGCACGATTTTGTGAATATGCTATAAACACACTGAACTGTACACTTTCAAAGGTGAATGTTATGATATATGGATTACATCTCAATTTTTAAAAAATAATAAAAAATATTTTAAAATGTAATGACTGTACTGTGTCACACCAAATGTGAATTAGTACCTGGCAACTTAGAAAATACTTTAATATTAAAATCTTCCAGTTTATAAAAAGGAGGATTCTACAAAGACATTTAAAGTAATTGAAAATGCAGCACATTTTAACTTATTTCTTTTTTCAATTTTTAACTATGGTAAAACACACACAAACACTATTTAAGTGTACAGTTCAGGGGTGTTAAGCATATTCACATTGTTGTGCAACCATTACCACCACCCATCTCCAGAACTCTTTTCATCTTGCAACGGAAACCCTGTACTCCTGATTCCCCCCTTCTCTCCAGCCCCTGGCAAACACCATTCCCCTTTCTACTATCTATGAATTTGACTACTCTAGACACCTCATGTGGAATCATACAGAATTTGCCTTTTATGACTGGCTTATTTCATTCAGCATGTTCTCAAGGTTCATTCATGTTGTAGCACATCTCAGAATTACCTTCCTTAAGATAGATAACCAACAAGGACCTACAGTATATAGCACAGGGAAATCTGCTCAATACTCTGTAATAACTTAAATGGGAAAAGAACTTGAAAAGAATATAACTGAATCACTTTGCTGTACACCTGAAACTAACACAACATTGTTAATCAACTGTACTCCAATAGTACAGAATAGAATAACCTTCCTTTTTAAGGTTGAATAACATTCCACTTTAGGTCTACACCACACTTTATCTATTCATCTGTTGGAGGACACCTGAGTTGCTTTCACTGACTTAATTCTTATGTGATCAATATCTGGAGTAAATCAATTTATTAGGAAAAATTAGATTATGCTGATATTTGCCCAACTCTGGGAATGTACTAAAAGCTAATGAACTACATACTTTAAATGAATGAATTAGATGGTATATGAATTATAATTCAATAAAGCTGCTAAAAAAACCATGAAGGCTCTTTCTCATGGACATATGAAAATAATAAGTGTTAGTTCCCCACCCACATAATCAGTGTGAAATATTTCCATTGCCAATACACTGGAAGTATCTGCTATCATTTTATATATTTCCTCTAGCCAGTATTCTGAACTGGATTAGGAATGAAAATATTTAACAAGTGATCTAACAAGAGATTCCATTAAGTAAGGGCCATTCAGGAGACAAAAATCATCCCAAACTTAATCTTCCTTCATTAATTCTAATAGTAAATTGTTTTGACAGTCCAAAATTATTTTTGTAGTTTAAGAGAAATAAAGATCAGTAACAGCCTTTACACTAGCAATGAAAGTGACCCACAAAGTCATGATTTTCCATTAATTATATACTCTATCCCACCCCTTTCCTTCTGAATTTCACATCTTAAATAATTCTGAGGAAAGAAATGACATCCTATCTTTGCTTTAAATCAATAGTTCTCAAACTCTGGTCTTGCACCAGAATCATATGGAGGGTTTACTTGTTAAAAACAGACCGTTAAACAACCCAATCCAAAAATGGGCAGAAGACCTAAACAGACATTTCTCCAAAGAAGATATACAGACTGCCAACAAACACATGAAAGAATGCTCAACATCATTAATCATTAGAGAAATGCAAATCAAAACTACAATGAGATACCATCTCACACCGGTCAGAATGGCCATCATCAAAAAATCTACAAACAATAAATGCTGGAGAGGGTGTGGAGAAAAGGGAACCCTCTTGCACTGTTGGTGGGAATGGTAGGAATGTGAATTGATAGAGCAACTATGGAGAACAGTATGGAGGTTCCTTAAAAAACTAAAAATAGAACTACCATACGACCCAGCAATCCCACTACTGGGCATATACCCTGAAAAAAACATAATTCAAAAAGAGTCATGTACCACAATGTTCACTGCAGCTCTATTTACAATAGCCAGGACATGGAAGCAACCTAGGTGTCCATCGACAGATGAATGGATAAAGAAGATGTGGCACATATATACAATGGAATATTACTCAGCCATAAAAAGAAACGAAATTGAGTTATTTGTAGTGAGGTGGATGGACCTAGAGTCTGTCATACAGAGCAAAGTAAGTCAGAAAGAGAAAAATACCGTATGCTAACACAAACATATGGAATCTTAAAAAAAAAAAGGTCATGAAGAACCTGGGGCAAGACGGGAATAAAGACGCAGACCTACTAGAGAATGGACTTGAGGACACGGGGAGGGGGAAGGGTAAGCTGGGACAAAGTGAGAGAGTGGCATGGACATATATACACTACCAAATGTAAAACAGATAGCTAGTGGGAAGCAGCCACATAGCACAGGGAGATCAGCTCGCTGCTTTGTGACCACCTAGAGGGGTGGAAGAGAGAGGGTGGGAGGGAGGGAGACGCAAGAGGGAAGAGATATGGGGATATATGTATATGTATAGCTGATTCACTTTGTTATAAAGCAGAAACTAACACAACATTGTAAAGCAATTATACTCCAATAAAGATGTTAAAAAAACAAAAAACAAACAAACAAAAAACAGGCCTCAACCCCATAGTTTCTAATTAAGTAGGCCTGAGAATTTGCATTTCTAAACTAAGTGAGGGATTTCTAACCAGGAACTTAAGTTCCCAAGTCATGCTCATTCTGCTGGTCTGTGGACCACACTTTGAAAACTACTGTTAAAGTCTAAAGGCAAATTTAAAGGTCTGGATAAAATTTAAAATATCAGTATTATATTATGGCACTTAAGTGAATATTTGGGGTAGAGAGTAAAAGGATGAAAAATTAGAAGATTTTGCCTGTGTATTCTTTGTTATTAAAAAATTTTTGTTTAGAGTTAAATCATGCAGATCAGTATCTGGTTGAAAAGAAACTTAGTCTTTCAAAGTTTATAACTTTGATACAAAACAACCAGCTTTCATTGGTGTCCATCCTAAAAAAAGGTCTTATACATAGTAACAATTGATACGAACAGTTCTCACTAGCAAAGTATTTCAAAGAAAATCAAAGAGGAATGCAGAGAGGCCTAAACATCAAGGGACACTGGCAATTTTAGACAGTTTGGAGTAAAGTTATTTATTATTTTGAGTGTTACCACAATGAACTGAATACTGTCGGCCCTCCATATTCCAGGGTTCCACACCCTGGGAATCAACCAACCTGGGATACAAAGGGCCAACTGTACTACACCACTTTATATAAGGCACTTGGAGCATCCATGGATTTTGGTATCTTGGGGGGGGTGTGTGAGGGGGGACCACACTCCTGGAACTAATCCCCACCCCCACTCCAGATACTGAAGGACAACTGTATTTGCAAAGCAGTTTTTTAACTGTTTGTCTTCAGACTCTTTCTTCTGTTCTAATAAGTACATAACGTTTGTGAGAGTCTTCATCCTAAAACAATTTCATTATGTCAGAATGCCGAGCAGGAATGTTCCTACTGCTTAAACAAAAGCACTCGAAACTCCTTTTCCCAGGCCTTTTCGGACCCTCCACAATTGCTACAACCCAGGTGTTTCAAGTAACCGTCCCCGCTGCCCTATCACAATTCAATGATGGCCACAGCAGCTCTACAAGCCAGCCATTAACATTAGTGTGCCATGCCAAAGATCAATGCCACAGATCACTAACAACACATATTTGGACTAGGAAAAAAGAAATATAGTTCTACACCCTAAGAATATTTTTTTTTTACTGGTTAAAACTAAGTCAAGGGGCCTCCCTGGTGGCGCAGTGGTTGAGAGTCCGCCTGCCGATGCAGGGGATACGGGTTCGTGCCCCGGTCTGGGAGGATCCCATATGCCGCGGAGCGGCTGGGCCCGTGAGCCATGGCCGCTGGGCCTGCGCATCCGGAGCCTGTGCTCCGCAGCGGGAGAGGCCACAACAGTGAGAGGCCCGCATACCGCAAAAAGAAAAAAAAAAAAAAAAAACTAAGTCAAGTAGATGGGTTATTAGGTATGAAAGAGACATCTTGCAGTTTCTGGTCACATTCCATTTCCTGGGAGATTGTTCAGCATGCCCTTGTTGACTGAAACCTATCCTCCCCCTCACACTGGTAACCTAAGCCAGCTCAATTTTCAAATTACAAATCTACCTTTCAGACCAATAGATCTTGAAGTAGGAAATATCCACATTTAAACTCAGCCATTATCCTATGGAACAGGGTCCAAACTGAAGCTTTGCCACTAGGAATCATTTCATAGAACCCTAGATTTAGCTACTCTTAGAGACAAAAAAGCAGCCAAAGTGCCCTTCTCTTCCCTCAAAGTTGTCTACACATCTAAATCAAGTTCATTGGAGGGAGGAAGGGGATATTTAAGGGTCTCAGGTGAATAAATACTTCCATGCAATATCTTGAGTTCATAAAAGGTCTCTCTTGCACTAAATTCAAAACATTCATTCCACTGAGCTACTGTGGAAACACTGGGTGCAAAATAAGAAAAAAAAATTTTTTTTCAGCTTAGAGTCCAAAAAAATGGAATACAGTTACAACTGTGGCTCTTTGTTAGGACTTTTGTTGTTATTTTATTTTATTTTATTTTTTTGGCTGTGCCACGCAGCATGCAGGTTCTTAGTTCCCCGACCTTGGATCAAACCTGGTGCCCCCTGCAATGGAAGCTCGGAGTCTTAACCACTGGACTGCCTGGGAAGTCCCTGTTGTTGTTTTAAACTATGTGAAGTGGGAATTCCCTGGCGGTCCAGCGGTTAGGACTCCGCACTTTCACTGCCGAGGGCCCGGGTTCAATCCCTGGTCAGGGAACTAAGATCCCACAAGCTGGGCAGCCAGAAGAAAAATGAAAAAAAAAAAAAAAAAAAAAAAAAAAAAAAAAACTACATGAAGTATCAAAAAAAAAAGTAAGCTTTAACAGTCTAACATCACTTTCCGACTCTTCCCAGACCCCTTTATGGACTGACCATGTTCTCCCAACTAAATTAAAATCTGAAAAGAGAAATGCAAGCTCTTCAGATCACCAAGCAGAAGGTCATCACAGTTCCGCCCTCTCCTACATAGATAATAATGACCAGGTAAACAAAAAATAAACTAACCAATTACAAACACTTCATATTAAAGCAGAGTCTCCACTTTAGAGTTTATGGATAATCTACGTTTCTGCAGTTGGGATCAAAAAGCCAGCTGTACAAAGACAAAATGGGCAAGACCCTACGTGAGAAAAACAAAGGTTTAAGTTGACAGCAGGCTAGATAAGACTGTCAAAGCAGCTGAAATTGCAATAATAAAAGTACTGTTATCAGAATAGGGCTTAGTGATAGGACCACCAGACTCTAATACTAATCAAGCCACAAGACAGTTGTCTCACAGAGATCCAAATAGAAACACACAGAGAAGTAACAAGGATAGTCATCAGACCTAAAAATGGCTAAAAGAAAGAAGGTATATTTAGACAGAAAAGCACATGACATTCATTAAATGAAATAATCCATGTTAAAAAGTGTTTATTAAATATCATAAGCTGGTCGGTCAACTGTCAGTCCATAGGTAAACAGTGGCTTTCAAATACTTGAGCAGCTATCACGAGAAGACACTCTATGGGGAGCGAGAAGGAACAAAACTAGCACCAACACAGAAGATGCAGGAAGAAATTTTTTTTCTCCAAAGACATGTAGACTTTCCCTGTTGTCCAAGAAAGTGATGATGTCTTCATTCAAACCAAGTATGGATAACCTTTTTGGGAGACTTACTATAAAGGGACATACATATGAATGAGTCTCCTAGTCTATCACAAACAAGCTGTGAGACACCACAGTAAATTTGTCTAGAACTCAGTTTCTCCATCTATGAAATTAAGAGGGTAGCCCAAGTACCATCCAAGGACTCTTAAAACTCACAGCAAAATTCCATGACTCTAAGATCATTACTTTTGTAAAGGAGAAAAATAAAACTACCTGCTTTAGAGCACGTGGATTAGCTAGATTTAGTTTTCATGCCATAGAACTATCAACCCAAAAGAAAAACCAGTGGCAGTATTTTAAATATGTATGCATAAATTTTACCAAAAGGAATTGCTCATAAAAGTCTTATTCTAAGAGAAATGTAACATTAGTGCCTACTAGATGGTAGGCAGTGATTTTCACTTATATTTTTTTGTGTAACATTTTAAAGATGTGCAGTCACTATTATCCCTTTTGCAGATTTCATTAAGAATTTAAACCACCAGGATAGTTTTATTTTAAAATATCATTTATCCTGCCATTACTCTTTCAACTTATTGGAGAGAGGGGTAGGAGGCGGCATGAATATATACAATTATAAAGTGCTTATCAAAAATGAATTATTTCCGGGCTTCCCTGGTGGCACAGTGGTTGAGAGTCCTCCTGCCAATGCAGGGGATGCGGGTTCGTGCCCTGGTCCGGGAGGATCCCGTGTGCCGTGGAGCGGTTGGGCCCGTGAGCTATGGCCACTGGGCCTGCGCGTCCGGAGCCTGTGCTCCGCAACGGGAGGGGCCACAGCAGTGAGAGGCCCGCTTACCACAAAAAACAAAAAACAAAACAAAACAAAAAACGAATTATTTCCTAATATTACTTGTACTTATTTCCAGACTTTTAAAGTAGGTAAGATACCAGATAAAAGATGTAAAAAAAATTTTTTTGTGTCTAGTATTTTTGCTATTTGCCAGCAATAAAAATATCTAATGAAGAGAGCCTACTCAAAAAAGCATTAAGAAAAAAGTACAAAATGCTCAAAAATACCCTTATAAAATAGGCTAAACGAATATAAAGAAAAGTGAACAACCTAGATTTTGGATGGAAAGATATTTTTTTCAAATTAACATGTGGGTTTAATGAAACTTCAATAGCTCCAAAGAAAAGTAATATAAAAATAAGTGGTTTTGAGACACTAGTTATCTATTTGGGAAATGTGGCGGAGAGGACTTACTTAGATCCTCATAGCATGCAACAAAAAATGTTTTGATGGATTAAAGGGCTAATTCCTAAAAAATAAAACCACTAAAAACATCTAGAAGAAAATAAGAAAAAAATTATCATATTAATGTTGGAGGGGTAAAGGATTTCCAATACCTTAGGTTGAGAAAGAAAGCTCAAGAGAAAAGATCAATAGACAAAAAATTTAACTGTATATAATTTGTATCTTATTCAAGTCTGATCAACAAAGGATTAATCAAAAAAGGATTAATAGCTCTGCTACATGTAAGAATCATAAAAATGAATGACTACTTCTTTAAAAGATTAATTTAAACCTATGAGAATGTTCAACCTCACCAAAAATTTTTAAATGCAAATTTAAGTAAACATGTTATTTTTTACCCACAGGTTTAGCAAACATTAAAGGATCATTCTCCATGCTAACTGGAATATGGTTGAACAACCTGATATACTGCTGCTATATATGAATACAACTGAAAGAACCTTTATGGAAAGCAAACTAACAAGATATACCTGGTATACCTGGGTCTTCTGAATTGCTCAAATTCTCTTTCATAGATTCTGAGACCCTAAATAAATAATACAAAAAGAGTTTTATGCATACCAAACACCAGAAAAGTCCATCAATAGAACAGTAAAACAAGTATGTAGTGAAAGGAAATATTTTACACCTTCCTTTTTCGTACTATGCTCAATCCAGTGGATATCTAAAAATCACACATTTAGAAAAACCCAACTCCTTATGTACACTGCAAAACCAAATACATGCATATAGCTATAATATACCCAAATTAAAAAGCCCTCAGGGGCTTCCCTGGTGGCGCAATGGTTGAGAATCTGCCTGCCAATACAGGGGACACGGGTTCGAGCCCTGGTCTGGGAGGATCCCACATGCCGCGGAGCAACTAGGCCCGTGTGCCACAACTACTGAGCCTGTGCGTCTGGAGCCTGTGCTCTGCAACGAGAGGCCCGTGCACCACGATGAAGAGTGGCCCCCGCTTGCCACAACTAGAGAAAGCCCACGCACAGAAACAAAGACCCAACACAGCCATAAATAAATAAATAAAAGTCAAAAATTAAAAAAGAAAAAAGAAACAGTATGTGTCTTAAAAAAAAAAAGTCCTCAAAGGCCATGAGACAAACTAAAAATATGGGACCTTCAGATGAAATGGGAGGGAAAAGGAAAAAGTAGGGTGAGAATATTCATTTAAGAGCCAAATACCAGGGATTTCCCTGGTGGTGCAGTGGTTAAGAATCCGCCTGCCAATGCAGGGGACACGGTTTGAGCCCTGGTCTGGGAAGATCCCACATGCCACGGAGCAACTAACCCCGTGCGCCACAACCACTGAGCTTGAGCTCTAGAGCCCTTGAGCCACAACTACTGAGTCCGTGTGCAACAACTACTGAAGCCCAAGCGCCTAGAGCCCGTGCTCCGCCACAAGAGATGCCACAGCAATGAGAAGCCACACACTGCAACGAAGAGTAGCCCCTGCTCGCCACAACTAGAGAAAGCCAGCATGCAGCAACGAAGACCCAACACAGCCAAAAATAAATAATAAATTTATTTTAAAAAATTTTTAAAAAGAGCCAAATACCATATTATGTGCTCACACATTAAAAGTTCTCACAGCAGGGCTTCCCTGGTGGCGCAGTGGTTGAGAGTCCGCCTGCCGATGCAGGGGACGCGGGTTCGTGTCCCGGTCCGGGAGGACCCACATGCCGCGGAGCGGCTGGGCCCGTGAGCCATGGCCACTGAGCCTGCGCGTCTGGAGCCTGTGCTCCGCAACGGGAGAGGCCACAACAGTGAGAGGCCCGCGTACCGCAAAAAAAAAAAAAAAAAAAGTTTGAATGAATAAATGAGCAAACGCCAATTTAAAACAGAACAAGAAATTCCAGATTTCCACCTCAGCACAAGGCCTACAACAAAGTTCTGAAACACCAGAAGACTACTAATTACATATTCAAATTTAAATCAAAGACAAGTTGAACCAACTCTGCCAATTCCTATGGTTCCCTAACGAACTCAATAGAAAAATACATTCTCAGACTCAGCATTCTTTCTAATCATTTATGAAAATAAAAGCACATACAAACAGGTTCTGGTGAACCTTTATCAACACCCATGAATTGCAGGTACAGGTTGCCAGGTACATAACCCATATATGATAATTTGTTTATGGGGAACACCATCTAGAAAGAGCCCCCCCCCAAATATGACCAGGGGAACACCACACAGCAAAAAATTCCAAGAATGAAATTAAGACGCTTTAGAGTAGCTGGTGATGATAATTCTGCTTTTGTAGCCCCTCCCCCACAAAGTGATAATGACACTGCACTTAACTTTCTATGTGAAAAGAGAAAATACCAAGCCCCCTAAGCCAAATTTATTGCTGATTTGTGTCGTTTTCCACACAGGATGAATGGTACTTCTCTTAACTCCCCAGATTATTTTAAATTATTTGGATGGCACATAGTAAATGATGAATAAATAAAGTATCAAGATAACTACTAATCTGTGGGGGGGGTTAATTTTTATTTATTTATTTATTTTTGGCTGCGTTGGGTCTTCGTTGCTGTGTGCGAACTTTCTCTAGTTGCAGCGAGCAGGGGCTGCTCTTTGTTGCAGTGTGTGGGCTTCTCATTGCGGTGGCTTCTCTTGTTGCAGAGCATGGGCTCTAGGTGCACGGGCTTCAGTCGTCGTGGCATGCGGGCTCAGTAGTTGTGGCTCGCGGGCTCTAGAGTGCAGGCTCAGTAGTTGTGGCGCACGGGCTTAGTTGCTCCGTGGCATGTGGGATCTTCTCAGACCAGGGCTCGAACCCATGTCCCCTGCATTGGCAGGCAGATTCTTAACCACTGCGCCACCAGGGAAGCCCACTAATCTGTTCTAAAGTTCAAAAAAAGCTGGATAGTGTAAACTGCATTTCCTCAATTCTTACGAGTGGGAACCAGGTCAAACTCTACTAGGTGGTAAAAAGAGTATATGGCTAAAAATAGATCTTTAAGAACTGACAGAGACTATAAATTCCATCATCCCATCCAAAGATCTGCTTCTTATAGTCTGCTTTAAACCCACTCTATTCAAAGAAAAACCACAAGGAGTGACTCTGCATGAAAATAAAGGTCTTTTGTAATATGACTTAAGAGCACTGGTAAACTCAAGAGTCCACATTCACTTAACTGTTATGTTCCAACTCACCCTCTATGGGCCCATCCCGTATTTCAAATACAGACACCACCTCCTGGCCTTTCCTATTTCCTAAGATTCTTAGGAAGACAAATCTACTGATTTATGCAACAAATTTTCTATTTCTACTCAACCAATTTGATAATGTAATATCTGGAAATAGTTCTAAATTCCCCAAACCTGTCATCAGGAATTTAGAAAAGATAATAGCTACCCAGGAAAGTTATCTTCCTGAAGAACACTGCTGTACTATGCTGAAACACAGCCTTATTCTCAGGGCTAAGCAACTACTTAGGTCTGAATTTCCATGCAATAAATAGCTCCACAAGATTTTTTTTTAAACAAAAAAGCACAAACTGTCAGGCTAGTACAGCTTACAAAACCCCTTCTGTTATGAACTAGGAAATCAAACTTCAAAACTTACCTAGAGTGTGTCTAAAATAATAAAACGTGCTCTAAGTGAAATGATGAGCATGAAGGTACTCCATCTATATTACCTCCTCTAAAGCCTTTTTGTTCTCCATTCTAGATAGCTAAAAACATCTCCTAAAGAAGCAATTAGTGTACCTCCACAGAACCCCTCAGTAAGCACTCACTATTATGAGACTAAGTTGTGAACAGCACTAAAATAAATGCTTCATTCATCCACAAGCTTCTGAAAATACCACCACCTCTTATTTGAATAGGCTTTCAGTTTTCACAGGAACTTTCACATACTCTTTTGATCAAAACAATAGGGAACAGGGCATGCCATCAAGCCATGTATGGTCTCTATTGTACAGATAGGGAAACTGATTAAGAAAGGTTATATGGCATAACCAAGGTCAAATAACTGGCCAAGTTGTACAAGGTCTTTCAACAATCCAGGGCTCTTTCCTCTGTACTGAACCTAAAGCATAAAGCTGAAAAATATCACAGAAATTTGACAGGTTTTTACATCTAGATAATGTTTCTTCTTTTAAAAAGATGAAAGATCCAATCAATTGGCTAAGTAATATGTTGCCTCAAATTAGGATGACCCGGAAAAGCCACAATACTTGGATGCAAAAACATGATCCAATTAAAAAATTAAATATGCTCAAAATGCAGTAGAGAAGAAATCAATATATGCATTTTGTATTACTGGTTTAAAAATTCTAAACATGTTTTAAAGAGAGGAAGGTGAAAATCCTCAACTGATAAGATACTACATAATCACATGAACTCCTGCTAACTTAACAAATATTTCAAAATGTTTATAAAAAGCAAAAACTTCAGTCAGTATGGGAATAGGTTTCGGATAAAAGTAGTTGTTTTCCACATGAAGCAACATCTGGTAATAGAAGTCTGTATGTATGGCAGTGTTTTCTCCAAGTTTGATGCAAGGATCACAGATATTAGAATTACCTATGAGGGGCTTCCCTGGTGGCGCAGTGGTTGAGAGTCCACCTGCCGATGCAGGGGACACAGGTTCGTGCCCCAGTCCGGGAAGATCCCACATGCCGCGGAGCGGCTGGGCCCGTGAGCCATGGCCGCTGAGCCTGCGCGTCCGGAGCCTGTGCTCCGCAATGGGAGAGGCCACGGCAGTGAGAGGTCCACGTACCGCAAAAAAAAAAAAAAAAGAATTACCTATGAGGCAAATCCTTGACAGATAGGCCCAGGAATATGTATTTTTTTAAAGTGCTGGGGTGATTCTAATGAACATAAAATTTAAGAACCACCAGAGTACAAATTGACGGCAAGTTTAGGGTAGCAATAACCTTGGCCTTGGTAGCTGTACAACTTAAGCAATTACTTTCCTGGAGCCTGGTTTCTCAATGGTACAATAGGGATGGTAGGGACATATCTTCCCACCTTGGAGAAAAGTTCTAAAGCATTAAAGATGGTTTATAAAAAGTACTTAGCATATGGTTTTGACACACAGTAAGTAATGAATAGCAGCAACTACGGTGAAAATTTCATGTATTTATAAATATTGAACACTTTTGACATTAGCAAATAGTTAACAAGTTTTTATACATGGTTGTGTCATTATGCTACTTCCCTTATAACAACTCCCAAAAGAAAGCAGCATTTCAAAAATGAGAGTCAGTCACCTGATCTGAAGAGAACTGGGGGAAGAGGGAATCACAGTGAATAGATTCTTCCCCTGAAGTTTTAAGGACAACTGGAGAGCTTTGTCATGTTTTAAGGATTAGAATTTAAATGTTACACACAATTTGTTTTATGTTCACAAGTATAACCATCACCTGGTTAGACCATGAGAAAAACCCACTCCTAATCATAAACGGAGGAAATATTTATCAAAAGTAGGAAAAATTCATACTTCCAAAGATCAGAGCTCTAAAGCATATTTAACATAGGTCTTTTTAAAGAGCAAAACATATAGATGGCCTACAATTAAAAGCCTATTCTATCCCAAAACAACACCCTCAATCACTTACACTTTTAAAAAATGTTTGATTCTTTCTTCTCCCTAAACTCTTAAATCTAAGCAATTGCCAAATTCAATAAATTCTTCTCTATCGCTCATTCACTCTCTCCTTTCCTTTTTCTGCGAGGACTGCTTCAATCTGAGTTTCATTTCATTTCATTTGACATGAAGGCACAGGCTCAGACCCTAGCCATAGCAACAATGCTGAATAGGATTTCTGCCTCCATCCCTCTAATCTAGGAGTTGGCAAACTTCTGCATAAGGCCAGATGGTAAATACGTTAGGCTCTGCAGAATATAAAGTCTCTGTCTCAACTACTCAATTCTGCCACTGTATAACTAAAGCAACCACAGATGGTATACAAGTGAATGAGCATGGCCGTGTTCCAATAAAACTTTATTTACAAAAACTAACCTTGAGCCACATTTGGCCTACAAGCCAATTTGTTGACCCTTACTAATCCAACCAACTAACACCAGCTTCCATTACAGATCATGTGACTGCTCAAAAGTCCCTTTTCTCACAAAGAACACTCATTGGCCTGATACACAAATGCTTGTGTATAGGTTTAACCTTCATTACCTACAGTTGTATTTCCCTTCCCCCACCCCTATACTACATACAAACTTATTTCCACACTCCCTGACGTGACTCCTTACACTTCCCCAATTCCAAGCTTTTCCTAAACCTGCGTGCGGAATAATCTTCCTTTTTTCCCCTCCCTCTAGAACACCTAACACCCCCCTTGTTCTCCCCACCCCAATCGAGGTATAAACCCTATCTATCCTCCAAAACGTCCCCTTTCCATGTACCAAGAAATTCTTCCTTAGCAGAACTTCCATGGCACTTTACACCTTTTGTGACAATGACTGCTTTGTATCTTTTTTTTAAAAATAAATTTATTGGGCTTCCCTGGTGGCACAGTGGTTGAGAGTCTGCCTGCCGATGCAGGGGACACGGGTTCGTGCCCCGGTCTGGGAAGATCCCACATGCCGCGGAGCGGCTAGGCCCGTGAGCCATGGCCGCTGAGCCTGTGCATCCAGAGCCTGTGCTCCGCAATGGGAGAGGCCACAGCAGTGAGAGGCCAGCTTACTGCAAAAATAAATAAATAAATAAATAAAATAAATAAATAAATTTATTTATTTTATTTATTTATTTTTGGCTGTGTTGGGTCTTCGCTGAGGTGCGCAGCCTTCTCATTGCAGTGGCTTCTCTTGTTGCGGAGCACAGGCTCTAGGCACGCAGGCTTCTGTAGTTGTGGCACAAGGGCTCAGTAGTTGTGGCTCATGGGCTCTAGCGCACAGGCTCAGTAGTTGCGGCGCACGGGCCCAGCTGCTCTGCAGCATGTGGAATCTTCCCAGACCAGGGATCAAACCCGTGTCCCCTGCACTGGCAGGCAGATTCTTAACCACTGTGCCACCAGGGAAGTCCCAAATGCTTTGTATCTTATACAAAGTGAATTATGTAAATATCTTAGCTCTCCTAAACCTGTGGATCTATTTATGACTCATCTTAGCACTTCCCATAGTACTTTACACTCAACAAATATTTAAGAAATTATTACTATTTCAAGAAAATATTCCTACAATTAAAATCCTTCGCATAACACAGTACTTTTAAGATAATAAGCCTGAGGCCCTCTTGTTGTGTTTTAATAAAGTACATTGCACTAGAACTAGTGACACTGGCTCAACAGATTATACCTTCAAAAGTCACTCTCGGGCTTCCCTAGTGGCGCAGTGGTTGAGAGTCTGCCTGCCGATGCAGGGGACACGGGTTCATGCCCCAATCCGGGAGGATCCCACATGCCGCGGAGCGGCTAGGCCCGTGAGCCATGGCCGCTGAGCCTGCGCGTCCGGAGCCTGTGCTCCACAACAGGAGAGGCCACAATAGTGAGAGGCCCGTGTACCGCAAAAAAAAAAAAAAAAAATCACTCTCAATCTCATTACTCAGAAGGCAGCATGATAAAGTACAAAGAGCAGAAAAGGCCTGGATTCAAATACTAGTTCTGCCACTGTTGTTGAGTTTCTGCTTCTTCCTTTGTAAAATACAGACATACCTCATTTCACTACGTTTCGCAGATTTTGCATTTTTACAAATTGAAGGTTTGTGGCAACCCTGCATTGACATTTTTACCAACATCATTTTCTCCTGTGTTTGTGTCATGTTTTGGTAATTCTCACAATATTTCAAACTTTTTCATTACTTCTATATTTTTTATGGTGATCTGTGATCAGTGATCTTTGATGCTATTACTGCAAAAAGATTACAACTCCCTGAAGGCTCAGATGATGGTTAACATTATTTAGCAGTAAAGTGTTTTTCAATTAAAGTATATACATTTTTTAGGCGTAATGCTATTGCACACTTAATAGACTACAGTATAAACTTTTATATGCACTAGGAAAACAAAAAATTCATGTGACTCACTTTATTGCGATATTCACTTTATTGCAGTGGTCTGGAAGCGAACCCAAAATATCTCCAAGGTATTCCAATTACCTACGTGAGGGGACTAGGAATGACTATTAGCACATAGCAGGCACCCAGTAAATTAACATGCATTATGACTTTCATATAAATTTATGAGCCCTTGTCTAAGTTGACTGCAAGGTCCCTATTCTGTCAGCAAAACTGTTGAACATCTTCTGTGCTCAGCAATATGAATATGAAGAAGAGATGAAAAAAAAATTTTTTTTAATTAAAAAAATTTAAAAAAAAAAGAAGACATGGATGGTCCCTGATGAAAAAAATTCAGCCTGGTTAAGATCCTTTCACAGACAAGTAACACAACATATTGAGTGCTAACCTTCCACCTAATTCTGAAAAGATGAAAGCTGAAGATTATTTCGAAATTATTTTAGGCATAAAGTTAAACATTAACAACAGTGTATTATAATCAAGTTAAGTTCCTATCAAATTGAAATTAAAATGTCAAGCTTCTTACACTGGCCTACAAGGGTTTCTGATTTCATCTCCTACCACTCATTCTATATCTGGATGACCATGCGTGCTCCTGCCACCTGGCTTTCCTACCTAAAATTCAACAAGCCTAGCTCAGTCCCACCTCGGGGCCTTTGTACTTTTCTTCACTGGGACTGCTCTTTGTCAAGATTTTCACAGGACTTCTTCTCTCACTTCATTTAGATCTCAGCACAAGCCCCCGTCAGAGAAGCCTTCCCCAACCACCCTATTTAAAATCACCACCTCCCTCAGATAAACTATCACTTTCAATCTCCTTACGCTGCTTTATTTCTTGTTTTAGCAACTGTTAACTGGCCTTACATCATTTACTCATCATCTATCTCCCATATTAGGATAAAACCTCATGAACACAGGAATTCTATATTGGCAGCTGTATCCCTAGCAACTATAATAGAGCCTGGAAAATACTGACTACTTGATATACATTTGTTATTCGTTAAATGAATGACATGCTCTTGATTGATGAAAAATATTCCTTCATCATTACAAATTACATAGCTTCTTACCCTCAACTGGTTCCAATTAAATCTAGCATGTAAAGGTTACTCCTAGGATAGGGGCTCTTAATTTGAGGCTTCTGGGAGTCATTATACCCATTTTTCTGGAAGAAAAGTCTACAGCTTTTCTTTAAAGGGTCCCTAAATCACAAAAAACATCCTAGGGGCAGTGACTCACAACTTTGGTCTTACTGTGGAAGCTCCTGGAGAATTTTAAAAATACAGATGCCTGGGTTCCATCCCAGAGATTATGTTTTACCTGGTCTGGGGTACAACCTTAGCATCAGGATTTTTTTTTTAAGTTACCCAGGTGATTACAGTGTACAGCAAAAGATGAGAACTATGCATGCAACGGATGTTAAATGGATCAGATTTCTCAAAACCACTTATATATGGAAGAAAATAAAATTTAAAAACTAGGAATTCTGAAAGAATTAGCATCTTTGGCAAACAGATTAATATACAAGTGCCTGAATAATTCTATATGACAAACATTTAACACAAAGATTAATATCTCTACCTCTACTTAAATACTAATCTGATACTGATATTTTAATACTTAATCCCAGAACACAAATTATTGTTCATTTAAAACACACCCATTTCATACAAAAGTTCACTTGTTAATAATTTACTAGATTATAAAATCTAAACACATCAAGACAACAACAAAATACAACAGAAGCCCAATCAAGGACTACATTAGGACTATGACGCCTTCTGTAGTTCTAGTGCTAAAAACTTCTTTGAAGCAATGTATTTCACCAATTAATGTCCTCATTTAGCCTCTACTGTTATACAGAATGACAGACAGAGGGTTTAGGTGAAACTAATACTGACAACACACACAAAAGGAGAAAGAAGAGGGAAGGGGAATTTCAGAGATTTATTTAGATCATGCCAAAAAGGATTTGAAAAAACAGGTGTCAGACTGACACAGGTGGTGGGTTGTTTTTTTGTTTTTTAAGTCCAACAAACAAACATCATGTTATGAGCCAATTCATTGTTACCAGTCTAGAGTACCACAGGTTACTAGTTTTTATATCCTCACTCAAGAAGCCCCTTTTAAAAAATGATTGGCAGGATAAGAGACCAAAGCAGCAAAATGCTAAGTATTTGCTAAACAACAACAACAACAACAACAACAACAACTAAATCCAGAGATGCTAAAGTCCAGAATGATAAATAAATTTTAAATGTCAGGATACTTAGGAACCTCTAAGGAACTCATTCCACCTACCCATCTGTCTTGACTCTTGACTGCATGGAGGTATGTGCTGACACAGAAGCACCAGGTCATGAGCCCACCTGACAGAGAACATCAGAAACTTAAAGCAACAGTTTTTAAATCTAAATGAGCTTTGGGGAAGAAAGTCAGACTCCTAGCTATGAAGTCTTCCTGGCTTACTTCTTGGTCATATTGCAATTTTATCCTAAGCATTATTCATTTTTCTTGTCAAGTGAAGTAAATTTAATGAGAAAGTGCAAACAAAGAGACACATGCAGGTACACAACTCATCAACCCATTTTAATTGAAGAGACTGGAGACAGATGGAGCTTGAAATGCACAGGAAACATGAATAAATGTAAAACTATCAGAGACGGAAAATTCCTCTTTAAAATTTTCTTTCTACAAAGATAAGCACAGGGACAGCTTTAGTTTGCTATGTCATTTTACTCTACATAAAATAATGTTCTCTTATTACTAACTTTCTCTTTTATCAAGAGCCTATGGAAATAAATGTTCTGGGATTAACTAGCAAATAGATAAATGAAGCCACAAAAACACATTCTCGGGCTTCCCTGGTGGCTCAGTGGTTGAGAGTCCGCCTGCCGATGCAGGGGACACGGGTTCATGCCCCGGTCCGGGAGGATCCCATATGCCGCGGAGCGGCTGGGCCCGTGAGCCATGGCCGCGGAGCCTGCGCGTCCGGAGCCTGTGCTCCGCAACGGGAAGAGGCCACAGCAGTGAGAGGCCCACATACAGCAAAAGAAAAAAAAAAAACAAAAACACATTCTCAAAATGTGGGCTGGAAATGAAAACAAAGCAGCACAGGATATGAACTGAACTCCACTGGCTGTTTACAAAATGTTTTCATGTACACAAGTCTCATACAACAGGGAAAAAACACTAGTATAGAGAAGGACAAGACTACCCGGAAAGGCTACCTGGAGATACAGGAGTTGAAGACTTCATGAAATATCAAGAGACCAGGTCGTTTATTCAGTAGTAGGTTACCAACCGAGAAAGCGTACTCACTCCTTTTGATTTACTAATACAAGAATAAACAAAAAAAGAAAATATCAGTAGGAAGAAGAGAGAGAAGCTAAAAAAACTGGATCCAAAGGGAGCTATAAGGTGGGGGAACCCCCGGCCCCGGGAGTTAATTACCCAAGTCAGAAAAGGTAAGAGAACGAAAAAGGTTGACCAGTAAAACAGACTATTTCATGTACAGCTTCAGATGCCTCAACACGCTAGGGCTTTAAAGAGAGAACTCTCTTCTCTCTAGCAACTGCTTCAGTGCCCTGTTCTTCTTGCAACCAGATAATACTGCACTCAACTATATCCCCTCTAAATCAGATGCAGCATTTTGAAGTCAGCCCCATTACCCTTAACTCAACTTTGAAGTAGAAGGGAATGAACCCCCCTGGACAAAAGGATATCTAGTTTTAGCGGGGGGGAAAGGTATAATAGTGATGAGGAAGAGTAGAAAAAAAAGGGGGCTGGAAAACTAAAAGAACAAAGCAGTGGCTCACAACCTTTCCTCTACCTCAACTGAGAAAGGATGACTGGCATATATCTATGTGTTTGAATCATATGCAACTGGAAATGGGCGAGGGGAGCTAACTGATTTCTGATTCTTCGTTAGGAAGATATTCCTCCTCGTGACTGTCCTTAATTTCTACTTTAAAGGTACGGTCTGACTCATCAATGTCCATCTTCATTGCAAAGCCTTAAACACTACCCAAATACAGTTCAAGTATATTCTTTTCTTAGGGCTGGTGACAAAGAAATGTGAGAGTGGGACGAGGGGAAGGAGTAAATAATAAGGGAAGGAATAAACAATCAGAGCAGAAATACCCATGATATATGGTTTATAAGATGCCTTCTCAAGATTTTATCTCAATTTTAGTTTCTTCATTGATAAAATAGACACAAAGCTTACTACATAACTAGAGAATGGTATACAAAATGAAACAAAGGGCATTCCTGGAATTCAGCATGAAAGTTGACGCTAGTGCCCTTCCCTCTCTAAGGAGACATAAAGAAGACTAAGCCAGAGGCCCTCACCCAAAGGTGATTTTGTCTCCCCAGGACACATGTGGCAATGTCTGGAGATGTATTTTGTCGTCACAACTGGGGGAGAAAGAGTGCTACTGGTATTTGGTAGGTAGAGACCAGAGATGCTGTTAAACACCCTACAATGCACAGGGCAGCCCTCCATAACAAAGAGCTATGTGGCCCAAAATATCAATAGGGCCTACGTTGGGAAACACCTAAACAAATTCATTTCTGGAAAAACCACACAAACAGGAGGGAAACAGAGTCTGTAGTTCCTACAGCCTATAAGAAGCCTATTTAGGAGGTAGTTTAAAAACAATCCTATTTTATGGCAGCTATTACTCAAATCACAAATGCCAGGAAAAAAACCTGTTAATGCCGGAAAAATATTTTGTCCTCCCGATTATTTAAAAATGCAGATAAAGTATCATTGAGAACCTATTACATTCATTTTTCTAAATAAGAATAATAACATTCAAGCTTGAAGTTAAACTGGAACACTCATTTAACAATGACAGCAGAATAAAGTGATACAATTCTTTTAGAAAGCAATGGGGGGGGGTGGTAAATAGCCATCTAAATGATATCCCTTGACCACAGAACCCAATTTAAAAGAAAGAACACAATGTACAAAAGCACTCACCACACAGAAAAACTGACAGTAGTGTCCAACAATGGATATACACTCAAAATCTAAATATCAGTACTATTATTTATGTGCCAGGCACTGAAATAGGACATAGGATAGAAGAAATAATGTATGTAAAAAGCCTAACAAAAGCCCCATTAGATAAGTGTTAATAAGTCCCATGTTACAGAAGAAACTAAGGTGCAAAGATCAGAGCACTAGTAAGTCAGAGAGCCTAAAGCTCTCTAAAGCTTCACACACTGTGCAAGGCTGAATGCAATGAATAACTGAGGTAAAAACTTGATGAAGTATTATGAATCTAGTAAAAATAATCATGACTACCTATTTATATATAGAATTGTATATCTAAACTGAGAACATATACTTTTCAAATACCCATAAAAGGTTTAACAATTGACCATGTAATTGGCCACAAAGACGTAGCTCGAATTCCAAAAATCAGAAAGCACACGGGCCACATTCTTTAACACAATGCAACAAAACTAAAAATCAAAAAAAATTTTAAAGGATAGGAAAAAATAGAAAAAAAAAGACTGGAAAACTGAACACATCTTTCTAAATAATTGTGCTGAAGAGAAACTAAAATTGCTCTATTTTAGAAAAGAATAATAAAGATATGACATACCAAACTCTTAGAATTTGGCCAAAGAACTAACTCAAAGAAAATGCTAGATACTTAAATGCTTATTTAAGAAAATAAGGCAGATTGAAAATAAATGACCTAAAACTTTTTTAAAAATCCAAAGAAAGAAGTGAATATAAAAACAAAAGCAATGAATAAAAATTGTAAACAAAAGGCAAATTCAATCAATATAACCAAGTTGTTTTTATAAAGAGCTAATTGATAAAGCAGAAAACTTTGTATCCAAGAAAGAAAAAAAAAGTAGATTCAACAACAGAGTAAAGCAATACAAATAATAAATCTATGGGGAATTTTTTTTTTTTTTTTTTTTTTTTTTTTGCGGTACACGGGCCTCTCACTGTTGTGGCCTCTCTTGCTGCAGAGCACAGGCTCCGGATGCGCAGGCTCAGCGGCCACGGCTCACAGGCCTAGCCACTCCGCAGCATGTGGGATCTTCCCGGACTGGGGCACGAACCCGTGTCCCCTGCATCAGCAGGCAGACTCTCAACCACTGCGCCACCAGGGAAGCCCTATGGGGAAATTTTTAAGAGCAATTTGCAGGGAAAATGTATAGCTAAAATTTGGTCTTGAAGGAAGAGATTAAAAACCTTAAACCAACAACCACAGAATAAGTTTAAAATATAAGCAAAGACCTATGCATAAAAGTATAGCGGCAACTAGTTCAAGATAAAATTTAACAGTCAAGTTCTATCAAAAACATCAGTGAGGGGACTTCGCTGGTGGCGCAGTGGTTAAGAATCCGCCTGCCAATGCAGGGGACACAGGTTCGATCCCTGGTCCGGGAAGGTCCCACATGCCGTGGAGCAACTAATCCCGTGCACCACAACTACTGAAGGCTGCACGCCACAACTACAGAAGCCCACACACCTAGAGCCCGTGTTCCACAACAAGAGAAGCCACCACAATGAGAAGCCTGCGCACCACAAGGAAGAGTAGCTCCCACTCGCCACAACTAGAGAAAGCCCGCAGGCAGCAACGAAGACCCAACGCAGCCAAAAAACAAACAAAAAAAAAAAACCATCAGTGAGTGAACAGATAATCCTTGTGAAAGGATTTGACAGCCAGTCAAAAAGTAAACTACTGGCCATTCCAAGTTACACACATGGAGGAGGGAAAGCAGCCCCCCTCTTCAAAAAACAAACCACAACACTTAACAACTCCCATTTGACATATGCTAAAAGAATAATCCAGGTCATCCAGATAGTCAATAACTGATAATATTTAGCCTGAAAACTCCCCACTGGAATGTACACTCCAGAGACAGAGATTTTTGTCTATTTTGCTCATTGCTCTATCTCCAGTGCTTTGAAGAGCCCCTGGCAAATAACAGGCATACAATAAACATTTGCTGAATTAATTTAAGGGTCAATCAACATCAGGAAATCATTTAAAGGCTCTAAAAGAGAAAAAATATATATATATGTATACATACATGTAGATATAGATATATAAAATTACCGCCGCAGATACTGAAAAGGCATTGCCAGTATTTAATACTCAGTTGTAACAAAAATCCTTACTGTGTTAGAAATTAAAAGAACTGTGTCTGACCTAACAAAAGACAATCATCACAAACCCATAGCACAAATCACACTCAATGGCTAAACATAACTTCTCTAACAATAAAGTCAGGACCCAGACAAAAAAGTCCCCAGACCTCTGGTACTATTCAACCATGTACTGGAGGGTTCCAGTTTATGCAACTGGACAAGAAAAAGAAACACAAAGTCTAACAACTGAAAAGAAGAAAACAAAAATGTCACCATCTATCTACTAAGTGACTATCTACCTGGTAAAATCAAATCGAAATAGTTGAAAGAGCTGCTAAGAACAGAAGAATTCGGTAAGGCAGCCAAACAAAAATATCAACATATAAAAAGTTTTCCCACATACCAGCAAGAAATAAGCTCATGTTTAATAGCATTAAAATCTGTAAAATACATAGAAATAAACACAACAGAAAACATGCAAGGCTTATAAAAAGAAAAGTATAAATTTTACTCTAGACATAAAGGACCTCAGTAGAGAAAAATATCACAATTTTGGAAGACATAATGTCAAGATGTCCTATCTCCAAATTAATGTACAGTCACAAAGCAATCCCAACATGATTTAAAGGAAGCTGACAAACTGAGGTAAAATCCATATGGAAGAAGATAATGAGCACGAATAGTGCCCTCACAAACATGTATCTATTTGTGCAGTTACTCCATCTGATACTTAAAGCTATGGCAGATAGTATATTTTATAGATAGTATGCAGAACAACATTGTATCATGTAAAGCTTTAATAATTCAAACAGTGTGATACTGATGTAGGAATTGACATTGGATCAGTGAAACAGAAGACAACACGTTAACAGACATTTATATGAATTTAGTTTACAATCAAAGCAGCACTTCTAAAAGAATTGGTCTACTGAATATACTGGTTAGGGGAGACTGTTTATCCATGGATGGAGGTGGCGGGGGTGGGTGGGTGGGAGGGATAAAGTTCAAGTCTTACCTCAAACCATACACAAAAAAGAGCTGCAGAGACCACAGATTGGTGCTTGCCAGAGGTGGGTGGTAGGGGTTAGATAAAATGGATGAAGAGAGTCAAAAGGTACAAACTTCTACTTATAAAATAAGTAAGTTATGGTGGTGTAATGTACAGCACTGCCAACTATAGTTATTAATACTGTATTACATATTTGTAAGTTTTTAAGACAGCAAATCTTAAAAGTTCTCATCACAAGAAAAAAAAATTCTGTAACCATTAATGGTGACAGATGTTAACCAGACTTACTGTGGTGATCATTTCACAATACCTACAAATATTGAATCATTATGTTGTGCACCTGAAACTAATATAATGTATGTCAATCATACTTCAACTAAAAAATTTTTAATAAAAGAACTTTAAGAGATAAACATAAAAGCTAAATACAGGGCTTCCCTGGTGGCGCAGTGGTTGAGAATCTGCCTGCTAGTGCAGGGGACACGGGTTCGAGCCCTGGTCTGGGAGGATCCCGCATGCTGCAGAGCAACTGGGCCTGTGAGCCACAGCTACTGAGCCTGCGCGTCTGGAGCCTGTGCTACACAACAAGAGAGGCCGCGATGGTGAGAGGCCCGTGCACCGCGATGAAGAGTGGTCCCCACTTGCCGCAACTAGAGAAAGCCCTCGCACGGAAACGAAGACCCAACACAGCAAAAACAGATAGATAAATTAATAAACTCATACCCACAACGTCTTCTTAAAAAAAAAAAAAAAAAAAGCTAAACACAGTCACTCCTCTTAGGGAAGCTCTTCTCCAACAAAAGGCCTTTCACTCCAAACAATTTCACTTCATTTCTTTCCCTCCCCAAACACTGACAATCTCTTCTTGCCTCTGCTAGCTACATCAATATTCTGCCAATTTTCAAGGATCAAAATCCAGTCACATCATCAAGTTTCCTAAAGTGTGTAATCAGTGAAATATGTTAGATTTGGAGTCAAGAGCTCTAACAGAACCTTGACTCTTATCCTAATAATCTTTAGCACAGTCACTTGACCTCTCTGTCCCTAGGTTTCTCATTTGTAAATGACAAATTTGTACTTAGCTCCAAAGTGAGCTCTAAAATTCTCTATTTCATCAATGTTGCATCTGGACCTTTCTTCTCATTCCACATACATCGCCCCAGTTCAAAAGATTTGTTTGCAGCTAGGCTACTTGCTTGTATAGTCTTGTATAGTCCAAACCATCCTACACCTCCGATCCATCCAGTCCACATCCACTCTCAAAGACTCCTTATGAGAGCACTTTAATTATGCCATTCCCACGTTAGTGATTCTCCACTATTCTCAGGATAAAATCAAAATGCACTAGCCTGGCATTCAAAAACAATATGACCCCAACTTACTCTTCCAACCTCATCTTCCGCTTTCTTGAACCTTTTATCTCTGGCATATAGCTCCCTTCCCTGTTACCCAACACAACATCCTCCATCTCAGGCTCCTCATCCTTGCACCTGAAACATCCTGTTTCTCTTGGAAATCTAAGTGCCATCCTTGATCCAAACTAAAGTTCCAACTCTTCTCAGGTCTTCAGATCACCTTACTTATTATTAGCCCAGAGCAATCACGCTTTCCTCCTAAATTTCAGCATTTAATGCCAGTACCATGTATCTAGTACTCAGCAAACACTGCCTAATTCTAATGCTTCCTTTTCTACTTGACCTGGGGGGGGATTGGGGGGCACCCATGCGTAATCAGTCACATAAATTATTCCTTGAAAGCAGGAATCATGTTCTCAATTCTACTTAATTGTTTTCATCATTCCTTATTTTACTATCAGAGAAGTGTTTCCTTGCCCTTTGGGGGCAACGTTTATCTTGACACACAATCCTGAAAGGTTAGTGTCCAAATAATTAAGAGTTACCTTGAGATTTTTTATATTTATTCTTTGCTCAGAGAATTCTGGATCTCCTTTTCTGGAACTGCCACAGGGACACTTTTCACTACCCTCAATGATGACACATCTTAGTTTCTACTCCGATGATCAACTCTGGTAACTCCTCTGATCACTGCTGAAGGATTCTATTAAAGGAATATAAACTGTAGCTCTTTGGAGCCTGGCCTACTAGGAAACACCCGAAGACAATGCTGTTCTTTACCTTTCCATAAGTCTGCCAGGCAATCTTACTGTTCATGGATGAAATTAAGGGAATTTATCTCATCTGGGAATACCATCACACCATTTAGAGTACACCATGGAATTATAAATAATCTAATATTGTTTTAGACATTAATGGAAATAATAACCTCCTGCATCTAATAAAACGTGAAACTAAGTATATACATATCATGTCAACATCTTGAAAGCACACTTGGAAATATCAAAGTCACCTCACACTTTTCAACTCTTGGGTCTGAGCCCTACTTATTATTAAGTTATCCCTAAGAGCAAATTAACAGAGTTCTCATTTGGGAGGACAATCAGTGCACCAAACTTCCTGCAAATACAAAGTTAGCCTTTCCACTTAAACTTCCAAGTCAAATTATTTCTGTGAATGCTTGAATGTATTTGCATAAAAGATCAATTTCGAAAAAAGCTGGGCAGAAGCAAAATGAGTCTTAAGCAAGCCTCACTGTTTTCATCTTACAAAGAGAAGACTGACCTGTCTTCCAGCCTTGTGAATAAATATCTTGCAAAATTCACTAGGCATAGGGTGTGCTCAAAGAATACTTGCTGGAAAAATCCGCTGGGGAACTGCCAGTTTAAAAAGAAAAACATTTTCACCCAGTTGGAAATCTAGAGAAACAGGGGTTACAGCAACTCAGCTGAAAACCCTCAAGATATGAAGAAAAAATTTTTTAGAAAAATCCCAGATCTTTTCATTTTCTGAGTAAAAGTCTATGAAAGGCAACTAAATGAATCAATGAAGGATTCAACTATTTTAATTTTATGTATCTAAAGACCAATAACTGAAATTCTGCCTTTGATATGTGGCAGTATGAAAAGGCAACAAGTCTCTTTATTTGTTCTATATAAACTAATTTTACAATCTGTAATAGTTTTTGATCAATTGTTTCTGGGAAAGAAACAGGAACAAGAGAACTCCGTATTGTTTTGTTGATTTTAGGGGCAGGGGAGAGACAGATGTTTTTCATTAGGGATATTTATTTTCAAAGTGTAACACTCCAAAAACAGCTTTATTAAGCGAAAAGGATACCTTTCTGGTAAAGGCCTTTGTCTTTACTCTCACTGCACCCCATCCTCAGGGTCCATATTTTGTAAATGTAACTTTCAGATTTCTTCATTGCCACAAGTAGAACACAATAAAAAAATAAAAAGTTACACACAGGCACACACACCAGGTTACCCCATGACAGAAACAAGTGCGCAGACTGCTGCAGCTCCACCATTAACTCCCTGATGGGACCCAGTGTGGGGACTCCCTGAGGTAATTCAGGCAGTGTGAGCTACACAGAGGGTTGCCTGGACGGTCAACATAATCACCAAAACAGGGTCATATGGCTAACAGTGACAAAGGCCTTTCCCATCCCAGCCTGGGTCTCATCATTACAAAACAACAAGAAACATTTTTCAAAAAGGTATAATCGAGATTTTTTTTTTTTTTTTTTTTTGCGGTACGTGGGCCTCTCACTGTTGTGGCCTCTCCCGCTGTGGAGCACAGGCTCCGGTCGCACAGGCCCAGCGGCCATGGCTCACGGGTCCAGCCGCTCCGCGGCATGTGGGATCTTCCCAGACTGGGACACGAACCCGTGTCCCCTGCATCGGCAGGCGGACTCTCAACCACCGCGCCACCAGGGAAGCCCTATAATCGAGATTTTATAAGTGAGGAACTTAAGCCTAGGAAGATTAAAAGACTAAACTAAAATGAACAATTCTCAATAGTAGTCCAAAATTCTACTATATTGTTCCCTCTTTAGTACTAATCCCACACATGCTAAGAAAAATGATAACTTCTAGTTCATCCTTCTGGTTTTCTGGTGATTATCAAATAAGAAATCAAACATTAATGATAAACCTTATATTCAGACACTGAAATGACAAAAACTTGTATAATTGGGTTGAAAACCAATCAGGATATTCTTCAATTGCTATTTCATGCCTTTCAAGTTCTTATAGTAAGCAGATCTACCAGAGTTTTTTTTTTAATTAATTTTTATCGGAGTATAGTTGCTTTACAACCAGAGATTCCTTGAGGAAATACTTTAATAAACACTAAGTACATGCTAACAATTCAAGCATCAGCTATAAGCACAGGGAAGACTAAAGGAGAAAGAACATAAAATACTTTCGTATCTTAAAAGATTTCTTTTTTCCAGCAACTGGGGAAATAAAGAGGATTTTCCCATGCAAGTTGAAATATAAATCATCCCTTTAGAATATCAAAAATGTTTATTTTACCCATTTGCTGGGGAAAAAATTATGAAATAAGCACCTCCTTAGATTTATTATAGTAGAGGGAAACTATTTAACCTTCCCATCATCCCTCTTGGTCAATGCCATACCCATCAGTGTACTGGGCCGTCAGAGAGGCATCTAAAGAGCTATGCACCTTCAGGTTGCTCCATTTCTCCAAACAGAATCTTCCTTCTGCTCCTGCCAAATCAGTTCCAGGAGAAAAACAGTAGAGAGAGCAGTAAGAAAGAACTAGCTTTTATCTTCTCCATGACCTCAAGCAAATTATTTAACATATCTATAGTCTTGGGTCTCAACTATAAAATGAAGATATCACCTTCATCATATGAATGTTTTAAAGATTTACCAAGTGCAAACCACCTAACATATAGAAGGTGTGATCAATACTTATTAATTCCCCTATCTCCTTCTTTTTATTTTTATTTTTTTGGCCGCACCATGAGGCTTTCAGGATCTTAGTTCCCCAACCAGGGAATGAACCTGGGCCACTGCGGTGAAAGCACTGAGTCCTAACCACTGGACCGAGTCTCAACTACTGAGCCGCCAGGGAATTCCCTCTTTCTTTTTTTTAAAAAAATCACCCCCGCCACTTCCTAGATGCTACATCTACCTTAACAAAATGCCCTACCCAATCCATCCAACTCCTATTCCACAAAAGAAATGAGTAATGGTATTGTAAGTTAAGAATATATTTGGGGGCTTCCCTGGGGGCGCAGTGGTTAAGAATCCGCCTGCCAATGCAGGGAACACGGGTTCAAGCCCTGGTCCACATGCCGCAGAGGTTGTGGCGCCCATGCGCCACAACTACTGAGCCCGCGCATCTAGAGCCCGTGCCCTGCAACAAGAGAATCCACCACAATAAGAAGCCTGCACACCGCAACGAAGAGTAGCTGCCGCTTGCTGCAACCAGAGGAAGCCCGCGCGCAGCAACAAATAATGAATAATTTTTTTTAAAATATATTTGGTATACTTTTCCTCAAAAGATACTATCAAATTACTTAATACTACTTACATTTCTTGACTATAAAGTGCCACATTTCACATGATGTTTGGTAAATCTCTTTTCATCAACCAAATCCAAAGGACAGTTTGATTCTATTTCCACTAAAATAGGTAGTGTTTATGCCCAAGCTGTGGGCAAACAGCCTAGATTAATACAGTCGGCCCTCTTTTTTTTCAATTTATTTATTTATTTTTTTTAAATAAATTTATTTATTTTATTTATTTATTTTTGGCTGTGTTGGGTCTTCGTTGCTGGGCGCGGGCTTTCTCTAGTTGCGGCGAGCGGGGGCTACTCTCCGTTGCGGTGCATGGGCTTCTCATTGCAGTGGCTTCTCTTGTCACGGAGCACAGGCACTAGGCGCGCAGGCTTCAGTAGTTGTGGCACACGGGCTCTAGAGCGCAGGCTCAATAGTTGTGGCGCACAGGCCTGCTCCACGGCATGTGGGATCCTCCCAGAGCAGGGCTCGAACCTGTGTCCCCTGCATTGGCAGGCGGATTCTTAACCACTGCACCACCAGGCAAGTCCCTGGCCCTCTTTAACTGTAGGTTTCCCATCTGAAGTTGGCTGAGTCTGCAGATATGGAGGGCTAACTGCACTCACTGTACTAGGCCATTTTATATAAGGGACCTGAGCCTCCTCGGGATTTTGGTATCTGCAGGGCTCCTGGAATCAACCCCCTGAGAGTATTGAGGGACGACTGTATCCTGATTTCTTATTAGCTATGTGACATTAAACAAGTAACTTAAACTTTTCAATCCTCAGTCTGAGTCTGTAAAACTAAGATAATATCTACCTCGTTGTACTGTGAGGACTAAATAAATTAATGCATGTAAAGCACTTTTAACACATTACCTACCTCAAAATATTCCACAAATGTAGGTTATTATTTTTTTCTCTATCAGTATGTCCCAAACTATGTTACCTGATTAGGCAAAGTTGATTTAAAATGTTTCCTAGCTCAACCAAATCAATTCAGTCAAAACCTTCTTGGGGTCCATGTTTCAGACTGATTTAATCCCAACAGCCCTTAGCTGTCTCCTTCAGTTTCTATCTTACCAGGATGCATCTCTCAAGTACCACAAGAACAAACAGGAAACAGGGATTAAGGGTGAACAAGAAAATGGTCACACACATAAATGATATCATTCAGTTCCCTGGCTCATGCCCTTTACTCTATTAGGCAGAAGAAGTAAAACATCTTTTAAGAAAATGATTTTTTTTATGTGGACCATTTTTAAAGTCTTTATTGAATCTGTTACAATATTGCTTCTGTTTTATGTTTTGGTTTTTTGGCTGCAAGGCATGGGGGATATTAGCTCCCCGACCAGGGATCAAACCCACACCCCTGCATTGGAAGGCGAAGTCTTAACCTCTGGACTGCCAGGGAAGTCCCAGAAAATGATTTAAAACGGAACTTAACCCCTCTTCCTGGTTGCCATTCCTCAATGTCCACTCCCCACTGCACCCCCCCAACACAATATTCTCCACAAATCCTCTTACTGAGTTCTGAATATAATCTGTGGTTGCTACAATGTTACTAAATAGGTTGCCAGAGCAACCCACAACATTTACAATTTAACAACAATTTTTCAGTATATTCCGTTTGAGGAAGATTCTTCAGATACTTCTATTACTAGATTAAAACTGATTTCAAAGCAATTTGGCTTACCACTTTGGGGCAAAACCTTTCTTCATAATTATACAATTATGAAGTCAAACAGATGGGGGGAATTCCCTGGCGGTCCAGTGGTTAAGACTCCGCGTTCCCAATGCAGGGGGGCGCGGGTTCGATCCTTGGTTGGGGAACTAAGATCCCACATGCCACACGGCGCGGCCAAAAAAAATAAAACTAAATTCAGATAGGTTAAAGTTGCCACAAAGCCTTAATTAATGAGAATCAAAATTAGTAAGATTTACTCTTTATATTTATTATATACTGAGCCCCTTGGTTCAAACAGATAGCATAATTTTCCCAGATACACAATGGAAAACAGGAAAAAGACAACGAACTGGTAGCTATGAAAGGAGATGCCTTAGGCACGAATTTCTGCCTACCTTGCAAAATACACAAGTCCCTGGGTATTCGAGGGGGACTGGTTCCAGACTCCCCTCCCCCCAGTACCAAAATCTGCAGATGCTCAAGTCTGCAGATATAAAACAGAGTAGGTATTTGCATATAACCTATGCACATCATTCTGTATACTTTAAATCATCTCTAGATTACTTAAAATACTTTACAATGTGAATGCTAAATACATAGTTGCCAGTGAACTGAAATTCAAGTTCTGAATTCAAGTTTTGCTTTTTGGAAGTTTCTGGAATTCTTCCCCCCCCAAAAATATTTCTGATCTGCAGTTGGTTGAATCCACCAATGTGGAACCTGCAGATCCAGAGGGCTGACTATAATCTAATCCATGTTGGTCTTTGTTCAGGGAGAGAGTAGAGAAACTAATTAAAGTACTATTCCTTTGAAATACAATGTGACTCCAAGCTTTTCCTAGTAAAACATTTATTTTATCTTGCTGATGGAATCTAATAGGGTGCTCTGCAAATGACACTGAAACTTCTGGGTATGCCCAACAGCCAAAAATGTTTAAATGAAAATTAGTAAATATGGACCACATTCAGTAACATCCCCCATCGGCTCCTTCTCCATCCCAACAGATCCATCCAATCTAGTTACTCCTGTCAAAAACCTGAGAACCACCCGTAATTCCTCTTCCCTCTCTCTCAACACCCCACTCATCGCATCCAATCAATCACAAGTCCTAGTCACCCTACCTCCAAAGTACCCAGTTCCCTCACTCTTCCCTCCAAAGGCCAAGTCCCCATTCTCTTACGTAGCTTACCACAGCAGCCTAAATGGTTTCCCAAAGTCCAAATCCACTCTACGCTTCATACAATAAGAGGGGTCTTTAAAAAATCCAACGATATATAAACTCTGTCAATGGTTTCACAATAAAATTTTAAACTGGAGATGACCTACAAGCCCACCTACATGACATAGCCTCTAGCAACCTCTCTGGCCTCATTTCTCACCACTCTCCTTACACTTTGCACTGTTCTTGAAAGCACCCAACACCTCCCATTCTCAAGGCCTTAGCACATGCCGTTTCCTCGGTAACACACCTCCTCTATTCTTCACCAACTCCTTCTCATCATTCGGGTCTCAACTTACATGTGACTTCTTCAAGATACTTGCTAGGACATCCCCACCCATCTTAATTAGATGTTCCTAATATGCACCCCCTTAGCACTCCGAACTTCGTTTCTGTGGCACCCACACCACTATAAATATATCATTAACTATATGATTACTTGCTTAAATAATCTCTCTTTCTAACCTATACTGCCCATGAGGGCAGGGCAGGGATTGTGTCTCTCTTATTCACCACTATCTACCCATAGCACCTCAGCACAGAGTAGGCATTCAATACATCTAATAAGCGAATTAATTAATTCCAAAGTCTCCAATGTAAGGTTCTGAGGCCTCTCTGTACAGGTCAACTCCTCCTTCTCTGTTTACACAGGATTACTTGGAAGTCCATTTCCTGATTTTTAACAGTTGCTGGAACTTATAAGTAATACAGAAACCTTCATTTTTGAGACACTGGTAAAGAACTTGAACCCTCATGTAAGGGTTATTTTGCCAGCTGTGTTCTTATAGTCACCCAAGCTTGAAACTTCAACCATCTATGATGATCCCTCCCTATTTTTCCCATACCACCTTTGTTATTAATCCTATTAAATCTATTTCTGCACCATCTCTGGAACTTCCTCTTTTCCTTTTTACACTACATTTATCACACTTACCTATATTACTAGATCTCTAAAGTATTTCCACTCTAGCCACTAAAGCCCCATGTCTTTTGTCTCTGTCTTCTCTGTGTATGCTGCGCCTTCTTCCTGTACTGATCTACCTCATCAGGCCACAACCAAGACAACCTTCTATCAAAATCCTAGCCATCCTTCAAGGCTCATTTCTAATATCCTTTCTTTCCAATTCCATCAACCAGCTGTGATCTCTTCCTATTTCATTTGCATCACCCAACATTTACCATATATTACTATATGCCAGGCACTGTTCTAAGTAGTCATCTTTATCTACCATGTCTCCAATACACATCAAAACTATAAACTTTTTGTGGATAGAAACTCAGTTTATTTACCTATGGCATCTCTCACATCTTACACATTCGCTCATAGGTACTTATATATGACCACTTTAAAAGAGTACAACTGACCCTTGAACAACATGGGTTTAAACTGTGCACATCCATTTAGACACAGATTTCTTTCAACATTTAATACGATCTGTGGTTGGTTGAATCCATGGATACAGAGGGCCATGGATGTTCAACTGCAGAGAGGGTGAGCACCCCTAACCCCATTGTTTTTCAAGGGTCAACCGTACTTCACTCAATTTTAAAGAATGAAAACACCAATCCCAAGGCAACAGAAAATATTTGGAGCAACTAGATCTGCAGCAAATGGGTAACCCCCGAATTCCTGCTGCCTAACTTCCTTCCTTCAGAATCATACAAGAAGCACCAAGAATAATTCTCACTACCTACATAACTTCTCAGAAAAAAAGCAGGGCGGGGGGACAGAAAATACAGAAGTTCCTATTTCTGCCACTGGATGTCATATGCAGGCTAGCAGAAAAAGAAAATAAAACATAATCAAAGATGATTAGATTAAATTAGAACAAGGTGTTTGACAAGTGAAAGTCTACTCAGCTCTGAAGTAACTTCTCTAAGAACATGATGGAATTATTCCCACGTATTATGTATCGCACCCAGTAAGATCCAAAATAATCATTTTAACGGATTATGGGGCGGAAAGGGAACCTAAGGTAGTAAAAGAATCAAAGCTCTAAGTCACAAGTCAAGAAAGTCATTTTGTTTCGAGGTACACCAGTGACTTACAGGGAATTTTGCCTCAGACTCCCCAAATGTAAAAAATGGTGCTGAGAATAGCTCCATCAATGCTAAAGACAGAGCTGTCACAATTCAAAGTAGTTTAAGCCCTCGAGATCAATTTCCTCATTTATATTTGAGAAAGTGGTTACATGATTAGCCCTATAGCTAGTCTGTAGCAAAGAAGGGTTAGATGTTAGGTTTCCAGCTAATAGACCTCTCACTCCATCATTCTGTGAAAGGACAAGGAATAGGAAAATAAGGACAAATCAAGTAGACTGCCATCTTTGGCAACATCATCTGTGAATACTTAATAAATTCAAGTACGAGCTATAACACAAAACATTCCACAGTAACTAAAAAGCAAAATCAACAAACACACTAGTCATTCATTATACCCCGAAGTCTTCATGAACAACTCCAAAAGGGTGAAATTCCTCAGAAACATAGAAAAGTCACCACAATCAAGACAATCAAAATTCAAATAACTTCTTTAGTGTCACTAAACTGAGCATCTAGTTTATTTTTACTCAACCCTGATCTGGAACAGACTTCAGGAGGCTACCAGACAAATAAAACATAGGTTAGAATAAATTTTAAAAAAATAAAAACATGAGGGCTTCCCTGGTGGCGCAGTGTTTGAGAGTCCACCTGCCGATGCAGGGGACACGGGTTCGAGCCCCGGTCCGGGAAGATCCCACATGCCGCGGAGCGGCTGGGCCCGTGAGCCATGGCCGCTGAGCCTGCGTGTCCGGAGCCTGTGCTCTGCAACGGGAGAGGCCACAACGGTGAGAGGCCCGCGTACCGCAAAAAAAAATAAATAAATAAAAATAAAAAATAAAAACATGAAAATAGAACAAGAACAGGGAGAACAAAACGAAGCCAAGAATGAGGCTTAAAAAACAAGTACAACAATAAGTCCTATAAATTTGGCTCTAAACTTCCAAAAGCCAACAGGAAAATGGAGACCTAGTGAACAACACAAATTATAACAGCCAGGTAATAAAAACAGACTTAAAAGCTTAGGAAAAAATACAATTATTCTGGTTGCATATCTTTGCCCTGAAGTCCTTATAAAGAAGGCGTTGTGTAACATGAAGATGTATTTTACATATAAAACAACATATATTTCTGTAGTTACTAACGAAATGTTTTATGGAATCATTTTTATTCTAACCTTCAAGATAAGCCTATAGTGACAGTTTACAGAGTTTTTTTGTTTTTTGTCTTTTTGTTTTTAAGGGAAAAGAGGTCTACAAACTATCCAGGTATTCAGAACACTGATGATCTAAGAATACATTTAAGAGAATATCTGGAAAAGAATTTTTTCTTTACACGTACTTACTATAAAAGTTTATAAGCACAAGGGTAAGAAAATGAAAACTAAATTCAGCAAAACTAGGTATAGGTCCAGGAATTCCTAACAAAATAGCAGAACAAAACTCTTAGAAATGAGAAGGAGGAATACAAAGAAAAACTTAAGTGAAGAAGAGAGTGTGGGCGCACAAGCACACACTTAACAGTTCTTGTTATATACACAAGATAACTATCAATAAATGCTTCTATTCCTACTTCTACAATTAAGAATTAAACACTGAAGTATTTATTGAAACATACAGCTTCCTTTCTAGTCCCTCGATCAAGAAGATGACGTTTTTAAAAAGAATGGTATAGCACAGGGAACTCTACTCAATGCTCTCTGGTGACCTAAATGAGAAGGAAATCCAAAAAAGAGGGGATATATCTGTACGTAAAGCTGATTCACTTTGCTGTACAGTATAAACTAACACAATATTGTAAAGCAACTACACTCCAATAAAAAAAACGCCAAAAAAAGAATGAAATGCCATTTGCAGCAACATGGACCTAGAGATTATCATACTAAGTGAAGTAAATCAGAAAGAGAAAGACAAATACCATACGATACCACTTACATGTGGAATCTAAAACATGACCCAAATGAACTTATGAAACAGAAACAGACTCACAGGCATAGAAAACAAACTTATGATTACCAAAGGGGAAAGGGGGTGGGGGAGGGATAAATTAGGAGTTTGCAATTAGCAGATACAAACTACTATATATAAAATAGATAAACAAGGTCCTACTGTATAGCACAGCGAACTATATTCAATACCCTGTAATAAACCATATGGAAAAAATATGAAGAAGAATATACATAGATATATGTATATCTGAATCACTTTGGTGTTCACCAGAAACTAACAAAACATTGTAAATCAAAGTATATATACTTCAATTAAAAAAATTTTTTTTTTAAGATGATGTTTAAATTCCTGCTCATTCCACAGTGATGTTACTAAACAACGATACAGGTCAAACCCAATGTAGTGCAGATTTTCCAAAGCAGTGGTTACATGTATCAAGACAGGAAGATACACAAATATAACATTTTTGGATGATTTTCCACAAAGAGCTTAAAATAAAAAGGTATAACAGTTTTAAATTAAACATAAAATCAGTTAACCAAAAAAAAAAAAAAAGGAAAAGGAAAGAACTTCTCTAAACATGTGTCATCCAGCAATATTAGAATTGACTAACTGTAAAATGATAAACACACAATTCTCAACAACATATAAAACCAATCATTCTGCTACTGCTAGCATGTGCCTAGGATTTACAATGAATCACTGATTTTCCTCTTGGAAAAAACATAGGAAATAAGGAAAAACACACATGAATTCTTGGTGAAAACTTGCAATTTTCAGAGAACCATCCACTTGTAATTTAAGCAACATCATTTAAAAACAATTCATTTCAACAGTCTTCTCTACTAAATATTTTCATTATGGTTGCTCAGACTAAATCTATTGACTTTACCTCTGACAGTACTTCAGCAAAGGAGTGAAATACTAGACAGGCTACTGTAAGAGGTAAAAAGTTGAAATTCACCAGCTGGGTCAAGGTCTTGAAGAGTTAACTAACTTCTTATTCCAGGACTCAAGAATTATAAATCTGGTTTTAAGATTTGGGAGGGACTATTAAATCACAAAGAAAAGGCTTCTCAGCATCCAAAGAACCTCCCTTTTTTTTTTTCTTTTTTAATCAAAGCAATGCGTCCACTCTCACTGGCCAACTGCTGAAAATCTTTAAAATACTCAGAAGGTCAACAAACACCTGACTAAATACTAGCCTTAGGAGTCAATCTGGTAACCTTGCTTAACAAGAACTTAAAAGTCTTTACACTTTATTGGTGGTTTTAATTTGTCAATAAATTCATATATATCATAATGTGCAAAAGTATATTTATTTGACAGTACTTTTGGTGTCCAAATTGTCCTTACTTTAATATGATCTGAAGCATGGAAACTCAACTTTTTAAAGCATTATTTAGTTGATTTCATTGTAAGAGGATTAAACGGATCCCAAAGTTTCCTAAAATGATCCCTCAGTTGTCCTTATAATTCATACCCTGCCAATCAACAAAGCATTATGTGAGAAGAAAACCCAAAACGAAGTGAATGGACTAAGAGGTCTTTTCAAATCACTAGACTTATTACCCCATGAAATAAGAAAAGTTCTCTCTTAGGTATTTTGATTTCACTGGGTTGGAACAGTTACCCACAACATTACCAAAACTCAGAAATGTTTCCAATACATTGTATCCTGAAAACATTAAGCTTATAGAGTCTAGGTGTTTTTCTTCATCAAATACACAAAATAAGTACAGAAAACTTAAAATGTTTCAACTACAATATGTTACACAAAATTACTCTTAAACACAAAATATTCAACTGTTAACCAAGATTTCTTAAAACAGTGGTTTATGCAGCAAAGTCAGTGGGGATAATGCCACAAATACTGGCAAGCTGATTTAAGCTACTAATCCATTTAAGGAACGGTAACTATGTTACAGCAGTAGCAAGGCTCTGAAATTTATTTGCTTTAGACCTGAATATAGAAATGGACTCTTGAGCACAGTAAACTAACAAATGGTAATGGAACTTGGTCTACGAGGAAAAAATACAGCAAAATTATCCAGATTTTTTCACTCAAAATAGAAACACAAACCAAAATTTCATACTCGGATACAGTGTTATCCATGTGAATAACATAAACAAAACTGAAAAAAAAAAAAGGAAATTTACTTATGCTTAAAAGCATAGCTGTCTCAACGAATTCTCCAGTGAAAAGCTTAGTCACCTTTTTATTTCAGGCAAGGGAAAGCCAATTATTCCAACATATCCACCTATCTCAGCCTTCTCTAGTAATCCAACCTTCACAACATCCCTACCCAAAGAGGAATGAAAGAGGATCTACTAGTCAACTCCCCTGCCCTTCTTTTCCAACTACTCTGTTTACTCTCTCATAAGTCTCGATAAATGTAGACTGATCTATCTTTAAGGAGATATATTTTACTTCCGTATCTGTAAGGAGCAGAATGCAGGGTCAGGAGGGAAGAACAGGAGTAAAGCACCTCTGGCTCAACCAGATCCATCTGAAGTGCCACACAAAGCTTATGAATAATTTTCCTCAAACCAACAGATTTTGAAAATCCAGTACGAATTTATCCCAAATATGTCAATACATTTAACTGAGAGAAAATAAAATCCAAATCTGATAAAGATGGTTTCTTTTAGGGAGAGAATGAGGTTGTGAAAGCAGACTGTGCTTGGAGGCAACCTATAAAACACTCTGAAGCATTTTCTGATTATTA
This sequence comes from Mesoplodon bidens, assembly GCF_964165515.1. Taxonomy (NCBI): domain Eukaryota; kingdom Metazoa; phylum Chordata; class Mammalia; order Artiodactyla; family Ziphiidae; genus Mesoplodon; species Mesoplodon bidens. The sequence continues at coordinate 48,076,397 of NC_138179.1, read as the reverse complement.
GTCCTTAAAACATACCGAAATCTCAAGTGTTAAAATTAAAGACTGGGTACATTCTCTGCTGAAAGCTCAATTAGAAGCAAATATAAATTCCAGCGAACTTAACTAGGTCAACTAAACTTTTGGCCCCACTTACCAGAAACAACAAAATCTGAAGTCAAGCCTTATAAACTTACAAAAATATCCTACATATAGTTTCAAAAGAAATCTAATTATTCACTCTGAAAGGATGGGTACAGTTTTACAAACTGGAAGTCTTCCAGTTTTTTCTTAGTAAGATTTCAATGGGAAATTGACAGCTTTTACCCTACAGCAACACAACGCTGTACCAAATATACCTTCCATTTCTTCACTAGCAGGTATACATGCACCCACCTACCTAAAATTAGGAAAAAGACAAACAAAAGAAACATAGGCACCTATATACAAAGAAGCCCATTCTTCCCATGATGGGAATTCACCAACTCTTTCTCTCTTGTCCAGACATTTCCCAAGAATGACATTATGCATGATTCTACTCACAGGGGTAAGTGGCGCTGCTCAGGATCAGCTCTGGTTAGTTCTTCCTCTTCAATATCAGACTCTCCCCCTGAACTACTGTCAGTGACGTCTGAATCAAATGCTCGTTCACTGCACCTCAAGTTGGCTATACCACTGGCTGTAAATCTGTCCAATTCTTCTGAAATCGAATCACTTTTCAGGAAGTTGCTAAGTCCCTCTGAAGTGGCGGTCTCACTGGCAGCTTTTCTCAATGCAGCTTCAGCCTTTCGAGTTAGCATCAACTGGCTCCGGGGCCTCAAGGATTCCAAGTTTGGCAGTTTGCTCAAAGTTTTCTCTAAAAATCCACCCAGCTGATGCTGTATATGCCTCTCCACCTGCTTGGCTTGCACAACCTGTAAGCGTTTCTGTAACCTGCGGGCACGGCTCTCAATATCAGCCTGCCGCCGTAGTAAAGCTGTTATCCTTGTGTCGGAATCTAAAGCACTGAAAAGAATGGAAGACAGGGGAGACTTTTTACCCTCTAACTTGACACCCCCCAAGTTAGAACTGGAGTCTGTGTCAGGTGATAACCTACTGCTTCCTTGAAGTGCCGGCGGCTGTTCCATGGAATTTACAGAAGATTTGTTTGCAGTGCTATTATTGCTAAATATCGTTGTGTGTTCTACATCAAGGCTTCTATGTGGAAGAGTGCAATTGGTCATACCCCCTTTCAAGTCCCCAGATTCAGATGCCACCACTTCACCCCCCTGAAGAGAAGATGACGTGAGAGCTCGTTTTCCCCCATTAAGGGGACTGGAATTGTCATGATCAGAATGTGTTGAACTTTTAGTCAATTTCTTCGCCAACCCATTTACAGGTGCTTGTGGCAGAGCTGTCTGACCACTTGTATTCATGGTTCTAAGATTTTCTAAGGAAAACTCCAAAACTGGCTGTCTCCCCAACAGCTCAGCTCGGAGTTCATAGGACTGAGATAAGAGAGGATGAGATTTAAGTACTGTCTGCTTGCTGAAGACACCTTGCAATTTCAACGATTCCTTTGAGGGAACAGATGTTACATCGGAGCAAAGATAAGATGCCACCAGTGGTTGCAGCTTTCCCAAGTCTTCCTTGTTAGGATTATTTCGGAAGTCCAGACTGGGGTCCTCTGCAGCAATGGCTTTTCTTTTGGTTCCGTTGGCAGCAATAAGGATGTTGGCGTTGCCGTTATTTTCGGCACTGCCAGGGGACAAAGTGGAGGATGGGGGAGCCAGTTTGAACCGGATATGGTGTGCTTCAGCTGCTGCGTCAGTGAGAGCGGGCGCCATCGCAGCCATTCAGCACAGAGAGACAGGAAGTCCAGCCTCTCCCGGTGCCGAGGCCAGCTCCACAGCCCCTTACCGCCTCCCCAGAGAACAGACTAGAAGAGAAAGAAAAAAAGGAAGTTAGAAATACAAGCACGTTAGAAAACAACACACATGTTTTTAATACAAACATTACTTGAGGCTGTTAACCAAACTCTGCCTCCAGAAGAAAAACACTCAAACCAAAAGGGGAGATGTGTTGGGGCAGGGCCACAATCCCTGCTCAAGAGAAAGAATTCCATCCTTTTTTGTCACTTGTTACCATAAATTGAAAGTAGCCACAGACTGTTAAAGTTAAATCATCTGCATCTAAAAGAAAAATATCTTTAAAACTTCTTGAAATTAGTGAATTTAAAGCAAATGTATCAAACTAAGCACCCAGTAATTAAACAGAAAAGAATTAGTAAGGAACTCCTCATCCCTACCAAAAGTTTCTATGCCAACTGTCACAGGTCTGTACATTTTTCTGGCCAAAGGATCCAATGTTCGTCACCTTCCCACTTCTCTGCAAGACAGATCATACTAAAAGCTTAATTGTATCATACCTGTGTTACCAGTTCACTTCATCAATTTTCTTTTCTTTTGCTGTCCTCAGTATGGCCCACCTCTCAAATTAACTGCCCAACTGATGTGTCTCTTTCCTTTACCCGAAAACTTCTTGAAAAAATAGTTATAAATAGCTGCCTCTGCACTTCTCACTCTTCTAGAATCTGGCTTCTACTCCTACTGCTCTGGCAAAGGTCACCAGTAATCTCATTATCAAATCCAATGCTCAAGCCTCAGTCCGCATTCTATCCGACTCCTCTGAAGCATTAGGTAGTGCTGCCCACCCGACTCTTCTTGAAATTCTCCTTTCCAGATGTCCTTGAAAACAAGGTCCATTCTTCTGCCCCCTTCTCTCTCAACTCACTCCCTTGGCAACAACCACTATAGCAACATGGTAAGGTCTCCTAGCGCTCCGAAAAACATGCTCAGCTGCACTGCTCAACATCCCCACCTCTATGTTCCTCAAGCCCCCTGAAACTCAAAACTGACTTTCTTTTTACTGCTTACCCATTTCTATCATCTCAGGTAATGGTATTGCTTTCATTTAGTAACCCAAGCTAAAAATCTCAGCCATTTGCCACTTCTTTATCCCCTTTGATTTATCTGGTCTGAGAGTGAAAGGAAATCTATGCAAAGAACTAAGCCAGCTGTTCCTAAAGTGTGGCCTATGGACTTCTTGAGAACTCGAAGACCATTTCAGAGGTCCACAAAATCAGAGCATTTTCATAATAATATTAAACGTTATTTGCCTTTTTTCATAGTGCTGACATTCACAGTAAGGGTGCAAAAACAAGTCTGAGCAAAATTACTGGTACCTTTGCACAATTCAGCGCAGAGGCACCAAACTACTAATAACCACTGGTCACTGTATTCTCTATTCATTTAAAAATAAATAAATAAATAGGTTAGTACCACTGACCTTTGATATCCTTGGTGAAATATGAAAATAATGAACTTTATTAAATCTCCACTCGAGTCTTATATTCTGTGCAATGAAAGGGAAAGTAGACATAAAGCACTTCTGCTGATTTAAGAAATCTGAGAGGGCTTCCCTGGTGGCGCAGTGGTTGAGAGTCCGCCTGCCGATGCAGGGGACATGGGTTCGTGCCCCGGTCCGGGAAGATCCCACATGCCGCGGAGCGGCTGGGCCCGTGAGCCATGACCGCTGAGCCTGCGCGCCAGGAGCCTGTGCTCCGCAACAGGAGAGGCCACAACAGCGAGGGGCCCGCATACCACCAAAAGAAAAAAAAAAAAAAGAAATCTGAGGAAAAGCACTAGTACAACTGAGTTACAAGCTGAACTAGAAGCTTTGCTTCACGGAACACTATTTTTGGTTGGCAGAACAATTGACAAACCATGATGATTCAGACTTGAATAGTTAGTTAGCAGACATTTTCTTGAAAATGAACAAAGTGAACCTGTCACTTCAAGGAAACCCAATGATGATGTTTGCTGCCAATGAGAAAATCGGAGTTTTCAAGCAAAAATAAGTATTTTGAAAACGTGTATCCACCACCATGAGCTTGAACATTTCCCCAATACTGAAGTCTTGATTAAGTAGACTACTGCTGATATTAGTGAATGAGAATTTGATACCACATAATGAAATGTGTCAACCTTTGGAAGATCTGCATAACTCAGTGAATGACCAAATGACCAAGCTCGTTAGAAACGAGTGCATGGGTAAAATAAGTGCAAGACAAGCCAATGGATTAATGTGACAAGAGTATGAAAAGCTCACTGACACAGCTTTAGATTCCATAGTGCAGCTAACCTTTATGAAACTACTACTTGTCAAGTCTGAGTATAGTGTCAAAGGATAGCCACACTTTAAAAGGCTATTTAAATACTCCTCTCTTTTCCAAACTACACATCTTTACAAGGTCAGATTTTCCTTATATAATTCCAAAACAACATATCACAATAGAATGAATGCAGAAGCACATAGGAGAACCTAGCTGTTTTCTATTAAGCCAGACATTAGCAAGATTTGCAACAATGGAAAATGCCATTCACGCTTAATATTTGTTTTGTTCTGGTAAAAAGTTATTTTCATAATATGTAATAGGTTTGTTATTTTTAAATGAATTCGTAAATAATTTTTTTTTTTTAATTTGGCCACACTGCGTGTTTTGCGGGATCTTAGTTCCCCAACCAGGGATTGAACCTGCACCCTCGGCAGTAAAAGCAGAGTCCTACCCACTGGACCGCCAGGGAATTCCCCGTAAATAATTATTCTTTGAATTTCTCGAAGTTTCTAATCAACTACCGATAATAACCCATAAAAGTTCTCTGTGGTTTTCAACATTTTTTAAAAGTGAAAAGAGGCCTTGGGACCAAAAAGTTTATGAATCACTGAACTAAACGCAACATCCTCCTCCCTCAAAAAAAAAAAAAAAATGACAGCAACTTCCAATCTGGTCAAATATTTTATCTTTAGATAAAAATCAACATAGGATAGTAAAAATTTTCTCACTCTAAGCTTATAAAATAACTTTAACAAACATCCTATATTCATTAAACTAGATCTTCTGGGGATTACAGAGTTTTATCCTCATGGACTTTCTAGCATATGGCATTCTGTGTGACTAACTGTTCTATGTCCACTTTTCCTATTTCTGATTTTAAATTTAAAAATAATTCCTAACGTAATAAAAAATAGTTACGTTACACTGGTTGAATTGACAGATGAACCAATGTAAGTTCTTTATTCAAAATACCTTAAGTCAATTTTATAAAAGCCATTTTCTCCCATAAACAAAAATCACTATCTGATCTTTCCCATCAACTCAATATCCTCTTTCGAACTGATATCAATACACAGTTGATACTGGCAATGCAAGGAGACACATTATCAGTGCCAGATGATTAATACAGCATATGAGAGTAGATGTAGCCTACTACCCAAAAGCACTACAGTTAAGTCTCAGAAATAGCAGGAAACAGCCTCCCTCTGGGGACTCAAGCAAGGGCACAGATGTTACACAGCTTCCACAGAACTTACTGAGGAAAACCCATGTTCACACAGCTCACGTAAAAAGAGGGGTGTAATTAACATCACACCACAGAAGGTACTTAAGCAGTAAACATACCAAAGTTATTTCAGAATTATTCAGTTCTTTAAAATTCACAACTTAAAAGAAAAACCTGCTGACTCAAATCCCATCTCTTTCAAGATTTCTCTGACCCTCTGCAAGCAGTCCGAGAACGTGACATTAATCACATACACCTCAAAAGCGAATTTATTTTGCTTACACTCCCTCCTATCCCCATAGGATGCATTGCAAAGAGCAGTTACTAAAACAATTGTCTCAATAAATAGGGAAGGGGAAAAGTGAAGTCTTCAGGAGAAATTCCATTCCTAACTCCTCCTAACTCCTAAATCTTTATCTTTCTATACCAAAACTGCTGTTAAAAAATATATATAGGGCCTCCCTGGTGGCGCAGTGGTTGGGAGTCCGCCTGCCGATGCAGGGGATACGGGTTCGTGCCCCGGTCCGGGAGGATCCCATGTGCCGCGGAGCGGCTGGGCCCGTGGGCCGTGGCCGCTGGGCCTGTGCGTCCGGAGCCTGTGCTCCGCGACGGGAGAGGCCACGGCGGTGGGAGGCCCACGTACCGCAAAAAAAAAAAAAAATATATATATATATATATATATGAAAAACTACACCCCTCTCCCTTCACTGACTTGAAACGCTGTGCTGAGATGCAATATTACTCCCAAAGACACTCACAGATAAGGGGAGCCGGTCCAGGTTCACATCCTGGCTCCACCTGTATTTAAACTATTTAACTATTCTGTTCCCTCAATTTCCTCAACTGCAAAAAACAGAGCTGACCTCAGAAGGCTGCTGTGATGATTAAATAAAATACTTTCAATTACTTAACCTAGTGCCTGACACAAGCACCCATTATTTGCACTGTTATTATAACCTATAGACAAAAAGCAAATATTACTGAAACGAAAAAATGTGAAATGAAAAAAAAAGGTGTTAAAAAATAAAACATATACTATGACCTCATTTCTGTTTTAAAAAGTAGGTGATAAGATTCTTTTTTCTTTTATTTTCTGGCTTATGTAATGTTTCCACCATAAACATGTATTGCTTATATAATAAAAGGGAAGGAAGCAAAAATAACGCAAATTCTTAAAGAGCCAAAAAATGTGAATAAGGCAAAATATCACAATAACTTTCTTAAATTTAACATAATGAGCAAAATGTTGATTGAAACGATTCCCATCCCACTTGAATCCCAAAAAACATCACTACTCAACAATTCAGAGCAGAGAAAAACTGTCAGACTTAAGCAGTTTTACAAAAACAGTTTATGATAAATCACCTTTCTCCAAAGAATACAAAGCATTAAAAGCTATAATTACTTACTAATCCTCATAACAACCTGGGTGGTAGGTTTCGGGCTGGGATTATAATTTCCAATTCACTGGTGAGGACAGATAGTAAAGTTATATTGTACATTCAGAATAAGGAACCTAAAATATCCCGATTTTTTAGTTCATCTAATAAACCACAATCTGACAAAAAAACAAAAAAAGATGGAGCTAATGCACCTGCTGTCACTGACATAAATTAAGATTCAGCAGTAAGCTTGAAGAGACAAAAACAAGGGCTATCTTATCAAGGTCCTTTAAAAGGCTATGAAAGTTTGGGCTAGGTAATAACAGTTTCCCTCCCAGTTCCAGGGGGGCATTTTGAGGACTGGAAGATGTCAGATGGGTTCAGCAGGCAAACACATTTAGGAGAAACTTCCTCAATGAAGATTCACAACACACTTCATTATACTGAACACTCAAATATTTGCACCTTTAACAAATACACATCTTTTTTCCATTACACCTATTAATATCTTGCAGAACACTGTTCTGAGGGATACAAGTTAGAATAAAGTTCAAATATGCGACCTCTAGGGTCCCTTCCTGTGCTTATGATTCTATTATTATAAACTGCAATACAGATTCAAGAACAAACTTCCACCTAACACAAGCAGCACTGGGAAGCCGAAGTACACCCCTAGGACAGAGTTCCTCAACATCAGCACAACTGACTTGTGCCAAATTATTTTTCGTAGTGGACGAAGGGGATCTCTCCTGTGCACCGCAGGTGGTTTAGCAACATCCCTGGCCTCTACACGCACTAGATGCCAGCAGCACTCTCCTCTCCTATAAATTATGACAACCAAAAATGCCTCCAGAAATGACAAATGTCTCCCAGGGGGCAAAATCACAACCCCCAATTGAGAACCACTGTCGAGAGATAGATCCTCTCTATAGCTACAGATGTCTGTACATATATATATATTTCTGTATATACAGATTTCCAGAAAGCACACATATCTGGCTGCTTCAAATAGTGCAAGTCAAAACTAACTCCACACCTGCAAGTGAGAACCACGCCTTATTCCTTGTAAATTCCCAAGACAGGACTCCAGTTACACAAGAATAAACTGGCAGCATCCACCTTGCAAAAATGTTGATAAGCTGCCGGGACCCAAAGGGAAGGGTTTGGCCATTTGGGTGGCCAACCACCGCACTTTCACTGAAAACAGAAGCAAAAATCAAATGGGGGAAAAGAAGCTTGCCCATAATGTGGCTTCTACTAACCTCTTCCCACCATTACCTCATTACTCTGCACAAACCAAAGAAAGAAACAGGCAGAGGAAGGATGGTTAGGGAAGTGTCTGTGAAGTTATCAAAATTTCAGCTGAAACTTGAAAATTAGCTAAAATTTCATTATGTAGAAGGCTAGGGTAAAAGAACGGTAATGTGGCATTCTAGTGAGAGGAAAAGGCACGGGGAAAGGCAAAACTGGAAAAACATAGGATATCCTGGAGGTTGAAAGAAATAATCACATTTGTTTGAAATATAAAGCATACTGTAACAGAGAAAACACTATAGAAAAAGGTGAAAAGGAAGTTTGAAGCCAGATCATTAACGGACAACCTTCAATAGCCAGCCTTTACTCAGACTTAAAGGCAGCAGAAAGTCATTAAAGGTTTTTCAAATGGGGAGTGACACATGAGAACTGTGCTTCAGAGAGACCAGCTGGGTAAGACAGATTAAAAGAAAGTAAAAAGTCAAAGACCAATGAAGAGGCTACTGCAATAATCCAGATAGGATACAACAAGAATCTCAACTAAGGTGTTCACCACAGTGGAATGGTTGAAGTCTCCTCCAGGCTTTGGAAGGGCCAAGTAAGTGACATAAACAGAAAAGGTAAAGGCTCTTCAGAAAAGAGAGAAGGCTGTCTTTTCCTTCATAATTTCAGCTCCTTTATGATAAAAACCTCTCATTTATTTCTCATAAAGCTGTACAGGTAGCGGGGGGGGGCTGTTCAGTTTTGGGGTATCCTCTCCTTTCCTAACAGTGCCAACCCAAACCCAGCCCACGTCTGCATCAGCTCACATCGAAATTATCCTAACAGCTTCCTGACTGATGCCCCAGTCCTCTAATCCATTCCGTAATCCATTCTTTTTATCGCCTCTCTTCTCTACTCTAGAATAACTCCTAGTACCTTTCTCCTGAGTCCAAATTCTCTGAGATGAAACTTAAAACAATATCAAAGCAAGCGCATTGGTTGGCTTTACACCTAGGACTCCCCACCCCCAGATTCAACTCCATCATCTTTGCCTATGCTGCTGCCTCTACCTGGAAGGTCCTTCTACCCTTTAAGCCCAAAACTTAATCCTTCAATACACAGCATCTCCGCAACAACTTTTCCAGACTATTCAGATTCACATCACTTTCTTCCTGCTTAAATTGTACAATGCACTTTAAAGTCACCACTCAATTAAAATCATCTGAATGTTCCCTAGTTGTCAATTTATTAATATTAATTTATTCTATTTCCGAGACAGGGGAAGTTCCTTAACATCCCTCTTTGCATGCTCACTAACTTTACCTAGTTAGAGCTTGGTACATAGTAAGCTCTGTGAGCACCTACTGACAGGGCTAGAGTAGTCAAAAAAGACCTAGAGGTAGGCTTTCAGGTATAAGATTGTGCTAAGCAGAGAAAGATGAGGAAATTCTAATCAAGAAACTGACACAATCAAAATAATAGGGAAGGATTTGGGAGATGATCCACAGAACTTGGATGAACCAAGTGGTACATGTGCAGCTTCTCAAGAAAGAGAGGGAAAAAGCAGCTATGCAGTGCTTCGTGATGAAGTACCAAAAGCTACATTATGGAACACACTGGAAAGTATTTTTTTGTATTTCTTTTACAAATGTGGATTTGTTATGGAATACAACAGGGAGCGGGCAGCAAAATTTTCATTATAAAACAAACAAATAATGTGGACCTCACCACCCCAGTCCCTAACACTTTCTATGCCAACAGGGCAGGGCTTCTTAGGTTTTATAATTACTACGGGAATCATAGCTCTGGCTGGAGAATAGGTTATTATTATGATTGCTCTAACATTCACTAACATTCACTAAATGCTCTGATGTTCACTAACATTAATTGACCTTTTACTGCGTCAGTCCCTGTGCTGAATGTTTTACATACACATCCTCATTTAATCATCACAATAACATTATAAGACGAGTATGTACTCTTATTCTCATTTTATAGATAAGGAAACTGGTGCTCAGAAGTTAAGTAACATGCCCAAGATCACACAACTACCAAGCTGCACAGACAGGATTCTGATTCAAATCTCTAACTGTAAGGCCCTAGCTTTCTTTCTTTTTTTTTTTAATTGAAGTATAGTTGAATTACAATGTTGCACTACCACTATATACAAGGCTAGGTTTAAACTGGAAGGAGCTTAACTGCTAGACATGAGGTTTTTGAATTTTAGTCTTTATGGGAAAGGCAATGAGAAATACCAACTGATTATCTCCGATAGACATTTTATTAAAATGCCTACAGCATTCAAAGCCCCACACCAAGTGTCTATAAGGACGACATGGACCAGTAAAGAAAGACACTCACTGTGATCAGGGAATCCTGGGGGGACATTAGGGGACCCTCACACAGGCTGAGAGTGGGTGGGGTCACAGAAGGCTTCCTGGGGCAAAAACATCTAAGTTGAAACCTAAAGAATAAGGAGGGTCCAGTATCGCCCATACAGCTACTTCCAACACCCCTACCCGCAACACCCAATCCAAAACCAATTCTTGCCCCTCAACATGCCCTATGTGAATGAATCCCGATCCCAATCACCGATTTACCATCTGTCATAGACATCTTACTTAAACATATACCAATACTTAAACATATACTAATATCAGATAGGAATAATAGGAAGACTATAGGAGTTCATGGTCTAATGCTAGAGACACCAAGAATTATAGCAGTGGCATCAATGCCAAAGATAAAAAGATAGAAATTTGGTGTGAAGGTAAACCCAGATGATAAAGCACTGTTTTTCCTGAAGGGATCAAGCAAGGCTTCAGAAAGAGATGACATTCTGACTGAATACTGAAGGTTAAATAGGGAGGATTCAATATAGAATGACAGGCACATTCATTGCATCCTTAATACCACTGCCTTAGTTCAGAACCTCTTACGTATTACAGTAATCCAGGCAGTAGTAATCTCCCAACTGTTCTTTCTTCATGTCTCAGCAAGCCTTCAATCTAGTGCCCACTACCAAAATGATTACTAGAAAAGAAGGAGGAAAAAAGGGAAGAAGAGAGGGAACATAAATCCAACCATGTTGTGCTCCTGCTTAAAATCCTTCAGTGACTCTAGGGTAAGGATGAACCCAAACTCCCACACAACATTTATCTGCCCCCCTTTTACACTCAGCCTCATCTCCAACCTGTCCGCACCATAGCCACCTGAATCTTATTTATAGTTCCAGACTCTTCCATACGCTTGCACCTTTGCTTTTCAAGTTTTAGCTCAAGATGACATGCTCTGGGCTTCCCTGGTGGCACAGTGGTTGAGAGTCCGCCTGCCGATGCAGGGGACGCGGGTTCGTGCCCCGGTCCGGGAAGATCCCACATGCCGCGGAGTGGCTGCGCCCGTGAGCCATGGCTGCTGAGCCTGTGCGTCCGGAGCCTGTGCTCTGCAACGGGAGAGGCCACAACAGTGAGAGGCCCACGTACCGGAAAAAAAAAAAAAAAAAAAGATCACATGCTCTTTAAACTATTCCCCATTCATTCCAGGTGAAGTTAGAGGTCCCTTCCACTCTAGGGTCTAATATGCACTCCCATGACACCCTGGGCAACAGCTCATAATGGAACATAAACACCTAGTTTTGTCACCCTCCCGCCCCAATCCCGACTGTATATTTCTTAAAAGGAAGGTTATGGCTTGTTTTATCTCTACTCTTACATGTTGTACTGCGCCTGGCAGAGAGTGGACCAATACATGTTAGCTAACCTGAGTAGTCTATGCTGAATGCATCAGATGGAGGTTCATTATAAAGTTAATGGGGGTATCTGATCATAAAGTAAAAACAATCTAACAATAAGCAGGAACAGGGCTTCCCTGTGGCTCAGTGGTTGAGAGTCTGCCTGCCAATGCAGGGGACACGGGTTCGATCCCTGGCCCAGCAAGATCCCACATGCCGCGGAGCAACTAAGCCCATGTGCCACAACTACTGAGCCTGTACTCTAGAGCCCGCGTGCCACAACTACTGAAGCCCACCTAGAGCCTGTGCTCCGCAACAAGAGAAGCCACTGCAATGAGAAGCCCGCGCACTGCAAGGAAGAGTAGCCCCCACTGGCCGCAACTAGAGAAAGCCCACACCACTCAGCAACGAAGACCCAACACAGCCAAAAACAAACATAAATAAAATAAATAATTTTTTAAAAAAAGAAGCAGGAACCAACTGAATCTAGGACAGACTTCAACTACCTCAAGTTTCAGTCATTTACATTGCCAACCACATGCACTCAGACTGACAAACTTTTTTAAGTTACTTTTAAACTGCTCAATTTGGTTACATAAGCCTTTTGAAGGCAATACCTATCAAAATTTTAAATGCAACTACTCAGACTTTTACCTAGTAACTGCACTTCTAGGAACCTATCCAACAGAAATATTCTCACAGATACATAAGAATATATGCACAATTCTTCTGCTGAAGACAGTTCTTTTACTGAAGAACTGTAATACAAAAAAAAAAAGCTAAACTTAAAAGATACAGTAGAATATTATGCAGCTATTAAAAAAAAAACTGTTTAGGGCTTCCCTGGTGGCGCAGTGGTTGAGAATCCGCCTGCTGATGCAGGGGACACGGGTTCGTGCCCCGGTCCGGGAAGATCCCACATGCCGCGGAGCGGCTAGGCCCGTGAGCCATGGCCGCTGAGCCTGCGCATCTGGAGCCTGTGCTCCACAACGGGAGAGGCCACAACAGTGAGAGGCCCGCGTACCGCAAAAAAAAAAAAACTATTTATGTTGATGTGAAAAATCTCTATGATATATAACTAAGTGAAAAAAGAGACCAAGCTACGAAACAGGTAAGATCATGTTTGTATTTAAAAAAATAAATAAAATTGTTTTGAAGGATAACCACATATCAAAATATTTATTCATGTTTATCCTATTTCTATTCTATCACTGCATTCAAGTTTCCTACCAGTTTACCTCACAAAAAACAAAGAAGGAAAAACGTATTTTTATCTCATCTCTTCCCAGCAAACTCTAATAATACAAGTGTTTCTGAACAATACTAAAATTGAAGATTTCTTGAAGGGTTCAAGCAATTCAAAAGCAAACAAGTTCTTCTTAGGTTGGGGGGGTAGGGGATGAGGAGGGGGTACCTGACCAAAGTCGAGGGATCTCACTGAATCAACCTATCCCTTTAGAATACTGAATTAAAGATTAACTACAAAAAAACAGCAATCCATTATCTTCTGAAATATGCTTAAAGTCTTCAAACGTCCTCAGTTCTCCATGGCAATACATGAGCAGTTTAACGAAACTTTCCTGACAGTTCAACTTATCAGACCAGTTTTCTGCAAAGCCTCTAAGGCTAGCAAACATCAGAAGCTAAACTAATTAGCTTTTCGCCTCTATCCGTTCATCATACCCTCCAGTGGAGGTGCTAGTAAGCAGTCACAAAGGCCAAATAGCAAGGGAAAGCCTAGATATCAGTTTTTAGCAATTTTTGGTTTAATGCCCTAACAACAAAATTGTAATTCATCCTTTTTATTCCCGAACACTTCCCCTCCAACTGAATTTAACCAGGTCTGACCCTAAGCTACTCCCTTTTTAAAAAGAAATTAAGGGACTTCCCCGGTGGCACAGTGCTCAAGAATCTGCCTGCCAATACAAGGAACACGGGTTCGATCCCTGGTCCTGGAAGATCCCACATACCGTGGAGTAACTAAGCCCGGGCGCCACAACTACTGAGCCTGCGCTCTAGAGCCGGTGAGCCACAACTACTGAAGCCCGTGTGCCTAGAGCCCATGCTCCGCAACCAGAGAAGCCACCACAATGAGAAGCCGGCGCACCACAACGAAGAGTAGCCCCTGCTTCACCGCAACTAGAGGAAACCCACGCGCAGCAACGAAGACCCAACACAGCCAAAAATAAATAAATAAACGTAATGAAAAAATATATATATATATAAAGAAATTAAAAGGTGAGGGACTCTATTAAGTTTGATGCCACTCAAGCAACTTTTTTCCAAACAAGGGTGGAATCTGCTGTACTTAAAATTCAGAGTCAGATCTCATTTGGGATTCCTGGTTCAAGTAACAAGAACCAGAGTTTTTGATAACATTTAGATAAAACTGCACTGAATTTACCTCCACCTTACATTTCCTCACTCTCAAAAGCTTGGGGAGGAACTGTATTTTTAAAAAGTTAGAACTGGAGGGAAAAAAGGAAAGTTTACAGTCAACAACAATAAAATATAGAGCTAAATGATCCCCTAGTGGGCTAGGGCATTCAAATGTTACAATTTTATACAGCTAGTTTAAAATCTTAGAAAAGCAAGGCTTGCAGAAGGTAACATTTATTAAGCAGCTATCCGCTGCCAGAGACCACTACCCAACAGAGACACAAGAAATTAAAAGGTATCTACCTTGAAGGGCCTCTCTTGACATAATGGTTTTAAAATCTTCATATACAATCCTTAAGCTTTTCTTTCAGACTACCCAAGTTTGTTTTTCATTCATAAATATGAACTGTGCTCTCTACTTTGAAGTCGGTTTCCTCACACCCTACATTTTTGCTTTACTTTTATTTGATTAAAGACAAGAAAAGCTTAACACACAAAGAAAAAAAACATCTACTTCAGTTCTTTTTGGAGACCAAGCTTTTTGGTAAATCATACCTATCAGCTTATTTTCTCCTACACATTTTACCCTACATCCTAAAAGACAGGCACAGGGCATAATGCAGGAACAAATTATAACGGAACTAATAAATAATAGTGACCCTCCCAATCATATATACTGGTCTTTTCCTATGAGCCACAATTCTCTCCACAATCTGCAAGTGACACCCAAGGACACCACTTTCTTTCTTATCTCTTCTTGTGGCCTTCAAATATTGGTGACCTCTATCACAGTGTAATATTTGTCTTTTTAAATTCATATTGTCTTTTCTAAACATTACTGCGGCTCACTGAGTTTTGATCTCACATTTCAGGGAATGGGAAGTACTGATGAAAGTGTCTTGTTTTGTGCCAGGAATTATCACACTCCAGCAGGAATATTTTTGCACGGCTTTTAGTATGCCCAGAGGCTAATATGCAATTTATTATGATATAAACTATAATTTAAACATACATCTTCAGAAGCAACATGAAGACTCAAAATCCAGACTTAATATAGATTTCCAAGAAATAGCTAAAGTCCTTTTTAGGGAAAGGACACAGTCCAAGTACTCTCTGCACTGTCACAGTTAAAAGGCCAGGTGTTTGGGGCCATTTTATTTGAGTCACCTGCACCTGTACTTTTCTATAAAGTGATCAAGTAAAAAGACACTAATGTAAAATATGCTTCCTGAGACCCAGAACAATCTAACCAATCAAGGCAGAAACTTACTTAAAATAGAGAAAGAGGGCAAAGAAAAGGTGCTTTGAAACTCTAAATAAACCACTCAATAATGAGATTTGCTCTGGGGCAATCAACCCAAGACCACATACTTAGTCTGCACTAGTTCCTCCTTTCCAAACTCAAGGGGATGGAAAGATGTTTGGGGTTAAAAAAAAAAAAAAAAAAAAACAATTAATTAAACAAAAAAGTCTCTCTCTCTCCAGGAAGGAAATCACTTAATTTCTGTGTCTAATGACCTCGCCAAGAAGAAAAAAATAACCCCTACCAAACCCCCCGCCCAAGGAAGATGACTCAATATAAGAGGAATAAGCAATATTCTTTAAACACAGTACTTTCAATAACTATTATTTAGAAAATCCAACATGGATTAGTAAGTTTCTACACATTTTAAAATTGCTTTTCTAGTACTATAACAAGGTAACTAAGCTTTACTCAAAAAAGTTCCTAACTAGGACCACTCAATACTAAAATACCCTCTCAAATCAGCATCATCAACCACAATGGCCCTATGTTTACAGATTACATGAGTCAGGTTATAGCAAACAGAACAAATCTATAACTTGTTACTCACTTTAAAATACAATTAAAATCTGTGATCAATACAATAAAATCCAGAGTAGTAGAGACACTGGTTACAGTGTAGCATGACTAGAAATGGAAAGGTACTGGCAGTGCTTGAAGAAAAAAATAGTTATTTTCCTTTCTTCTCACCTTGATAAAAGTTAAAAGTGAACTAAGGCTTACTCATTTTCTAGCTTCCAGAATTTTCCTCAACAGGATAATGATAAGTCACCTAACAATCAACGTGTGCTCTGCAGGTTTAACCATAGGAATAACGTGTGTAGGCAGGAAGAAAATCATACAAAGATTTAACATCTCATTTTGGTAAAGCACAGAAGTCAAACACTAAAATTCTGAATAAGGCTTTCAGGAAAGATGCAGCAACACTTCTAAATACCTCACTTAAGTAGATTCACAAAGATAAAAGGACCAAAACCCCACATACCTCAAGGCTCTATCAATACTTAATTGATCACTCTTTTAACTGTCTACAGACGTAAATCAAAAATACTTTTCATATACTTAAATAAGGCAGTCATCAGAGACCAATCATCTTTACCACAATACAGATGTTAAGAATCTTTGTCACATCTATGTTTCCCTCCAAGTGGTACACACTTGAAAATTAAAAAATTGACCACCTCAAATCATGAGATCACTAACAAATACATCAAATATGCTAAAGGTCAAAGGAACTGCATACTTTGTAGGATAAACCTAGCGGAAATCGAAATCAGAATTCCATGACTGAGGATAGTTATCCCACATTTATAATACATTTTTTAGATTCCCAAGGGATGAGCATTTTTACCTTGCCTTATTTTTAGAACTACACATCACACTGCACATATCACATGACATGATGTAACTGTTAGCAAAGAAAATGGCCCAAAACCATTGAAAATATACATGGTAGAGGAAACGAATCAATGCACACACGAATCACTATATTTCATATTTACTTTTTGGAATTTTTTGAACACACAACAGATCTTTTTTCAAATTGGAAACGCAGTTAGTAAGCTCTGTAGAAACAACACAGAAATGTATTCCGTATTTTATAAAATAGGAATTTACCCAACTATGGGGAAAACTGATATGAAGAAACATAATAGAAAAACATTCTTCTAAATCTATAGGATTAGTAGTAAAAATTCTCTGGATCAAAAACGCAACAGAAACATAATGAAATACCTTCAGGGAGAAAACAATTATTACTCAAAAGTGTTCACTGTTGTTGCGAGAAAAGAAAACTAGTTTTAAATGACAGGCATGTAGACAATTGAAAATGTCTAAATTGGTCAGACAGTATGCTAGAAAAAGAACTAAGTATAGCCTGTAGAAGGGGGGAGGGGAAAACACACCCACTTAAGCCCTTGTAAATAGTGGTTACTTTAAAGGACCCAAAAAGCAGGGAAAATACTACAGACTATTCTGAGAAATGGAAAACATATTCCAATGTTCTACTTTCCATACTTGAAAGTGCTTTAGAAACGAAGTTCAGTAACAACCTATAACTATATCATGATTATGCAAGGCAAAGATTATGTAATTTTATCGTTTATTATAAATGTTCTCCGATTTTAAAACTAAAAAAACTAAAACGTTTTGATCTCTCTAATGGGGAGGAGAGAAGTTCTTCTGGGCTACAATTTAAAATATAAACACACACCCCAAAACAAACAAAAAAACACAATGATTGCTAGCCACGTGACAAAGGAGATGGCAACACCAGGATTGTGAATGGAGGGGAGGGAGGCGAAGCAGGAGGACTAGGAAGATTTCTCGGAACTTTGGGGACCTCGGGATTCGGGTCTCCCGACCCTTAAGGTACCAAACTCTAGCCCGACTAGTTGTACTGTTAACACTCTCAAGTAGTTTATTAATAGGTCACGAAAAATGCTCCAGTGATCTCCAGAATAAAGGGGGGAAAAACGGAGGAGAAGGAAAGAGAGCAATTTAAAGTGGCGCCATCATGTCACCCCTTCTCCCCTGAGGCAATCAATAAGCAATAGTTAAGTAACGTGTTTCTCCAAAAAAACCACACTGGGATCCCGACAACGGAAAACAAAGGGATTTTTAAGTAAAACATGAGGGTAATGCTGTTTATCCTATGGAAAACAATCAAATTATTTGCTGAGAATCAAAAGACAGTCAGCCGGAAAACAGGCCCCCCAAACTCACGTAAAAGCAAATAAATGTCTCTTCCTCTTTAGTTAAAAAAAAAAAAAAAACACGTCCGCCTGAGGGAGACTAGATCTGAAAACGTAAGTGACCTCAATTTACAGGCAACAAAGTAATAAATAAATGAAACAAATAACCATCTCACTAAACAATCAGAGTTGTGATACACACCGTGAAACGCGCAAGATGTGTGTTTCGGCCACAGAAAGGCCTTTTGCAGTCAAGAGAAGTTCAAGGCGAGAGCAAGAGTTTGTTTGGGGTTTTTTTTTTTTTTACCGGAATAAATCGTGTTCTTAAGGCCGCATTTTTAAATAGAACGCCAAAGGAAAAGCTGGCGAACGAGGCGGCAGCTGGTGGGGAAGGGCCCCCGCACACCCCCGCCCTTGGGGCGACTCCCAGCCTCGGACCCGCAGCGGGGAAGCCCGGAGAGGCCATTTAAAGTTCCGGGGATTTTTCCTGCCCTGCCCTGCCTTTCTAGTTACAACTAACAAAGAGAGGGAGAAATGGGAGCCACAGGGAGAGCGAGGAGAAGGAGAAAGGGCAGCGGGAGGAGGAGAGGAGCAGCAGCAGCAGCACCTACCACGTGATGGAAGAGCGTTGCCCGGGCGGATTCAGCCCCACAAAATGGGCGCAGTTTGCAAACAGCCCCCGGCCTGGGCGCCGAGGGCCGGCGGCGGGCGGGGGCGCGCGGCGGCGGCTCCGGCCCGGGCCCGCCGCTCTCCTCCCCCCCGGCGCCCGGAGCCGCCCTGACTTTCCGGGCGGGGGGGCGAGGCGGAGGGGGAGGGGAAGGCGGCGGCGGGGAGCGGCCGCTTTTTCTTCTCTTTCGGGCTCTTTCTCCGGCCTTCCTCGGCTCCGGCGGGGCCTGGGCACGGCCGGGGACCACAGCCCGGCCGGGAGGACGGGCGGGCGGGGGCAAAGAGTGAAGCCGCCCCCCCGCCCCGCACAAACAAGCGCCGCCGTCTGCAGCCCAAGCCCGCACCCCGGCCGCCGCCCCCGGACGCCTCTTCCCGGCCGGGGAGAGCGCTCCAGCCGCCCCCCGCACCGCCGCGGCGAGACGAGTCGGCTTCGCTAAGGTGCTCGGTTCTCCCGCCGGCTCGGCGAGCGGTGGCGGCGGTGGCGGCGGCACTGGGAAAATGGCGGCCGAGCTTCTTTTCCCTCCCCCCCTTTAATCTGAAGCGGAGGGAGAATGGAGCGAGCAAGCGAGCGGGCGAGCGCCGGGGACACGGGGAGGAGGGACAGCAGCGCCTCCGCCGGCTGCGGCTGCGGCGGCGAAGGGCCGCTCCGCCCCGGCGCGCCGCCAGGGGGCGCCCACCGCGCCGCCCCCGCGAGCCTCCAGGAGGCGCGGCCGCCGCCGCCGCCTCAGTCATGGCTGCTCGCCGCGGTCCCTGTTTCTGCACCTCCAGCTGCGGCGGCCGCGGCGCCGGGACCCAGCCGCACCCCGACGTGCGGCGGCGGCGGCACGCGGCACTGCGGCAGGCGGGACCGGACCCTCACTCCGGCTGGGGTGAGGCTAACCTGAGGCACTGACGCCGTCACATTCCTTCCGCGCTTGGGCTGACAAGGCCGCGCGCCGGCTATGAGGGGCAAGGCAGGCAGGCGCGACAGAGCAAGAGGACGTGAGCGAGGAACTGTTTGTACTGGGTAGTAAATAGGCTAATGCCGTCGGTACCACATTATTCCAGGGCTAAACGTGCGCTGAATTAAGTGGGGAGCTCCCTGACCAGTGAACCGCTTCCTGCCGCCCTTTGTCCTAGCAGCCTGCCTCCGTACACTGCAGCACGCCTGGGCACTAGCCCCAGCGCCGCGATCCGCAGCCGCCAGGGTTAAAAAAAAAAAAAAAAAAAAAAAAAAAAAGCACGTCATCATTGCGCAGGCGCGGGCCAGGGCCCGCGTCGGGCCAGCCCGGGAAGGGCCAGCCGGGAGCGAGAGGGGAAGTGATGGCCCACCAGCGCCAGGCCCGCTGGGAACTGTAGTTTTCGTTAAGAAGCACGCGTCTGGTTTTGGGTCACGGCTTGGCGGATCCACCAAAGCAGGCAAATGGCATTACACAATGAGTATTTATGCTTCCTGTCTCCACCAAAAGGAAGTTCACTGCTATGCTAAAAGTTTAACAAAGAACTCCATACAGAAACCCAAATCTCACAACAAAAAGCAAACATCCACTTTCCTACCAGAGTTGGTTTAAAGTGGTGGCACTTTATCATTTCTCATGACCAGTTTGTCAGTACAGTATTTTATTCCTTTTCCAAAATAGGGCCTTAAAATAACGGAAATTTTTCTAGATTAAAAAAATTCAGCAATATAATGCGAAGTGTCACATTTACACAAATTATAATCCACTATCCCTTTAAAATGAAAGAAAAAGTTGCCAAAAGATGAATCCAGTGCTTAGAGGTTTAAAAAAGGAACTCTGGTATTCATCAAAATATAACTTTAAATTACAGAACAACAAAAATGTTTCCAACAATTAAATCATCAAATGCAGCAGATGAGAAAGGTATGCTCTACTACCAAAAAGGAAGATGAGAAACGCTCAATACTTTTTTGTGGCTTACCAAAACCAATATCCGGTGGTATGCGTCACTTCTGTTAGGCCAAAAAACAGCCCAACAGCTTGTCCTCCCACAAATTTTAACTCACTAGCTCCTACAGCATCTACACCTATATTTCCATTTGTACCCTTAAAATCACACTCTTAATCATAGTCATGGTTCTCAAATATCAAAAGAAAGTCACAGGGTCAAACTACACAAGAATGAAAAAAATATGTATACATATTTGTATACACATCCAAAAGAGATCCTAGTCTTGGCTTTTTTAATTATAATCCTGGGGGGGTGGGGATTTAGTTGATTGAAAAATGTATACACACATCTCCACATAGTTATTCCACAAAATACAGCAGAAAGTGTTGAACACAATTCTACAACCAATAGATGGCGAACTAGAGCCCTAATGTGAGGATTCTGAAATCCAAATGAGCAGAATGAAAATACCAAATAAGGCATAGCCCTTTGCAGTGTATACTTAAATATTATGTTCAAAGACACTCACCACAAAATAATTAATTTTACTACTGCTTCGATTCTTAAAACTCAAGTGTCAGATTTAATTAGGCCCCCAAATAACCAAGGTTATAAAATACATTCTTTTCAAATGATTAAGAAAGAGGTGGAAATGCTCATTTTTAAACATGCATTTTGGGTAAAAATAAACCCCCACTTTCCCCTTTTCTCATTGCTTAGCCCAAGAGTAGGGAGTTCACAATGTTTATGGCACTTAAATCCATTTCTTTTACATTGTTATCTCTAATCAGATGTCTTTCTGCTCAGACACCAATTTTTCCAAATAAAGACACTCAAAGGTGAGCTACTACAGACACAAAAATCTTAGACAAATACATTTTCTTAAAGTTTCCCCCCAAAACACAGTGGATGTCAAGGCTGATTACACACACACACACACACACACACACACACACACACACACACACACACACACACACACGCTTCCCTGGTGGCACAGTGGTTAAGAATCCGCCTGCCAATGCAGGGGACACGGGTTCGAGCCCTGGTCCGGGAAGATCCCACATGCTGCTGAGCAACGAAGCCCATGCGCCACAACTACTAAGCCTGCGCTCTAGAGCCCGCGAGCCACAACTGCTGAAGCTCGCATGCCACAACCACTGAAGCCCGTGCGCCTAGAGCCCATGCTCCGCAACAAGAGAAGCCACCGCAATGAGAAGCCCGCGCAATGCAACCGAGAGTAGCCCCCACTCGACACAACTAGAGAAAGCCCACACAGAGCAACAAAGACCCAATGAAGCCTAAATAAATAAATAAATTTATTTTTTTAAAAAAACACATACTACTCATTTTCCAAATCATTCTTGGAATAGTCATTGTGATTGACTGTCCTCCAATATCCACTCTATCCTAGTAGATTAGTTTCAACCCATTCTCTTTGCCAATGATTGGTTGGGAATGGGCATGAAATGTAATCCTGGCCAACGTGACACAAGTGGAAGCCCACTGGAAGGCCTCCGAGAGAATTGTGAGCAAAGATTCTTCAGTCCTAAAGATGAGATGAGGAAGAAACAGTCCCTTTGCAGGTAATGCTGAACATGACACTTCACACTGCTACAGTCACCTTACAGCAAGCCTGAAGATGCCACCAACAACAAAGAGGGCAGAGTGGAGAACTGGCAAGTACCTTGGTCCTTGGTGACAGCATTAAATGATTATATCAAACAATCCTGACATCTGCAAGACTTCTGGACTTCCAGCTACATGAGACCAAGGTAACAACAAGCATTTCTTTATTGTTTAAGCCAATTTGAATTAGGTTTCCTATACCTGAAGTCAAAAACATACTGATTATTTTCTCATATTTTAGAGTATTCATATACTCTAAAATACTTTATGGATAATTTATACTGTCATATTTTATATAACCTATAGACCAGTCCTTTCCTCATACGCACAACTCTGTAACCATCCATGTCTTTATCTATGTGTTCTTTCTGCCCTGAAAAAGAGGACCATCCCTCCTCACCACCAATCCTTGTTCATTCCTCTCCCTCAATCCACCTCTAATTTATTTTTCCTTTAAGAAAACAGTAATAAGAGAATTCCCTGGCAGTCCAGTGGTTAGTACTTGGCACTTTCACTGCCATGGGCCCAGGTTCGACCCCTGGTTGGGGAACTAAGATTCTGCAAGCCGGATAAATAATAGAATAGGAAAGAAAGAAAAAGAAAACAGTAATAATAACAATAATGTAGATAATTGGCACTGTATTACCCTGCTCTTGGTTAAATGCTCTCTGTAATTCCTCTGAGGTTGTTTTCATATACCAATCTTGCCTCCTGAAGCCAGCCTCAAAGCTCTTAAAAGCAGGAACTATGATTATTCCAACTTCTCTGATTTATTACTCTGGTCTATATAATACACATACTCCAAAAAGGCACTCTTTAACTTCTTCACCATATATCTTCTAACAACCCAGAAATTCCTAAGCAGAATATTCTATCACAAATTCAGTATTTCATATGTCCGAACCAATCTCAAAAGGACAAGGGATTATTCTGTGTTGTACTTAAAAAAAAAAAAAAAAAAGCAATTATTAAAGTAACTCAGGAGAGAAAGTCCTAAAGCCTAAACCATTTAGTTTCAAAAGGATAGGGACCCAGTTTTTGTTATTTGCCATTGCATCCCAGGGACCTAGTCCAGATATCACAGAAATGAGCACATCAATCTATATAAGACAATATTAAAATTATATCATGGAAGAAACATCTTTAAACTGAAATTGGTGCATGCTCTCATGTTAATATTCAGCCAGCTAAATGTGAAGTAGAAAGCCAGGATAAACTGAACCAAAATTGGGAAATTTAAATAAAAGAATTTTGGATATTAGAAGGAATATGGAAGGCCATCTAATAAAAACCTCCAGACTTTATTATCAGGAAAATGAAGCCAAGAGAAAATAGTTAGGAGACTGGCCAAAGCCAAAGCGGGAACACATGCTGGAATCCAGGTGTCAGTCTCCAATTCTCTCCTTCCCCACTATCACCTGCCTTCCAGAGTTAGAGCCTCCCAACAGAAACATGCTACTCACCTGGAGAGTAAGAAGTGCAAACATGACAAAGGTATTAAACCTGAACAATACTACCAATTCAGTTTCACCAGTATCAAGATTTGGCCAAAGGTAAGTAAGAGAAAATCCTCACATTGATTACAATAAAGCACCTCACATTGTTTACAATAAAGCACAAAGATCAAGATTTTTTTTCACTAAATGGAGGACTCAACTAATTCACAATATCATATATTCTTATGTATTCAGTCCAATAGCGACAAACTTGCAGTAAGATTAAACAACTTAAGGCATCTGAAAAACTTGTCAATGACAAAGTATTATAAGAATGCATGGTATTCCTTAGTTTCAATCCCACCCAAAAACAAGATAATTTTCTTCCTCATACTAAAGATATATAGGCTCTGGAATTTAGAGAAAGATACTATCTTACCATCTCACCATAGAAGTGATCCAATAACTCACTGAGAAGAAAAACTAATCTTTAGGCAGACTCATGATTTAACCGTGTTAGTACTGAGAACAGTAACTAAAGTTACAGATTAACCCTGAAAGCACTCCTCAATCTAGAAATAATTTATTTGGGGATATTTAAGAGGACAGTACTAAAATTCAACTGAATACAACTGTATCACTTAAAGAAACAAGTCAGGTTCTCCCAGGCCATCAGCTGTGTTAAGACTTAACATCCAAGATTGATACTTTTCTCCTCTGCAGTCCCAGATTTCAAAGTAGCTACATAAGCACTGACTTCTAATACACGCAGTTTAACCAGAACTTTACATGAATATTTTAATAAAGTTTCTCAAGGAGTTAAATTAAACAAACATACAAAAAACTACTGATTAAATAAACTGATTATTTAGGTGGATTTTAATAAATTCTAATGCTTTGAACTTTAGTATAGAATGTTTTAAAATTCTCCAATAATTAGAATTAACCAAAAAAGTTAACTGACCAAACATAACAGGAGTATTTTAATATACTGAATTTGCAGATAAGGCAATGTCAAATGAAGGAATCTGCCTAAGACCTAAACACTGTATCAGATAATAAATGTCAGAACATGCCCCAAATTTACCAAGAAACTGCCTGGCTTCTTTTCCAAATGATACGTAAAGGTAAACATGGAGAACTTCAAAGCAGCTGTGAGCACCCAAATTGTGGAGGGCCTGATAGAGAGTAAGAAGGGGAAAAAATGTTCACAGGGAAAAGGAGGCAACAAGTGCACAAGGCAAAAGGCATTTAAAAAAAATTTTTTAAGTGAGTTGCTGAGTCCAAAGTTAAGATGCAACTTCTAAAATCTTGCTCTGATGGCATAGTGAATCTAGGGATTATGGAGATAGCACATCACACCTGCTCCCTCCAATAGAGAGGCACACCATTCTTGGAAAGGACATTACTTTTTAAATCCACTGATTCCTGGATTCCTGAACTGGGTTCTCATATAGTGTGCAGCATACAGCTATGGACTAGGAAGTAACTGGAGCCACTCAATAGACAGGAGACATCTTGCTGGAGTGTCGATTTAATCAAAGATTACAGTAAAATCAGATACACTTTTGTTAAAATAAACACAAATATATTACAGAACAAAAGGCAAAATTCTCATTTTTTCAAGATAGAGAAGGAGCCTTCAGAGAAATGCTCTTTTTGTGACAAGCTGCTTTGGACAACCCCAGATCTTGACAGTACTTTAGGAGAAGCAATTGTAGATAAATATGCATGCCCAAAAACCCTGAATGTGTAGTCCCTTTGTACAGATGATGAAACCTGAAAACATCTAATGTAAAAATTGTTGTGGGTACAATATTATAAATGAGACCATAAGCTACTGAGAGAACATGACTGGAATTCAAGAAATGCTAAAGCCCCTGTCTTATCTCTGTCACTCATTTACTAAGAAATCGTGTATAATTTTCTTAATTTTCTTAACAGCAATCTTTTTTCATTTCTGAATTAGACTGACAAAAATAATAGAATATTCAGTATTTTCAGCCATATTCCAAATTCTCACAATCAAATTTAGAAACAAATTTATCTAACAAAATTGTCTCAAATGATCTAGCTCTAGCTTCAACTAATAGGACAACAACAACAACAAATAGCCTAATGAAACTATATTTTTTAGGGTATAAAGAAGAAAAAAATCCTTCTGTGTAGAGGAGGAGAAAACTTACTCACACATCCTAGAATTTCTATGGTGGCAATGTCAAAATGTGATCTTGCTGGTAACATTTAGGCTAGGGCATTGAATTTTTATAACATGACAACAGTAATACTTGTATTCCTGCCTTGAATGGCTTTCTTTGATTTTTCAATAAAACTAGATATCCCCTTAAAGCCCTATTATTAATTCCCAATCACTCATAAACAATTTACTGAGTGTCTACTGTATGCTAAACACTATAGTACCTCTGGAAAAAAATGCTAAGTTACCACCATAAACTATGTGGTAGCCAAAAAAAAAAAATCCTTTCTATTCACTGATATTTTAAACAGTAATTCAAAGCCAAGAAATAGTAAGAGAACAATCAGCAAAATTTTAGTGTTTTATGCTTCCAATTCAACTCTCTTCTGGCCCTTTTGGGAAGCTTTTGTAGACCACCCTAAGAATGCTAAAATTAGGTGTTATTTATGGCATAACTAGAATGAGGTAACAAAACAAGTACCTCAAAAATAAAACTAAGAGAAGAGGTTAAGGGAACCAAGAAGGAGACAAGGATCTGAAGTGCCAGACTTGGTACCTCTACCCTGAATGCCTCAAGATAGGGAAAAGATCAAGAAAAGGAAAATTTATGACCTAGTCCAATTGTGTTTAATTCTACATCTTTCTTTCTTTTTTTTTTTTAATTTTATTTATTTATTTATTTTGGCTGTGTTGTGTCTTCGTTGCTGCACACAGGCTTTCTCTAGTTGTGGTGAGCGGGAGCTACTCTTCGTTGCAGTGCGCAGGCTTCTCATTGAGGTGGCTTCTCTTGTTGCGGAGCACGAGCTCTAGAGAGTGTGGGCTTCAGTAGCTGTGGCACATGGGCTCAGTAGTTGTGGCACATGGGCCCTAGAGCACAGGCTCAGTAGTTGTGGCTCACGGGCTTAGTTGCTCCGCGGCATGTGGGATCTTCCCGGACCAGGGCTCAAACCCGTGTCCCCTGCATTGGCAGGCGGATTCTTAACCACTGCGCCACCAGGGAAGCCCTACATCTTTCTTTCATTCTCAAATATTTGCTCTTGCCCCGTGGGAAGGCTTCTAGATTTCTTGTGATTGCCACAAATTCAATAACTCATAATTTCTTAAACATTAGTTGTATTAACTATTATCTTCATTCAGTAATTAGGCAATTAGAATTTACTATTGCTAAATGAATGTCCAAAATTAAACCAAAATTATTTCAAGATGAAGTGAGAATACATCTCAACTCATTTGATAAGGCTGTTATTACCCTGACACCAAAACCAGACAAAAACAGCACAAGAAAACTACAGACCAATATCGTTTATGGATATAGATGTAAAAAATCCTCAACAAAACACCAGCAAGTGAATCCATCAACATAAGAAGGACTGTACACCTTTGCTAAGTGTGATTAATTCAAGGAATTCAAGGTTGGTTTAATATCTGAAAGTCAATTAATGTAATACATCATATTAATAAGGAATAAAAACCACATGATCATCTCAATTGATACAAAAAAAGGATCTGACAAAATCCAATATCCTTTCATGATAAAAACACACAGAAATTGAAGGAAACTTTCTTAACTTGAGAAAAGGCATCTATGAAAAACCCACAGCTAACATCATACTTAATGGAGAAAGACTGAATACTTTCTCCTTAAAACCAGGAACAAAACAAGGATGTCTGCTCTCAACACTTCTATTCAACATTGTACTAGAGGGCTTCCCTGGTGGCACAGTGGTTAAGAATCTGCCTGTCAGTGCAGGGGACACAGGTTTGAGCCCTGGTCTGGGAAGATCCCACATGCTGCAAAGCAGCTAAGCCCATGCTCCACAACTACTGAGCCTGTGCTGTTGAGGCTGCAAGCCACAACTACTGAGCCCGTGTGCCACAACTATGGAAGCCCGTGCGCCTAGAGCCCATGCTCTGCAACAAGAGAAGCCACTGCAATGAGAAGCCCACACACTGCAACGAAGAGTAGCCCCCGCTCTCTGCAACTAGAGAAAAGCCCGCGCGCAGCAATGAAGACCCAATGCAGCCAAACATAAATGAATAAATGAATTTAAAAAAATTTTTAAAGAAATATTGTACTAGAGATTCTAGCCCGGACAATTAGGCAAAAAAAAAAAAAAAAAAAAAAAAAAAGAAATTAAAAGCTTTCAGGTTACAAAGGAACAAGTAAAACTACTACAATTTGTACATGACATAATCTTGTATATAAAAAATCCTAAGGAACCCACCAATAAACTACTAGAGCTAATAAACATATCCATCAATGTTACAGAATTCAAGATCACTATACAAATAAATACCAATTGTACTCTGATACAATAGCAACAAACAATCTGAAATGAAATTAAGAAAACTCCATTTATAATAGCATCAAAATGAATAAAATACTTAGAAATAAATTTAACAAAGAAAGTATAAACCTTATAATTTGAAAACTACAAAAATTGTCACAAGAAGTTAAAGAAGTCCTAATTAAGTGGAAAGACATCCCATGTTCATGGATCAGAAGATGTAACTTTGTTAAGATGGCAATACTCCCTAAATTGATCTACATATTAATTCAATTCCAGAATATCCAAAACAATCTTGAAAAGGAAGAGCAAAGTTGAAGGACTCACACTTCCTGATTTCAAAACTTAATTCAAGGCTATAGAAATCAAAACAGTGTGGTACTGGCATAAGGAGAGACATATAAATCAATGGAATATAGTTTAAGAGTCCAGAAACAAACACTCACATTCACAGTCAATTGACTTTTGACAAGGGTGCCAAGACAATTCAATGGGAGGCAAGTGAGGTAGGAGTGGGGTTGGATAGTCTTTTCAGCAAAAGGTCCTGGGGCAACTGGATATTCACATGCAGTAGAATAAAGTTGGACCCCTATCTCACACCATACACAAAAATTAACTCAAAATGAATCATAGACTTAAATATAACAGTTAAAACCATAAAATTCCTAGAAGAAAACAAGAATAAATCTTCATTATCTTGGGTTACACAATGGTTTTTAGACATGGTACCAAATGCACAAATGACAAGAAAAAATAAGTAGACTGAACTTTGTCAAAATTATAAAATTTTGTACATTAAAGGACCCCATCAAGGGACTTCCCTGGTGGCACAGTGGTTAAGAATCCCCCTGCTAATGCAGGGGACACAGGTTCAAGCCCTGGTCCGGGAAGATCCCACATGCCGCAGAGCAGCTAAGCCCGCAAGCCACAACTACTGAGCGTGCGTGCCACAACTACTGAAGCCCATGAGCCTAGAGCCCGTGCTCCACAACAAGAGAAGCCACCACAATGAGAAGTCCGTGCACCACAACAAAGATCAGCCCCTGCTCACCACAACTAGAGAAAGCCCATGAACAGTAACAAAGACCCAACGCAACCAAAAATAAATTAATTAATTAATTTTTTAAAAAAGGACCCCACCAAGAAAGTGAAAACAGCCCATGAAATGAGAGAAAATATTTAAAATTCATGTGTGACAAGGGACTTGTATCCAGAATATATAAAGAACTCTTAGGACTCAACAATAAAAAGACAATGGAGTTTAAAAATGACAAAGAATGTGACAGAAATAGACATTTCTTTGAAGATACACAAATGGCTAATAAGCATATGAAAAGAGCCCATCATCATTTGCTATCAGGAATATGAATTCAAAACCACAATGAGATACCCCTTCACACCCACTAGCATGGCTATAATCAAAATGATAGACAATTACAAGTGTTGACAGGATGTGGAGAAACTGGAACCCTCACAATGGGGTATATCCATACAATGGAATATTACTCAGCCATAAAAGGAATGAAAAGCTGATATATGATACAATGCAGATGAACCTTGAAAACATGCTAAGTGAAAGAAGCTAGTCACAAAACAGCTCATACTGTATGATTCCATTTATATGAATTGTCCAGCAAGGACAAATCATAGAGACAGAAACTAGATTAGTGGCTGCCAGGGGCTAGGGGACAAAAGGAAATAGAGAGTGACTACTCATAGATATAGGGTTTCTTTTGGGGGTGTTGAAAATGTTCTAAAATTAGTTTGTGGTGATGGATGCACAACCCTGTGAATACACTAAAAAAAATTGTATGTTTTAAATGGGTAAATTTTATGATATGTGAAATGAATATCAGTAAGGCTGTTTAAAAAAAAAAGATGAAGCCAAAATAATACTTAATTTATAAACAACTTCACTGTGCAAAAAAAATGTTAAACTACTTGTAAAAATATCAGAAGACAAGCCGTAATTCTGCAATTTATTTCCACTTGAGAGATTATCTCAGAGCACTAATATACTCTCATGTTACACTTGCAACCTCATTGCCATCAGTATAGATAAGCAAAAAGTAGGTCCTCGTCAAACTCAAGTTATTCAGCTTACTCAAGTAAATTATTCTAAATTACTTTGTGTAAGAATGAAATGAGGAAGATACAACATGTCATAGATAAAACCAGTCATCTAAAGGAATGATACAAACTAGGACATCAGTAAGCCAGTGAAGAGTTTAAAGAACACAAAATCCTATTCCTGGAAGGGTTATCTTCAGTGAGATAGGACTGGAATGTGTTATTATTTTAAAAGCTTCAACGAAAGTAGCAATGTTATACTCTGCCCAAAGAATATTATAACAGATGGTTGGCAAGGCTTCTGTAAAAGGGTAGTTCAAAGAGAAAAAACTTGGCTTTGTCATTCCCAGTTCTACCTGGAGTATAAAGAAAACTGCCCTGGTTCACAAATACAGGATCTGACAGGAAAAGTATGTGCTGAACAGGAAAGAATATGCTCATCAGTCAACTCATTTCCGAGCCAGATTGATCATTTTATTTTTGCCCCTATAAATCAACAATTTATTTTTGTTTCATGGTCCAATCAATATAGATGTGATTAGCAGATGAATCTGTCCCCTAGCAATCAACAGACTGATGTGATTAGTGCTAGACTGGCATTCAAGTTCTAGTTCTACCACCAAGCAGCAACGTGACTTAGGGCAAATGACTTCACTGCTCTCAGTTTCCTCATGTAGAAAACAAGACAGCCTGACTAATGTAAACCAAGGTTTCTTTTCAACTCTAAAGCTCAATGATTCAGAAACCTGAAAACTACAATAGTAACAGTGATGTGTGGTTCAAGAATCTGTCTGTTCAACACTACAAAGCTTCTTTGAAGGGAACTGATGTAAAAATTTAAATAACACAATAAATGCTTTCTCAAAAAAAATTAGAACCTACTAAGACATACACATATAACAGAACTTGGTTCCAAATTATAATCAGAAACTGACATATATGACTCACTAGTAATAGAGATAAGAAACACACTTAACCAATATTCTGTAAAGTCAGGAAAAACTAAAAATGTATTATATGGTTACCCAATTTTAGAAGGAAGATCTAGACTTTGGCTAGATAAAACTAAAGTTATGTTTAAAAGGCAAATGTGTAATACAAAGCATAGAGATGGACTTTAAAAATACTTGACTGTAAGAAAGCAAAAAAGTCAGATGCTCAAACAAAATGTTTAAATTGCTAAGTAGTATGGGGGGAGCGGAGGAGAGTAGGGGTGGGGAGAGAAGGAAAATAACTTTTCTCAAAATAGACAATAAAAATGAGGAAAAGCAATAAAATACCATAAATTATAGCAGATCAGGAGAACTAAGGCCTCTGTAGGCAAAACAACAATTAAAACCTTGCAAGAAGGACTTCCCTGGTGGTCCAGTGGGTAAGCCTCTGAGCTCCCAATGCAGGGGGCCCAGGTTTGATCCCTGGTCGGGGAACTAGATCCCACATGCATGCTGCAACTAAGAGTTTGCATGCTGCAACCAAAGAGTCCATGTGCCACAACTAAAAGATCCCGCATGCTGCAACTAAAGATCCCGCATGCCAGCAACGAAGATCCCGCATGCCGCAACTAAGATGCAGCACAGCCTAAATAAAATAAATAAATAAATATTTTTAAAAATATAATAAATAGGGCTTCCCTGGTGGTGCAGTGGTTGAGAATCTGCCTGCCAATGCAGGGGACACGGGTTTGAGCCCTGGTCTGGGAAGATCCCACATGCCGTGGAGCAACTGGGCCCGTGAGCCACAACTACTGAGCCTGCGCGTCTGGAGCCTGTGCTCCGCAACAAGAGAGGCCGAGATAGTGAGAGGCCCGCGCACCACGATGAAGAGTGGCCCCCACTTGCCACAACTAGAGAAAGCCCTCGCACAGAAACAAAGACCCAACACAGCCATTAATTAATTAATTAATTAATTAAAAAAAATATATATATATATAATAAATAAATAAACCTTGCAAGAAAATGCAAAGCCTCAGAGACGTGGTTTAAATATATAAAAAGCCAGATGCTGAATAAAGACTGGATGGAGCACTTGATAAACAGGGTATAAACAGTGATAAGAGCAAGAAAACTGACAGGCCTAACTGTAATTTGCTTCAATACTTACTGAAGAAGATATGAGGAAGAAATCTATTTCTACTTTAAAGCATATGAATCACTGACAGTGAATCAAATTCATCATTAAACAAACAAGATGCTTCCAAACTAATATATCAGATGCTAGGTAGTCATGAAGTCCCAAAGTACTCGCATTTTAAAAGAAGTTATGTATAAAATTATAAAATTGCAAGGAAGAACCTACTGACAGTCATCTGAGAGAAGTGACCTCCAATAAGACACAAGAGGACGGAATCCAGATCTCTTTCCTTTATCAACAACATTTACCCAGCCCCTTGCTCAACTCCTGGCATATTCTGGCACTCAATGAATATTTGCTGAACAAAAATGAAAAAAGCATGCCATCAATATAACTCCCATCTATTCAAGAGAAAGGCTCTGGCTGTGAGCTTCAAATCGGTCAAATTGGCAAACCTCTCCTACAGAATGAGATCAGAAGACATATCAGCATAAATAACCTTCTGAGGAAAAGACAAACATGGCTTCTAAAAGAAGAAATCACACCACACCAGTCTACCCAAATTCTCTGAGGAGAAAGTATGTGAATATAACTTATTTAGGCTTTTATAAAAGCCTTGATGAGAGTCTAAATAAAAGGCTATTTTTAAAAAGCCTGAGTGGCCACAGAGTTGAGACTATTTCCCGTGGATGGGGTGTGGTTTATGAGACTGACACACCGTGTACTGCGCAAAGGGGGCAGGTTTACACAGGGCATGACACATAGAAAACTATGGGTGGATGGACGCTGAGGTACTTCCCCAGGAAGTATAAGCAGACGATTGATCTTAGGTAATGTTTTAGAAATGCTATATTTAACATTTTCATAAATTATATGAAAGGTATACAGAGAATTCCCCATTTTGCAGATGGAATGATGAGCTTCCTGACAGTGAAATATTGCACTAAGTTGGAAAAATAAGGGAACTGAGAGGTGGAAAAAAATTTTAAGTATATCAAATGAGAAACATTTGTAAAAACTAGGATGTATTTTCAGTCTAGAGAATACTTTGCAAGCATGAAAGGTGTCTAAATATCTGCAGGGCTGTCCAGCAGAAGAGAAACTAGAGTTGCTCCAGGCAGTTCCTGTGTAGACAAAATTAGGCCCAAAGTGGAAACTGCAGAGGGACACATTTCAACTAACATAAGGTCAAGCTTTCTAAGCACCAGACCAGACCTAACTGAAAGGGTGATTCTTACTCTGAATTATCTCTAAGAGCCCACTGAGATACAAGCGCCTAAAGTACTGCAGGCAGGAAAACAGCAGGTATTAACAGCATGCAGCATGGAAAAAATGAAAAGTAAAGCATTTACAGGAAAAAAAAATCTAAGTTGTACCTAAAGGATGCATGGCTTCTAGTTAAAAAAGAAATTTTTGAATAATTACAGAATGTTACCTAAAGACAATGTGATTTTTGTATGCAAAGTGGGGAGGGATTGCAAATTCTACTGCCAACAAGGCAAAGACTGTGAAGAGAATATATTTTCCTATTCTTCTAACAAATCATAATTTAGCTATATCTGAAATGCAGTTATGACTGGTTACCATAAATCCAGAAAGGCAAAGCAATGCTGACAAAGATCCAGAGAAGTATAGGTAAATGGAATGACTAAGAGGCTGAAGGAGATGTCACTGGAGATTACATTTTAAAATCAATCATCTTCAACTGAGAAACATGAAAGCCAAGGGGCACTATGATCAAAATCAGAAAATGTATCAATATGGTAAATACTAATTTATTCACCAAATCTTGGTACAATACATTAAGCTTTTAAACTTGAAAAGGTAGATCTTTTTTTCCATAAAAGATGAAAAGAAAGTTGTAGAACGTGTTATCACCAAGCAGTATTCAGGGTTAAGAATACTCAAGAAGTATACAAATTTATGTATATTAAGTCCATTCTGGGCTCCTACAGGATAGAACTGACATCTGAGGTGAGGCCTTAAGTTTCTGAGGTTAACAGCTTATAAGATAATTGCCTCACATCAAAACATTCCTTGGTGCCAACTAAGACATGACAATTGGCTGACAGCCCCCTAACAGACTCAGTAAGGCTTGCTGGTATAGTTCTTTTTATTTTTATTATAATTTTTAAAATTTACTTATTTTTATTTTTATTTATTTTTGGCTGCATTGGGTCTTTGTTGCTGCACGCAGGCTTTCTCTAGTTGCGGGGAGCAGTGGTTTCTCTTCTTGCAGAGCACGGGCTCTAGGCTCACGGGCTCAATAGTTGTGGCTTGCAGGCTCTAGAGCACTGGTCAGTAGTTATGGCACATGGGCTTAGTTGCTAAGCGGCATCTTCCCGGACCAGGGCTCGAACCCGTGTCCCCTACCTTGGCAGGCGGATTCTTAACCACTGTGCCACCAGAGAAGCCCTATAGTTCTTTTTAGTCCTTTATCTATGTATGTACAGTTGACCCTTGAACAACACAGGTTTGAACTGGTCCACTTATACTCGGATTTTTTCCAATCAATACATACTACGCAATGCTCAACTGAATTCCTGGATGTGGAACTGCAGATACAGAAGAAGGCCTACTGTAAAGTTATGTGTGGATTTTCTACTGCACAGAGGTCAGCGCCCCTAATTCTGCATTGTTCCATGTGTGTTTTATATATATATATATATATATATATATATATATATATATATATGTGTGTACCTTCTTTATCTTATATTTAGAATCCTTATATATCTCTATATCCTGAATTTTTCATTTATCACATACTCAACATTCTAAAACATTAAAAGTTCTTTAAAAATAGTTTTATGGGCTTCCCTGGTGGCACAGTGGTTGAGAGTCCGCCTGCCGATGCAGGGGACACGGGTTCGTGCCCCGGTCCGGGAAGATCCCACATGCGGCGGAGCGGCTGGGCCTGTGAGCCATGGCCGCTGAGCCTGCACGTCCGAAGCCGGTGCTCCACAACGGGAGAGGCCGCAACAGTGAGAGGCCCGCGTACCGCAAAAAAAAAAAAAAAAAAAAAAGTTTTATGGCTGTATAATAATTCACCCTTAAATACGCCATAATTTACCCATTAATCTCACTGCTCATTCAAGTTTATTCCCAATTCTCACTTGTATAAATAATGCTACAATGAATATCTTTGTTCACAAATCTTTCTATATATCTGTATTTTCCCCCTTAAGATAAATTCCTAGAAGTGGAATTACTTAGTTAAAAGACAGTTTAAGGTTTTTTGATATATGTTGCCAAAATACCTTCCAGAAAAACTGGGCCCAATGCACACTTCCACTAGCAGTTTTAGAGACTGCCCCCTCACTACCTTTGACCATACAGTTCAATTGCCAATTTGATAGGTTAAAAAAAAGTAGTATATCATTTTAATCTGAATTCCTTTGATTACTTATCAGAATAAAAATGTTTCTTATATGCTTCTTGGTCATTTGTGTTTCTTCTTTGTGAACTCTGATCATGACCTTTGTCAGTAAGGCATTTTTACTTTCTTTGGGCCTTGACAAACTGAAAACCAGCTGAGATGGAGTCACGTATCAGTGACTTCGGCTCCCCCTGCTGGCCAAAAAATTACTACCATGATCAAGACCTAGATTAAAGTACCAGGTAGACTACACTCCTAAAAGCTTGCCATTTTCTGGGCTGTTGCTACAAACGCAATTTATACTCGGTGATAAAAGATAAAACATTATGTGTCTAAACCCATACTTAACAGAGCTATGATGGGAAAGGAGAAAGGGGACACCTGATCACTAATGTTTAATGATTAGTGTCACAAAAAATGTTTAAATTATAATCAGTTCACTGCCAAATTACTACCTGGATGGAACATTATAAGCATAAAATTCATTTCTCTATGCTTTATTTTTATTACTGTTTTTTTTTTTTAATGGCTGCACCGCGTGGGCGCTTTCAGTATCTTAGTTCCCTGACCAGGGATTGAACCCAGGGCCACAGCAATGAAAGTGCCCAAGTCCTAACCACTGGACCACCAGGGAAGTCCCTATACTTTATTCCAACAATGTAAAAACATTCTAGTTGCCAGATGACACTGGTTGTCAGCACACTGGTTCTCTTTTTTAAAAGCAAAAATAAGAAAACAAAAACACCTATGCACCCTTCATCATTCAATGAACAATTTAAAAACAAAAAAACAAAACCCTCTTTGTAACCCTTATTCCAAAGCTACAAAGCTGCTCACACTAAACAGATTGGGTCCTATAGTTCCAAAGGGCAAGGCCAGGATTGGCGAATGGATGTAACTAACTCAGCTTTCCCACGGATACCCTCTTAAAGATGCACTTCACAGGTTGGGCAGTGCAGTGCTCAAACCATTCATTCATGCAACACACATTTACTACACGTCATCACTTTGCAAGCAGTGCTGATGAAAGACAGGACACAGCCCCTACTCTCAAAGAACTTGGAGACTAGCTGCGTGGAGAAGCAAACCTGCAATCACTGTACAACAGAAGTGCTAGGGATGCACACACAAAGGCAAAGCCTGGGTACATAGGAAGCTCTCCACGTTAGTTACTGTTGTTACTACATCTCACTGTTATTTAAGAACTAGGACAAGTATGTTTCTAGAACAGGGCAGGAGGTCACTTTAAACAGTGGCAACTGCTTGTGTGAAGGCCCAGGGGCAAAGGAGCAACAAGGTGTACAGAAGGAACTACAAACAGCAGCTCAGCGCTGCTGAGCACAGAGAGCTCAGGAAGGATCAGAGGAAGTGATCTGGGCAAAGGTGTTTGAACTTCACCTCGAAAGCCAGGTGAGCCACGGCGAGGAAACATATGGTCATATGAGGAGACCATTTAGCGCTGGGAAAAACACGTTCGCAGATCATCAGTATATATGGGTGTGGGACTCATACAGAGTGAGACACAAACTTATCTTAGATGTCACTCAGGAACTACATAGGCTGGGAGGAGAGAAGGCCAAGGCAAGGCAAACACTGACTGAAAGAGAAAAAATGTCTGCAAAGAAAACTGAGAAAGAACAGCCAGAGATGACAGCGATGACAGAAAGAGCCAGCACTCAGATCATCTGTAGTGTACTGTGTGGCAGGCACTCATCTATGTGCTTTTCATGTATTAATTCATTTCCTCCTCACGACAGTCCTGTAATGTTAAGTGCCATTATTTTTAATATTATTTTTCTCATTTTTCAGGTGAGGTAATTGAGGCACAGAGAGGCACACAGTAAGTGCAGAGCTGAAATCTGAATCTAGGAGACTCACTGCAGAGTCCATGTTCTGTATCACAACTCTACAGTGCCTTTCAGAAATGATGACAGGAAGGCAGGAGGGACCACTACCACCACAGCCGGGGAGAACGGTCCACGGCGTCAAAGACCACAAGGAGGCCTCAGAAGACAAGGGCAGAAAGGGATGACTCTGTAAGGGCAGGTACAGTGGAACACATAGGAAGAAGCTACACAAATACTTCATTGGCAAAGGGACCAGTGGTCGCAGTTCAGGGGGTTTGCGTTTGTAAAGTGAGACTTGAGTGTGGTTATAAGCTGAGGGACAAGAGCCAACAGGGAATGGGAGGGTGAAAATGGGTTGGGAAAAGGTACAAATGACAGCCAGAGGTCCCTACAAGGAGGAAGAAAACAGCTCAAGAGACCAGAGAGATGGCCTAGTATAAGAAGAAATAAATACAGGGACAGTGTTGGGCCCAAGAAGAGTCCCTTCCCTGACAGGCTCTGTGCTCCATGACCGAAGAGGCAAAGTCACTGGGGGAAAGAGGTTTTCTTTGTAAGCAAGGCAGATGTTCCACTTCTGAAGAAGCCCCCACAGTCAGATGCTTTTAGAGGAACTTCCCTGATGGCGCAGTAGATAAGACTCTGCGCTCCCAATGCAGGGGGCCCAGGTTCGATCCCTGGTCAGGGAACTAGATCCCACGTGCATGCCACAACTAAGGAGCCCGTGTGCCACAAACAAGGAGCTGGCAAGCCGCAACTAAGGAGCCCGCCTGCAGCAGCTAAGACCCGGTGCCACCAAATAAATAAATAATTTCTTTTTAAAAGATGCTTTTAGAATTGTAACATTAATTTATATTCTTTATTTGATTCTTTTACTCCTGTTTTCACTCTTATCTAGCTGTCTCATTAAATTATGATCTAGGTTGCAAACATTTCACAAGATGATTTCTAAGCAAGAAAAAAATCTAGCAAAAACTAAAATCACTAGACTTCAGAATAGAAAGATAATTTTTTTAAAAGATAATATTTTTCCATTTCTTCAAGTCAAGTACGTGAATATACTCTCTGAGCTTCCAGAACTTACTACGGCTACTCCCATTGTCCTCTGGAGCAAACCAGCCAACAATGCCCAGAGCTGCTCTCCCGCTCACGGCTTGACTTCTCTCCCCAGCTCTGCCTCGGCCTGGTCAGCACTCTCTCTGGCCTAGTCAAATGGCCTCTCGGCCCACAGTCCAAACAGTTACCCAACATCATGAACTCCTTCACTTCAGGACAGGGAGACAGGAGAAGGAATTTGGGAACTAGCCTCTGATGACAACTAACAAAGCAATTTCATAACACATATGTATCTAAAGAAGTCCCAGACCACTGTAAAAATTGGATGAAAGCAATGGACCCTTCCTCTCCATAAAATGCACACAGGCAAAACCACATCATTTTGCATCAGACTGTCAAAAAGCTGTCATCTTCATGTTATCTTATCCATAGAAAAGTCCTTCCAGCCATCGTTAAAGATCTATTTACTCTTCCCTGGCAAATAATTTCTATAAGCTTAGTTTGCTGATATCCTAACCGACTGCAGAAAGAAGGCATTAAAATAGAGGGGAGAGTTTCTGGAGGCTGGAACAAGGCCAGTAACAGCCAGATACGAAGGCAGGAGATCAGGAAAGTAGATAATCACAGACTAAAGAAAATGAAGACTAGCCCAAGAGTATGTAATACGTGCACACTACTCCATGAATACAGTTTATTTTACGGCCTCCAAAGGCACGTTACATTTCAGCACAGTACAATAAGTGATGGGCATAGTGCAGATCTTCCGTAATTTTGAATTATTATTAAAAAATAAAATTTTCTTCAGAGCACTTTTTTTTTGTTTTTTTAATTTGGCCGTGTGGCTTGTGGGATCTTAGTTCCCCAACCAGGGATCGAACCCAGGTCCTCTGCAGTGACAGCGAGGAATCCTAACCACTGGACCACCAGGGAATTCCCCAGAGTGCTTTCTTAAAGAGGCAGAAAAGCATGTAATACCTTTTAGAAAAATTTTCACCTAAGTAAACTTTTAAAGTTGTAACACTAGTTTCAGGAGAGGAAACCATCAAACAAAGGTACATACAGGCCAGTTGAGAAAGGTAAGATTTTAAAACAGAAAGGTCAGCAGCAGCCAGATTATCATGAGTCTATATGCTACATCAAAAAGGTTGAACTTTACCCTAAAGGCAAATAGGAGGGGAATGGAGGCAGAGGGCGGGCCAAATCAGTCAGGCCAGAGAAGGAACTTCCTCAAGGTCCTGTTATTTCTGGAATGACCCATACTGTCAACCCCCCAAAGAAGCTAAATGCTGGAGTATAACCATGCCGGCTTCTTCAAGTATGGCATCTAACTGAACATAAAACATCTCTTTAGTCACACAGAGAAGGTGTTAATTCCACGTTACTGAGTACCCTTAGCTCCCAAACCCCTCAACAGAGATACCTGGGCTTAATTCTTACATAGTAAGGAAATCCCAAGGTTTCATCAATTTCCACAAAGGATGAGACATGGAGAACAGACTGTAATCTTGACCTTAATTTTTCAAATCAGAATTTTACTGATAGCTAAAAGAAAAAGAATATTACCACCTTTTGAAGTTTCAATTTTATATAAATCTAAAGCTTCAATAGCAAAATCTATATATTAAAGACAAATGAGATAAACAAGGTCCTACTGTATAGCACAGGGAACTATAGGCAATATCTTGTAATAAACAAGAATGCAAAAGCATCTGAAAAAGTGATTCAGTTATATATCACTTTGCTGTACACCAGAAACTAACACAACATTGTAAATCAACTATACTTCAATAAAAATCAATTAATTAAAAAAATTAAAAAGACAAATGCATGAGACAGCTAAAGAAATAATCTACTTCTTTAAATCATGTGACCAATTTGCACCAAAATTTTCATTTCCTATGTGTAGGTGTTGACGGTCTGCTACCCATGATGAGTAACATCAGTCTACAGGGCTGACCAGGCTAATGGATGTTGTCATGGGTTGAATTTTGTCCCCCACGAAGAAGATATTTTGTACTCCTAACCCCTAGTACCTCAGAATGTGACCTTAGTTAGAGAAAGAGTCTTTACAGACGTAATCAAGTTAAAATAAGCTCATTAGGATGGGCCCTAATCCAGTATGACTGCTGTCCTTTTAAAAAGGAGAATTTTTGAACAAAAAAGACGCATACACAGAGAGCACTCTGTGTACAGACTGGAGTTACGCTGCCACAAGCCAAGGACCTACCAGGTGCTAGAGGAGAGACCTGGAAGAGATCCTGCCCCAGCACCTTCAGATGGAGCATGCCCCTGCCCTCAGACTTCTAGCCTCCGGAACTGAGAGACAATACATTTCTGTTGTTTAAGCCACTTAGTTTGTGGCACTTTGTTATGGCAGCCCTAGCAAACAGATGTCATGAAGAAAATTAGCAGCTTGTGTTTATTGAGCACA
The DNA here is from genome assembly GCF_964165515.1 of Mesoplodon bidens. Classification (NCBI taxonomy): domain Eukaryota; kingdom Metazoa; phylum Chordata; class Mammalia; order Artiodactyla; family Ziphiidae; genus Mesoplodon; species Mesoplodon bidens. The sequence continues at coordinate 48,035,361 of NC_138179.1, read as the reverse complement.
TACCAAGTGTTATTCTAAGCATTTCGCATCAACAAACTCATTTAGTCCTTACAAAATCTACCCTAGGATCTAGGTACTACAATTATACACTTTTCACAGATGAGGACACCAAGTCTCTAAGAGGATGAGACACTTGCCGAACATCAGGCAGAGCCCCCCACTACGACCACTAGCTATAAGGAACTATTATGTTTAGTAATTATTTTAATAACAATAGTAGTTCACTAAGCCAAATCACAGATATAATATACACAAAGATCCTCTGAAGTAAATGTTAATTTCATTTCCAGTACAAAGGAGGACCCTGAACCTCCGAGAGATTTTTTAATTTCTTAAAATTGCCCCACATCACATAACCAAGAATGTGATAGTGTATCTAATTGCCAACTGGAGGGAATAAACAATGAAATTTTTTTTTTTTACTAACACTGTAAGAGCAAGTGAAATTTTTTAATGCCTGACCTTGCAATTCAATACTAGAAATATAAACCTATAAATTTGAAATTCTTCAAGATCCCAGGAGAAAATGTGCCCTAGGTTACAGTACCCTTTATATATGCATCCCTTCAACCACTGTTCAAGAGCTATCTGCCCTCTCATTTGTGGCCCCTTGACATTTCTCTGACTTCCAGACACAGAAGAAGAAAAGATGTAAGGATTGAAAAGTTTTTTTTTAATTTTTTGTATTTTTTGATTTTGATACAAACATCAGAAAGTGTGAAAAAAATACAATACAGCGAGAAGCCTCCTTCCCACTCTGTCCTCTGCCTGCCCAGTTTCTAGACTTAACAGGTAACCGATGTCACCATTTTCTTGTTTATTCTTCTGAAGTGTTTTTTTATGCATATACAACAAGCCAAACTTTCTTTTCTCCCTTCTTTCTTTTCGAAAAACACAAAGGGTAACATATCATACACACTTTTCTGCATCTTGCTTTTATCGCCTAACCGTTTATCCTGGAGATCTTTCCATATCCTATTGAATCATATTTTAATTATGTCCTTTTGTTTGTCAAGAATACTTTTTACTTGCTTTCATCACAGTTCAGTCTAGCACACAAGGCACTAGCACACAGGCAACCAGCAGTCCCTGAGAGCTACCTGAGACAACTGATGGTAGCACCATATCACACACCAAAGACCTTGTATCTTCTTCTCTCCATCTCATCTTCACTTTCATCTTTTCTCCAACTCGCCCAATTCTCCTCCTCCTCATCACTGTTCTTCTCCCATCTCACACATACCCTAACCCCGACAACTGTACATAAAAACACCAAACATCACTGATACTGCTTAGTCATGGCTAGCAATAAAAAAGCTGCAGACCCCTGATGTAGAGAAAGGGGTAAATAACTCCATGGGAACTAATTAACAAGAGTGCCTTAGGGACTTCCCTGGTGGTCCGTCCAGTGGATAAGACTCCTCACTCCCAATGCAGGGGGCCCAGGTTCTATCCCTGGTCGGAGAACTAGATCCTGCATGCATGTCACAACTAAGAGTCCGCGGGCCACAACTAAGACCCGGAGCAACTGAAATAAATAAATTTTTTTTTTTTTTTTTTTAAAAGAGTGCCTTAAATTGAGGAGTTTTTGTTTGGAGTTATTTTTCCTTTGTTATTTATGTTTCTTTTTGTACTTTGATTCTTGAAAAGGGTGAGTATTGGCACTATTTTCTATAAGCCTGGGAAAAGAAATAAGCACATACTGAGATCTAAAGTTTAAGTAATGCCTTACAGAACTAGAGTTCATTCTGAAATAAGATAATCAGAAACAAAGTGTAAGAACTATAGAAAATAAATATTTTGGCTCCAAAGTTTAGCCTAACTTTTTTTTTTGACTTAAAAATAAGCAGTTGCAATCTGAAAACACATCTCAGAAACATTTTAAAGGTATTCACAAATGAAAAAGAGAAAAAGGTTCCCTCTCTCTTTTTTATTTTCCATCCTGCAAATTCAATGCTATCCTTTTCCCATCCCCCCCAAAAAAGTGCCTTTTTCCCCTGCCCAGATCAAACACTACAGTTTTTAAGGGTTTTTTTTTAAGTCATAAAAGGAGGAGGAAAATGTTAGCAAATAAAAAATTTGTTTAGACTCAGAAGAGGTCTTCCATTGATCAAAGGGTGAAATTAAGGTAGTCACATAACTATATTCTTAAGTAGTTAACAGGTGGTAACACACAGTATGGAGTACTGACTTCGCTCTGTATTCCTGTCATTCCAGAGGGCTTTGGTGCAACTTCAAGGGTTAGTGTAGAACTTGCCCAGGTTCAGAGATTTAGAGGTAAAATGTCATATATATAGATATATCTATATCTATAGATATATAGATATATAGATATTAAAAAGCAGGGCTCTATGTATCTAATCCATTAGTTGAAACTGTAAAATAAAAATCTAATATATTGATCCCCAGTTCCTTGGGTTTCTATGGAACTAGAACCTGCGGATATTCCCTTGCCTGATTCCTAAAGACAACAAATGCCGCCAGGTCATGGCACTAAACACTCAATACCAAAGAGAAATATTCTTGCACAAGGTCCTCCAGTTCCTATAGGTTCAGGACTTCTGGCTGGGTTTCCCTCCAACTCTACAGGGAGACTGGCTAGAAAAACTGTGTCTCTCTGGCTTCCTTTATACTAATATAAGCACTCCTCATCCAACAATAGCAGCTGGAACATAAATGAAGATGAGAACTCAGTCTACATTTACCTGAAGATTTCCCACAATCCAAATATTTAGTTTACACAGACTGCATTAATATCTGATTTATTCACTGCATTAATTTGGAATTCTACAGGACAGATTACCAGACAACAATCTTAACTACACTAGTATTTAGCTCTGAAGGAAGCAACCTGTGCCACCCCATGAAGCTGGTGGGGGGCTTCCATCACTCCTTATCTTTCCCCATCCTTCCTCCCATTTTCCTCCCTACGTGTATCTGAAGCTTTGTCCTCTACTTAGTCCTAATGGAGACGTATATGTACAAGAACTTGAAGTAGCCAAGAGACTGGAGAACCACATCACTGAGAGCTCTTTCATGTAAAGATTATCTGCCCACACTGCCCCCAAAGAGGTGCACCTTGTGAGATGAAACATGGCACAGAGTGCTACCTGTTGAGAAAAAATGGTGTAAATTCGCATGCAAAGGACCAGGGAATAGCAGGAGAACTCTCCAACAGAGATATACACATAAACTAACAGGTCTTAGAATGTTCTAACATACTAAATGAAGTTTCAGAGTAAATAAATGGCTAGTGACACATCTTTTGTAACACATGAATCAGCTACAGATTTGCAAGAGTGGGACACACCCCAGCACCTATGACACTAAAGTACCTGTTTGAAAGTGGACCTGGCTGTCTGAATTGCCAATCCATCCTACTGAGATTGGAACAGAATTTTACAACTATGTGGGTTGTCACAATTTAAAGTTAAAAAATAAACACATCATTTTCATGGAAGTTAATTTAAGAACTTCATTAATATTTTAACACCAATAATTAAGAACAGTAGCAACACAAAGTAAGGAGTAACTAATCAGTCCTAGGAAGCAAACACAACAGTTTTTTTGAGGGGAAAGGAATGTCGGGTAAGAGGGTTGAAGAACTGCAAATTCAAGAACAAGAAAATCCTCAACTGTAAAGAAAAAGAAATAATATGACGCCTTTAATTAAAAAAAAAACCAACACATCTTACCTTAAGAAGCATCCAAATAGCATTCATAGTGTCAGGAATAGTTCAGACAATACTCAGAAATGAGCAGGAAGGTAGTCTTAGTAATACCCCAGTCACCAAGGATGAGCAGGTAGGAAAATCTTTTGTTTCAAGAAGGTATCTGAAAAAGAGAACTTTCATTTAGACTAAAAATAATCAAGAATAAGCAAATTAAAAAGAAAAAGCAAATAGTTTAAGCTATCTGGACAGAGATCTGAAGTACTGTTTGCTTCACCATCTTAAAAAGATGTAGAAAATACCATCCCCTTTGGAAAAGGACAAATGTGTGAGGTATAGGTATCTCCATACGTATGTAGAAATATATTTTTCTATAAAATTGGATTAAATGTATAACACATAGTTTAGATAATATAAAATTGCTTATCAAATAATTAGAAAGCCAAAACCATTTTTCCCAGATAGAAAAATGATTATCCAGGGTACTTCATAAACACTATTAAAAAATGATTTAACTGATCACCTAAAAAAGCCCCTTGCCACGTTTAGTTTTATTTAATAAATTAAAACCTCTCTGATCATTCTGATTGTCCTAAATTTTCTTGAGTTTAAGTTGCAGAGCCCATTCTACATGAAAAGTAAAATCCATTCTTGACTGAAGTGCTACAAACAAATAAAAGACTCTTCTTTCCTAGAGATCTTTAAAAGCAAACCAAACGACTTAATTTTGAGGATGGGAGGGAGGCAAGTTTGTCTGGTAGGAGGTAGGAGGTAGGAGGATGGATTAAATGACCTCTTGTAGGATCCTTGCCCACGTCCTAGGCCTGAATGAAAATTCCAGCTTAACCAGTTACTGCTTCGCTTAAAATGGAGGCTTGACCGAGTACGGACAAAAATAACAGCACCCACCTCTGTAAAATAAATTTCAAAAAATTCAAAGAATATACAGTACCCTCATTTTTAAGAAAAATTAAAAATAAAAACCTCTGGAGTGTATTTGTTCTTCCTATGCGTTTGTCACTTCGGCTTCGAAGACTTGGCATCACTTTCCTTACCGCTCGTCGGATTTTTTTTGGGGGGGCGAAGGTAGAGGGGAGTTTGACTCTTGACCCAAGTCTCGGGAAGGCTTAAGAGCCCCTCCATGATCCCCACCGCCAAAACCAAGGGGCGAAGAGAAAGGGGAGAGCCCGAGTTCCCACCCCTCCCCCCACCCCGGACCCCAGTCCCAAACCTACCCCCTTTCCCACAGTGGGGCGACTCCTTCTGCCCCAAACCCATTGTTAGGGAGGGGGCGAAAGGGAGAGTGGGCTCATGGCAGGGGCGCCTGCGGCCGCTGCCCCGGCTCGCTTCAGGAGGGGGCGGCCCGAGGGATGCAGCTTCCCTTCCTCTCCGCGTCGGTCCGTCCCACCTCGGCTCGGCCTGGCGCCCCGGGCTCTGCTAGGCGCCCCCGGCCCCGGGCCCGGCCCAGCCCGCCCCCAGAGCAACAGGCCCCCAGCCCCTCTGCCCGCAACCAGGGGCCCAGGCCGGCGGGTGGGCGCCGGGCGGGGGTCCCTGTGCCCCACACACGCGTCCCCGCTCCCCCAGCCCAGCCGCTTCCAGGGCCCTCGGCGGCGCCCGCTCCCCGGGCCCGTCGGCCCCCCGCCTCCTGGCCGGGCCGCCCCCCAGGGTTCCCGCGGTCGGGGCCGCCTACCCTTCCCCACCATCACCCCTACCGACTCGTGCCCCCACCCCCCTCGGGCACCAGTGCCAACGGCGGCTCCCCCGGCCCCGGACCTACCTGCACGGCTCAACCAAGCCTAGAAGTGGGGGCGGGGAATCTTCCGCCCTCCTATGTCTCTCATTGGCCCTTCCGGGGAACATCGGGAGCGCCATTGGCTGATGGAAGATGTCGGTCAGAGCGGTGGGGCGGGACAGAAGCGGAGAGGGATGCTGGTGCCTCGGCGTCTCTGTCTCTGGGTATCTCTCTGTCTCTGTCTCGGCTCTTGGAAATGAGAGACATTTGGATGAGAGGACTGGAAAGGGGCCTCAGGTGGAAGGAATAGAAATAGGAATCCTGGCAGAGCTTCCCACCAGTCTGCCACTCCGAACCCCCTACCTAAGTCCCCTTGAGATCCTCTTACCCATCACCCCCAACCCCGGCCCCTCACCCTTGTAGGTTCTTCATCCAGGAAGCGATGTGATGAAAACTCGGGGCCGGAAGGCCACAGAGGGAGATTTCACATAGGTATATAAAATATACACATACAAATACTTATATATAAAGTCAACCAGATATATGGTCACTAGGGCCTGGAGAGGGAAGGGCACACATCTCACAGGCAAGGAAGGACCTGAGATATAGCCAAAATAAGAAAGAATCAAAAATCACTCTAAGAGCTGAAAACAGTGGTTTCTTCCTAGGAGGGGAGCTGAGGCGACCAGGTGGGAGGAAGACTTACAGTTCACTGTATACCCTTTTGTATATTTTGATTTTAGTACCAGTCACAAAGATTCCCATTTTTTGAATTTAATTAGCTTAAATTTTAAAATAATTCTAAGGTTGCAAAAACAGGGGGACAGATAAGATGGTCGTCCAGGCAAAGTGGGACAACATGCAGATTTAGAGAGGAATTTTAGTTTTTAATATGTTCAGTTCCAGATACCAGTGGTAAACCAAGTAGAGGTGTCCCAGAGGCAAGTGGAGTTAGGAAACTTGGGAGAGGGTGGACTAGGGGAGATTTGGAGTTCTCCATCTAAATATGGTGATCAGTGACATGCTAAAGGATAAACTCCCCATAGAAATGGAAAAAGACACCCACAGTAAGGTCAGAAGCGTGAAAAGAAACAGAAAGAGGGTCAGTGAGACAAGTAGAACAGAATAATGAAAAGGTATGAAAGTTAAGGGAGGAAGGGTCTCTGGAAAAATAAAATAATAAAACTATGAGAACCTCACAGGTCTTAACGACTCACTTCAGGGACCCTCTTTAGGCTCATTCAATAAGAATGAAAACTTGCTGTACACCTGAAACTAACACAACATTGTAGATCAATTATACTTCCATTTTTAAAAAGCTTTTTAATTAAAAAACAAAAAGAATGAAAGCCAAGAGAATACTCAAAAAGCAGAGTTCTTAACTTTTTCATACATGCACCCTTCTCAGAATGTTTGACAAATATACACAGAAATTCAAAGGAAACCAATTACATTAAAATACATTTTTCAAGATATTTTTTAAAGTGTAACAAAGCAATACATGTGCTTTGTATTAAATCTATTAAATAATAAGATCTAGTGGCAGGCCTAATGACCACCATAATTTTGAGGTGGTAAATGAGTAAAAATAATATTTCAAGATATCCACAACTGTCATATAATAGGAAAATACCTGTGATTTCTATTGGTGACAAGATCACAGGTACTGCTAATACTACTTGGTTTGTTATCTCCATTCATAATTGAAGGAAATACTAATTTCCTGTTTTTAATTTTCTGTTAGACTTTTGCAAAATTACAGGCATATTCCCTTTTCCGGATCCAAGTTCGTGGATTTCCTAATCTACGGACCCCAGGTTAAGAAATCCTATCGGCAAGAAATCATTCTCCCCCTACCCACATAGGGATGTGACCCTGCTTCCCCCACCCCCATCTCTGTCTCTCTCTTACCCTTCCCCACTTGCTCCAAGCACCCTCTGGTCCCAGTCCTGCCTGCAGATGTCTGACGGCTCTGTGACACTAAGAACAGGGGTGATGAATGAGGGTTGGAGGAAAGATATATATACACCCCTTATCTGTCTTCAAAGAAAAAAGAGATAGCTCCGAGGTGTATTGCAGATCCGAAAAGATGGGGAAGAGGAGCCCAGGATGGGGCATCATCCACTACCAAGAGAGAAAACAAATTATAAAAAGAAAACATCTTTATCAGTTAAGTAAGAATCTTTTCTCTGAGTTTATTAATATTGCTCAAATCAGCCCTAGAGAACATCTGCAATTCAGTACCTTATTTCATAAATCTGTAAAATTGGGAAAAAACAGTAACTACCTCCTAGGGGTTTTGTGAGGATTAAATTAGTTAATACATACAATGGATTTAAAATAGTGCCTGACACAGGCTAAACACTCAGTTTTTAACTATCTTTATTATTATATTAGGCATGCTGCTTTCCAGCGCATTCCATGAAAATTTCTGGTAAGATTATTCGTATTAATGACATATATAGTAGCAAACTGAGTGCTAAGAAGGTTAGCCCAGAACTCTTGCTTTTCATTTAAATGCTTCAAAGTTAGAATACTACATTTTTTCCAGGTACATTTTCATTCCTCTATGGGGGAATAACATCAGTGTCTCTTTAAAGGGATTGTAAACTTGGAAAAAAATGTCTGGCTACTCATATTACAAAGGGCTAATTTCCATAATGCTGTATATAAAGACCTCCTACAAATCAATAAACAAAGCCCAGCAATCCTTGTACACAGCTGGTGGGAGTGTAAACTGGTACAGCCACTTTGGAAACGACTTTGATATAATCCAGTAAAAGTTAAAATATACATACTCTATCAGAACAGTCCCACCACTACATATATATTATTAGGGAATGCAGAATTTCAAGTGTCAGGATGACTGTACAAGAATATTCATAGCAGTGCTGTTCCTCAGTGACCCAGAAAGGAAACATCCCAAATGTCTACCAAGCATAAATGGTTAAATTGTGATATATTTGTACAGTGAAAATTAATAAATGATGATTATATTCAACAACATGAATAACTTTTTGCAAAGGTAATATTAAACACAAAAGAAAGCAAGATACAAAAAAATATATCTAGTATTATTCCATTTATATAGAGTTTAAAAGCAGACAAAAGTAAACTATATTCTTTAGGGATGCGTAGTTAGGAGGTAAAATAAGGAAAAAGAAGGAAATGAACACAATAAAAGTCAGGAGAGCTGGTCGGGGGCAGAAGAAGTTTTGTTTGATTGGGAGTAGGGGTTGCTCTTAGGGGCTGGCAGTGTTCTACTTTTGATCAAGTGACGGGTACACAAGTATTTGCTCTATAACTGTTTATTAAAATGTACCCCAAAATGTATATATTTTTTCCCTATGTATGTTATATTTCACAAAGAAAATATATTTTTTAAAAATCTCTGTAGAAAAAAATGGACAAAAGATACGACAGAAATTTCACATAAAAGGAAAATAAGAATGGTTCTTAAACAAATGAAAAGATGCTAAACTTTACTAAAAGACGTGCATTTAAAACTCCACTGAGGGAATTCCCTGGTGGTCCAGTGGTTAGGACTCTGTGATTTCACTGCCGAGGGTGAGGGTTCGATCCCTGATCAGGGAACTAAGATCACGTGAGGCGTGACCAAGAAAACAAAAAAACAAAAAAAACTCCACTGAGATACTAACAGGTCATGAAGATAACGCTTGCTAACACATTGTGTTGGCAATGGCAAGGGGAACAGCCATTTTTTGCATCACTGGTGAAAATATAAGTTGTTCCAACATCTATGGAGATCAATTAGGTAATAGCCATCAAATTTATAAATGCAAATAGCCTTTAATTCAGCAATTCCATCCCTAGGGATTTATTCATTCACTCCCCAAATATTTATTTAGCACCAACTATGCGGCAGGCACTGTTTTATGCTCTAGAATTTATCTTATATATTCTATGAAAAGTCTGGGAACCTGGGGCTGTTTATTATTATCATAGAGTTACTCACAAGAAAGAAGGCTTGAATCTCAACCAGAGAATACAATTAAGACTATATCAGAGCACATTAAATAAAATGAAAAAGTGTAATAAATGTTTCCCTACTTACAAATCTTTAGATAATCTGTGTATACACGGCTATTGGTTTGTTTTGTTTGTTTGTTTGTTTGTTTGCGATACGCGGGCTTCTCACTTTTGTGGCCTCTCCCGTTGCGGAGCCCAGGCTCCGGACGCGCAGGCTCAGCGGCCATGGCTCACGGGGCCCAGCCGCTTCGCGGCATGTGGGATCTTCCCGGACCGAGGCACGAACCCGTGTTCCCTACATCGGCAGGCGGACTCTCAACCACTACGCCACCAGGGAAGCCCTATTGGTTTGTTTTTGAAGCATTGTATAGAGAATAACATTTAAATGCACTTCATTACAGAAGTGGTTAAATAAATTATGACTTGCATCCTGCTCTGTCACCAAGGGCTGTCTTCATGGGCATGTGAGCTGTGCAGTCACGCAGGGTCCCACACTCAGAAGGGCCTCATGATTTGCTGTTGCCTCTTGAAGCAGAGGAGCTATGAACAAATCGGGTGTCACCATTCCTTGTCACCTCATTCGCAAATAGCATCTGTGATGCTCCATGAGCACAGAATTCTGGTGGACTTATCATACGTGGGAAATTCAGCCGATTTGTACAAGGTAAGTGTGTTACATGTATGACTGAATAAGCATTGAGAGGCCATGCTTTCCTTTTGAACTAGAACTTGCTCTGAAGCCAGAAAGAAGACAGTTTTCTAAGAAACATGGAAGACCCAGGAGCCATATCATATCATTTCTTACTTGCGTTACTTCTTCGTGTTAGCCAATCTCTTATGTTGAAAATGATGACATAGAAGGAAGAGGCGACAAGGCAACCCAGAGTTCCTTTTCCTTTCAGTCCTTCCTTGCTTATCAGGAAGCTGAAAGTAAAGTGTTGGTAGAATGTGCACATATCAAGAAGTGAAATCAAAACATTTGAGTTCATTTATCCAGAGTTCCCATTGTTCTGGCGAGAATAAAATAGACTTGTGTGAGTACAAGTTACAATACAAATTGTACAATTTCGGTGATTCAACTTAGGAGTTAAATGCTCTTTAAAACTGGCATTGCACAGTATGAAGAAGGATGGTAAATTTCATAATAACGATTTAAATTTAAAATTTTTCTTTACTTAGATGACATTGAATAGCAAATAAAAAGCACCATGGGGCTTCCCTGGTGGCGCAGTGATTGAGAGTCCACCTGCCGATGCAGAGGACACGGGTTCGTGCCCCGGTCCGGGAAGATCCCACATGCCGCGGAGCGGCTGGGCCCGTGAGCCATGGCCGCTGAGCCTGCGTGTCCGGAGCTTGTGCTCCGCAACAGGAGAGGCCACAACAGTGAGAGGCCCACATACCGCAAAAAACAAACAAAAAAGCACCATGGTGAGACAAGTTAGAGACCATGAAAGAATGGAAAAAGCTTTATATTTTAGTGCCTTTAATGGTACTTTCCCCCTGCTTTTTGAATAAGGGACCCACATTTTCACTTTGCACTGAGCCCCTCAAATTAGATAGCTTGTCCTGTTCGTCACTTATGAATTTTGTGACATTGGGCAAGTTATTTAAACTCTCACCTCTGCAAAGTGGGAAGAACAATCATACCTATCTAATAGTATTGTTGAGAGGATTAAATATGCTAATAAGAAAAACTCTTAAAGTTTAGCTATTTTATATTTAATATTATTATCATTATAGCTGTGTTGCTATTATCAAATAGACAATAGAAGAGTATCCAGTCTTAAAAAAGAAAGAGGAAGTCTTTCTTTTACTACATGTACTGCTAGAGAGTGATCTCCAAAATATATTAAGTGAAAAAACAAAAAAAGTTGTCAAACAATGTTTTTGACATGCTTCCATTTGTGTAAGGAAGGAGAGAAAAAAAATGTCTTACATATGTACTTGCATACACTTAAAACATGTTTCTGGGAGAGGTCACAGTTAAATAACACTGGTTGCTTTCAGGGAGGGGAACCAAGCAGCTGGAAGATGAGGTGAGAGGGGAATTTTTCTCTCTTCAAACTTTTGAACCATGTCAAAGTATCACTTATCAAAAAATAAATTAAACATTTTAAACATCTTCTATATTTTATTTTACACAATGCACTGCCAGGCACAGAAGCCTAAATAAATAACTGTTGGCTAAAATATTTCTTTAAAATTTAAAATGGGGGCTTCCGCGCTTCCCTGGTGGCACAGTGGTTGAGAGTCCGCCTGCCGATGCAGGGGACACAGGTTCGTGCCCCGGTCCGGGAATATCCCACATGCCGCGGAGCGACTAGGTCCGTGAGCCATGGCCGCTGAGCCTGCGCGTCCGGAGCCTGTGCTCCACAACAGGAGAGGCCAACAGTGAGAAGCCCGCGTACCGCAAAAAAAATTAAAAAATAAAAATGGTCTACATCAAAAAAAAAAAAAAAAAAAGATGAATTGTACCTCAGGTCTCACCCATATCTGATTTAGATGATATTTGGATGAGACTTTGGAGTTGATGCCAGAACCAGTTAAGACTTTTGGGCGGCTGGGATGGAATAAATGTATTTTGCAGGTGAGAAGGGCATGAATTTTGGGGGGAAGGAGGGAGAATCCAGTGGACTGAATGTTTATGTCCTCTCAAAATTCATGTGTTGAAATACTAACCCCCAATGTGATGGTATTAAGAGGTGGGGCCTTAGGAAGTGATTAGGGCATGAGGGCAGAACCCTCATGAATGGAATTAGTTCACTTATAGAAGAGACTCTAGAGAGGTCCCTTTCCTCTTCTGCCATGTGAGGACATAGCTAGAAGACCACCATTTATGAACCAGGAAGTGGGCCTTCATCAGACACCGAATCTGCTAGCGCCTTGATCTTGGACTCCACAGCCTCCAGAACTGTGAGAATGTTGTTTAAGCCACCCAGTCTGATATTTTTGTTACAGCAGACTGTATGCCCTACCTTTCCTCCTTTCTTTGCTCTTTATTTATTTTATTAATTATTGATGTGGGCTCATAAATTCCTATTTTTCCCCAATAGCATTATTGTACTTGTTTTTGGGAGGATCAAATGTATCAAGTTTGGCCAGTCAAGTTGGGTCCTGTGTCCTTGTGACATGCCTCCAACTCCAACTGAGTATTGTCAAGTTTTGAATTTTTGCCCATCTGTTTGGTGAGAAATTGTATCTCTATGTAGTGTTTTTTTTAAAAAATATTTATTTATTTTGGCTACGCCAGATCTTCATTGTGGCATGCGGGCTTCTTAGTTGTGGCATGCAAACTGTTAGTTGTTTGCATGCATGCAGGATCTAGTTCCTTGACCAGGGGCTGAACCCGGGCCCCCTGCATTGGGAGCATGGAGTCTTACTCACTGGACCACCAGGGAAGTCTCTGTATCTCTATGTAGTTTTAATTTGCATATATCTTACTGAGTGAATTTGAACTTTTCATGTTTAAGGGGCATTTTGTTATATCTTTTCGTGAATTGTGTTGTTCATGTCTTCCCCTCTCTCAAAATTAAAAAAAAATTTTTTTACACGTTAGGGGAATTATCCCTTTATCTGTGACATAAGGGCAAATATTTATTCCCAGTTGGTCATTTGTCTTTTTTTGGGTCATGCAAAATGTTTTTAATGTAGTCAAATTTATCAATGCTTTTTGTTGATTTTTTTTTTCAGTTTAAGGTGACATTTCACTTCCTCATATGCTTTTAAAAGGATATTTTTCTTTAGCTTTGCCGTTGTTTTGGGGAGAGTCTTTTTTATCAGCAGAAAGCCTTTAATTTACGTTTGCTGGCTTTTTGCAATAGCTTTGTATGGATGGGGATCGCTTTGCTCTGTTCCCAATCATTTCATGGGCAGGATTCCTAGTTTGAGAGCTCCTTTTTGCAGTTTCAGGATCTTGCTGGTAGGGGTGGGAAGAATGATGTGCTTTCTCTTTTCTGCCAGTCTTTTATTTCCCCTTTTTCCTTTCAATGCCTCTTTTTCGTATCTTATTCTCCCGCAGAAACACTGCTTGTATGAGGCTGCCACTCTTGGTCCCAGACATTTTCAAACCTTTCCCTGAAGTGAGGGCATTAATCTACCAAGTCCCAACCTATGTTCGGTATTTTCCATTTGTTTCATTTTTTCCCCTGAAGATTCTGGGCTTCCTGTGATACGTCTTCTACTCCATTCAGCTCTGTCCATGGAGGGATTTAGCCTTTTTCCTCACTTTCTGTGACCACAGGCTAATGGTGATAGCAGGATCCCTACTGGAAAATTTCCCCTCTACTTACAGGTAATTTGAAGTTATAGTATTCTCTTAATAATGAAGGCATGAACCATGTACAGTTTTGTTCTACTTGATTTTATGGTTGTTTTGGGAGAGGGACAGATTTGTAATCAGGTTAAGTGCCATTGTTTTCCAGCCCTAGGAGTCTCAATATTCTTTTTTCTTATCAGACATACATTTCAGCACCCAGTCACGATGTAAACCATTGAAAACTAGCGATGGAAAGGAGGTATCTTAATTATCAATGGTTATAAATGGTAGTTGAAGTGAGAGTTGTGTTGGAATTGGCAATGAGATTAACAAAGGGAACATATTGCACATTAGTGGTTTTAGATTATATCGAGGTGAAAGTTTGAGAAAATTAAGATGCATTTTAAGACTCGGAATAAAACAATGAGTGCTTGATATTATGGCTGCTACTGTTCCATATAATATTGGTGATCCCAGCCATAGCAATTAAAAAGAAAAAAGAAATGAGGTATTTTACACAAGGATTAAAAAGGAATTAATGTCAGGAAATCCCTGCTCAAATAGAAACCCTACAAATTCTTAGAATAAGAAAGTTCACTAAGTTTTTAGGATCAACTGACAAAAAGCGTTACCCTCTCTACAGCAGTGTGGCAGGTGCTCTTGGCTGCTAAGCCAACAGCCATTCCCCCTTCTTTGCTAACAAAATCTCTGGGTCCAAACACAGATCACAATGTATCTAAACCAGTCATGGCAAACCCAGTCCCTTTTACCAGATTCTAAAATTTACCAAGTATCCCTTGCAGCTAAGGATGATTATTTGACCCAGTCCTGGCCAAAAATATGTAAGCAAATGTGTGCCAAGCTGTTCCTGGGAAAGATTTTCCTCTTTTTGGCAAATGCTTTGGTTTCTCTAAGACTTAGTTTCCTCTTGTATAAAACAGGTAATACATGCCTTACCTTATAAGGCTGTAAAGATGAAATGAGATTATTCTTATATCAAAGTGATCCATAAATCCTAAATAAAAAGAAGATAAATGCTAGCATTTTTCAAAATATGCAAATGATTATGGGCACAGATTTATAGCATCGACTGGTATAAGGGCTGCAAACTGGCATAAGTTTAAGGAGTGCTGTTATATACAAAGAAATCCCTTTACCCAATCTTTTCATTATTAGGAAACTAAGAACTGATGAATTTTTATTCTTGTGTAGCACCTTGCCCAGTGATGTATTAACTCACAAAGTATTGAGAAAAATCTAACACCTCAGACTACATGTTATTTGGGGTGATTTGTAGATAGTTATGCCAATATAGCTGTAAGTTCTCAATCAGAGGTTGCAGGATATAAAATGTCAGATTATATGTATAGTATATAGTATATGTGTTTCTATTTGTGATGTTTCTATAACATCACCTCCACCCTGATAATACCACTGTATATTTGTACAGTACTTTAGTTTTACAAAGCACTTCCATGCTTTAACACATGGTCCTCAGACCTCTGTGGGATAAGAAGGGTAAGATCTTATCTTCTTTGTATTGGTGAGAAAAAAAGTTTAATTTCAGGGTCCCACAGCAACTAAGGGGCAAAGTCTACATTTCCTAGATATCAGTCTAGTGCTTTTTAAAAATACATGATTAGAAACCTTAATTCTACTCCTTTGCTCCCACTGTTCTTCTTTGCTCCCACTGTTACTTATTTTCTTATTCCAACTCCAGTGATGCATTATGCATTTGAATTTTCTTCTCAAATACAGCTTTTAGACTCAAATTGAAAATTCTATTTTGAGGGTGTTGAATAAAAAGAATGCTTGTGTTAAGGGAAATTGCTAATAAAAAAAAAAGTAAAAATGGAAGGAAAATCAAGGACCTAAAATTTCCTACTTTAAAGCAAATTCTAGTTACTCAAGAAAGGGATACCGCTTTCAGTTTCAGTGTGAAAAGTACAGAGGCAGGGTACACATAAAAGCCCCTTCAAAGGACTAAGCATATAATAGATTTAAATCTACAGTTAGTAATAAAGTTTCCTTTGTAAAACCCGAACTTCTGTGATACTCAATGTCAAAATGCTAGGGAGGACACTTGAGAGTTAACATTAGATATGATCTGAAACTTCCAGAGAAGTTCAAAACTAAGTAAAAGGTTTTGAACATACACAAATGCCAAAAGTGTCCAGCTCTATCATTTAATAGTTGAGTCTTGGTTTTCTCTTTTGTAAAATGCAGTAGCACCTACCTTATAGGGTTGAGGACTGAAAATACTGTACACAAGGTAAGTAACACGGTACACATGGCAAGAACTCACTGAACATAAGTATTTAGCAAAGTTTGCACTTCTGAACCTTCATGAACCATTAATTAGAGGCCAAACAAACCAAAGAATACTTCCTACCTACACTTCTAGTTATCCCTGCCCTGCTGACAGCAAATGGCCGGTCCTAGGGAAGGTTACAGTCTGAGTCATTCCCTCTCACCTGCCCAGCGCACCTCACTTTATGTCTTTTTCCCTATTGCTACCCTTTCTTCAAGTCTGAACAAAACCCTTCAGCTCTCTACCCTTTTTCCAAGATATCAAACTAGAGTAAAATTTGGTTTCTATATTCTACTTCTTTCAGATCTTGATATTTAAAATTCATTCTAATTAGAACAAAAAAGCTGTGTGTCCCTTTTAAAGGAATTTCAGAAATCACATGATTAAGGAATAAAAAGCAGTTGACTCACAAAGTAGCAGCTGCTGGCAAGGGACTTCTGTAGTTTGGGAAAAATACATTCTAAAAGTTACCATTTTTTGGTCACAATATTTATTTTGACATTCCAAATAATACTAAAAAAACGGTGTGAGTTAAATATATACATATATATATTAGAAGAGGGTGTAAGTTAAAAAAAAATAGAGAAACATTGCCCTAGACTTTTGTGGAACATAAAACTGTAATCTTTCACTATTTTGCTGTGCCTTACTATAAAAATACAGATGGCACAGCTCTTATATAGCTTTAATGACTTGATTATAAATTTGCTTTCAAAAGTAATTTATTTGGATTTTCCATATCCTTTAATGAATTGCAAATATATTAACAGAAAAGACTTTCCCCCCCCAAGACTGTACAATTTCCGAAATAAGTCAGGAAAAGCAGAAAGAAGACACAAAATTACATTGTTTCAATGCAAATAGAACACACACATCACACCCACACTTGCATTTTCCTAGGTTTTCACAAAGAAAACAGGTCACCATATTTCTTGTGAAGACCCATACTATACTCTGGCTAAACAGAGACTTGCAAACTTTTTTCTTCAAAAAGAGCATTTTTAATAGACTAAATACTGGTTATCACTGAGTTTTTGTTTAAGGTACAACAGCAGCATGGTTCAAATGTCACTTGCAGTTCTTGGAAAAAATAAAAATTTTAAAGTAATGAAATACAGAAAAAGTAGGACCACCTTTCATTATTTTGAGTACCATTGTTCTCTTGAAAAAATATTTCCAAACTTCTAAAATCCCAGAGTTAAGAACCATTTCCAAGGGGGAAAATATGCCACAACATAACTTCTGAACAAGAGTGTGTGTGTGTGTGTGTGTGTGTGTGTGTGTGTGTGTGTGTACACACGTGTGAAAAGCTTAAAGAGAAACAAGGACGTCAAAGTACTTAGTATTTCTGATTTCCTTTAAAATAACTTCTGAAATTTGAAGCAAACATTTTGCTTGATCAAAATGCATATCTTCTTCTGGTTGTTTGATCTCCATTCCAAGCAAAAAAGAAAAGAGAAAGCCAGAAACAGTAAATAGGTGGGAAATAAGGCTTCAAATACCTAAATGACTTTGAAAGTAGAGGTGTGAGGAAAATGCAATCAGGTCAAGCTTAGGCTGATTATCCCTCAGCCAACCATTGCCATGCTGTGCCTTCCACAACTATCCTTTTATCCCTGGTCTCAAAATTAGTACCAGAAAGACTTACTTCTGGCACAGGACATAAATTGCTACTACAAAAAATAACTAATTATACATCAGCAAATTGTTTCTGAGCATAGCTTTCTCCAAGCTTTGTAACAAAGAGCTCAGTTCAAAGCTTTCTATCAAACTCTATATTTGATACTGTTATACAGCTGGCTTATGATTTGCCAATTAAAAAAATAAAAGAATATAAAATTAAATATTACAGAACTAATGGATAAAAATGGAATATTTGTTAGAATCCAAGTGCTAGCCTTTGGGAATTTTTAATGATATTCGTTTACTCACAACCTTTCCTTTTTCTTATAAATTATTTTTTTTTAGGCAGCACATATATAGATTTAGGTAGAAATTTTTGTTAAATACCTCTCTGGCACCCAATACCTAATCTAAGACTCTGACTTGAATTAGTTTGTAACGGTATCTAAGCCACATTCAAATCAGCAGATTAATAGTAAATGATAGAAAATTACTGAGTCTACAGGCTAAAATTTTTTTCTTATCTTCTGTAATCCACGTTATTTTCACAGCCTGACTAACAAATACAGGTAACCAGTAGATAAGTTTGTCCTTCATCAAATAATCCAAAACAATAACTGTAGGCCTGTCATTCATAAGAAACTATAAATGTTATATTCTGACATTGGCACTTAATAAAATGTTAACTAAAGTTTCTCTAAAAATTTCAATACATTACAATAAAGGAGATACACAATTTAAGACTTTAAACTGGTTACTGTGAAATTCCAATAATTCCCATTTCATTATGCATAATTAGATCTTTAAAATTACGGTCATTCCCCAAACACATCAACATATATTATGACAAACTCAAAAGAGAACTCCTATCCTTCGTAAGAGCGGGGGTTTTTTTTTTCAGCTAAGAATTTCTAATATCCTAAACCCAATCACTCTCAGTAAATGTTTTGGTGACTCACACTATTGAAAATAATTTGCAGCAGAGAGTTGAAAAGAATGGAAATGACCTCAACTGAAGGTAACCACACATTCTTGCACCCTGCTTAAACACTTAGACAAGTCAGAGGGATACCGTATTGAACAAATATAGATTCACAGTTATGGGAGGATTCTGACTGTATTAAGGCTTTCCCTATCATGATCTCTTAAAGTCTTTCCATCTAGTGTTCTCATTTTGATTCTTCTGGTGAACTTAAATGGTTATTAAGAGCCTTTTTTTGGCTTTTCAGTGGGCAACGCTTCTATCATCTCTGAATGTTAAAGGTGATCCCACAGAGCTCAAAGAGAAGAGGCAATATGGTAAGGACCAATTTTAAAGTTTATAATACCTAGACAACAATGATCAACACTCTGAAGCAAGATGAATAAATTAAAATTCTTGGTTAGACATTATTCTTGCCAAGAGTAATTGTACACTGTATGGAGGGATATTGATTCGTACATATGAGTTCCAATATGCCCATTATATTTGTTTATGGGAGACACTGCAAGTTTAAGGTAATTTACATTCCTTGGCAATCAAGTTACTCTGTTATAGGCAATGTCTTATTGTTCCATCTGGCACTTGCTAACACCATTCTTGAAGAACCTAGAAATGAAGGTCAGTCACTTTGTTTATCAGGAACAGAACCAAGTAAAAACAAATTTTTGGAAAAACGACCAAGAGATTCTGGTTCATCACCACTTTCCATATCTAATGGTTCCTTCAAGATAAAACAAAACTCTTCCTTCCATGATAGCTTTCCAACAAAGGGAGATTAAAGAAAAAAAAGAAAAGAAAGTTCCCCACCCTATCCCCTAAATTGTCATTCATACTGGTGAAAGAGCCAGTCTTGTTAGCAGCTAAATATTGCACTGCCTTTCATTCTGTGTACAGTCAGCGTCCAATGAAAGGGGCACACTCAGGGTATAAGTGATGGATGATGACACTGCTGGCTCAAGAGTGAAGACTCAGTATATGGAAGGACAAGAAACACGTCAGCACTAGTCACACATCCAGTTGCAAAAGTCTTGATTTCCAGAAGTTAAAATTCATCACTTTCAGCTGCATGAAGTTGTGTGTCATCTGCATCTGTCATGCTGCTCTCCTGGGATTCATCTGTTCCCACTTTAAAAATAAAACAGAAGTCTACAGTAAGATATCTGACAAATATTTTTTGTTGGTTCATGAAAACAAGAAAATTACTATATTCAGAGAGATGAGACCTTAAATAAAAGCCCTTAAAAATGCTGATATCCTTCAATAAAATGCGATTCAAATTCCTTATTTTATAGCATGTCCTAAGATTATTTTATTGCATTTCACCTTTAAGAGTTTTAACTACTAGGGGCTTCCCTGGTGGCGCAGTGGTTGGGAGTCCGCCTGCCAATGCAGGGGACATGGGTTCATGCCCCGGTCCGGGAGGATCCCATGTGCCGCGGAGCAGCTGGGCCCGTGTGCCTGCGCGTCCAGGGCCTGTGCTCCGTGGCAGGAGAGGCCACAACAGTGAGAGGCCCGAGTACCACAAAAAAAAAAAAAAAAAAAAAAAAGTTTTAACTACTAAAACTGCCTCTCCCTAATGAATTCCTATTCCTAACCTAAGAATCAGAACTATTCTCTGACATTCCATCCAATTGTTGACTCCACTTTGGGGACAGTCCGTTAGTTCACAAAAATATAGAATATAAATGTATTTCTGAAACAAAGTCATCTTAGTTTATCTCATCAGAGGTCTCTCAATTCTCTTATTAAAAAATATTAATATATTAAGTCTTGGCTCTCACTAATTATTTTAAGACATACTCTCAATTAAGCGATAGAGTATATATATTTTTTGCTTTTTAATTAATTAATTGATGTACAGCTGATTTACAATATTATATTAGTTTCAGGTGTACAATATAGTGATTCAATATAGGGATAGAGTATTTACTGCCTTAAGTTATCAATCTACTTCTTTGTTCCTTCCTCTTTTTTTGATCTCTCCATTTAAATATATTTGCCATATATTTAGATTTTAGATTTGTGAGAGCTACATAGAATTTGAATAGCTACTACAGATCTGTCAGTACTTTAAAATGTGCACAAATTTATTATTCATTCACTTAGCACTTATAATGTTTTCAACATAGTCACACCTATCATCTTTTCTCCCCCATCACGTTCCTATGAAGCAGATAAGGCAGGCATTAGTTACATAGATTGAAGCTTAGGTAAAAATCAGCAATGGATTTGTCAAAAATCACACAGCAAACTAGATCCAGAACTGAAACTAGTTACCTGGCTCCATATGCACGCTGTTATTATACTACCCTGTTCAATTTCCCTAAAATTTCATTTGGTATAAAGAATCTAACATGGTTAGAGATAAATAAAAAAGCAGTCCCTAAATCCTTATACAAACGGTAGCTTTCTGAATACTCAAAAAATTTTCCACGTTTATTCTGTGCCATAAATAAATATCTGTTTCATCTTACCAACTCTGATGTGGTGTTTCACTAGCTTTCTAGTTTGAATAACCACATATAAACCTAATTCACATGGATGATACTCACTGATCTGTTCCTCTTGGGTTATTGGCTCCTCATCATCTGGAAGGTAGCGCTTATCAATTGCCTCCTTAATCTGGTTATTGGCTCCTTTAGGATCTAAATCCATAGCCCAAGAGAAATTCATCAGGGCGAGGTGCGTTTGACCTAACTTCTTGTAAACCTAAAAATAAACAGCAGCACTACATTTTTCATTAAGTTGTAAGCTTCAACTATAAAATCCTAAACATTTTAAATTTAAATTAGGCTCTTGATTATGTGCTATAAATTCATTCTGAGGAGTAGAACATTTTCATCCTATCGAATAATTCATACCAACTTTTGAGTTCCTTTTAGTATATTCAGATATTATTTTCAGAATTCCTTGCCTATATCTCTCAGGTAGTGAGCTTCCAATAAACCTCACTGTCTGGAACAATGATAGTGGAAAGAAATGGACGATAAGCTGCTTGATTAGCATTCATTTACACTGATTTTAAACAGAGTTATATCAACTCTCAGCACCTGTCCACTGTCCTCAGCTACCTTAACCAACTGGCATCTGGGGGCCCAGTGTGTAAAATCCTGACTAGTCTGGCCTTGGAAATTTTGCAAGCCATTTTTTCAAACTAAACAACACAGCGGCATTACTTTTCTTCTTTTGGGGGATGTTTTGAGTGTTTTATTGATAATTGGAAGCTAAGGGCTTTCCCTGAGGTAGCCTCAGTTATGAACTCATTACTGGCCATTGGCTGCAAGTGCTAATACACTTCCAAAACTATAGAAGGATTAGGGTTATAGGGTGTGTGTTCTTGCTTCTTCATTAGGATATCATCTTCTTAAATGTTAAACTAAATCCATTCTTTATTTCCAGAGCAATTAGTTCAGAGCTCCAGTTGAATTTGCTCAACAGATATTACACAATAAAATATTATATTTATTCTTCAAAATTAATATTTGTTATGAAAGTCACAGTTTAGAACCCAGGCCCCAATCTTTACCTTTCCTATTAAGAAGTAAACGAGGGACTCTTTGGGAACAATTTGTTTCAATTCTTCAAGTTCTTGTAAAGCAGACTGAAAAAAGCAAAGAAAAACACACTAGCAAAATTGTACAGTTTTTTTTTGTTTGTTTGTTTGTTTTTTTTCTTTTTGCGGTATGCGGGCCTCTCACTGTTGTGGCCTCTCCCGTTGCGGAGCACAGGCTCCGGACGCGCAGGCCCAGAGGCCATGGCTCACGGGCCCAGCCGCTCCGCGGCATATGGGATCCTCCCAGACCGGGGCACGAACCCGTATCCCCTGCATCGGCAGGCGGACTCTCAACCACTGCGCCACCAGGGAGGCCCTAAAATTGTACAGTTTTGACTAAGCAAGTGTTTTTACTTAATTTCCAAAATCACCTTAACTAAAGCTTACTAGATCTTAATCAATGTGCTTCCTTGTTGCATTAATTCTTGTTGTGAAAATAAAATGCAAGGAAAATACTTATGACAACAGGAACTAAGAAGTGGCAGGAATTCACCAAAATTCACTGAAAACACACACAATTCTTTGTGAAATATGGAGGTGACAACCCTTGCTTTTGTCACCATTTTGTTTAAAATAACTAAATACTATCACACTGTATATGGAAGTGTTTTAAAAACTAAGTTGCAGAACTCTGAAGTTCTATTCATTTACCTCCTCCCTGACACCAGCACTAAGCTTTGAATACCAACCTGACATTTTAACTAATGATGAAGAGCCTAAAATTTAACCCTCTGAATTGAGTTAAAATTATCTAGCAATTTTCTGACCACTGCTAAAGGGTTCAGGAGATTGAAAAGACAGATAGGAAAACTGCATTTGTATTTAAAAGAAAGATATGATGATTAAAAATAAAAACTGGGGCTTCCCTGGTGGCGAGGTGGTTGGGAGTCTGCCTGCCAATGCAGGGGACATGGGTTCGAGCCCTGGTCTGGGAAGATCCCACATGCCGCGGAGCAACAAAGCCCGTGTGCCACAACTGATGAGCCTGCACTCTAGAGCCCGTGAGCTGCAGCTGCTGAGCCCACGTGCTGCAACTACTGAAGCCCATGTGCCTGGAGCCCATGCTCCGCAACGAGAAGCCCACACACCACAACGAAGAGTGGCCCCTGCTCGCCATAAAGCCTGAGCACAGCAGCGAAGACCCAACGCAGCCAAAAATAAAAACCAAAAAAACCCCCCAAAAAACTGGCTCCCCAAATGAGATACTGTCAATTTTCCACCTAGTAAGTGGACAAAAATAAAAAATTTGATGTTACATAAAGTTACCATGAGTGAGGGAAATCAGGTATTCTCATCACTGAGGGCAGAATTGTAAATTGATGCAACCTCTGTGTGAGGACAACTTAGTATTATCTAGTAAGTTAAAAACTGCAGGTAAACATTGATTCAGCAATCCCACTGTTAGGAATCTGTCCTAGTTATGTTAACTAACATAATATTTTTCTAATCAGAACAATAAAAAATCAGTGAGAAGAGTGACATTGCTTAACATTTTTGCAAATCTCTGGTTAACAGAAGGCAGCTGGACTCTCTTATCTGCTTCTGCATTCAATCTGTTATGATATCACATCAAGTAATTTTTGAAACATTCCACTGTACACTGGGGAGAAAATGAAAGTGAAAAAGGCAAATAACATCTAAATATTATTAGGAAAATAGTTTTGACCTTGTGGACTTCTTGAAAGGGTTTTTGGGACCACCCCCACCAGAAGCTCCCAGACCATACTTTGAGAATCACTGCTTTAAAGAAATTTTAATCAACGTAACATACCCCCAAACTTCTGTACTTCCACACCACACACAATTCACACAGTTCAGAATTGATGTGTTTTTTCCTATGACTATACGTTACAATTGTTATAAAAATTTCATGTATCTATCATGCCTCCCCCCCGATAATCTACTTGCAAATAGAAAAACAGTGAGAAATAGTGTCTAACACAGCACCAGAGTTCTCATTTTTGCCCTAAAAGACTTAAGACTTACACAACTAGATATCAACACAACACATTAAATAGGGTGGTGTCCAGCAATGTTTTTGCCACAGAGAGACTGAGGTGGCCCTCTAACACAATTTGATTTTCATTTTGGAGGCAAGACATTTCAGAAGCAATCAGTAACTGTTCCTTATGCCCTTTTTCTACCTGTATCTAATCCATGCATCAAAGTAGCCAAGCCCCAAGCTGGTACTCAAAAATGACTATAACCATTATTGCCTGGACAGTGGATCAGATTAGAACATGAGCTTCTTGAAGCAAGTATAGGGCTGATTTACATGGCATTCCTGGTAGGTGTGGTGGCATTAAAATGGCTTTAAGAACAATAAATTGAATAAAATCCTTCAACAGAAAAACCTGGCCACATATCTAGAGAAGTACAGTGAAGCAAAAAAATGAAAACAAATGCTGAATTACAATTATAGTACTTCAAAGAGCAAGTTAAAAGTGTTTATTAGATTTACAAGAAGTTTTAAAAGGACAGAACAGTAGGATTAGACATCCACTTCTTCATAAAGAAAACCAGAGCAAGACTAGAAGAATTACCGAATAAATGACAAAGAATAAATTATACATTTAATCCCTTTATATATCTTTCTTAGTCTTGTAAAAAGTTAAGGGCTTACCACCGAGTTTGTATTTTTCGATTTCAGCAAATTTCAATGTGTCCCGGAAGAACAGATTTCTAGGGAAAGAGTCTACTAAAATGGATTATTTAGCCCAAGTTTTTCCGTGCACTTAAATTTCGGGTATTTTTTTGGTAAGTTTTTAACTGCTTTTAGTAGAAAGAGCCTGAATTTATTTAAAAAGTAACCTGAACTTAAAATCAAAACTTTGGATTCATAGTTTATGATTACCTAGTCTCCCTGTTATAAGATCTCATAATTCACTATGTATACTTTTCCTTTATGTATTATTCCTGTGATTATTTGATTAATGTCTGTTCTCCCTCTAGAAGGGTACTAGATGGTAAGCTATTCAAAGGCAGGAAATATGGTTGCTTCACTTGCCACTATATTCCTAGTGCCTGACATACAACAGATACTCAAATAAATACTTATTGAAAAATGCACACATTCATTTGTCATCTGTTCACATATTTTGGTCCTAACAGGATGGTTTAGGTTTTACATTTAAGATAACTGCCTTTCCACATAGGAAATCTTTTCAAGGGATAACCATATGTTCCTAAATATCCATACACCCATCCTTCCCATGAGTACTTCTCATGAAGAAATAAAATCACACAGGCACAAAAAAATTAATAGCTTTTAAAAATGGGGAAAATAGACTATTTAAGATAAAAATTCAAGTATAAATAACTTTTAGTTTATTAAAAAAGGGGCAAAACTTAAGCAGTACAATGTTGGAGATGATTAAGATACATGTATATATCTTACCTTATATTTTTCATTTGCAAACAAAACTGAGGCTCTGTGAAATTTGCATAGAGGGTTCTTAGGATCAATAACAATGGCTTTGTTTAGGGTATCCAAAGCCTTCTCAGATTTTTTCAGTGCGTGCTGAACCTGTAAGAAATAAAGATCCTATTTTTCCTTTTGATATTTATGAAGAAAGGTGAAAACCAAATAGTGTGACTCAAAACCAACATAGCTCCCAATTCACCATTACCTTACATAATGATAATTAAGATTCTATCTTTAGAGTAGATAGTTGGTTACCTTTAAGCCTAAAAGATAAGAAAAACCTTTGTCTTCCTTCTCAAGAAAATCTGTACTATTTAGCTAGATAATACTCACATTTTAACAGATTTATTATGGTCCTCTAAATATTAGACTTTTTGAAACTTTCCAAGAACCCCTAGAGGATTTGGCTCTAAAACTTACCAACCCTGTTTCACTCGGAACAATTACACTTTTACATATTTTAGGAATTTGTTTTAAAAATGGTCCTTCTGCTTTACATATTTGAAAACCATTAATCTGTAATTCTGGGTAGTAAATAATTTATTTTAAATAACTTAAAAAAAAACAACCAAGTCTCACTATTTATTCCTGTGTACTCATATTCTGCTCTGTTCCTCCTTAGGTGAATTATATGTTAAAAATGAAGTGGAAAAG
The DNA here is from genome assembly GCF_964165515.1 of Mesoplodon bidens. NCBI lineage: Eukaryota > Metazoa > Chordata > Mammalia > Artiodactyla > Ziphiidae > Mesoplodon > Mesoplodon bidens. The sequence goes on along the minus strand of NC_138179.1, from coordinate 48,009,166 downwards.
ACTCACAGACATAGAAAACAAACTTACGGTTACCAAAGGGAAAGGGGTGGGGGAGGGATAAATTAGGAGTTTGGGACTAACAGATACAGACTACTATATACAAAATACATAAACAGCAAGGACCTACTGTATAGCACAGGGAACTATATTCAATATCTCGTAATAACCTATAATGGGAAAGAATCTGAAAAAGAATATACATATAACTGAATCATCTTGCTGAAAACCTGAAACTAACACAACATTGTAAATCAACTATACTTCAAAAAGAAACAAAAACAGGGAAACTATATAGCAAAGATAAGTGACCTTTGTAGGTCTTAGAACCCACAGATCACACAATACTGGACTAGGGGCTTTAGAAACTGGCCAGTGGCGGGTATTCAACCATCACACTTTGTCTGTTTTATATTGTATAATTATGAAACCGTGACCCAGTCTCTTACCTGGAATTTGAGTGTGACTGGAAAGTGGGATTAAAACTGAAATTATGTTCCTTGAAAATCTCAATTAAAATAAATAAATAAGTTAATAAAATAAAGTGGAGTGAATGGATGGGATTGTGGAACTTTAACGAACAAGAATGTGAGAGTAGGTACTGCCAACATCTGGTGCTAAATTCATCTATGCAATGATCTTTGCAGAAGGTTATTACTACATGTGGCCAAATATTCTGCCCACAGAAGTGAAATCCTAAATACTAGTTCCCTAACAGAGGAGCATACTCTTTTATCTAAAAACTTCAAAGAAACCACTCAAAATTATAAAACAATCTGTTCCACAATAACTTTAGAAGCAAGCCTACTTTAAAAAATGTTCAACTTGGGGCTTTCCTGGTGGCGCAGTGGTTGAGAGTCCACCTGCCGATGCAGGGGACATGGGTTCGTGCCCCAGTCCAGGAAGATCCCACGTGCCGCAGAGCGGCTAGGCCCGTGAGCCATGGCCACTGAGCCTGCGCGTCCGGAGCCTGTGCTCCGCAACGGGAGAGGCCACAACAGTGAGGGGCCCGCGTACCGCAAAAAAAAAAAAAAAAAAAAAAAATGTTCAACTTCACTAAAAGGTATCAAGAGATAATCAAGTTTGGTTTATCTTAAGTAAAGTGATGGAAAAAAATCTTTAATTTGACATACTTTATATTTTTTGCACAGTATCTAACTATAAAAGAAGGTACCATGTCAATTTTTAAGAAAATTATTATAAAGAACTAGAATTCTTCCCCCAAAATGAATAGTGAAATTCCAAACTAATATAATTTTCCTCATATTGTACGCTTATTCACACAAAAGCCAAACTTGCTGAGAGAAAGAAAAAGGGGCAGGGGAAGGAAAGAGGGAGGGGGGAAGGGGGTGAGAGGGCAAGAAAAAGAACTTAAGGTACCATGTTTGCAGAGAAACTAGTAAATGAGATTTTAAAAAGCAAACATACCTTTTCTCCTATCTTATCAAAGTACAACTTATTATCAGATATATTAAAAAAAATAAATATAAAATTGGCAATCCACACTGCCTTATAATAATTTTAATTAGTCCTGACATATCTATATCACTCAGAGGCTAAAATACAGTAAATAATTTGCCTTAAATTATTACTTAATTTAGGAGCTAAATATTAACATGGAAAACTGCTTTCAAAAATATGAAGTATCTCATATGAGTGTTATAATAACCCTATGAGGTATGCAAGGTGGTATTACTCATCATTCATAAAATAGAAGCTCAGAGAAATTAAGTAACTTGCCCAAGGAATGAGGGTACTCCAGTGATTTCTCTTTATGCCAAGCAAAAAGGCAATAGTTTTGGCTGTAAAAGAATCCAGGATATTGTTTCAAGAATAACAATAGGGCTTCCCTGGTGGCGCAGTGGTTGAAAGTCCGCCTGCCGATTCAGGGAACACAGGTTCGTGCCCTGGTCTGGGAAGATCCCACATGCCGCGGAGCGGCTGGGCCCGTGACCCATGGCCGCTGAGCCTGCGCGTCCGGAGCCTGTGCTCCGCAACGGGAGAGGCCACAACAGTGAAAGGCCCGCGTACCGCAAAAAAAAAAAAAAAAAAAAAAAAAGAATAACAATAACAAAAAGCCCTAATTTGCATTATACCAATTAAGTCAATAACAAACATTTCAAAAGGGATTAACTGAACAATACTTAGAAAGCTACTTACTACTCCAATGTGGCAAAGCAAAACCGAACTTTGAGGGTTGATGTCAAGTGCTTTCTGGAAATGCATTTCTGCAAGGCTGAATTTTTCTTGCTTGTAATAAATCATTCCTAAACCATACCTGAGAGTTTAAAATAAAGTACAATTTTAGGGATATGAACTGCTAATTTAGTTCAACTAATAAAAGGATATATGTATGGAACGTGGCATTTTAATAAACCAGTAGAAAAATACTTATGGTCTTAGGATAGGCAAAAACTATCAGTCATGATAAAAAATTGTCAAAGAATTCTAGACAAGTCACTTTTACAGGTAAAAACAATAAATCCAATCCAGTCAATCAATCAATCAATCAAATAAAACTATAAAAATGAGGGAAAAAAGAAACCACATCCTTAGACCCACCACTACAATCTAGATTTAGTAACTAATTTTTACTGAGTGGTTATCATGTGTGTGTGCCAATAATTTTGTTAAATTCTTTGTGTGATTTATCTCATTTAATCCTAGAAGGAACCAAGGAGATAGGTACTGTTACCAATCACATTTTTAAATAAAAAAACTGAGGCTTAGAGAAGTTAAATAACTTGCCCAAAGTTATACAGCTAATAAGGATGCTAATCAGTTCCTTCATGATTCTAGACCCTAAACTCCTAACAATGCTACTTCCATGTTATTTGTCCAAATGCATATATATTTTATACTATAATTAGAATATGCATAGTGTCATGTTCTGCTTCCATCCCGTCTCCCCACTCACTGCGTCAAAAATATGCTCCTATAGATTTCAAAATTTACAGACTTCAAAATTATATTTTTTAAAGGCTTCAAATAGACTTCAAAATTATACATTTTAAAGGCTATGTAACAGTATAGTAACTTGATATACAGGTATTTTTCCTGAATTTTCAAAACATCAAATGAACACATTGTTACTGATTTACATTAAGGATCCCTCTTGGCTAAACTAGCTAATGATGATCGGGAATAAACACCAAATAATTAAGAAAAAAAGCACAATAGTGTATCTCCTTTATTTGTGTGGTTTTGTTTATTATTATAATTGTGTTAGAGGTGAAGTAAAGGTATGAAAAGTTCTGTGCTAATAATGGTGAAAGTGGAGATAACTGAAGATTGGAGTTGGAAAAACAAACTTGCTTAATGTTTAGTTAAATACTTATATAGTTACCTAAATAACTCAATATTGAAATTCTTCCCAGTAAAAGCTTGCTAGTCTAAATATTCCTCCTTTTCTCTAATTGAAACAATTATTTTTATAGCATAATATTTGATATGGTAAAGTTTTTTTAAGAATGCAACTACTGCAATATAGCAGAACAGACAGTACACATTTAAAAAACAACAGAAGTCCTATTAAGAACTGAGCTCTGAAAATATCACAGAGAACTTTATGTGAATGTTGGCAAGCCTGACTGTTTAATAGGTCAGCAGAAGCTAGCACTTATCAGGCCATCTTTCAGGCAATGTAACTACTTAGAAATGAGATATCCATTAAAAGGCACATATACACAAATGAAAAAATATATTTCAATAATCTAGTGCTTCAGATTTAGTGACAAATAGAAAATTGCTATAATGATTAACCCAAAAGATTAACCTTCCACAGTCCCAACCACTTTCTATTTTAATCACCATTTTAGTGTTCTAAGAAAAAGTAGCAAATCAAAGTAACAAAACCATCTATTTGCAAAAATTTGGTAGGAGAAAAGGTTGAAACTGTTGAATATAAGGATCTGGAATTCTATTGGCATTAGTTAAGAGTTTGTTAAAGGTATAAATTTCACATAAAAAACCATTTTGGTTAGAAGTTATCAACTAGTAGGTACCATTCTTAAGTATTAGTTAGTAATCAAATTCATGACAACAAAGAGATATCTAACAAGAAAAATTACTGAGTATCAGCCCCATCAATAAGACACTGCCTTTGCACTTTGTTAGCACTTACCATGCATTATAATGTCTAGGATTGACTCTGATAGCATTTCGAAAACAAGCTAATGCTTTGTCTAATTCTTCAGTTAACACAAACTCATGCCCTAATAGAGTATAGGCATAAGCATAATTTGGATCAACCTGGATAGCTCTCTGGAAGAATTTAATCGCAATATCATGTTCCCGTTGCAAACTGAAACAGTTCCCTGCAGCACACCAGGCCTTAAAAAAATGGAAACAAGAACCAAATGCACAATTAAAATTTTGTTTTATTTTTTTCTAACAAAAGCAATCTATGACTAAAATTAAGACTCAGATCTTACTTACAACAGAAAGACAACAATTGAAAGAGTTTTAATATAGTCAATCCTCATTCATGGATTCCATATTGGCAAATTTGTCTACTTTCTAAAATTTATTTGTAAAACCAAAATCAATACTTGCAGTGCTTTAGTGATCACTGCTGGATCCAAGTGTGATATGTGTGTGTGTATTTCCCCTAGGAGCAATGGTTCAGTATTTGCCAATTCAGTGTTCATGGAGACTATAGAAGCTTAAATATGTTACAGAAGTACCACTAAATATTCTTGAGATGCATGGAAATAAAATCCTTATAGGACTGAAACATGTAAACTGTGCCTATGTCTTAAAATGACAGTTAAAATTATTATTTTAATTTAAAATGAGCACTTAAAAAACATCTCTCTTTCTGTTTAATGAACTCTACTCTTGGTGACAACAGCAATTATAACAAAACCAAGTCTTGATTAATCCTGAATGAAATATCTGCTTTATGATTTTTCTATTTGTGAATCTGCACCATATACTCCAGGATTTCCCCTTCTTCTCTGAGTCCCTGCCTATACAGAAGAATACGAAAATAAGTGTGGGTGATACTAAATGAATGATTTGGGTCATTTCCATTTGGTAAAGATGATCAAAAGATAGCTACAGGGAATTCCCTGGTGGTTCACTGGTTAGGACTCTGCACTCTCACTGCCTAGGGCCCAGGTTCACTCCCTGGTCAGGGAACTAAAATCCCACAAGCTGCGCTGGTGAGGCAAAAAAAAAAAAAAAATTAAAAAAAGATAGGGCTTCCCTGGTGGCGCAGTGGTTGAAAGTCCCCCTGCCGATGCAGGGGACACGGGTTCGTACCCCGGTCCGGGAGGATCCCACATGCCGCGGAGCGGCTGGGCCCGTGAGCCATGGCCACTGAGCCTGCGCGTCCGGAGCCTGTGCTCCGCAACGGGAGAGGCCACAGCAGTGAGAGGCCCGCGTACCACAAAAAAAAAAAAAAGATAGTCACATAAGCAAAGTGTTTCAGTTAATTTACCTCTGGTGAATTTTTATCCATATCTGTTAAGTCTTTTGAAAGAACTGAAAGAGCAACATCCTTTTGAAGATGCCAAAGTGTTGTAGAGTAGATCTCCATGCCTTCGACTCTATAATTCTCAATTCTTCTAACCTCTGAGAATATTCTTTCAGCCTGAAATACAAAAACTAGTAAGGGGAAAACAAGTTGATACAATTTACATATATAGAGGGAGAGTGCTGGGCACTGTTCTCATAGGACCTAAATGCTGCTTTGTTTTACAGTGTTTATGTGAACTAGTATTGATACTAACACATGGCCAAATTGAGCAAGCTTCCATGGTAGGTCAAATATTGACGTAATCATATTCACACTTAACCTAGTTTTTATAAACAAGTTATGGCAGGAACATGAATTCTGAAAAGAAAATTTGTTTCCACCAAAAAGACAGAAGAGAGATCTATACAAAGTTAATAATTTAAAAAGAAGTCAATTATTTTATTCTCAAAAAACACTATTCCATGTTTTAATTATGGCTTTATAGAATAACTCTCAGGAAAGGTGAGAGAAGAATGACCTCTGTAATACAAAACCTATTTTTGTACTGATTATTAAGAGGTTGAGCGGAAAACTTTAGGGGAAAAACAGGCTTGGCTGGCCATCAACCCTACGGCATGTTGAGCACTGAATATTTCCATCAATGTCTTACCTGCTAGGAACTATAGTCCCTGCCTAGTATAATTCCCTTTTCTTCTGCAGCACTCTCTTGACTTTAGGGTCCCTTCTCAGCTACCAAGTCAAAGTTTTTCCTCACCACACTCAAAGCTTCCAGAACTGTGCTTCTCTCCCCTGAAGTTTGAGGCTTTGGGTTATGTAGCTCCCCAGTTTATCAATTCAGTAAGTTAAAAATTCTGAAAGTCAAGTTTAGTTTAGAATAAGGAATATCTGGTCTACTCTTAATGAAATGAAGATGACAAAATACGGAAACAGAATTTATAAAACTAGAAAAATAGGAACAATTCTTACATATGGCCATATACTATCTAAAATTAGCTTAGATTTGTGACTGCCCTGAATCCCTTAAAAGTTATACAGGTAAGTTTTTCAAATGGGCATTTTTCAAACATGCATTGGTTAAGAGAAGACAGACCTAACCACCTGCCAAATACAGGTTTTGGAAACCTTCTGGTTTAAAATTTTTCAGAATCTATTGCTTCCTCTGAAAAGTGACTGTGCCATAGACAAAAAGGAAAAAAAAAACTTATTAAATTAAGTTGAAACAAAGGCTTTCTTTAGTTAAATATCTGGGTCTACACCTGCTCTATAATTAGGGGTAACAATAAAATTCATGTAAAGTACCTGTGAAACAATAAATAAGAAATAATCCAAACAAAGCTTTTACCTGTGAACCGATTAAAAAAACCTCAATCCAGCAATGAAAAAGTCTTTCTGTCTACAACTTTTTTCTTTAGTACTAAAAATTACAAGATAAATTACAATTTATTACAAGATAGGTTACAAAAATTACAAGATAAATTACAATTGTAATTTACAGTAAATTACAATTCTGAATTTATTCTCTACCTGGAAGTACACTTCACCCCTAGAGCTTTGCATGGCTCATTCAGGGAGAAGTAATCTTTTTCTGAGCATGTTTTTTAAAAAATAGCACCATACTTCACTGTCTCCCAATCTCCTTACCATGCTTCATTTTTCTTCCATATGACTTATTGCTATGCCATATGCTTATTGCTATTATTATTGCTTATTGCTATTATTATTGCTATTTCTTTCATATGCTTATTGCCTGTCCTTATATATTTATTGGCTTACAATATGTCTCTTACTAGAAAGTAAGCTCTCTGAAGGCAAGCAATTATCTGTCTAGCTATATTACAGTACAGAAGAGAGTCTAGGATACAACATGCACTCAAATATATGCTGAAAGTAATCAGGGCAAATAAGTGACCTTATTATCAACTTTAAATAATTTATGTTAGAGAAATTTTACTAATATATAGGTTTCTTAAAGTCTTTTTTAAACGTTTTTCTAATTTTAAGTTTAGGGGCGGGGGATGAAGTGCTTTGAAAGAAGAAATGGGGAGTAAATTAGAATTTTCTTTGGCTTTAGGCTAATCATCCTCTCCTTTCCTGATTTAAACAGATAACTTAAGCAACAAATATAATTAAAATTAAAATGATAAAAGCCTTGTAATACGGACATTATGTTCTTGATTACATACAACTTTCTTCATAGTATTAAATTTATAAAACATACTAAATGCCAAAAAGTCATCCCAGTAAGAACTCTATATATATATAGTAGAAAGAATTGATTATAAATATCTATTACATGGTAAATACATATTTTCAGATCCAACTAAGTAGAATACAAATGTTTCACATAAGAATGTATGGATGGGGATTTCCCTGGTGGTCCAGGGGTAAAGAACCCACCTTTCAAGCAGGCGACACAGGTTCCATCTCTGGTCAGGAACTAAGACTCCACATGCTGTGGGGCAACTAAGCCCGCGTGCCACAACTACTGAGCTCACGCCTCAAGGAGAGAGCCCGCATGCCGCAAACTACAGAGCCCGCGTGCCACAACTAGAGAGAAAATACCTGCCCGCCACAACTAGAGAGAAGCCTGAGTGGCACAACTAGAGAGAAACCCAAGCAGACCATGTGCCGTAACAAAAAGATCCTGCATGCCTCAACAAAGATCCTGTGTGCCCCAACTAAGACCCGACACAAGCCAAAAAAAAATAATAATAAGGAAAAATAAATTTAAAGAAAAAAGAATGTATGGATGACTTGGGTTCTCTACAAATCTATCTCAAGTAAGCCCAAAGAATTTAAACTACCCCTTAACACAAGAAAGAATTGTGCTCATAAATTATAAATAGTGACAAAATAAATATAGACATTACATAATAAATACTGACCCTTTATATCTAGGCTTCTCAAGCATAAGCATTTTAATTAAATTTAAATTATCTCTAGAAAGGCATATATAACTATTTTTCATACTTACTTGCATGTACTCTGAAAGTTCAAAATAGGCTCTTCCAATCTGGCACAGGACCCAACCAGTATTGTAGTGGTGAGAAGGTAGGTGGCTCAAGATATTTATAGCTTCTTTGCAGTTGTATGAGCACAAAGCTAAATAACCTTTCCCCATTTCACGAAGAAGGCTCATCAAACCTTCTAGGAGAAAACAATGTAGTAAACAAAGGAGAAAAACACAGTAAAGCAGTCTGGTTTTCTAGAAAGGCTAATTACAAAATAATTCATTAAAAATTCCAACATCTATCCAGAAAAAAATGGAAAGCACTTTAATGAACATAAATAAATTTACTTAAAATAAGTGAATAAAATAAAATAAAATACAAAGAAGATATTAAGCATTTAAAACAGACCTGCTGCTGCTTTCTGTAGATTAAATGCCTGGATCTGAGGTGTGATTGTGGAGATTTTCCCTTCTGAAATGATTGCAGAGTCTAATTTTGTTATTTCTAGGCTATCATTTATGTTAGGTTGAGTTATTCCTCCTTTATTAGTTTTACTTTTTGTTTTTCTGTTTGGGATTTTAGGTGGAAACTTCATTTTTAATTTTTTGCTATTCTCCTGTAACAAGAAGGAAAATCCCACACTTATTACACTCATTTATTTTAGACATCCCCCCAACCCTTTTTCTCAAGTATTAGATATAAAATAAACAGTTTTGATTGATCTGTATTTTTCTCAGAAAACAAGTCATCAAAGTCATTTAATTTGAAACGCAACAATTCTGAAAATAAATCATAGTAACTAACTAGTGTTTAAGGTACACTAGCTTTAAGCATTTCTCTTTATTGAAAGTGTATCACTTTTGGGACTTCCCTGGTGGTCCAATGGTTAAGAATCCTCCTTCCAATGCAGGGGACGTGGGTTTGATCCCTGGCTGGGGAACTAAGATCCCACATGCTGTGGGGCAACTAAGCCCACGCACCACAACTAGAGAGAAGCCCGCGCGCTGCAACGAAGAGCCCATGTGCCGCAACTACGACCCAATGCAGCCAAATAAATAAATAAACAAACATTTTAAAAAAACCATCACTTTCATTATTTAAAAATAGGAACGTAAGTAGATACAACATCTAATTGTCTCAGAGCATTGTAAGTTATAAGGTACAAAATTGCTGATCTATATATGTCAAAGTTAAAGACTGTCCATAATATTTGTCAATGGATGAAGAAAATTTACCAAAGGTATAAGTTCCTCCAATGGTGCAAAGAAACGTGCAAAGAAAACACAGAAAATTTCCATTTACTCTTCCCACAATTTTTCCCAATGGTAACATTTGACATAACCGTAGTACACCATCAAATCCAGGAAATTGGAATTGGTACAACACTAGCAACCAAAACTATAGATCTTATTTGGATTTCATCAGTTTTCACATGCACCTTTTAAAAAATTTTGGTGTGTATAGTTCAGTATAATTTTGTCACATGTATGGATTTGTGTAATCAACTACCACAATAAAGATATAGGACTGCTCTACCACTTCACAAAGAAATTCCCTTGTGCTATGCTGTAAAAGTCACATCCTCCGCTCAGTTCTAACTCCTAATAACCATTGACCTGCTCTCCATCACTATAATTTTGTAATTTCTACTATGTTATATTTACTAAAGGACCAAGAAAATTTACAAATGTTACAGATGGTCCTCCAAATTAAAAAACATTAAAAAAATTTTACACAGTCTCCTAATTTATTCATCAGACATTGAGTCATCGATGAACAGAAATTTTAGAGGAGGAAGCATTAAGTAAATGTGACATACAGAAATCTTTAAATTACCTTGGTTGTAGAGCTGTCACTAGTAAAAAGTCGTGAACTTCTTCGAGGCAGTGCATTTGGGGGAGACGTGATAGTGGGGCTCAATACCTGAGGTGTTGTACTAAAAAATTATAAAAGTAGACATTAAAAAAAAAACTCAGTTTATGACCATTAACTATTGTTTCAATTCAAGTGCATTAAAAAATAAGTATTCAACATGTTTGCATTCTAAAATTGATGAGATCAGTCCTTTTCTCATCCCCCTATGAAAACTCTTATTTAAAAAATGATTCTTGTTACGATAAAATGATAAAAATTATAGCACAGATCTTCACTCTATCTGAAATTGCTAATTTGAACTTAAAACAATCCACATAAAAATTATGGGTCAATAAATAGTAAACACATCTATAAACCAATTATCTCTAGCCCTCATTTGCAACTATAGCAAGTTAGAGGAAAAGAAAAAGAAAGCTGGACATGGACAGTCTAAATGTGGGGTATTTGCCAACAAATAGATACCACTAGAACAACTGATACCTGGGAGGTTATTACCCTGTAAATTCAAACAGCCACACCAAGGGATTATTCTGTTTAGAGCAAAAGGAATCTAATAATCACTTGGATAGATTTTTTTTTTTTACTTTAAAGGCAAATCTTAAGATACAAGAATTCTATTCTTAATACACACACTATACATAAAATAGATAAACAAGGATTTACTGTGTAGCACAGGGAACTATATTCAGTATCTTATAATAGCCTATAATGGAAAAGAATCTGAAAAAGAATATATGTATATGTATGTGTGTATATATATATATGTATGTATGTATAACAAATCATTTTGCTGTACACCTGAAACTAATACAATTTTGTAAATCAACTTTAGTTCAATTAAAAAAAAAGAATTCCATTGTTAGAAAGCAAGCAGATTTAAACCTCAAATTATCTAATTGACAGTAAGTCTATGGACTAAACTATTTACAGTTTATACAGCTTATGGGAAATCCTACTAATTACCTGAGTCTGGGTCAAAGAAGCTTCTGAAAATAAAAAGAGAAGCTAACCAGTGAATAAAAGAATGCACCGGCTTTCAAAGACACAATCTCAATGAAGAGATTTCAGCAAGTGAGGTCATTTGGGTTGACCAATTTACTTTTTAATGATAATTTTTAAATTAATAATATTTTTTTTAGCAGAGTTTAAGGTTCACAGCAAAACTGAGGGGAAGGTACAGAGAATTTCTATATACTCCCTGCCCCCACACATGCACAGCCTCCCCCGTTATCAGCATCCCCCACCAAAGTAGAACAATGTTACAGTTGATAGATCTACAGTGTACCACATTGTCACTCATTGATAATCATCCAAAGCCCACAGTTTACCTTAGAGGTCACTCTTGGTTTCGTATATTCTATGGGTTTGGAAAAATGTTTTATGACATGCATCCATCATTATGTTATCATACAGAATGTCTTCAGTGCCCTAAAAATCCTCTGTGTTCTGCCTACTCATCCCTCCTCCTTCCTTGGCAACTACTTACCTTTTTACTGTTTCCATAGTTTTGCCTTTTCCAGAAACCTATTCATTTTTAAAAGTACCATTATCCTTTACTTGGCAGGAACAACTATGTGTCATTTATACTATACATGTAAGCTATATTTTGTCAATAAGATTACATAACTATAGAAAAGACTTTTGCCTGAGAAGTAGGAGGGAATAATTTCATAGTATGGAGCAGTTTATAGGGAGGACAAGCCTGAGAAAGATGCTGAGCTTGCTTTAAACAGGCAAAAGGCTACATGAGGGTAACATACATCTTGTGGGGGTAGAAGTAAAAATAAGAGAGTTCTGGGGCTAGGAGGTTAAAGAAGACATCCCTATATTATAATTTTCATCAGGGTTCTGTTAGCTCCAAAGGGCCATCTGACAAAATAAAAAACTCAAAGTCTGACAGGCACCAGAAAAGTGAAACAGGATACTGCATCTGTTTAACTAGGAGTTTGACACTGAAAGGCATGTGCTCCAGAATCAGATTGTTGAAGTTTGAAATCAGGTTCTACCACTTACTACTTTATTTGACTATAGGCCAATTATATGAAATACCATTTAAAAAAGTTTTTGTGGGCTTCCCTGGTGGCGCAGTGGTTGAGAGTCTGCCTGCCGATGCAGGGGACACGGGTTCGTGCCCCGGTCTGGAAAGATCCCACATGCCGCGGAGCCTGCACGTCTGGAGCCTGTGCTCCGCAGCGGGAGAGGCCACAACAGTGAGAGGCCCGCATACCACACACACCAAAAATAATAATAATAAAATAAAAAGTTTTTGTAAATAGCATCATCTTATGGCTTTGCAATAAAATATGAAATATCCTAGTAATTATAGGAAAATGCCTTGGAAAGATTATAGAAATGATTTTTAGAGGTTAACATGTGGAGAAAATGATGACACACAAACTTTCTTGGGTGATTTAGCTAAGAGTACTAAATAAAAGAACAGACTTCTACCAATTATGATAGAGTAATATGGAATTATTTATTCCAGATTTATTCTCCCATCTTAATCAACTATAATACTGAACAAAATATATGAAACAATGTTTTTCAGACACTGGACAGCAGGTAGCACATGCCTGAGGAAAGTTCTGAGGATGCAGGGCAGGGAAGGGGACCACAACTAGAGCTCATTGGTCTCTGTGTGTTGAGAAGAAAATGTTGAGAATTCAGGGAAGCCAAGGCAGTTAGAATCTGCAGGTTGCAGCACCAGAAAGGAGAGCGCTACAAAGATGGGAGCTCCAAAGATCTGTAAGAGGTTTCCCTAGAATCTTCAGTTGAAAACTGACCAGTGAAGGTGTTTGAGTGTTGTATAATAATTTGCCTAGTCTTGTCCCAAGTTGTTGATAGGGAGCTTTCAAACCTTCTGAATTTCCCAAGTGATATCTTTGTTACTCATTGTGGGTGTCTGGGACCATACCTAAGTTTATGCTAATGAAGTGACTCATGGTGGGGTCCTAGATAGTTTCAGGATGGGGGGCTGGCCATATTGGAAAGATTAACCATGTGACTAGAGGACTGGGCTTTGAGCTAGGTGATATTAGCCTGACCTCCTCTAGGAAGGGGAAGGTGGCTGGAGACTAAGTTCATTCAAGGGGTCAATGACAAAATATATCATGCCTATGTAATAAAACCCCATTAAAAACTCTGAACATCAAATCTTGGTTGAGTTTCCTGGTTGATGAACACACAGATATGCCGAGAGGGTGACATCTTGATTCCACAGGGAGAGGACACAGAGGCTCCTGTATTCAGTACTCTCCCAGATCTTAACTTATGGGTCTCATTTGTCTGGTCCTGCTCTGTATCTCTTATAATAAAACTGTAATTTTAAGTATAGCACTCTCCTAGATTCTGTAAGTTGTTCTAGCAAATTATCAAACCTGAGGGGCTAGCATGAATCCTCAAATTTGTAGCCAGTTGGTTAGAAGTGTGAGTGGCCTGGGGAACCCCTGAGCTTGTAACTGGCAAGTCAGTAAGACTTGATGACAGTCTTGTTGGGACTGTGACCACAGCCTGCAGAATCTATGCTAAGTCTGGGTAGTCAGCATCAGAATTGCTTTACAGTATTGCAGTGAGGAAACTACCAGAATGTGGTGAAAGAACTACTGAAAAGGAGCAGGCAGAACAATTCTTGGAGCTCACCTTGGTCTGGGAATGGCTCATATTTTCAATAGCCAGAGTGAAAAAACCTCATACTAAACAGGCCATTGAGTAGAGTACTCAAAGTGGGGCAAAATTAATCCAGACTAAAGGCTGCTCTTGTACCACCGAACAAATTAAAAAGCAAAACCTGAAAGGATCAAGCTGTTAACAAGTAATTTAAGTGAATCCCACATATGGTCACCTTATCTTTAATAAAGGAGGCAAGAATATACAATGGAGAAAAGACAGCCTCTTCAATAAGTGGTGCTGGGAAAACTGGACAGCTACATGTGAAAGAATGAAATTAGAACACTCCCTACCACCATACACAAAAATAAACTCACAATGGATTAAAGACCTAAATGTAAGGCCAAACACTATAAAACTCTTAGAGGAAAACATAGGCAGAACACTCTATGACATAAATCACAGCAAGATCCCTTTTGACCCACCTTCTAGAGAAATGGAAATAAAAACAGAAATAAACAAATGGGACCTAATGGAACTTAAAAGCACAGCAAAGGAAACCATAAACAAGATGAAAAGACAGCCCTCAGAATGGGAGAAAATATTTGCAAACGAAGCAACTGACCAATTAATCTCCAAAATATACAAGCAGTTCATGCAGCTCAATATCAAAAAAACAAACAACCCAATCCAAAATTGGGCAGAAGACCTAAATAGACATTTCTCCAAAGATACACACATTGCCAACAAACACATGAAAGGATGCTCAACATCACTAATCATTAGAAAAATGCAAATCAAAACTACAATGAGGTATCACCTCACACTGGTCAGAATGGCCATCATCAAAAAATCTACAAACAATAAATGCTGGAGAGGGTGTGGAGAAAAGGGAACCCTCTTGCACTGTTGGTGGGAATGTAAACTGATACAGCCACTATGGAGAACAGTATGGAGGTTCCTTAAAAAACTAAAAATAGAACTACCATATGACACAGCAATCCCACTACTGGGCATATACCCTGAGAAAACCATAATTCAAAAAGAGTCACGTACCACAATGTTCATTGCAGCACTATTTACAAGAGTCAGGACATGGAAGCAACCTAGGTGTCCAATGACAGATGAATGGATAAAGAAGATGTGGCACATATATACAATGGAATATTACTCAGCCACAAAAAGAAACGAAATTGAGTTATTTGTAGTGAGGTGGATGGACCTAGAATCTGTCGTACAGAGTGAAGTAAGTCAGAAAGAGAAAAACAAATACTGTATGCTAACACATATATATGGAATCTTAAAAAAAAAGAAAATGGTTCTGAAGAACCTAGGGGCAGGACAGGAATAAAGACGCAGACATAGAGAATGGACTTGAGGACATGGGGAGGGGGAAGGGTAAGCTGGGACAAAGTGAGAGAGTGGCATGGACATATATACACTACCAAATGTAAAACAGATAGCTACTGAGAAGCAGTTGCATAGCACAAGGAAATCAGCTCAGTGCTTTGTGACCACCTAGAGGGGTGGCATAGGGAGGGTGTGCGGGAGACGCAAGAGGGAGGGGATATGGGGTTATGTGTATACGTATAGCTGATTCACTTTGTTATACAGCAGCGACTAACACAACAATGTAAAGCAATTATACTCCAATAAAGATATTCCAAACAAAATTTAAGTACATCCCAGAACAAAACTTGAAAAATACTTAAAAGGCTACAAAAAGTCCAGCACTCAACCACGTAAAATTTCCAATAACTGGCATACAAAAAAACCCTGGCATGCCAAGAAGCAGAAAAATATAACCTACACTGAAGAGAAAAACCAATCAATAAAAAACAGACACAGTAAGACTTAGTAGCTAAGATCATTAAAAGAGCTACTATAAATGTAGTTCCATATGTGAAAAAAGGTAGAAGAAAGCATGGGCATGTTAAGGAGAGAACCAAATCAAACTTCTAGAGATGAAAAACAGAATGCCTGAGATAAAATAGACACACACACACACACACACACACACACACACACACACACACACACACACACACACACACACACACACACACACACACACACACACACACACACACACACACACACACACACACACACACACACACACACACACACACACTGAATGGGATTAACAGCAGATTAGACACTGCAGAAGAAAAGATTCGTTAGCTTGATGACATAGTAGTAAACCCTATCCAAAATGAAAGAGAAGAAAAAGACTGGAAACAAAAAAGAACAGTGTATTAGTGAACTGTGGGACAACTTTAAACAGTCTAATATACATGTACTTGAAGTCCCAGAATGAGAGAGAAGGACATGGACAGAAAAAGTATTTGAAGAAATAATGGCCCAAAATTAGCTAAATTTGATGAAAACTATCAACTTACAGATCCAAGGAGCTCAATGAATTTGAAGGCCAAGAAAGGAGAAAACACACTACAGCACATCATAATCAAATGGCTTAATTATCAGTGATAGAGAAAAAATATTAAGGGTCAGAGAAAAGAGACAGATTACATACATAGAGAAACAAAAATGAGGATGGCAACAGGCTTCTTGTCAGAAACAATGCAAGCCAGTAGACAGTAAAGCAACATCTTTAAAGAAAAAAAAAACCTGTCAACTAGAATTCCATACCCAGGACTTCCCTGGTAGTCCAATGGGTAAGACTCTGTGCTCCCAATACATGGGGCCCGGGTTCGATCCCTGGTCGGGGAACTGTTAGATCTCGCATGCATGCCACAACTAGGGGTCCACATGCTGGAACTACGAAGCCCACATGCTGCAACTAAGAAGTCCACATGCCACAACTAAAGATTCTGCATGCCTCAACAAAGATTCTACATGCTGCAACTAAGACATAGTGCAGCCAAAATAAATAAATAAATAATAAATAAATAAATATTTTAAAAAAGAATTCAATACCCAGTGAAAATATCTTTCAAAAATAAAAACAAAGGTGAACTTAAAATTTTCTTCTGCATACAAAGGCTGAAAAAAAAATTCATTACCAACAGACCTAAACTACAAGAAATGTTAAAAGAAGTCCTTCAAGATGAAGGAAAAAAAATACCTGAAAAAAACTGAAATTTGGATCTACAGAAAGAAACACAGAGCCAGAAACAGTAAATATGTGGGTATCTATAAAACAGACTTCTTTTTCTTATTAAAAAAAAAATCTCTGTTAAAGGTAACTATTTAAGGCAGAAGCTACAACCATCACTCTAAAGTAAAATATATGACAGCAATAGCATACAGACTGAGAGAGGAGCATGAAAATATACCGTTATAAGGTTTTATAGTGTATGTGACATGGTATAGTATTACGTGAAGGTAGACTTTGATAAGTTAAAATGTGTAATATAAACCCTAAAATGACCTCTAAAAAGACAAAATAAAGAGTAAGTGTTAACAAGGCATGTTATGGGTTAAACTGTATCTCCAAAAGGATACGTTGAAGCCCTAACCCCCAGTACAGTTAATGTGAACTTGGGAAATATGGTCTTTGTAGATGTAATCAAGTTAAGATGAGGTCATCAGGGTGGGCCTTAATTCAATATGACTGATGTCCTAATAAGAAAAAGGAAATCTGAATACAGAGGCACACAGGGAAGATGGCTATGTGGATACAGAGGCAAATACTGAGTTGTACTACCACAAAATAAGGAATGCCTGGGGCTACCAGAAGCTAGAAGAGATAAGGATCCTCTCCTAGGGGCTTCAGAAGAAGCATGGCCCTGTCTATACCTTGATTTTGGATTATAGTTTCTAGAACTGTGAGTGAATAAATTTCTGTTGTTTTAAGCCACCCAGTTTGTGGTACTTTGTTACAGTAGCTGTAGGAAACTAAAACAAGCAATAAAGAAGATAAAGTGGTGTATATCAACTATACCTTAACTTAAAAAAAGAGAAGATAAAATGGAATTAATAATACAAAGAACACAAAATCATTATAGTTGATGCATATTAGTTAGTATATTTGTTTAAAGTGAAATGTATAATTCAGTAAATTATGTTTATGTATTCTTCAAGAATAGCATATACTTGGCCTGATTAATGCTGCTCTGCAGGAGGCCTCAGGCTCCTTCTCATAACCGAGCCTGAGGCAATCACTGTCACCTGCCTGAGAGCTGGCCCTCATGATGAGACTTACCATCCTGGCATTTTAGAAATATTGAGGCCTTTTATATAGTCAAGGGATATGCACACGTATGTCTGTTTTAAGACTTAAGGTACATGTTCATTATTTTAGGAGACAAAGTTGGAGCTTTCTCTTAAAATATTAGCTATAATTTATTTTTGAGTCCTTGAACAAGAAGAGAGATCCTACTTAACATCACTTCTGTGTGGAAATGGATTCATTATTGGAAGATTAGTATTATGATCTATTTATAGAAATGCATAATAGGGGAAGGGGAGAATAATCTATCTGTACTTGACCAGTGGAGAAGGTCATATAAAAAAAGAAGAAAATTATTTTGGAGGACTGCTCAGAATATCTAGTTCAAACAAATTCATTAAGCAATTAGAGTAAAAAGGTATTTTAGCTAACTCTTGTCTTGATTTGCATTATAATACTCAACTAAGAATTAAACACGTTTTTCAGTAAGTTAGAAATTTCAAATTTAACATATTCAAAATTTACAATAGTCATTCTAGAATTCTTGGGACAGTCAAAACCTACCTAAACTGAAGGATTACAATCATGTTTCACAATAAGAAACAATATCAAATAATGAACAATATCAAATAATGACACCATAATAAATACCTTGTTTGTGGGCCAGAACTTTGTGTTTGTGCAACAAGAATTGGAGTTACCTCTCGACTGTTTCCACTCTGTGAGAAGACAGACTTTGTTCCAGTTTGGCCGATTCTGGCAACAGACTGTAAAACACAAAAAGTCTAAGGTTTATGAATTATAAACTGCACTGTAAATGATAAAAGACATCATGATGTGCCCATCTACGTTTTCCCAATACAAGATTTCATATTATATACCATCTGTCATCTGAAAACACAAACTATTAATGTCATTATTTATGTCATTTTACGTTAATTTAATGTTATATTAGAATGAACCTCAGCCTATTTCTTCATATTAACCTCAGTATTTTTACCCTTATACTATCCTTTCATCTTTCAACTTTAGTTTCCACAGAAAGGCTCAAAATTCCTAGAAGCCATTTATTTATATATCTTTCCCAGTTGGGCTAAATGCTGAAGAAATTTAAGACAGCTACTATTCTCAAGATTTATGATCTAACTTAGTATACATAAAAAAAATAATAATACAGTAAGATTTTATATCCCTTCTTTGGCACTTAGTAAAAACAGTTCTAGAGTAATTCAGAGTAGTAGATTAAAAAAAAATCATCCGATTATTTTCCAAATTCTAAGAATATTGCTCTTAGAATTAGCATTTCTTTCTGGTGTGTTCAATCTTCTATTAACTGGTCTCTGCTTGCCCCTTCTCTTTTCTCTAATTTATTACCTTATTTCTATTTATTTTCATCACTTAACCTTTTCTTTTTTTTTCTTTTTTGGCTGTGCCACATGTAATGAGGGATCTTAGTTCCCCAACCAGGGATGAAGCCATGTCCCCCAGCAGTGGAAGCACGAAGTCTTAACCACTGGACCACCAGGGAAGTCCTCACTTAACTTCTTTATAAAGTGATCTCTGGCTACCATATCAGTGGATACTAAAAAAAATTTTTTACTACCAAATTAAGATCTTTAGCTACTCTCTCTTCCCCTAGGAGAGCCTGGCCATTTTAACCCTTCAATTGTTATTTCTATCACTTGGCCAGAGTCTTTCCTCTATAACTAACTATCCACTGAATATGTTTACCTAATCTACCACTCCCTTACAATAAAACTTTTATAACACTTCCTCCTCTTCCTTCCCCAGATTAGGACCTCTACATTCACCCAAGGGACAAAACTTAGTCAACTCTGGTCCTTATTTAGCAAAGTACTATCTACTGAACTCACTACTCAGTTTGATATTTTTAGTTGATACTGCAGGCAGACCTAGAAATATAGCTTTTCCAGGAATGTCTTGTAATAGAACAGAGGCAGAAGAGGTTGAGACAGGAAGAGGTTGAGACTGGGCAATGAAATCATGTACCTGTTCATTGCCTAACTTGTCCTTAATTACTCTGACTCACATGGTTTTGGCCTACTTCACCTGGCATGCTAACCACCATCCTACTATGCCTTCTCATAACTGTAATAAACTAATTTCCACACTTATATTTCACTCTCATAATAATACAACAGCAGGGAGTTGCCAACTTTTAAAAAATCCTATTTAAAATAATCCACATATTAACTACTTTATAGTCCCTGTTTACCACTCTTGGAGTTCCTATTATCACTCATTAAGAAGCTATCATAGAAAAAAATTTTGCTGACCCTAAGGAAGTTCAGGAGTAAGAGTAAAAACAAAACATGAAGCAACATGTCTCTCTAGGAGGGTAAAAGGGCTATATCAGTCAGTCACATACCGGTTTGACTCATTTAGCTTCCATTTCTTAAACATCTATTAAGCATGGCAATAAGCATTTTACGTATAACTAATTTAATTCTCACATAAGATACCCTGCACCACGGATATGTTTTTGTTTTGTTTTGTTTTTTTGCGGTATGCGGGCCTCTCACTGCTGTGGCCTCTCCCATTGCGGAGCACAGGTTCCGGACGCGCAGGCTCAGCGGCCACGGCTCACGGGCCCAGCTGCTCTGCGGCACGCGGGATCTTCCCGAACTGGGGCACGAACCTGTGTCCCCTGCATCGCATCGGCAGGCGGACTCTCAACCACTGTGCCACCAGGGAAGCCCCGGATATGTTTTAAATAAACAGCACTTTGGCTTCTACTGCCACAGACTTTAATAAAAGAACATTATAAAAAGAGTCGCAGTTGCAACTCAGTCTTGTTGCAGTATTTACTGTAAGGATACTGTGAAATATTTTTCATTTTACTATACATTTACTACATATTTACTCCACCTGTATGAGGATCCACTATAAAAATTTTATTATCAGAAATAGCTGGCTTTATCATGTTAATTAGTAAAACTAAAAAACAAACATGGTGGGGATAAGCAAAAACTATGGCATATATAATTTCCATTATTTACATTCGAAGTGATAGAAACAATCTTAATTTTGTTTTTTAAAAAAAGGAAATTAAAAGTAAAAATCTGAGTGTTTATTTAGCTATATGCTGAAATAAACTATACTTGTGAGTTACAAACTTACGTGGCCAAAAGAGCCACCAGCTTTGTGTCTCCTACTATGACCGGAGGCTATGATAACGACGACCTTCTTTTACATTTAGATAAACTCTTCTAAGGCAACAGCAATTAAAGAAAGTTAGATTCTGAAATTGCCTTTAACAGATTGGAATTTTAAATGAATTTCCTTCATCAATACCAAAACTGTATTTTACATGGAAAATACCTTTTTTGAAGGGGCTCCGGTGGATGGCACGTCAATTACAGAAGATGTATTAGTGTAGTTTTGTAAATAGGATCCATCTCCAGGACTTGGGGTTTCTAATGGCAAAATCCCAAAACTGAGAAGAGGTTGAAATCAAGGTGTCAAAAAGTCATCAAGGCATATATAAAGCAGCAGTATACTTAAATTAGAAGGTCTAAAAGGAAGAGAATGGCAAATCAGTCTTGGGGGCATTGAGGATCTGAGGGGCAGATTAAAAATAAGCTGTGAATGTAGACTATTCCACCCACCATAATTAAAATTTTAAAAAAATCAAACAAGAAACTAAATTGAGCAGCAACTACTGACTCAGGAGATTTATTAGAAATAAAGAAGAGTGGCTTTGTAAAAGCTAAGATCCAAATTATCAAATTCTTGGAATTTATGGGATTTAGACCCTATTACAGAGAAAATGTCTCCAGAAACCAATGAACACATCTGTGGATTCAATGAGTTTTGTAATCTCATGGTCATACTATTTTAGTAGCTCCATGGCCCTGGGACCCAACTCATAGTCTGTTTTAACATATATATATTTTTTTTTTTGCGGTACGCAGGCCTCTCACTGTTGTGGCCTCTCCCATTGCGGAGCCCAGGCTCCGGACGCGCAGGCTCAGCGGCCATGGCTCACGGGCCCAGCCGCTCCGCGGCATGTGGGATCTTCCCGGACCGGGGCACGAACCCGTGTCCCCTGCATCGGCAGGCGGACTCTCAACCACTGCGCCACCAGGGAAGCCCCTAACATATAATTTTTTATTTTGATTCTTTTGGATATGCATCCTCTGGGCTGGGTTCTTATATTTATATATACATCTATTTCTGATAGTTTGACAAAGTATTGCATATCACTAGGTGTCGATTCTTCTTTCCCATCTTGGAACACAGCACTGTAACAATAACCACTGCTGTCACTCTGGTTATTATCATAAGCAATCCAACACTTTAAGAGGTTCATTGATGCACAGCCATAAACACAATATTGTTTAATGCATACACCAGCTGAATAAGGCCTGTTTTAAAATTTTCTCCAATATTTAAGATAGAATTTTTATCACAGGTACTGTATTTCTATTACTTCATTTTCTGAAAATGGAATAGGTTCATTATTGACTTATTAAATACCTCTATTTCCATAATGATTTAGAAGTTGCTGTTCATATTAATTTATATTACTAATATAGGAATTACTATATGATTGTTTAATATTACAGCGCATTTTAAAGTATCTTTTATTTGTCTTACCTTGGGGTTAATGGGCTAAGAGCAGCTGGTCCTCCTAATAAACCTCGACCAGTTTTTGGTTTATTTTGAACTTGTTTAGATAATATGGAAGTTCCTGTTCCAAGAGGGACAGTATCTGGTGAAATTACAGCTGAATCAATATAAGACACTGAAGAATCTGTATTCAATGAGTACTTTGAATTGGAAGATTCTAAATTCAATCTGTTTAATTCCTGAAACAGAAAATTTCTACCATGTCATTTATGATACATTATTTAGTTCAGATCATTGTTTTTCATTTTCACAATATTTTGAACACTAGTGTATAATACACTTACAATTGTGTCCTGGGGTGTTTCTGTAAGAACTGTCTCAGGCTGTCTGTGAGATAAACTATGATTAGATACTAGTGTTGTGCAAGAGTTGGGCAGACAGCTGCTAAAGTTCTGTAAAGATGTTAATTTAAATGTTTGGTCAGGATCTGGCTTTTCACCTGTGAAGGGGAAAAAAAAAAGTTTGCCTCTGAGGAAATAAAGGGTAAATTCTTTTTTCAAGCATGCATAAATCAGTGGAAATAAGGCCTTATCCAGAGTTTTAAAGTTCTTCTGTCTGTTTCAGTGAATCAGATTTATCTCCCAAAAGCCCATCCATCAATTTATTGTAAAAGTTTACCCCTAAGATAAAGCTGTAAATTCAGGAAATAAACTAAACCACAATGACACTGACTTTAAATATAATAAATCACAGGAGAATGCAGATTTCTGTGTTTGTTTTAAAGCAGAAAGCAACTAGATCTCATTTTGCTCAAGGTAAGGAGTGAGGGTGGAGAGGTGAAACCCTGTAGAAATCATAGGAAAGTTTTGAGCACTTCCATGTAAAGACACAACAATGTTTTAAAATGATCCTTCATGCATCCTGGAACATATATACTGAGACACTCTCCCCCCATATTATCCAGGTCTTATTTATAGAACAATTTCTTTTCTGGGCATTCTTTTAATTTCTTTTCTTTCCCAGAATGCTATTTTGGCTAGTGTTATACTCACAATACAACTCATTCTAGAGGACACAAGAAAGGGCACATTATTCCTGAAACATATGATTCTACCTTATTTCTTGTTCTCAATTTTAAAAGCCCTTAGCTTTCAAAAATACTTTTCTTGTGGATAATTTGTATCACTCTCCAAAAATTAAGCAGGGGGAAAAAAAGAGGAAGAAGAAATGCAAGAACCCTCCTGTAGCCACCTCTACAAGCTTACCTATTTCACATAATGATTCAAAGGGGGACCAGAGGAAAGGATTTAAACTAAGGCTCTTTTGGTAACATTCTGATCCTTTGGCAAGCCGATCTGTCTTGCTGTAAAGACAAACAAATAGATTAGACAAGCTATAAAACCTAAAACATCTATTACAAAGAAACTTTTGATACAGAAAATTAGGTAAACCTTATATAAGTTCTGAGAGTACTCTTCTAGTTTCTTTCTTAAATTATCAATTTCTCCTTCTTACCATCCTCCAATCTCTATTATTTAGGGCAGTTCAAGTCAAAAGTCAGGTGAAACCAAACAGAACATGAATTGAAAGAAATGTTAACAAAATAAACAAGCTATCATAGCCTTCTTAAATATTATATTGCTTTTAATTTCCTGTTGGATATTAGAATTACTGAGGACATATGGAAAACACCCAAATATTTCAGTCTTATTGTTGATTTTAAATATAAATCCCAGTGGTAATTTTGAAAGTGACTTAAATGCTTCAAATATAGCACATTTAAATGATCAGATTTTTTAACAAAGTAGAGGTGGTAGCTCTTAACTTAAAGGAAAATTCATGTTTCTTTCTAAATTGGGTATATAAAGGCTTACATTTAGAATATAAACAACATTCTTGGGACCCTATGTACTTGAAACAATCTGGAAATTATTAGAACAGCATTGTTGCCTCCCTAGCTTTTATTTTATTTTTAATTAATTAATTATTTTATTTTTGGCTGCACTGTCTTCATTGCTGTGCACGGGCTTTCTCTAGTTGCAGCGAGCAGGGCTACTCTTTGTTGTGGTGCACGGGCTTCCCCTTGTGGTGGCTTCTCTTGTTGTGGAGCACGGGCTCTAGGCACTTGAGCTTCAATAGTTGTGGCACGTGGGCTCAGAAGCTGTGGCTCACGGGCTCTGGGGCGTAGGCTCAGTAGTTGTGGCGCACGGGCTTAGTTGCTCCACGGCATGTGGGATCTGCCTGGACCAGGGCTCGAACCTGTGTCCCCTGCATTGGCAGGCAGATTCTTAACCACTGCACCACCAGGGAAGTCCCTCCTTAGCTTTTAAATGGGGGAAGATGGGATTGAGGGTTAGTGAGACTTGTTGGAGCTTTCAGGTTAAAAAATACTATTCACCTGGTCTAAGGTTGAAATTCTTCATTATCTAATGGAAAAAAATTAAGATACAGCAATTTTTCCAAAACCCTAAGGTTTTATAAAGGATCAGATGGCACCTAACCAAGATTTTCAAAACGACCCTCAAATGAATCTATCAGTTAAAACATAATCTGTTTATGTGCTGTCAGTGTATCTCAGAGAACTGAAAAGAAGACCCCCTTGGGTAACTAATATATCGGTGTGCCTTACTTTCAAATTTTGTAAGTGAATAGAAACTAGAATAAATGATGTAATAAAGACAAGAAAATACCACTAGTTGAAGACTATCTAGCTTCCCACATTTGCCTAATTTGACCCAATAAACACATAGACAAAGAAGGAAGCAGGAGCAGGAGGCAGGCTTTCAGAAAATATAAGTTTTATCAGTCTATATCTAGGATTGCTTAGATGAAATTTCTTAAAGGAAAAATAGTTGTAACAAGAATGATATAATCATTTACCATGGATAGAGGGGTAACTTAAAAATAGGAAACAAAGCAAAGACATAAAAAGAGTATTTTTTGAAAGTAATAATTAGGAGTGGAAAGTGTCAAATCAATGCTCAGGAACTTTTAACATAAGGCCATGAAAAGAAAAGTACGGTGAAATCTCAATGTTTGACCTAAACTAACTCATGTTATATAGCCCCCTCATTGCTTATATAACTAATTATGGTTTGTCTATCTCTTTACCTTTTTTTTTAAGATTTTTTTTTGATGTGGGCCATTTTTAAAGTCTTTATTGAATTTGTTACAATACTGCTTCTGTTTTTGTTCTGGTTTTTTGGCCAGGAGGCATGTGGGATCTCAGCTCCCCGACTAGGGACTGAACCTGCACTCCCTGCACTGGAAGGCGAAGTCTTAACCAACGGACCACCAGGGGAGTCCCCAATTTATTTAGCTTTCATGTGTGCTCTCTTGCAATTGATTATAAGCTTTCTGAGGACAGGAAATTAGATTTCTCATTTTTATATTACCTCTTTCCTGTTTTCAATAGCCTCGCCCCCTTGCTTTGCTTGTACAATATATCATAAAATACTTTTACTAATAATTTTTAAAGTTGCATTGAGGAGACTGTATGAATTACTTAAATGGCCAGAAAAGTGGTGGACAAACTGATGAAGCAAAGATAAAATAATCTATTCAAGAAAAAATATTATGAAAATGTAAGAGGTGATCATTTGTGATGAAAATCCTCTTCTCCAGTATTATGTAAATTATATTTTCTTTTTACATTAGCAAAAGGTAAATTTTCTTAAACCTTTGATAAGTTGGCAAGGCTGATTTTTATAATAAGCCATGATCTGATTAATAGACCATAAAATAAATGTAAAACAAAATGTCTGCTAAGAAGAGATTAGATATACACACACATGCACACATATGGATACTGGTATGTATAAAATATAGGGTTGGCCAAAAAGTTCGTTTGGGATGTTACGGAAAAACCTGAACAAACCTTTTGGCCAACCCAATAACATAAAACTTAACTGGGGAAGAAGCCAGATGTGGACTTACAATAATCAAATCTGGGAGACAGATCTCTGTTCAATAGAGAGATAAAAAGGGGGAAAGATTTAATAAAATTAAGCTGCCTGGAGTGCCCCAACTGTAGGTGGATTTGTTTAAAAACTAAAACTCTGAAAGAAGTTTCCCAAAGAACTGGGGTTTAAAAAAACTATTTAAATGGCACTGGGAAGAAATAGGTTACTCTAAGAACCAAACTTAGTATCAGCTGAGTCCTAAAGATGCAATGTGCTATTGTAGACAAAAAGACCAATGATTGTCTACATCAAAATACTGGAGATAAAAGATAACCTAACAAGCTGTAGCTTCAAAACAATAACACATGGGTTTCTAGATTACGGGGTGCAACTCTGGTCACAAGACAGGTGTATGATGACTGAAATGAAGCGCCAGTTTTTGAAGCAGCGTTGTGCCCCATTGGATACTTAACCTTTTAAACTTTATGATGAATAAAAATAACTCATCCTTATTTCTTTGAGGAAGGAGAAAAACCTTCCTTCTTCATGGTTAGGACTTGATAAAACTGCACCTTCAAAAACTTTTAAACAAGTGATCTTATTTTAAAATAATTAGTAATATATATAGCACTTTTGTGATTTAACATCTTCCCTTACTTCGTTTTATTAAATAATGTTATATAAATGATATCATAGTGTATGTAAAATTTTGAAATTGGCTTTTTTCACTTGTCATAATGCCCTTGAAATCCAAGTTATTATGTTTATCAATAGTTTGTTCCTCTTTATTGCTGAGTAGTAGTTCATTGTATGGATGCAGTTTTTTTTATTCATTCACTCACTGAATTTGAGTTGATCGTTTTTTTGGGCTTTTACAAATAAATCTGCTATGAACATTCATGTACAAGTACCATTTTACATTCTCACCAGCAATGTATGAGAAATCCCATTGCTCTGCATCCCCATTAGCACTTGATATTGTCAATACTTTTAAGTTTAGCCATTTTAATAGGCATGTAATAGCTTCTAATGGTAGTTTTTATTTGCTTTTCCTTAATGGCTAATGATTTGGTACATCTTTTCATGTGCTTATCTACCATTCACATACCCTCTCTGGTGAAGTGTCCATTCAAGTATTTTGTCCATTTTCTAATTTCTAATTTTCTTATTATTGAGAAGTTAAAAGAAACAAAAATGACTCTTCTATCAAGTCTTTCCTAGTTACCATCTTACCTCTCTTCTTAACTGGGTAGAACTGATTATTCCCTCATTTGAACAGAATACTGCTCAAATTTTATCATAGCACTTAAATAGTGATGATAAAAATTTATAAACTTTTGTGTACTACTTCTTTCCTCCTATCCTTTATTATAAACCTTTGGGGGATGGAGAGGAGGACGGTGAGTTATTTATCTTTACATTCCTAGTGCCATGTATGGTGTCCAGCCATAATAGGGGATGGATCTCAAAGTGTTTTGAACAAATGACAAGAATCACAGTTGCATGAACTAAATCCATTACTCCAAATCCTTCTATTAAGATAAATGAAGATATTGGTATTGTATCTTTACTTACTCCTATTCTCAAAAGAGTGGTGCCATCTGAAAATGAGCCCCAAATTTCAGCCAAATAATTTATTCTGTTCAAAAAGGTATTTTCAAGGTTTTTTAAAAAAAACTGCTATTCAAACTAGCCTCAATTTATCTTAAAACAGATACTAACCTAATTCTTTAGATAAGCAATCCTCAATCATTTCTCCCACATGCAACAGATGACATTTACACATGAAATGCCCTCCATGGGCAGCTGAACAATTCCTGTTACCTAATTACTCCCCAACTCAGAGTATTTCAGAATAAAAATCAGTGAGAACAATATTATCATAGTGATAACTCTGAATTCATTCTCACTTGCTTTAAAGAGACTTAATTTAAAATAAATGTAAATAAATTTTAAGATTATTTGTAAAATCACTATCATTTCAGCTACCATCATAGGAAATTTGTCAAATTCATTATGACATACCAGATGGGAACTGCTATTCTTTATTACTGAAACATGACTTCATGCCTCTTTCTAAGGAGCAGTGGTGATATTTAATATTATAGAAAAAACTTCACTCTTTGCTTCTTTTTCCTCAGTAGGTCACATGAAGATATTCTCCTCACCCAAGGTAAAAAAAAACCCCACATGCACACTCAATTGTTAGGTAGTGCTGCTGTAGCTATTTATCATTAAAGCAAGGTGGACAGTCATAGACAGGATCGAAATCTCTACTGTTTTACAGGTTTAACAAGATCATGGAACTATAAGATTGTGTACTACTCAACCAAATGCTATTTGATAAACACAGACCAACATAGTTTTTTTTAAAACCACAAAGCATTCTAGTACTGGAAACAAATTTCTGGTAATTTGAATCATTCTTACTTACCAATATACATGTCCCAACAATGAAAGAGTAAAGCAAGCTGAATCACCAAACTCAGTAACAATATCATCATGGCTTTTCTGCTTATTAAACACTCCACCAGATAAGATCTGTTCCCCTTCTGCAAGCCTTTAAAACACAAATTTACAGATTAAAAAAAAAAAGTCAATATAAAAAGCAGTGTGTGTAAAGACATTCTTCATTACCAATGTACCTCTTACTATGGAGACAAAGTAAATCTTAAAATTTCAGTCTTATTTTTAAAAATAGAAACAGTTACCTTTATTCTCTGTATGTACAAATCTAGTCTGAGCAACATACACATTACTCACGTCAAAAGAAACGGAAGACCATTATACTGGGGGGAAAATATGAATGGTTCTTCATTAACAGATGTGGAGGTCCTTCTTAGTTCTATAATTCCTTGAAGTAGGAATTTGCAAGCAGGTTAAACAAGACTAACATATTAATTAAAAACTGCATACTTAATGGCCTCAGTTATTTTTAGGTTTACAAATAAAACCTGAATAGCACTTCATCTCTATTTATCAATTATGTTTTCTTGATATAGAAAATTACAAATGTTCCCCCAAAGGGAAAAGAAATTTGCCTGATTTCACTATATATTTTTAGCATATCAGAGATTGTAATGGTTTGTGTTTTAAAGTTTTTTCCAAATCATCATGTGGAAAACTCTCAAGTAAGCTTACATAGTATATCCTAAACATAAAACTTGATATCTAAAGTTCTGTTACTATCAGTGGGACTTTTTAAAAACTATAAATATTTATAAATGGGATAAGAATGTCTAATCTAAGAACTGGCTTAAGAAACTAGTAAATTAAATAAGTAGATTTTTAAGAATTTAACATTAGAATTTTTGGAGTAGAAATAATTCAATAACAAATGTCTCAGAAATTTTATATATATTTTAGCTAGCTTTAATTTAAAAGTCATCAATTAGACACTGGACAAATAAAATATTTAGCAGACTATGGAGACTTTATGAGGCTTATTTGTATTCTCTCACTGTAAATCAACAGACTAAATACAAAGGCTTTTACAATTATCTGTTTAGTCACCTTTACCATTATTCCATTTCTCACAGCACAGAAAACAGTTTGACAGAATACAACTAGCTAAATCTCTAGCTGCCTCCAGATTCAGAATATGGACAGCTGACTTGGTTGAACTGTACTGTGCATATTAAATGTCCTCCTGAATCTGCCTCCTTGCTTCAAAGGAGTAATGGTTCCCAAACAGAATGATCTTGAAAGGCAAATAATTACACAACTATCTAGACACGAAGGAGCATTAATCTCAGATGAACTGGTAAGTTAGGTTTTCAGGCTTATTCCAACTGGTCTAGCAATGAAAGCAAAGGAGAAGAAATAACACTTAGGATCATTTTAGAAAATGATTGGAATTAGTTATAACTTAGGTTTCTCCAGAGTTAAATTCTATTATTTATACCATAACAATGAAATCTCTCCATAACAAAATAATAATGCCATAAGCAGCAGCGTAAACATTTCAAAAGTTACTGAAATAGACAAACCTCTACTATCAAAAGAGGGGAGAAAGCGAGTCAGAGTTTAACCCATCAAAAGAATTTTATCCAGAATTCTACAGTGTAAGTAGAACAAAATTAGATAGAAAAGATTTAGAAACTTACTTGCTGAGATCAACACAACATTTTGCAAGCAGGTATTTACATTGCGGTGTAGTACAACTGTGTCCTTTCAAGAGTCTGTATGCTTTATATGCCTTTCCTGAGCGGTAATAACAGGTTGCCAGTAAAAACAAGGCTTCTTCTGAGTGTACTAAGAACACACACACACAAAAAATTGGCTATTATTCAGTATGTTGAATGGTAATCATTTTCATCTACCAATAGGTAAACAAGTTTAGCAACAACAACAAAAAATCAGGCATGTTATTTAATACAAAAAACAATTTATTAATTCAAATTTGAATTAAGGAGAAATACTTTTCTGACAGAAAAGTTAGTTCCCCAAGGAACCAAGGAAATAATATTCTGATAGAAAAGTTAGTTCCCCAAGGAACCAAGGAAATAATACAATGAAGACAATTGTAGTATTCTTTGTAAATCTTTAAGAAAAGCAAACACATGTGCACAACTACCCTTAAATAGACTACCAGAAAAGCATCTTGTTTTTATGTAGCATTTTTCTAACAGACTCTTTGAGAGGACAGAAGTCAAATTTCATGAGAGGGAAACTCAGGGTTATAAACGTAATTATCAATCTGTACATTAAAAAAAGACCAGATTGGAAAACAAACAAACAAAAAAACCCAACCCACTTATTTCTAACACCAAATATACACTAGAGTATATTCAAGATAATTTAAGAAAAAGGAAAACAATTTCTAAATTGTGAACACCCACACTATTTAAACACTCAATTGACAGACGTGACACTTGTCCAGTAACAATAATTAAACTGCTCTTTAATGGCAAGAGCTGAATTATTTATCAACCTCTTGCCTTTTCTTTACATTAGGAAATGACTTAGTTAATGAAATGTGGCACTTTTCCCCTTATTTACTCTCTTCCAAACTGACCATCACCTCACTTCTATCCTCACAACCTCCCAACCAATCCAGATCAGAGTTTTTTTTTCTTTTTGGCCACGCCACGTGGCATGTGGGATCTTAGTTCCCCAATGGACCAGGGATCGAACCCATGCCCCCTGCAGTAGAAGCGCGGAGTCTTAACCACTGGACGGCCGGGGAAGTCCCCAGATGAGAGTCTAGAAAGGTAACAATAAAGGAGATAGAAAGAAAGAGGGAAAAATCTGTTCTGTGCTTCTAAAAATGCGCTATGTAATAATATCATGGTGCTGAGGGATCATCTAAGCCAGTGGTTCCCGAAGTGTGGTCCCTATACCAGCATCAGCATGACTTTGGAGCTTGTTAGAAATAGAAGTTCTTGGGCCCCATATCAGCTCAGACCCCTAAAATCAGTAATTCTGGGAGTGGGGACCAGTAATCTGTGCTGTAACAAACCCTTCAGGTGATTCTGATGCCTGCTAAAGTTTGAAAATCACTGTTTTAAAGTACAGATAAACTTGCCACATCTTCCTGAAAAGTTAACTCAAAGATGTGGGATAAAAAAGTAATTTGAGGGCTTCCCTGGTGGTGCAGTGGTTAAGAGTCCGCCTGCCGATGCAGGGGACACGGGTTCCTGCCCAGGTCTGGGAAGATCCCACATGCTGCGGAGCGGCTGGGCCCGTGAGCCATGGCTGCTGAGCCTGCGCATCCAGAGCCTGTGCTCCGCAACAAGAAAGGCCACAACAGTGAGAGGCCTGCGTACCGCAAAAAAAAAAAAAAAAAAAAGTAATTTGAAATTTTCCTGTTATAAAGATTTTCCTTTTTCTTTTCTTTTCTTTTCTTTCTTTCTTTCTTTCACTGTTGTTTTTGTATGTCATGTATGTGCAAGCAAAACCCAACAGAACCCTTCTTCTCTGGTCCACTGTATTTTTCATGAAACCCTAGTAAAAAAAAAAAACTGTACAATAAATGACATGTAGTAAATGATAAGAAATTTTAGCATATATGTGTTAATAGGATCTACAGCAGTATCTGTGATTCAGAAGCAAAAAAATGAACGAGGAGCTCTACTGCAGTGGGAACAAACTGTTAATTTCATTGAAATACAAGTGCTAATTCACATAAGTTAGAAAGTGTGATTTCTTATAGATTTTGCAAAGGCCTAGTTTCTTGTCATCTAAAAAATTAAGCTTTAAAAAACCAGTTATCGGGGCTTCCCTGGTGGCGCAGTGGTTGAGAACCTGCCTGCTGATGCAGGGGACACGGGTTCGAGCCCTGGTCTGGGAGGATCCCACATGCCACGGAGCGGCTGGGCCCATGAGCCACAACTACTGAGCCTGCGCGTCTGGAACCTGTGCTCCGCAACAAGAAAGGCTGCGATAGTGAGAGGCCCGTGCACCGCGATAAAGAGTGGCCCCCGCTTGCCACAACTAGAGAAAGCCCTCACACAGAAACGAAGACCCAACACAGCAAAAAAATAAATAAAATTTTTTTAAAAACTAGTTATTATACCAATAAACAATGGCTCCCAAAAACTAGTTCAACTTTCAGCTAAAAAAAGGCTTTATCAAATGTTTGTTTACAAACACTTGATTATGTTTAGGTCCATTTTTCACTGTAGTAAAATTTCCTAACACTGAAACTCCTCTTCTTACAAACAGGTTAGGCTTCAAATATAGGTTAGGTCATTTAATATAAGCCCAAAATAATTAAGAGGAGCTTAAGCTTTCATCCTTCAGGGACATTTCCATCAAATGGGAAGATGAATTAGTCCCTCAGTGCTTTTAAACCATAAAGATACCAAATATTGTGTGTGTGATTTTAGTGTCATACTGCAACTACTTTTTTGAAGTGGGATGACTTAAAAACTATATGTTTAAGTGAGATTATAGATTGGAGGTTTAAACAAATCTTAAGCTTAATGAAACTATAAGATAGTGAAGTAAATCCAGAACAACTTGAAGGGTTGTGAAACACATGGAGAGACATGGGTGGTTTTTGAGGCTTCCCAGAAATAACTTGACAGCCCCAAACATAGCTAGTGAACCAGTAGTAAGTGGCTATAATAAATCTAAAAAAGGTAGAGTACTGACAAATAGATTTCATCTGGAACAGTAACGCCAACTGACTGACAGCGGCTGCCTCAAGTGCTAAACTCAGAAAAATTCTAAGGTTGATCATGGCTTTGCCAGTAAGTGTGCAGAGATCAAAATAACAGGATCTGGAAATAGTTACAGATGTCTGCATGACATTTATTTGCCACCCTTTATTAAGAGCCTTAACTAAAATATGTGATTGGGAATTATATGGTGCGTAATATACAACTGGCCCTCTGTAGCTGCAGGTTCTGCATCTGCAGTTGGTTGAATCTGCAGATGCAGAACCCATGGGTGGTCCTGAGATGGCTGTGTTTTATAAACAGGAACAAAGTAAACACTGATTCCACAAAGTCACTCTTAAAGTAATAATGATAAATCAATCATGTACGAGTTAAATTAAAAATTAAAAAAGGTACATCCATGTGATTAAACACTCTACAGTTGTCAAAAAAAAAAAAAAAAAAAAAAACTGACAAAGATTTCCAGGATGCATTGTTAGGTGAAAAAACAAACAGGAAGTTACAGAACAATACTGAAAGTCCTCTTCTTACAAACAGGTTAAGCTTCAAATATAGGTTAGGTCATTTAATATAAGCCCAAAATAATTAAGAGGAGCTTAAAGCCTGCATCCTTCAGATACATTTCTATCAAATGGGAAGATGAATTAGTCCCTCAGTGCTTTTAAACCAGACAGACACCTCTTCTTCATGTTGGCTTATAATCTAAATGAGCAGCCTTTTCCAAAATGGACCAGTTTTGGTAAGACTTAAAAAAGTCTGTTGAGGTGAGTGTTCTCTATCTAGCCTTGATAAACTCTACAAATACCACAGAGAACTCCTTAGAGGTTAGAGTACTCTGCTTGCCACCCTGTCAAAAACTCTGATGTTAAAAAAAAAAACAAAAACCAAACCTCTGATGTTATAAGTATTCAAAAGGCATAAAACCTATATAATCATCTATGATTTGTGATACACATTTCATCTTTTTTTTTTAAAGATTTTTTTGCTGTGGACCATTTTTTAAAGTCTTTACTGAATTTTGTTACAATATCACTTCTGTGTTTTTTTTGTTTTTGTTTTTTAAATGTTTTGGTTTTTTGGCTGCAAGGCGTGTGGGATCCTAACTCCCCCACCAGGGATCGAACCCGCACCCCTTGCACTGGAAGGCAAAGTCTTAACCATTGGACCACCAGGGAAGTCCCTACACATTTCATCTTAATTACCTTTTAAGTTCTCACATCACCTACAGACAGTACAGCACATGGATTAGAATAATGACCCTAGAGTCAAACAGCTTGAGTTCGGATTTTCGCACTACCACTTATTAGCTATGTGACTTATTAGGGCAAGTTAACTTCTCTGACCCTCTGTTTTTTCATCTGTAAAATAAAGATATAGTGATATCTACTTCTAAGTACTTAGTGCTGTTAGAATTAAACGAGTTAATATATATGTACTTTGGATAGCACCTGACACATAGTAAGAGCCCTAGGTACCATTATTAAATTATTATTATTGACCTTCTAAATTTGCAATACCTGAGTAGTCATGTGACACTCATGTGGGGTATATATATACGACATTGAGCCACAAACTCAAGTAATTCCGTTTTATCACTTTTTTTTGCTGTTTCCAAATGCCTGGGTGCTGTACTTTACATATATGATTTGTTCCACCCTTCAGAGTCATTTCTGTTGTTGAACACTTCACCTACATATACAACTTCAGTATTTTAATACTATTCTTAATTTTTTTTTTTTTTTTTTTTTGTGGTACGCGGGCCTCTCACTGTTGTGGCCTCTCCCGTTGCGGAGCACAGGCTCCAGACGCGCAGGCTCAGCGGCCATGGCTCACGGGCCCAGCCGCTCCGCAGCACGTGGGATCTTCCCGGACCGGGGCACGAACCCGTGTCCCCTGCATCGGTAGGCGGACTCTCAACCACTGTGCCACCAGGGAAGCCCACTATTCTTAATTTTTATTTTCTCTATATTTGTTCACATCCTAAACTTCAGTACTAACTGGTTTTATACTTGTTGTATATGATGGGAGTTAATATTTTTTAATGCTTTGAAAATATGCTTGGAGTAAATACACCACAGATAAGAGGGTTGGAGGAACTTTTAAAAGGCTCCTTAGTGTTTGAGGGGGAAATGGCAATACATAAGGAGAAAGCAGACAGCCAGATTGTGCAGGGCTTTGCAAGCTGTGTAAAGATTTAGGGATAAATTATTATAGCTATTATAGATCTCTAAAGGGTTTTGAGAAGGAAAGTAAAGAGAATGGGTTGATTTGGGAGGGGGAAAGGGAAGCAGCAGGAAAGAGTAAATATGGGAAAATCAGTTAGGAAGCTTTTCTACTAAGACATATTGGTGTCAGATTACAGTGGGAACATTATGAATCCAGTTTTGCATGAAGTGAGTTTGATGTGTGTGATGTTTGTGTGAAACATCTAAGTTAATGCATTGAAATAGTTGAGTCTTGGATTTAAAAAGTTCGTTGGGAAGACGAGAGTCTTAATTCACTAACACCTAACAAAAATGAAAACTATGATGATTAAAAAAAAAATAGCATTGGGAATTCCCTGGTGGCCTAGTGGTCAGGATTCCAGGCTTTCATGGCCGTGGTCTGGGTTCAATCCCTGGCCGGGGAACGGAGATCCCGCAAGCTGCATGGCACGGTGAATGAACGAATGAGTAAATGAATGAATTGAATAAATAAATAAATAAAAATAATTTTTTAAAAAAAAGCATCATCTTTTTCATCAGTAAGAATTTAACGATGACAGTAAAAGAGTAGGCCAATGGGCCAGATATCCTTTCTGTCCCCCCATATGACAAAGTGACTTGAATTTTTAGCAACAAGATAACATTTATCAAATTTTCCACAAGTAATGGCCTAAAACTGATACAATATGCCATATCTTTAGAAGTATTAGGAAAACTTCCCTCAATGATGAGCTTAACATAACTGTGTAAGTAATTTTTTTTAAATGTTGCCATTTGCAGTCACATATTTCTGTGAGTTTGGGCTCTCAATATAATGGTTAAGACAGAGAAGAGAACCAGATGCTGAACCTTTTACTCTGATTCAGTTCTCTTCAACTAAGCCCAATTTATGGAAGTCACTATACTCAATGCAGTTTCTACATCTGGCCCATTAATCATTAAGACAGGTAGAAACCTGGTGAACAATGGTCTTAGTTCCTTCATTTCTAAAATGGTAATAGCAATGTCTATTTTATAGGATTGTTGAAGACTAAATAAGGAATTAATATTAAGTACTCAGGGCTTCCCTGGTGGTGCAGTGATTGAGAGTCCGCCTGCCGATGCAGGGGACACGGGTTCGTGCCCCGGTCCGGGAGGATCCCACATGCCGCGGAGCGGCTGTGCCCGTGAGCCATGGCCGCTGAGCCTGCGCGTCCGGAGCCTGTGCTCCGCAACGGGAGAGGCCACAACAGTGAGAGGCCCGCATAATGGGAGAAAAAAAAAAAATATATATATATATATATATATATTAAGTACTCAGAGTCCTACTACACAATAAGAAATCAATAAATGGTAGAATTACTATTATTATTATTGAGCTGGGATAGTATCTGCTCCCATTGCACTTAAATTCTAAAATCTTCCCTCATAGAAATATAGTCAAACAGAGTAGTTAGGTTCTATATTGAAAGAAATGAACAATGAGCAACTTTCCAAGTGTTAAACACTGTATCAGACACAGGTAGACAGAGGATTAAACAGCTTTATGTGGATTAATTTGGAATCCTGCCTCCATTCTATGGGAAAACCTGATCATCTAAATTTGAAACCAGTAATTTGCAATCTTTTGGAACCTAACTATAATAAACTAGAAACTGCCTACCCTTTAATAAACAAATTTAAAAAAAGAAAGAAGTATAAGTCAGCAAAACATGGGGGCTGCCTAGGTATCAATGAAAATATATATAAGTAGATTATCCACAATCAGCCTTGCTTTTACATAATCGAGCAGAATAGGGCAATCTATTATATTACCTTCTTTCTAAGCCTCTCACTGTTCTAAATCTTTTCATTTGGACCTCAGACTTCTGCTCAACAGATCTTCCCTCACTTTCCTCACTGAACTCCTGTTCTCCCCTGAGGACCTGATGGCACTCCCAAAGGGATGCTAATTCCCTCCTATCCCACGGTAAGGTTGGTTTCCTCCTTTCTTCTCACAACTTTTTCCAAGCATTACCCTTTCTCCTTTTGTGAAATCCCTTCCTCCTGATATTCATACCTTCTCCTTATAACTGTTACTAAATTCAAGACATTCTGCTTCATTAACGAAAGAATTCTGCACCTCATTCACAGTCTTCCTCTCCTAAGTTATTCTCATATATCTCCCTATTCAACTTCATCTGGACTTCCAGTACCTCTCTAAAACCTCTTATTTACCAATCCCTTCCTGTGTTAACTTTCTTATGTAGTTTACATTTCCTGGTCCACATCTTGTCTGTATTCTTTTTTTTTTTTTTTTTTGCGGTATGCAGGCCCCTCACTGTTGTGGCCTCTCCCGTTGCGGAGCACAGGCTCCAGATGCGCAGGCTCAGCGGCCATGGCTCACGGGCCTAGCTGCTCCGCGGCATGTGGTATCTTCCTGGACTGGGGCACGAACCCGTGTCCCCTGCATCAGCAAGCGGACTCTCAACCACTGCGTCACCAGGGAAGCCCATTGTCTGTATTCTTAATGTTCTTATCCCTTGTCCCTTTTTGACACATGCCTAGCAAACCCCTAATATCTACCTTCTATGCCTGCAGTTGGGTTACTAAGCACTTTATCTGAGTAAAATCATATAACTGAGCAGAAAGGTTCCACTACTAGTTCATGCAGACACAAAAATAAAACTCACCTACAATCATAAAAAAAATTAAAAATTTTGGTAAGTAATCCAATGGGAGGTTACTCAAAAAGTGGGAAAACTGAGTTAAACACTGGAGTAAAAAGAAGGCAGCACTGTTTCTGGTTAAGAAGACTTTAAGACAGTAACATATCAGTACTTGCTAAATTAATTTATAGACATATAGGTCAGCACTGATCAAAATATTTGTGAAATTTCAAAGCAGTAGTAAAAAACATGAAAAAATTAAAGAATTAAAAAAAGGGTAAAGACTTCTTAGCAAAGAAAGAATTGGAAAAAAAATGATGGGAGATAGGCGTTATTAGCTATTAAAAGACAATATAAAGTGTTAATAATAAAACAGTATGATACTGAGTTAAAAACAGAAAATTAACTAATGAAAGAGAGGAGAGGTTCTGGGGACAGAGCAAAACATTTTTTAAAAATCTAATACATGGGCTTCCCTGGTGGCGCAGTGGTTGAGAGTCCGCCTGCCGATGCAGGCGACACGGGTTCGTGCCCTGGTCCAGGAAGATCCCACATGCCGCGGAGTGGCTGGGCCCGTGAGCCATGGCCGCTGAGCCTGCGCATCTGGAGCCTGTGCTCCGCAGCGGAAGAGGCCAGCGTTCCGCAAAAAAAAAAAAAAAAAAAAAAAAAAAAAAAAAAAAATCTAATACATGAGAACCTGTTGTATAGCACAGGGAACTCCACTTTGCTTTACAGCAGAAACTAACACAACATTGTAAAACAACTATACCTCAGTAAAAAAATAAATAAATAAAAATTTTAAAAATAAAATAAAAATTTAATACAAAACCAAGTAAGATACCATGTGGGGCAGGGGGGGAATTGTTTAATAAATAACATGGACTAGGGCTTCCCTGGTGGCGCAGTGGTTGAGAGTCCGCCTGCTGATGCAGGGGAGACGGGTTCGTGCCCCGGTCTGGGAGGATCCCACATGCCGCGGTGCGGCTGGGCCCGTGAGCCATGGCCGCTGAGCCTGTGCGTCTGGAGCCTGTGCTCCACAACGGGAGAGGCCGCAACAGTGAGAGGCCCACATACCGCAAAAAAAATAAAAAAATAAAAATAACATGGACTAAATTAAGTAATAATACTATGATAAAATTTTTTAAATATTTTATTTATTTATTTATTTGGTTATGTCAGATCTTAGTTGTAGCAGAAATTTTTTAAAACTTTTTTTAAACTACCAAGAACTATGTTTATTGAGTTGCAGAAAGATGACAGTATTCCAGCTACTGGAGCAACAGGAGAAAGTTTAAAATGACACAGCTGATGAATTCAACTACACAACAATTTAAAATATCAGATTAATAAAAATCAATAGAATTAAGATTAAAAGGCAAAGAATCTGGAGCAAATATGCAATAAACAAAGATACAGCTCACAGAAATAGGAATAAATTTAAAACAAACACTTGAGAAAATACCCAGAATCCTTCACAGTTATAAACATGCAAGACAAAATACCTCACTATTTTCCAGTAAGCAAAAATACATAATAATGGTAAATCTGATATTGATAGGACTATGAAGGAAGTCTTACACTATTGGTGACACCTTGATTATCACACCTCTCTCTGCTGGGTTATCAACTGGGCAAAAAGTAATTTGTTGTAAAACTGATCACACCTTTTGACTCATAAATTCCATTTTAGAGTATATAACCCAAGGAGATGACTTAAAAGAAAAGCTGTACATAAATTATCTATCTTAGCATCTTAGAAAGAGGATTATAATAATTAATGATGGAAACAAAACACACATTACCAGCTAATGGTTACTGAGCATTTATTACCATGCCAGAAGGCTGTGCCAAGTGCTTTAAATATACTACTTCATTCTTCAATTCTATGAGACAGTTACTATTATTTTATAGATGAGAAATCTGAAATAATCAGACATTAAGTAACTTGCCCACAGTATACTACTGCATGTTTAAGTGACAGGGTTAGGGTTTGTACTAAGGCTGTAGACTCAAAACCCATGCTCTAAGCCACAGAATATAGACTCTAATAAAAAACCTGGGAGGGCTTCCCTGGTGGCGCAGTGGTTGAGAGTCCGCCTGCCAATGCAGGGGACACGGGTTCGTGCCCCGGTCCGGGAGGATCCCACGTGCCGCGGAGCGGCTGGGCCCGTGAGCCATGGCCGCTGAGCCTGCGCGTCCGGAGCCTGTGCTCCGCAACGGGAGAGGCCACAACAGTGAGAGGCCCGCGTACCGCAAAAAAAAAAAAAAAAAAAAAAACCTGGGAAAAAATACCTAAAGACTGGAACATGATTAAGTAAACCATAGCGTAAAACCCAAAGCAACTCTACAGTTATTAAAAGTAGCATATAAGGAGCTACACAGACACTCGCAAATATTTTTATGAACTAGTGTCAATCATAAAGATAAAACAAAAGTGATACCCAGGGGCCTTCCCTGGCGGTCCAGTGGTTAAGACTCCGTGCTTCCAATACAGGGGTCACGGGTTCTATTCCTGGTCGGGGAACTAAGATCCCACATGCCGCGTGGCATGGCCAAAAAAGAAAGGAATATCCAGAATCTTGTTAGTCATAAAAAGTGATGGAATTCCATATATTTTATTCTTTTACAGTTCTATAGAAATGAACAGATTACAAACCTTCTGCATATAGTCGCTCTGCGAGGAAAACTGCATCTCTGTAAGCATAGTGGTTTAGTGCTTGCCATATAGCAGCCTGTAAGTGGAGGAAAAAGGACATAAATATACAAACATAGAGAGTTTCAAGGTAACTCTTAGCACAGAGCCTTGCATATAATACTCAAATTAACATGTCTAAATTAAGTAATAAAACCTCACTGCCCACAGTGCAAACTCCATAACGTATTAGATAAGGCTCTTCACTGTATGGCTCCTAACATGTCTGAATTTACTCACTCAACTCCCCATGAACTTTTAGACCTCTGTGTCTCTGTACTTCCTTTTCCTTCATTGGGGAATGTGGGCTCCTTCACCTACCTCCTCTTATAAATTTATCATCCCTATACACCCAGCTTAAATAATATCTACTTCATAAAGCTTTCTTCCTCATCCCTATAGACCCAGCTTAAATAATATCTACTTCATAAAGCTTTCCTCCTCATCCCTATAGACCCAGCTTAAACAATATCTACTTCATAAAGCTTTCTTCACTGGAGAGCTCTAATATTCATTCATTCAATAAATATTTACTGAGTGCCTACTATGTGCCAGCACTTTCTAGACTCTAGGCACACAATAAATAACAAATAGTTTCTGTTCTCATAGAGTGCATTTTAGTGTCACTCCTGTCTAGATCAGTGGCTATCAACCCTTTCTTGCGATGCTCTACCTCAAATCCACTGAATCACAATCTCTGGAAGTTGGGATGGAGTTTAGATATCCTTATTTTTAAACCTTTTTAATGGTAAGCATTCAGGGTTCAGAACGATTCTTCTAGTTTCTAGGTAAGTAGTTCTCTCTCCTTTTATAGTATACTCTTTTGAAAAACTTATGAAAGCTATGGACCTCCTCCCCAGAAAAAAGCACGTGGACATATATACAGAAAATGTGTATACAGTGTTTGGGGTTCACAAATATCTTGATTCATTAAGAATCACTAGTCTAGCTGATGGGAGACAGTATTAGAGCCCAATACATAAAAGGTGTTCAATAAATATTTATGGAATTCAATTCAGATACTTGAAAGGGGAAGAGACAAGTTACTGACCTAGAAACATGCATTCTCTTTTGCATATTAGAGACTACAGCAGTACTAGTGCCTTGAGGAGCACTGCCGCTGCCAGGACTAGGAGAGGTACCCCTTGTTTGAAACTCAAAGTCTTTCACCATACAAGGTCAGAAATGTTGGGTAAGTATA
This sequence comes from Mesoplodon bidens, assembly GCF_964165515.1. Lineage (NCBI taxonomy): Eukaryota > Metazoa > Chordata > Mammalia > Artiodactyla > Ziphiidae > Mesoplodon > Mesoplodon bidens. The sequence continues at coordinate 47,966,777 of NC_138179.1, read as the reverse complement.
CATGAAATAACAATTGTACTGGTAAATCAATTTGGGTAAGTTATGTATTTAAAAGATTTTAATGGACTGGTTAGTGAATCTAACCATCATTTATAGAACTGCACATGAAGAAAAGTACCTAGGGTCTATCCCCTCTTTCCTAGTCCCAGTCTGTAACAGAATCTTCTTTCCTGTAAACTTTTATTTTCCTAAGTGGTTTTTCTACCTACAGGCTATAATGTAATCCAGCCTGTCCCAGAATTCTTCAAACAAAAACATCATCACTGCTAAACAGGAGACAATAGTGAGAGACTTGGGTTCAAATTCATGTTCCATGACTTACTAGTTCTGTGTCCTGGGCAAGTAACAATGTCTCTTAAGACTCAGTCTCTTAATTTAAAACATAAGACTCCAATAAAGTACACAATGGTTCCTAGCACATACCTAATAATTACTCAATAAATTTTAGCTGCTGCCCTCATCGTTATCACTATCATGTCTTCTTCCCTGATCAAAACTTGCTAATCATTCCTCTTGGACAGCCCCACAAAGTTTACACAATAAACATGTACAGAACAAAGCTCCATCAGTCCCTAAACATCAGCTGTATTTTCATATTTCAGTCTTCACCTCTGTTTGGGCTGTCCTTTGTCTTTAACTTCCATCTCCTGAAATTTGTCATCCTTTCTTCAAAATTCAGCTTACATGGTCTCTTCCTTTCATGAAGCCTTCACTGCTCTATCCCATGCAATATTAATTACTCCATCCTATGAGGTCCTAGACAATTTTGTTTATACTTTTAAAAAAATATATCAGGCTTTTTATTAGATTTGGTTATATTATTTGGTTAACCAGGTTGCAACTTCTTGCGGGCAAAAGCCAGATTCTATTTTTCTCTATAATTCCCTGGTTATCCTACTTAACTAAGTTATTTCCCTAGTTATCCTAGATAACTGTCTTTAAACATAGTGAATGTTCAATAAAGTTTGTTGAATGAATGTTTTAAAACTCTGAATCTGTTTTCCACTTACTGACCTATAAACTTTTAGTAACCCAATCTGAAGGTAAAATATAAGATATTCCTATAAACATGATTAAAACATTAATGTTGGCAATATAAAAAAAATACAAAATAACATCCAGCTGTTTCTTCTTTGATACAATAAGCAAAACATTATAAAGGAACCAAGAATCTGGTAAGGAGATAAGGGTCAGTCTGACCGAGGGGTTGTAATACATCAGATTTTGGGGCAATAAAATCTCTCAGTGGTGTGATCTATAAATACCTGGAAGATAACCAGATTTTTCTGGTAAATGGCAGCTGAGATCATGTCTCCATACTACTTGGATCATTTTCCTTATCATCTTATTCAATATGCCTACCACCTTTGAAACACATCATTCATCCATTTGGTAAATATTTATTGAGCATCTATTTTGTTTGCTATATGATCCTGATTGCAGTTATAAAAAAACATAAAAAACTTAACCAATTTGAGAAAATCAAGTTCTTCAGGTAGGCTGCACAAAGCCTTAACATTTTGAATTTTCAGGTCTTTACTGACAATGAGAAATAAGTCGGGTATTATTCTACAGGCACCTATCTGGTCACTGTCATTGTGCTCACTGTGCTTTTGTTTTCTTATCAAACAGTCAGGAAGCTGAACCTTTGAACAAAAATATGTGGTGTCAGCAAGGAGTGAATATAATAGCAGGTTTTAAACATACTACAGAATCACTGCTATCTAATCTATATTTCCTCTATACTATAACACAGCAAAGAGACAGATAAAAGGTAATGCAATAAACTGTGTTTTCCTCAGAGAATTTCAACATTTAGATAGAATAACTTAAAAAAAAAGTCATTCAGAAAACAACAGCTAAAGGGTATTCAAATCTAATTTGACTCAATTATTCCTTGAATACTTAATATGATCTCCACACCTCAATCCAAGGCAGATAAAGATCCCTCAGACACTAATCTAGATGACTAAGTCAATTCTCTGAGCTTTAGCTTTAATCATCTGTAAAATAAGGATAAAAATACTTACCTCTGAGATAAGCCTAGCAGTGTCTGGCTAAATTCTAAACCCCCAAAAGAACTGATCTGGCCTTCTGGTGTTCTACCAGACCATATATGACCTAGGGTTCTGAAACTATGCCTATAGGTATCTTTCAAAATGATACTCATTTATTTCATTTTATTAAAAATTTTTTAAATTAATTAATTAATTAATTTATTGGCTGCGATGGGTCTTCGTTGCTGCACATGGGCTTTCTCTAGTTGCAGTGAGTGGGGGCTACTCTTCGTTGTGGTGTGCAGGCTGCTCATTGCAGTGGCTTCTCTTGCTGCAGAGCACAGGCTCTAGGTGCGCAGGCTTCAGTAGCTGTGGTGCATGGGCTTAGTTGCTCCGAGGCATGTGGGATCTTCCCGGACCAGGGCTCGAACCCGTGTCCCCTGCATTGGCAGGGGGATTCTTAACCACTGCACCACCAGGGAAGCCCAAAACGATACTCATTTAAATTAGGCAACTGCAGTAATAATGAAAGGAAGAAACTTAATAAACATTTACTTTTTTTTTTTTTTTTTTTTTGGTGTGGCACGTGAGATCTTAGTTCCCCAACCAGGGATTGAACCTGCGCCTCCTGCACTGGAAGCGCAGAGTCTTAACCACTGGACTGCCAGGGAAGTCCCCTAAACATTTACTTTTAAAGGCAGACCATTTTTTCCCTGGATTACTTTAAGAGTGTCTTACTTAGCCCCTCTGAATTCTTTTCTGCCCTATGATCCATTCTCTCCCTATGAGCTTTTCACAAGTCAGATCTGATCATATTACCCCTTTGCTTAAAATCCTTCAATGGCTTCTCATTGTTCTTAATGATAAAAGCAAAAGCCACCAAACTAGGCAGTGTGGTATAGTCTGTACCTACCTCTTCCGTTCATCTTGCATCATATTTTCTCATGCTTTACATGCTACCACAACGACCTTCTTTCAGCTCCTCAAATCTGCCATGTTATCCTTCTGCCACAGGTCCTTTAAACATACCATTCATTTTGCCTGGCATACCCCCTTCCTTTCCTTCAAAATATGCAAATTCTAGTCATTCTTTGGACTTCTTTCCCAGGGAAGGCTTTTTTAGGACACCCAGATGAGGTTAGGCATCCTTATACACTCTGATGACACCAAGTACCTTTCCTTTGCAATACTTCTCACTGTTTTAATTTTATACCTATTTAGGAGAGTATGTGAGTAATGTCTTCCTCACTATGATATAAACTCTAGAAAGGTAGGGACTACATCTGTTTTTGCTCACTATATACTCCCAGCATTTATTATGTACTTTTTGTGTGTGTGTGTGGTACGCGGGCCTCTCACTGTTGTGGCCTCTCCCATTGCAGAGCACAGGCTCCGGACGCGCAGGCTCAGCGGCCATGGCTCACGGGCCCAGCCGCTCCGCGGCATGTGGGATCTTCCCAGACCGGGGCACGAACCCGTGCCCCCTGTATCGGCAGGCGGACCCCCAACCACTGCGCCACCAGGGAAGCCCTATTATGTACTTTTTAAGTAGGTGCTTTAACTAATGTATGGTGAATGAATAAACAAATGGCCTTTGACCTCTGGCAGTCCTCCCACTGTTAGCATTTTATGTTAGTCTTAGCCTTAAGTTTTTCTGTATTATTATATGTCCAATAGTTAAGGATCTCTGGAAATCTCGAAAGAAACTCCATGGTACATAGAATTATTTTTGTAATGCAAATAATTACCATCTACTTACTCCTTTATAAAATATGGGGATTTCCTAAGAACCTACTAAAAGAACATGGTGAGTAGAAAGAATATACCCAGGATTTGATGTTGGAGACCTGTGTTCAAATGTGTGTGCCAGCACTTTCAGCAGTGTGGCTTTGGGGAATTATTTAACGTTTCTCAGCCTCAATTTCCTCATGTGAAAAATGGAACTCTATTTTTGGACTTGTGTGGGTTAAATGAAATGATATGGTGCTCCTAGTATACTGACTGGCACACATTAGGCACTTAAAACCTTTTGCTTTTCCAGCTCTTAATATAAACAAATTCAATAAATATAATTTATAGTTTGTATTATGTAACATCTCTCATCATATCTGCCAGTTGTTTATTTTGTAACATATAAGCCACACACACACACACAAAAAGATTCTGAAGAACCTAGGGCCAGGACAGGAATAAAGACGCAGACGTAGAGAATGGACTTGAGCACACGGGGAGGGGGAAGGGTAAGCTGGGACGAAGTGAGAGAGTGGCATGGATACATATACACTACCAAATGTAAAATAGACAGCTAGTGGGAAGCAGCCACATAGCACAGGGAGATCAGCTCAGGGAGATCAGCTCGGTGCTTTGTGACTACCTAGAGGGGTGAGATAGGGAGGGTGGGAGGGAGACGAAAGAGGGAGGAGATATGGGGATATATGCATATGTATAGCTGATTCACTTTGTTATACAGCAGAAACTAACACACCATTGTAAAGCAATTATACTCCAATAAAGATGTTAAAAAAATAAAATAAAATAACTAAAAAAAGAAAAAAAAAAGACCCAATGATTGATTCACCAGCTACATTAGTGATATTGATCACCACGAAAATTTGGCACATTAATATTGTGGCCAAAAACTCCTAGAACTTTGACTTTCTTTCTGTCTTTTTAAAATTAAATAAATGAAAGAGAAAAAAAGTATCATATTCAAGAGTTCTATCCATTTCTGATTTAAAATCAAGTTTTGCTCAGAACAATGTCATTCCTTTATCACCAATTCTTAAGAGGGTCAGAAAGGGATAGTGAAGGCAGGCAACAAAAACTCCCATACATCCCAGAAGTAAAACTTGCCACATACAGCTTCCATCACCACTCTGCTCCAGCATCTGAGTGATGGTATGTATCTCTTTTGGGGGAATGGAGTGGGGAATAAACTATTTTCTAAAGCATTACAAATTGGTAGCTCATGACAGACAGGGCTAAGATTAGCCCCCTTGTTATCCATCTACTGCTCAACTGCTGGTGTAAACCTGCCCATAAAAGAATATCACTCAGTGAATCACTTCAGGAGTTCTACAAAGTAAAGCCACATGGACGAAATGCTGCAAAAGGTTAGGAAGCCAAACAGAGCAACACAACCACCAATCCCCAAAAAAAGTTTAAAAGAGAAATCCTACTGATTAAATTAATGGGTCAGTCCTAGGCTACACTGATTTTAAAGATAATTAAATCAACACCACAGAAATGAAATGGCAAAGTTCCTTACTTGCTTGCTCTTCTTAAATATAAAATATTATTTTAAATATAAACAAACCTCTGTAAGTTGTACAACTAATTCAGACTTAAATGTGACCACATGGATTGTTTTGTGTTATTCTTGTTTTTGTCAAAAAAGAAAATAGTTTTCTTTTAGATCATAAAAGATCTTTTTTTAGATCATAAAAGAAATGAACAATATAAGAAGGTATGAAGAAAAAAATCACTGTGGAATTCTCCTATTATACATTACAGTCTAATTTCTAGAACTCTAATTTAGTTCAGGTCTACATCAGTGGTTCTCAGTCTGGGCAATTTTGCCCCCCAAAAAGACATTTAGTAATGTCTGGGGGGCATCTTTGGTTGTCACAAACAGAGGGGACATCTAGTGGGTAGAGGCCAGGGATGCTGCAAAACACTCTACAATACACAGGACAGTACCCCTACAACAAAAAATTAGCTTGCTCAAAACATCAGTAGTGCCAAGATTGAGAAACCCTGATGTACATTACCATGTAACTGGATTTCTCTACTAGTCTCTATGTCTCCTTAAATCTTGTCTTGTTCCTCCTTCCCAATAGCATCAGATTAATTTTTCCAAAGCAGTGCTTCCATTACATAATTTTTCTGTTGAAAAACCTATAATGGCCATTTATTACCAACAAATTAAATCTAAACTCCTCAGCCTGGACGTTAAGTCCCCTGTAACCTGATCCTACCTGGCTAACAAAACCTTATCTTTTCCTCCTCTATTTCCATTCTAGCCAATGCTATAGTTTTATTGTTTTCCTGTGCCTAAACACCATTCTCAACTTTGTGCTCTTGCTCATGCCATTCCATGCCAAGAATATTCTCTCTTCCCTACCAGTTCAAACCCTTTCCACCTTCTAAAGCTTTAAGTTCTACTCCTTCAAGAAACTGTTCCCACTTTTCCAGTCTACAAGGATCTCTCTTTCCTGTATTTATTGTTATCTGTGCAATCACATACTGACTTGTAACATTATCCAGTTGTTCCTGTTAAGTATACTTATCTTCCCAACAAGACTAGACCCCTCAAAAGATTAGAGGTTACATATCCACATTTCTACTGGTTGGTTTCACAAATATCTCCAACTCAATTTGTTCACAACAGAATTCTTAATTGTCCTCCTTCAAATTTGTCTCCTCTCAAAGAATTCTCCATTTATTAAATGGTGCCCCCCAAAATGAAATCCAGGTACCTGTTCTTGATCCCCCCGCAAACAATCAATTTCCATGTCTCATTGGTTCTTCCTCTAAAACATCTCTTGAATTTATCTACTTCTTTCCTACTCCACTGCTACCACTTTAGTCTAGGTTACCTTCATCCTAAGATTGTGTTTACTCTTGCCTCCTTCCTCCCTGACCTTTCACATACAGTAGCCAGAGAGATCTTAAGATCTATATCAGATAGTGTCAACCCACGGCTGAAAATCCTCCAGTGATTCCCCATTACACTTAGAATGAAAACTGAACTCCTTATAATGGCCTTCCATTACTATGCAACTCCAGCCACACTGGCCCTCTTTCAGTTATTCCAATGCCAAGTTCTGCTGGGTCTTAGGCACTTTGCACATGCTGTTTTCTCTGCTTGTAATGCTCTTCAAACTACTGTTTCCTTCTCAAACTTTGAACTCAGCTTCAATGTTATTTGCTCAAAAGGAACTTTCCTAACATCCTTTTTAGAGAAGGTTTTAGAATGTCTTTTATCTGTGCTTGGCACATAGCAGGTGCATAACAGTCTTCCCAACTTGATTTTTTTCATTGAGGCTGCTTCTGAACATTGATGGTCCAATTGCAAATATGACTTAGGTCAGGACCCTCCTATTAGGTCTCTCTCCTAACACCCTATTTATAGTGCCCTTCTTATCACAGTTTATAATTATTAATTTGTGATTACTTGTCTCATGCTTTCTCTATATATAAGCACAAAGGCTATATAGGGATACTAGTCCATAAAGGAATTACTACATATTTGTAATGACTCCCCCCTCTACCTCCCCATCCCAAAGCTTATTCTCTCAGTTCAGGTACTATATAGCACTGTCTTCAAGACACTATATTGGACCTAAATATAATGTAATCTGTTTTCCAAAAGAAAATTTTATAAACAAAATGTTTCAGCTAACTTGAATATATAAATTTTTTCAATGAAGATCAAACAGTCAAATGCCTATTAATTTATCAATTTAGTTACATACATATATTTTTTTAAGCATAAAATATATTTAGGAATTTCATTTTTTTCTACTCTCGTTGGATAAAACAGCTTTATTGAAAAGCCATTATGGGGGGTGGTGCGAATCATCTAAGACAACTTTCCTGAATACACTACCTTCAATTCTATTACTTGAAAATGGTACTTTTTGAATCCACGTTAGATGCTGTCCGTGTTCATCTTATCCGAAGCCAAAAGTATTCCTTCACTATCTAATAATCTCTAAAACAATATTATATGTGTAAAGCACCCACTTACTATACTGCTTACTAAGGTGATTTTTACAACTTCATCCAACCTACCCCCAGGAATAAGTGATAAATGTCCTACCCCCAGGAATAATTGATAAACCTATATAAAATGTCTTTTTAAAAATCAATTTCATCAGGTGAATTTTATAAACATGCAAATTAGCATTGATTCAAGTCACTTAGGCTAGTGTGTCTTCCCTAAATAGTTATTTTAAAAATAAAATAATTGACAGAATTTCTGCCTCATAATAGGAGAGATTTTTTGCAAAGACTCAAAGTAACAATTTCCTATAAGAGATAATTTGGAGGAAGCACTTATATTTAGGCTTATGTGACATATCAACCTGGGTATTCCATGTTAAAACTTTAAAAAGAGAAAAAGCAAAAAACAGTTGCTCATCTTTTCTCTCAACTTTTTCCTATGCCTAGTAATACCTCAAACCCTGAGGCATCCCTAGAAAGGAAACGCTTTTCCAACTTACACTCATTCTTCTACAAATACATGCAATCGCTTATCATAGTTTTTATAAAAAAGTATCTTGGGCCTCCCTGGTGGCGCAGTGGTTGAGAGTCCGCCTGCCGATGCAGGGGATACGGGTTCGTGCCCCGGTCCGGGAGGATCCCATATGCCGCGGAGCGGCTGGGCCCGTGAGCCATGGCCGCTGAGCCTGCGCATCCGGAGCCTGTGCTCCGCAACGGGAGAGGCCACAACAGTGAGAGGCCCGCATACCGCAAAAAAAAAAAAAAAAAAAAAGTATCTTATTTAGTTGTTCTATTTTTATTTTCTTCCTTACTCTTCTTTCCTGTTTTCAGCACTATCCCTCAACAGTTTATCTTTATCATCGTAGCCAAAGTTGCTGTTCCTCCTACTGCTCCAGATCCCTTCTTGAATGACTTCTTATCCTAAAAATTACAACCAGGGCTTCCCTGGTGGCGCAGTGGTTGAGGGTCCGCCTGCCGATGCAGGGGACACGGGTTCATGCCCCGGTCCGGGAAGATCCCACATGCCGCGGAGCGGCTGGGCCTGTGAGCCATGGCCGCTGAGCCTGCGCGTCCGGAGCCTGTGCTCCACAGCGGGAGAGGCCACAACAGTGAGAGGCCCACATACGGCAAAAAAAAAAAAAAAAAAAAAAAAAAAAAATTACAACCAAAATTCTCACCTAGCTATATCCTAAAACTTCTTACCTCTGTCCCCAAATCTAATAAACAAAGGTATTGTGCGGGGCGGGGCGGGGGGGGGAGAGACAAATTTGACTCTTAAGCCTTAAAAATACCTAAATGCATTACTGCTAAGAGTACTTTAAGGAAAAAGAGAAAACCTGATGGGTACTATCAAGGAGTTGGCTACATATTTCTTTTCTTCTCCATGTTTTTATGCAAGTTGAAGTGAAATTGTTATTAAAAAGTGGTTATAGGCTAGCAATAAAACTAGTTTATCATTTTAGAAGCTGCACCTATAGGGCAAATGTATCATTAATTATTAAGACAAAATAACAAAAATATGAAACAAATTAAACAACTTGAGTGACCTGCTTATCCACTTGATAGAGTATAGACAGCAACTTCTAATTTCATGTTAGGCCTCAAAAAAAAAATCTTCAGGGCCTCCCTGGTGGCGCAGTGGTTGAGGGTCCGCCTGCCGATGCAGGGGATACGGGTTCGTGCCCCGGTCTGGGAGGATCCCGCATGCCGCGGAGCGGCTGGGCCCGTGAGCCGTGGCCGCTGGGCCTGCGCGTCTGGAGCCTGTGCTCCGCAACGGGAGAGGCCGCAGCGGTGAGAGGCCCACATACCGCAAAAAGAAAAAAAAAAAAAAAAAAAAAAAAAAAAAAAAATCTTCAAAAGAGACTCTTAACTAGTAAGAGAAATTTGGATGGAAAGAAATAGCTTTGAAAGCACCAGTATAATGTACAAACAGGTAAACTTCCTAAGACAGAATCCCACATTACATTAATTAAAAAACGAATAGCTGCTATATGGAAAGAGCTGGAGGAGCCAACTAGGAGAAGTTGATATTTCATCCTGTGAAGAAAAATTAAGGAAATATGGAAGGTGTGATGTATTAAAATATTTACTATTTGACATCACAGGTCTTCAAGGGCAACATGAAGCAATTTCTAAAATCGGTTTGCTTTATCAAAATAAAGAAAGTCCACGACTCAATGACAGCAGCTGACAGAGGTCAACTCTTCTAATTAAGTCAAAGATCACAGGATAGGGTGAAAGTCTCACAGACCTGGTCCATCCCCAAGGGACAAAAGATTCAGTTTCTTCACATGGCGCGGGGGGGGGGGGGAATGACTTGGCACTGCTTCACACACTTAAAAATCCAATAGTGTTTCTTCCATGCCAACAGAGCGCTGTGCGTCAAAGCATACCTTGGTGCGGTATGGATGGAAAAACCATCATTTGTCTTTCATTTCCTGCACGCCTTGTAAACAGGCACAATAAAACACTCCTCATCCTCACAGGTCATGGAAAAAACCCAATTTGCCGTTTCCACCCTCTTCCCTTGTATAGGTGCTTGCGCCCCAGCACTGGGCCTTGGGGTTCTCTTCGCAGATCATTGTCCAGAGGGAAATTTACTGAGCGAGAAAAGCAACGTGGACTATAAAGTCTGTTACCAAAATAGAAATTAGTATTAAAAACACCGATCCTACCCTCCCTCCACCCTCTCACAGAAAACAAAAACAAAACCAACACTCGTCCTGCAAACTTGCCCCAACGTTATGAAAATCGTACAAGCGCTGATCAAACGTGCCTCCCAAACATCCTTAGGCAGGAGAGCACCTGGGGCGAGTTGTCGGCCCCTCATCCCTCACGCCGGCCGGGGCCCAGCCGCTGGGCTGACAGGAGGGGCTCACCGGACGCTGGCCTGGGGGGAAATGAGGTATTATTGCCGAACTCCGCTCACACCAAGGGGAAGAAGTAACGTAGGGCCAGAGGTAACACGGCTGAGGTTGCGGGCAAGGCCTCGGAACTGACGAGAAGACAGGCAGGAGCCGGCGTGAGGGGAGGCGGGAGAAGCAGCTGGGCCTAGGCCGCACCAGGCCGCGGAGTGGCCACACGCTGCTTCCCGACCGAGGCTGAGAGCCAAGCCTCAGAGAAGACGGTTACCATTACCTGGACAGGTTCCTGCAGCACCGTCATCCTGGAGGCTCAGGCCCACTTTCTGCAGTGCCTCAGGCCCCCCCCGTAGCGGCTCCGGCCCGGCCAGCCCCGGCTCATTTAAACTCACCAGCGACCGTTACCGGGGGATGGGGGAAGCCGAGCGATTGCCGAGTACCTCCGAGCGGGACACGGAAAAACCCGAAGTGGAGAGACCCGCGCGGGAGCCAGACGAAAAGGCCCGAAGGAGACCGGAAATACCCGAGGTGAATCAGCGGAGGAGGAGACCGTTGCCGGAAGTTGTCGAGGACTACCGGAGACTACCGAGTGTGATCCAGAGCCTAGGTTCCTCTTCTCGGCCACGCCTTCCTTCACGCACGCCACGCCCCATCGGCCACCCTAGGCTGGGGCACGCCTAATCGGCAACCAATAGGCTGGGCGTGGCGTGCGGGAGTCCGCTGGGAGCGTTACGTGGCCGGGCCGAGGTCTCGGTTCGCCGTTCAACCTTGCTGGATTAATTGGTGCACGGTAGATTAAGCAAAGGTTTAAACTTTGGGGCTGACTTTAATTAATCAAGAAGTATCTGTCTGTTGAGTTTAGGTCGTTCATCCATTCCAGAACTACCTATTCATGGCTCAAAGGGAAGTAGGAAATTGGAAAGATTGCCATTCTTCAAAGATTTAGTATGACCTCTGTCCTCAAAGAGATTACGGTCTATTTAACGAAAAGTAATGTAAGAAAGAATGCTACATTATGTGGTGCCCATTATAAGTGACGTAAAAATTCAGAGGAAAGGGAAATTAATTAGCATTGAGATGAGGAAAGTTTCAGACTTAAACTGGGATGGGTAGACTTAAACTGGGATGGGTAGACCATTTTGAAGGATGGGTAGACTTAGAAGAAATGAAAGGAGAAAATGAAAGGATGCAGAATGAGATCAATCCGGTAAGAGTTAAGATCACGGAAAATCTCAGGAGAGCAGAAATTTTTATTCTTGTTAAGAGAGGCATTGTGGTGTGTTGGGAAATCCGGAGGTTGGATTTGAATTTTATCTCTGGCACTAATTTAGCTTTAGGCCCTTAGGCAAGTCACAACCTCTCTGAACTTCTGTTTCCTTAGTCTGAAAAAAAACCGTTAAGAGAACTACGTGCATTAATGTATGTGACTGTGTCTAACACACATAGGCTCTCAGATTTCCTTCCTGCTCCCTCTACCCCCGAAATGTGTGAACAGGGAACTATTAAAATTTTGGATTTTGGTAGATGAGAAAAACAGTCTTGGCAATATTTTTTTAATTGAAGTATAGTTGATTTACAATATCGTGTTGGTTTCAGGTGTACAGCAAAGTGATTCAGATATATATATTTTTTTCAGATTATTTTTCCACTATAGGTTATTACAAGATACTGAATATAGTTCCTTGTGATATACAGTAAATCCTTGTTGTTTATTTTGTGTATACTAGTTTGTATCTACTAATCCCACACACCTAATTTCTCCCTCTCTTCCTCCCTTTCCCCTTTGGTAACCATATGGTTGAAGAAAACAGTTTTTAAAGGTTGATGTCCTAATCAGGACATCTCTAGGGTAGATGTGGGACTCAATGGTATATTCCATTTGTGTGGAAATTTCCCTTTCTGGTTCTCACATTTTATGCAGATAATATCAGGTTAGAATGGGTCACTCCCTTCCTTTGGGTGATGTTGCGGGGGAATGTTTTGTTTTGTTTTAAACACCAGTTGACAGAGCTATAACCTTTACCACCAGCCATCTCTAGTCACTGCTTGTGTACTTATAGCCCCATAAGGGGTAGGTGCTAAGGTGATTTTATGCTGCCATATGCCCTGTTCTGTTAGCAGGATTATGCTGGATGAATTAGAGTGGAAATAGCGTTCTACACTGTCCAGTGTGGTAGCCACTAGCTAAAGTTTAGTTAAGTTCAAGTGAAATTAAAAATGAAGCTCTTCAGATGCCCTAGCCACATTCTGAGGACTCAATACACATATGTGGCTAACGACTCCCATACTGGATAGCATAGATACAGAATATTACCATCATTGGCTTGATTAGGGCTGGAAGATCCAAGATGGCTTCACTCACATGTTTGGGGCCTTGGTGCTGGCTGTTGGCTGAGCCCCTCATTTCTCCTCCACATGACCTCTCATCAGTCAGTAGTCTAATCCTAGCTTCTTGACTTGGCGGCTGGCAACCAAGAAGGCAAAAACGGAAGCAGTGAGACCCCTTAAGGCCTAGGTCTGTAATCAAACCCCATCACTTCTTATTGGTCAGATTAAGACACAGGGCCAGCCTGTGTCTCAACGGGACGAGATGGGAGGAATGGCAAAGTGACACTGCAAAAGGCATGTGCCATGGGAGGGATTGACCATCTTTGGAAACACTCTACAAGGTATGAGATGAGAGACTGGCAGTGGGAATGGAAAGACAGGGGTGGGTAAGCGATATTACTCTTAAAATGTGATGCTTTAACTGAACACAGCACTCCAGATTTAGTCAAATGAATTCAGAAGGCAATAGGACTATTGCTTTTACTATCTGGATGACTTCTGTTAAAGTGGACTATAGTTGTATGTGCATAAGAGTCATATGACTGCTCATGCTAAGCTTTTGGTTATTTTACACACATAGCACTGTTTCACACAACATGCTGCCATGTCTTGTACCTGCGCATTTGATTCTTGTAAATTTAAATGTGGGAACTCACAACACAGGATATATAATGATGATATTTTTTGTGTGAAAATGTGTGTCTAGGCTCAGCATTTAAAGACTCTGTGATGCTTAGCACTCTGGCTCTTAAGCTTAGAATTTGCCTAAAATTCACCACACCCCCACCCTTTTTTTCTTTTTTCTAATAAAGAGCATCTCTTTTCTGACCATTGTTCACTGGGCTAACACATCTGTTGCGGTTTTGTGCCCATTCAGACCACACTGTTTGAAGTTGTGCTTTGATGGACTCTTTTAGAGCATTTTTACTTCCTTTTCTGTTCCTGATTGACCTACTTAAACTCACCGTCCAGCAACCACTTGAGCATCCTGCCATCACCCATTATCAACATACCTTTAGCTGGCAAGTGGAGTTAGGTTACAATAAGCATTATTCCAAACATGATAAATTATCCTTTTCCTTAGCCTGCCTCTTGGTCTGTTTCATATTCAATCAGATTTGGAAACTAGTGTTTAGGGAACTATTCAAGAAGCTAGACATGGTATCATTGGCAAGGTGCAGGCCCACTGGTATAGCCAGAGTAAGCTTACTCTTCTGAATTCCTTCAGTCCCCCTTATCTGTACGCTTCTCTTGTCCCTGCTGTACGCTGCCTCTTATCCTCTTTATACTACCAGACCATGAAGCTTCACCCCCCCATCTTTGCTCCTCTCTCTTCATCAAGTCACCCCCTTCCTTTGGCATCTCTGATCACACAGTCTCCTGGCTTTCCTCCTACTGCTCTGTTCTTTATCAGTTTCCTTTACAGAACCCCTAACATTAGAATGCTTCAGGGGTCAGTTCTAGGCCTTCTCATCTTACACCTTCTTCTTAGGCAAACTCTTTCATTCTCATGGTCTCAATTTTTTATCTAAAATCGTTCCAAAATCTGTATCTCCAGCCAGACTCTTTTTAGAACTCCAGACCTAAATGCCTAGCTGTCAACTGGATGTCTCACAAATACTTTGTTCAGAATGGAACTCCTCGTTCCTCATACTTGAAATATTACCTGACTTGAAATATTACCTATCCCAGTTTCTCCATCACCCAAACCTGAAACCACTCTCTTTTTTTAGCCCTAACATCCAGTCTCAAATCCCTACTAATTTTACCTCCTAAATATACACCTTCATGTCTCTTCCTGCCTCAAGTCTCACCTACCTCCAAAAACAAGTTTAATCATGTCAGGACCCCCCTCGCTAAGCCTCCCCACTGTTGACCTAAAACAAATAGACTGGGACTTCCCTGGTGGCGCAGTGGTTAAGAATCCACCTGCCAATGCAGGGGACAGATTTGAGCCCTGGTCTGGGCAGATCCCACATGCCGTGGAGCAACTAAGCCCGTGCGCCACAACTACTGAGCCTGAGCTCTAGAGCCCGCGAGCCAAAGCTATTGAGCCCACGTGCCACAATTACTGAAGCCGGCACACCTAGAGCCTGCGCTCCACAACGAGAAGCCACCGCAATGAGAAGCCCGCGAACCACAACAAAGAGTAGCCCCCGCTCTCCGCAACTAGAGAAAGCCTGCACACAGCTATGAAGACCCAACGCAGCCAAAATATAAATAAATTAATTAAGTTAAAAAAATTAAAAATAAAAAAATAGACTGCCAGTTATTTCTTCAGCAAAAAAAAAAATGGTTTTGGGGGGATCAGCAAAGAAGTTCAATTCTGGATCTGCAACTATGGTGAGCCACGTGAAAGTCCCCAGCAAAAATGGAGAAGAAGAACTCTTTTATAGAGGGGAAAAGGAAGTCAGGAGGGCTATAGTAAACAAAAAGCCCACGGCTCTTCCTTGGCTGAGTTGTGACAGCCTCTCATTGGCTGAGCTCTTGCCAGGAAAGAAGAGGAAGTCTTTCTTCTTCCTGTTGGGCTCTGCTATTGCTCTCACGCCCTCTTCTGGTCTCCCAACTCCATTTTAATTGAAGTTTCAGTTTATTAACTTTTTACATGCCCCAATTTAGGATTTCCCATTGTTCTCAGGATATAGTTCAAACCCTTTAACTAGTCTTACAAGGCTGTCCAAGGTCTAGTCTCTGCCTCCTCATTCAGCCTTAAGTCACCTGTCTCCCTCTGATACTATATATTCTAGTGAAGGGGATCAGAAAATGCCACTTAGGCATGAGGATTATTTTGAACTGGAAGCAATTAAGACAGCAAACATAAATCTTTTTGCCCTCCCCCTATCTGCCTAAAAGCATGACATAAATTCCCCTTTGTGAAGGTGTATCCTCTCCCCTCTCCTGTAAAAGGAGCAGGAAAACAACCATTATCACTGGAGACAGAGGGTTGGCACTGAGCTGGGTCTGCACCAAAAACCCTTACTAAAATAACCTTTATCTTCCATTCATTTCCCCATCTATTTACCTTTCCACAATTTACCACCCCTAGAGGCCCAAACCTTGTTTCTTTGTCTTGTTACTTCTCCACAAATATATTGCCCTTTGCTAAGATGATAAGTAGGCTGCAAGTTCTAACCACCTCTTTGAGCCACTTATCACTGAATTCTCCCATGTGTATGCATGTTGCATGTGTAAATAAAATGTTTTTTAAAATCCTGTTAACCCGTCTTTTGTCAGTTTAATTTGCAGGGCCCCAGACTTTGAAAATAAGAGGGTAGAGGGAAAAGGTTTTTTTCTCTCCCCTACACCAGCTACATGGAACTTCTTTTTTGTTTGTTTGTTTGTTTTTTCTGCGGTACGCGGGCCTCTCACTGCTGTGGCCTCTCCCGTTGCGGAGCACAGGCTCCGGACACGCAGGCCCAGCGGCCATGGCTTACGGGCCCAGCCGCTCCACGGCATGTGGGATCCTCCCGGACCGGGGCACGAACCCGTGTCCCCTGCATTGGCAGGCGGACTCTCAACCACTGCGCCACCAGGGAAGCCCTACATGGAACTTCTTGACCCACTTTCTTGCCCCAGTCTTTGTATATACTGCTCTCTCTGTCAAGAACACTCTAATTCCACTCTTCACTTGGCTATCTCTGCCCATCCTCCAAATATACTTCTTTAGATTTTTTCTGATGTATTGGAATACAGGGATAGGTTGCTTATCCCTGCTACTGCTCGAGTGCTAACATACTTGTCATTACTCTTATCGCCCTTTACTGTGATTACTTCCTATCTAGCCTATAAGCTCCATGATAGAAGCCTTGTCTGCCTGTTGCAGGATGTATTCTCCACCCTTAATACAGTATCTGGTACAGGCATACCTTGCAGATATTGTGAGTTGTATTCAAGACCATCACAATAAAGCAAATAGCAAAACACAGCAAGTCACACGAATTTTTTGTCTTCCGAGTGCTTATAAAAGTTATGTTTATAGTGTACTGTAGTCTATTAAGTGTGCAATAGTATTATGTCTAAAAAATGTACATACCTTAATTTAAAAATACTTCAGCAAGTAATAGTAGTAACATCAAAGATCACTGGACACAGATCACTGTAACAAATATAATAATAATGAAAAAGTTTGAAATATTGTGAGAATTCCCAAAATGTGACACAGACACAAAGTGAGCAAATGCTGTCGGAAAAATGGTGCCAATAGATTTGCTTGATGCAGGGTTACCACAACCTTCAATTTGTAGAAGGTTCCAAAGCAAAATGTAATCAAACAAGATATGCCTGTACATGATGGGTATTCATCCTTATTTGTTTAATGAATGAATAGAATAAACTCATTCTGTTCCTATTATTATTTTTAAAAAATTTTTATTGGGGTATAGTTGCTTTACAATGTTGTGTTAGTTTCTGCTGTACAACAAAGTGAATCAGTTATATATATATATATCCGTATCTATATCTATATCTATATCTATAGATATCCACTCTTTTTTTAGATTTCCTTCCCATTTAGGTCACCACAGAGCATTGAGTAGAGTTCCCTGTGCTATATCTGTTCCTATTGTTATTTTTTGTTTATTGATCGATGTTATGTACTGAATATTTATGTCCCCCTCCCCTCCCAATTAATATGTTGAAGCCCTAACCCCCAGTGTGGCTGTATTTGCAGATGGAGCCTCTAAGGTTAATGAGATCATAAGGGTGGAGCCCTGATCCAATAGGATTAGTGTCCTTATAAGAAGAGACACCAGAGAGCTCACTCTCTTTCTCTACTGCCCTCCCTTATGCATGCACATCACCATGGAAATGTCATATTAGGGCATAACGAGAAGGCAGCCAACTACAAGATAGGAAGAGAGCTCTTACCAGAAACCAAATTTGCTAGAATCTTGATCATGACTTCTAGCCTCCAAACTATGAGAAAATAAATTTCTGTTGTTTAAGGCACCAGTCTGTGGTATTTTGTTATAGCATCCTGAGCAGACTAATACAATTGGTTATTCTATTTATGTCTTGTCTCGCTAAGGGAAGGCCAAGTCTTATATTTCTCTATATTGTTCTTTGAAAAGCATTACATATTTAGTAGATGTTTAAAAAACATTGACTGAGTGATTAAAGTGTAAGCCTTGACAAATCTTACTTCTTCTTCCTAAAGTACTTTTCCCTTTCGCTTTAACTGGTTAAATTCTACTCATCCTTCAGGCCTCAGCCTTAATATCACCTCCTCAGAATATTCCGTGTGCTACCTAATCTAAATTATTAGCTTCATCCTATCTTTTTCTTTTTTTATAAAATTGAAGTATAGTTGATTTACAATATTGCATTAGTTCAGGTGTACAGCAAAGAGATTCAGATATATAGATATATTTATATATATATATCTATATATATCTTTCCAGATTCTTTTTTAACTGTTTCTTTTTTTATATATAAATTTATTTATTTTATTTATTTATTTTTGGCTGCATTAGGTCTTCGTTGCTGTGCGCAGGCTTTCTCTAGTTGCGGTGAGCGGGAGCTACTCTTCGTTGTGGTACGCGGTCTTCTCATTGTGGTGGCTTCTCTTGTTGCAGAGCCCAGGCTCTAGGCATGCAGGCTTCAGTAGCTGTGGCTCGCGGGCTCTAGAGCTCAGGCTCAGTAGTTGTGGCACACGGGCTTAGTTACTCCTCAGCATGTGGGATCTTCCCGGACCAGGGCTTGAACCTGTGTCCCCTGCATTGGCAGGTGGATTCTTAACCACTGCACCACCAGGGAAGCCCTTTCTAGATTCTTTTCCATTGTAGGTTACTGTAAGATAATGAATATAGTTCCCTGTGCTATACAGTAAATTCTTGTTGTTTGTCTATTTTATATATAGTAGTGTGTATCTGTTAATCCCATACTCCTAATTTATCCCTTCCCTCCCCTTTCACTTTTGTTAATCATAAGTTTGTTTTCTACACCTTGTGAGTCTGTTTCTATTTTGTAAATAAATTCATCTGTATTATTTTTTAGATTCCACATATAAGTGATATCATATAATATTTGTCCCTCTGTCTTACTTCACTTAGTATACTCTAGGTCCATCCATGTTGCTGCAAATGGTAATATTTCATTCTTTTTTATGGCCAAGTAATATTCCTTCATATATATTATATATATATATACATATACACACATATCTTTTATCCATTCATCTGTTGATGGACACTTAAGTAGCTTCCATGTCTTGGCTATTATAAATAGTACTGCTATGAACACTGGGGTGCATGTATCTTTTCAAATTAGCTCTATCCTACTGTTCTCTCTCACAGAGTCGTCATTCTTTTCCTTCATAGTATATATGGTAATTTTAATTATATTTGTTTACTGTAAGTTCCTTGAAGGCAGGGACTTTGACTCTCCATGATATCCCCACCACCTAGCACAGTGCCCTGTACAAATATGAAGAGATATTAAAATATTATAAATCTATAAACATTTTTGGAGTATCTGATGATTGAATGATTTGACCACTTAACATATCTCTTATTGGTCATAACTTGATGCTTTTTTGACTCCCCCTTTCTGGACCCAGAGAACATGCTGGCCTTGCCTACATGTCCTTGAGGGATTTAAAGTCTAGGCAGTGCCTGAAGTGTTGAGGCTAATCAGAAGATGCATCTTGGCTAGGAGGGCTATGCAGACTCAAAGGGAAAGAGATCAACGGTAAGCAAATTAGCTTGTTTGGAGTGGAGACTGTATAAACTTGGTTGAAATGATGATGTTGGGGACAGTTGATAAGCTTTGGGTTCCAGGCTGATGACTTTAGACTGATAAAATAGACCAAGGGAGCTGCTGGTGGTGACTGAGCTGGGGAGTGACCTCATGAGAATGGAATTTGAGAAAGATTATGCTAACAGCTGAGGATTGTGTGAATTGGAGGAGAGAGTAGGGACCAGGAATGCAGCAGAGAGGCTGCTAGGGAGTCTAGGCAACTCTAAATTTCTATTATGATAGGATCCTAGATGGTTGAATCTGAAAAAAAGATGGAAAATGGAAATGGTTCCGAATTACTCATTTATAGTGAGAAATATTCTTATCCAATTCCTTCTCCTGAGGGCATTAAGATTCTAACCGGAAGGCAGCTTGGTGACTATAGACTTCAAACCAAAAGAGCTAATTGAATGATCTTACTGGCTATTATCTACTTTTCCTCAGAAGGGACATATATGTCTGACTGCTAGAGAAAAAATATCTGTATCATTTGGAGAGGACACCAACCAAATAATAGATTCTTTATTTCTCCCTTTTCTAGTTTCTAGAGAGACTTTCATTGTTCTCTAAATAAATTGCACAACAATGGATTAAACACAGACTTGATTTATTCCAGTCTTGAGTATACACCATAGTGGTCTTAAATAGACTTTGTTATTATTCTTTTTTTTTTTTTTTCTTTTTGCGGTATGCGGGCCTCTCACTGCTGTGGCCTCTCCCGTTGAGGAGCACAGGCTCCGGATGCGCAGGCCCAGCGGCCATGGCTCACGGGCCCAGCCGCTCCGCGGCATATGGGATCCTCCCAGACCGGGGCACGAACCCGTATCCCCTGCATCGGCAGGCGGACTCTCAACCACTGCGCCACCAGGGAGGCCCTTGTTATTATTCTTGGTTTGTTTTTGTGTCACAAATATTTGATTTGGGAGATAGGTGATAAGCTAGGTTTAAAATATATTGAGTTTGAAGTGTCTCAGGTGAGAAATGTCCAAAGGTCAATTGAAAACGTGAAGTTTGAACAATTTAAGAAAGAAGCTGGCACTGGAGATATAGATTTTTCAGGTAGAACCAAATGCTTTCTTTTTGGGGTTATGTTATACCTTGTAAAACCTTTGTGAGACTATTTATCATTATATTAAAACTCTGTTTATATATCTGCATCCTCCACACCAGACAGTGAGCTCCTTGGGGCCAGTGGAGGCCTCTCACTCATCTTAGCAAACATACCTGCCCACTGTGGGTGCTCATTAGGTGTTAGTTGAATGAGTGAATGAGACTAATGTAGATAAAGGAGATAAAGGAGAGGAGGGTCAGTGACATCTTTGGTGTTGTAAGTACAGCAGAGAAGGCCTAGAGATATCTGAGATCACAGATCTAGCCACAGACAAGTCACCAATGGAGTGCTAGGGGGGAAGTCAGAATTCAAGAAGTAAAAGAAGAAGTTGGTGGAAAGGGAAACCGAGAAAAGAGAATCATCTTTAGCATTGAAAGCACATCCCCAAATGCTGAGAACAAGTGCCTGCTGGGAGTTTGAATCACCTCCTCCTTACTGAGAGCCATCCACACTGTAGGCGCCAGGCCAGCTCTTTCATTGATGCCTTCTTGCTTCCATGATCCCTTGGGGGCCAGGCCTCTCCCAGAGGGAACCCCTATCAGCAATTCCAGCTCCCACTGTCGCCTTAGTGTCCTGGGTTCTTGTCCCAGGTCTGCCGTGACTCACAGTGTGACCTCGGGCAAGTCACCCCCTTTTCTCTGGGTCTCTAAAGCCCCTTGCAGCTGTCAGGATGTCTGGGAGAATGCAGTTTGGATGACTGGTGAGGATTCCAACTTGCTCTCTGCTGCTTTTCATCTGTAAATCGCTTTGCCAAACACCAGCTGTCCTGCGCTCTGTTTTCGGTCCTCAGGCAGACTCTAACCCACCTGTCGTTGGGCCCCCGCAGCATCCTCCTCCCACAGTTCAGTTCGCAGATACGTCACCCGGCGGCACTGCCTTGATCTCTGCACAGAAAATAGCTTCAACCATTTAGGCTGACTGTTGAGTGATGAGGCCAGGCATATGTAGCACTCTCCACCTGAACTAAAACAGCCAAGGAAATGAAGTTTGAGGACATGATTTAAGTGCTCTGAGAGCCGGTGCTACCATGGTCCTTGAAATTTTTATTTTAGACACCTTTCTTCTCCTTTTCTGCCTTTACCTTGGGTGCTCTGGGCCTTAAGGGTCTCTGAGACTTCAGGTGACTCATTGCTTTTTTCCTCCTTCCTTGGTGGCAAGGAATCTTAGATACAGAGGACTGGGTTAATCACTCTCCTTGATTTATAGCCTTCTTTCATCAATGGTTCATGCAAGGCCTCTCTTGTTTAATTGTTTATTTATTCCCTTTTATCTCATTACCCTTCCCATCTAAACTATGCTCTTACAACGTTAGGCAACCATCAGATATTTTTCATGTGTATTTCTTTTGTTTGTATGTGTTCTTGAATAACAGGTAATGTTTCTAGTATGCAAGTATTATAAGATTTTTAATATATTTTATTCCACCGAGTGTACCCAAAATGTTATTTCAAGATGTAATCAATAAAAAATTACTAATGAGATATATTACATTCTTTTTTCCTTTTTGGTCCTAAGTCTTCAAAATCCAGTCTGTGCTTTACTCTTATAGCATTATCTCAATTTGAATGCTAAATTTTCATCATAAATATTTGATCTGTATTTAGATTTCATAAAATTCACAGTTGAAAAGTAGATTCATGTACATGAGTTGTTCCAAACATACTTTAAAATTTTCCAGTAACTGAATCAAATACCAAAGACATCATTTTCTTTTAATATTTGCATCCAAATTGAAAAAATTGCTTCATTTTAGAATTGATTTGACTTTGAAGCAAAAGCATGTCAGTTTCACAACTATGTGCAAGTTAAGTAAACTTACCAATTCTTGTGTCACTCAGAATTATTAACATGAATTCAAAGAGATATTGCATAAATTGGAAAGCAACTCTAAGATTTATTAACACCAGCAAAACATTTAAACTTTTCTTGTCATTTTTGCAGCCAATTTAAATAGGACTGTTGATTACAATTAAAATATCCTGTGTGTTTATGTTAGAAAAATGTGTATTGATTTGCATTATGAGAAGTTTCAATTTTAGCAGAAATTCTTGTACCTATCTAGCTAAGTCGCAAATAAGCATTTTCTTTCCTTGGAGCTTCAATTTTAGCTTGTTCATATACAATACCTATCACTGAGATTGTATGCGTATATTTTTAATTTATAGAAATATTATCGTGGCTTATACTTCAATTTCTTACTTATCACTATGTTTCTTCTGTGTATGCATCTAATCCTTTGCTTCTAACTGCTACACACTCTTTCATGGTGCATGGTGCATCTTACCCAGGCATTCCCAGTGATGGAGACCCAGATTGCTTCCAACTCCTGCTACCACAAATCATGCTGCAGACATCCTGTTCATGTACCTTATGAATTCATGTGAGATTTCTTTCAGATGTATACTTAGCTTGATTGCCCTTCTAAATCACAAAGCAGTATTCCTTCTATCCCCCATATTTCTTAGCTTTTCTATTTTTTCTTTTTTATTATTATTTTTTGGCTGCATCAGGTCTTAGTTGCAGCATGAGGGGTCTTTGTTGAGGCGTGCAGGATCTTTCGTTGTGGTGCGGGCTCTTCACTGTGGCACGCGGGCTTCTCTCTAGTTGTGCCGTGTGGGGTTTTTTTCTCTCTCTAGTTGTGGCGTGAGGGCTCCAGAGGGCATGGGCTCTTTAGTCTGCAGCTCGTGGGCTCTCTTGTTGAGGAGCATGAGCTCAGTAGCTGTGGCACACGGGCTTAGTTGCCCCGTGGCATGTGGGATCTTAGTTCCCCGACTGGGGATCGAACACATGTCCCCTGCATTGGAAGGCAGATTCTTTACCACTGGACCACCAGGGAAGTCCCAGCTTTTCTATTTCTTTGCCTTTCTTTTTTCCTTCTGGGAGACATTCTCTCTTTTGTCTTTCAATTCCCTAATATGTTTCCCAGCTGTGTCCAGTCTGCTACTTTTCATATCTATTGTGTGCTCTATTTTAGTTATTTTTATACCTAACATATTGTTTGTTTTACTAAAGTTGTTTTTCCTATTTCAACTATTTTTTAAATTTTTATTTATTTATTTTTGGCTGCATTGGGTCTTCATTGCTGCACGCGGGCTTTCTCTAGTTGTGGCGAGTGGGGGCTACTCTTCTTTGCAGTGCACAGGCTTCTCATTGCGGTGGCTTCTCTTGCTGCAGAGCACAGGCTCTAGGTGCGTGGGCTTCAGTAGTTGTGGCACACGGGCTCAGTAGTTGTGGCTCGTGGGCTCCAGAGTGCAGGCTCAGCAGCTGTGGCGCTTGGGCTTAGTTGCTCCGTGGCATGTGGGATCTTCCCGGACCAGGGATCGAACCCATGTCTGGCAGGCGGACCCTTAACCGCTGTGCCACCAGGGAAGTCCCTCTTATTTCAACTATTATAATTTTCTCTATGTGATGTTTCTGTTTGGTTCTTCTTTATGTTTTCTTGTTCTGGTGTCGTATTGGTAATACGTTCATCTCTTTAAGCATGTTTATTAAGCTACTTTTAAAATCTTGGTCTATCTGTTGTCATCTTTCTACTTAAGGTACAATCTGCAATCAAGTGGGTTGTATCCATCTGAGTTAGTTGTGTTCCTCACCTGTCTTGTTATTTGACCCATGGGCACATAGGTTGCTCTGTTCGACAATGTGTACCAGTGCCATTTAGCTCAGGGGGTGAGGGTCAGGGGTGAATGAGCCATAAGACTGAGAACCTCAAGAACCAAAACTCCCAAGTCAGTCAGACCCAACCTCACTAAATAACTCCTCATGTCAAGGCTTCACCTTTTGCCCCCACCTCCTAAGGGAGAAGCAACCTTAGGGGAAGTACTTCTTAGATTGCAGTTCTCCTGCTATGAGAGTTTAGGGGAAACAACTGTCCAAAGTTCAGTTTCCCCTCCTATTTTTTTATTGGATCCTCACAAGCACAGTGAGTCTTCAGTGCCCTGATGTTACTCTTACCAGCACCTGGATCAGCGGTTTGAGTCAAGAAGGTGATGGCACATCACTGTTTGTTCTAAGACACTGGCGGAGGAAAAGACAGATGAGAACCCCAGAGATCCTCTTCTTTTTTTATCATTCCACAGCCATGCCTGGCCACCTCCTGCCGTAAACCAAAGCCACCCCTTTACCACACACCACACCAGTTCAAAACAGGGCCCCCCTTCACCCAAGGGGTATTTCACAGTTTTCTTCATTTCTTGGTGTTTTCTGTTTATAATTCTTTCGTAGTTGACCTTGGGAGAGGGAGCAGCAGTCACACTGGTTCAGTCAAGCTTAAGGGTTTTGAGTACTTGCTTTGTGCTAGACACTGCTCTAAGTGTAGCATCTGTATTAACTCATTTAATCCTTACAATCACCCTGTGAGGTTATATTAGCAGGCCCATTTTACAGACGGGAAAACTGAGACAGAAAGAAGTTAACTAACTTGCCTAATGGACAAATCAATCAGGACTCTAACCCAGAACTCTTAACTCCTGAGTGGGCCCTCTTAACCTCTGCCTTGTGGCAGAGCCCGATTTACCCAGTGTCCTCTACAGAGACATATAAATGTAGTGTTGGCCAGGGCTTTGCCCCTTGATGTCTAGCTTCTGAGACACTGTCTGGAAGAGGCGGGGGGAGGTGACAAGAACAAAGCATTAACAGCCAGGCATGCTGTCAGCATCATTTGATCCCAGGCAGGCAGGACACAGGCCCTACATGGTTAGAGGTGAAGGGAGGAGGACGTGTGAGTGTGTGGAAGCCCAGCCCAAAGGAGGGCTGATGTCAGTTCTCTTCTGTGCATTTGTCCAGATTTGACACGTGGTGTAAGCTGATTGGTGTGAAATTCTGTTCTGCGTTTTCCATCTACTGAGTGTGAGGTTCTTCCAGTGGCAGCATTCAGGTGGCTGGAGCAGCTCTGGCTGGGGACCCCTCGATGCCTCCCCAGCGGCAGTAGTTAGGCTACCAGTACCTGCTACTATGCTCGCCCTTTATACTTCTTCCTCTTTCTTCCGGCTCTCTTCCTTTCCTTTGCTCTGATTGGTCAACCCTGCCCTAGGTCCTGTGAAGCGTACTCTAGGTGGATGAAATTGGAAGGTGAAAGTCAGTGGCCGTGAAGCAGAATGAGGACCATAAGAAAGTGAAAGCTCTGACTCCAGTTCTTGGGGGTCTCATGAACTGTGGGCATCGTGGGTTTTAGTATAACAAGGCTAGTGTCAGGTATCTTGATGCTCGACACAGCTCCTTCTGGGAAACCACAGCTCCCCTCTTGTAGCTTCTGAAGTGCCAGCCACTTTTTTAGCTGGGGTTGCTTAAATAGAATCAGAAACTGATTTGAGGAGCATCTCCTCCCCGACTGAGGTTTCAGGCAGGCAGGTTCCTCATCTGAGTGTCGCTGACAGGCAGGCTGCCGGGCCCCAGGGACCAGTTACATGCTTTCTGAGCCACAAATATTTCACACTGTGGGTTCCCAGCTGCTGTCCTTCCCCTCCCCCATTCCCTTCCACCTCTTTCTCCTTCCTAAACCCACACCTTACAGTCAAGTTAGCCACGGCCACCTTCCTCGGCCCTCCCTCCCGTGGGCCCCTCTCCTGGTGTTCCTTCCGGGAAACCTGAGACACCAGAGCACACCTCTAGCTTCCTCTGGCTCGGAAAACAAAGTGAAATTGACAACTATGATGGTTTCCTATATGCCAGAGATGGTTTGTGGTGTCTAACTAACATTATTTCATACAAATCTCACAACAACTTGAGAAGGAAACGTGTACTGTTAAAGGTCCTGAGGGTCCTGGGCCCAAGATTTAGAAATGGCAAAACCAGGATTCAGACCTATGCTTGTCTGCCTCTAAAGTCCACACTCTTTGCATGTTTTCAGATCCTCCAGCCCCATTCTGAATTCCCAGTCTTCTAACCTCAGAACTCTGTTCCCAAGCAGTCTGGATATTTTGTTTCGCTTTAGAATTAAAAAAAAAAAGAGGAGAAAGAAGAAAGAAAGAAAAAGAAAAGAAAGGAAAAGACAGAGTTACAGCTGCCTGTCTTTTGGGGATCATATTTCTTCATAGAATGATTAGAATACTTTGTTTTTCTATTCAACATCTCATCCACTGGTTATTTTTGAACTTTTAAACCATAGAACTATTTCCTACGAAATGACCATGGGACCTCCAGTATATAAAACACCTAGGAGTGGTTCTGTTTGAAGTGGCAGGGGATGGGGGAGCCCCAAGACCTGGCTCCTCTGTGTCCCTGACAGCCAGAAGCAAGCTAAGGAAGCCTTAGGTGTCTGTTGAACACATCGAAAGCTCCTGACTCTCTCTCACTTTAGAGATGAGGAAGCTGGGGCCCAGAGAGGGGAAGCGGCTTGACAGTCAGGACTAGTAGTGTCTGGCTCTTGCAGCTTCTGGCCCGCAGCTCTCTACAGTGTGGGTATCTCTGCACCTAGTCCAGGAAGGGGATGCGGGTGGGGGTAGAGAAAGAGGAGAGGCTGGGCTTCCTCTCTCCTCCTTCCTCATCACCAGCAAACTGAGCTCCCAAGCCCCTTGGGGAAGGAGGATAGTCAGGGAGAGAACAGCCGGGGAATACTGAAGGGTGCAAGCAGAGGCACGCGGGAGCACGGGACAAGGAGTCGGAAGGAAGAGGAGACTGGAGAGGGGAAGCGGGGAGGGGAAGAGAGGCAAGGAGCTGCCGGACCAGCCCAGGACCAGGATTGGCCTAGGGTTTGCTTCCTGGTCTTGCTCTAGGGTCCCCTTGGGCAAGACCTGCCCCCCTTTCCTGCCTCAGTTTTCTTTGAAGGCTTCTCTGCTCACCGGCCGTGAGAGCACGTACAGGGTACAGGAGGGGCAGGGTGGTGTACGAGCACCGCACACGAGCAGCCGGGCTTAGCTGGTGCAGCTCCACCTGTGAAGAGCTGAATGTCTGGCCGTAGCTCCGAAGTCTCCTGGGCCTTAGATTCCTCACCTGTCACACCAGACGGGATGAGACGATCTCTAAGGGTCCTTTTGGCTCTGAAAGATGTGGGACCTGGAGCCTGTGCTTAGGGAACCCAGAGAATGGGCACTTTGGGCACATGTGGGCTCCAGGGCACCAGGCGTTATGTGGTCTAGCAATCTTGTTTTCTTTGTTTGTTTGTTTTTAATGTATATTTTAAAGTCTTTGTTGACTTTGTTACAATATTGCTTCTGTTTTATGTTTTGTTTTTTTGGCCGCGAGGCATGTGGGATCTTAGTTCGCCCACCAGGGATGGAACCCTGCACTCCCTGCATTGGAAGGTGAAGTCTTAACCACTGGACGGCCAGGGAAGTCCTTAGCAATCTTGTTTTATGGGAGAGGAAACTGAATCTAGAAAGGCAAAGTGACTTTTCTGCTTCTCTCAGCTTTATTTCTCTTCATCCTCTGAAATGTAGAGCCATACACTTCAGTTCAAAGCAGTTCTGTGCAGTGGATAAGCTTTTTGTTGTTGTTTTTCTGAACATTTTCTTTGACTTTCAAATTTTTTAAAAAAAATAAAAACAGTACATGCTTGTTGTAAAGACTTCCGTTAATACAGGAAGTGAAGAAAGTAAAAACTGCAAATTGCTGTCATCCTCCTGTCCTTACCCTTTGAGTCCTTAGGGGTATCTCCTGTTAACATTTTAGTGGTATTCATCCTGACCTATCTGATGAACCCACAGGTGTGTGTGTGTGTGTGTGTGTGCGTGTGCGTGTGTGTGTGTGTGTGTGTGTGTGTGTGTGTGTGTGTGTGTCCCCATGGGATTATAATATCAATGATTCAGGCACAAACTTTAGAATC
This sequence comes from Mesoplodon bidens, assembly GCF_964165515.1. NCBI lineage: Eukaryota > Metazoa > Chordata > Mammalia > Artiodactyla > Ziphiidae > Mesoplodon > Mesoplodon bidens. Next base: position 47,938,256 of record NC_138179.1, on the reverse strand, counting down.
AGACACACCTGGGTTCTAATCCCAGTTTATAGCTAATTAGCTGAGTGGCCTTGTTACTTGACCAGTTTTAGTCTCAATCTCCTCATGTGTAAAATGGGAGTAATAATATCTACCTTATAGGACTGCAGTGAAGATTTAAGGAGATTTTGTGTGAATGGCACTTAACTACCAGTGCCCGATACACAGTAAGTACTACACACACACACACACACACACACACACACACACACACCCAGGGGGCACAGAATGAGTTAGAGGTACAGTATATAAAAACGAGACCCAAGTTTCCTTACCTTCAGTCACATTGACTTTCAGCCAACCTCTCTGCTTCTCACCCTGGCTCCACGGCACAAGTTATGTGCTCAATATTTGTTGAATGAATGATTGAAATTGTGGGGTGGACCCAGGGATTTGAGGTCTGTGGAGTTCCCGGGGAGCCTGCTCTGGGAGATGCAGGGTTTCACCTGGTGGATTGGGAGGGTGTGGGATAGTGTGAGTTGGCCGGACCAGCTGTTGCTTCAGGGTGCCAGGCCGGAGAGTTGAACCTCAGGGCAGAGCTGAGGCCCCAGAGTGGCTCTCAGCTTAAAGGATCTTGGCTTAAAAGGAATGTGCAGTGGGCTGCCTCTGTTCAGGAGGGACTAAAAAAAGCCTCGCCCTCCCCTGGGCTTTGTGTGAGGGTTATCAACTGCTCAAGTCAGCTCATCTCTCTGGCTGGACTCTGACATTTTTGAGAAGGTCTGTTTCCCTGGCCCCTCTGGGTGTCCACTGATTGGCAGGAAGGGGTCAGCCTGACCCAGAGGTGGAGGTCGTGAGGAGTGTGAGGTGTGGGGGGGGGGAGGGGGAGGGGGAGGGGGCTGGTAGCCCCAAAGCTGGTGACAATGCACAGTTGTCAGCTGTACCCTGCTGGTGTTTCTTCCTTTTATAGTCAGCAGCAGTTGCTCTTGCGATCACCCAGCCCCTCCGTGGGGGCTCCTGCCCAGGATAAAAGGGGCGGGAGGCAGCCCAGTCTCCCGTCTCATCTCCTGGGCGCCGCATCTCTTGATTCCTTCCTAGGTCTCACCTCTTCGGAAGAGCCCAACAAGACAACATGCCTCCCAAGAAGCCTGAGCCTAAGAAGGACGCGGCCAAGGCAGCCTCAGCCCCAGCCCCGGCCTCTGCCCCACCTCCTGAGCCTCCCAAGGAACCTGCCTTTGATCCCAAGAGTGTAAAGGTAAGTGAGCCTCAGCCACTGGGATGGGGGTGGGGATGACATTCAGGACCCTCTTTGCCCTGGAGCTCAGAGATCTACTTCATGGGGGCTGGACCGGGGTGAGGACTGCGGTGTCCATCCCCTGCTCACGGTCCCATGGGGCGTGGAGCAGGTGTTGGGGCTGGTGAGGGCTATTTTGGATTGCAGGCTTTTCCCCTCAAGAACAGGTTTCTGCTCTGTCTGAGGAAGCCCTACTCTCTCATCCCAAATTTGCCCAGCAAAGTTGGGAATGGCAGGGCGGTACAACCAACCAACCATCTAAACTTTCTTTAAGGCACTGCGGGGGCCACCATAGTGAAGTAAAAAAGACTGTGCGGTATCTTATGGAGAACAGACACAGAATGATAACTTCCAGTGTAACTTGGAGTAGGTGATATAAAGAGCGAGGGAGCACTGCTCTCTGGGCGCTGGGGTCTGGGAAAGGCTTCACCTGCAAAGACCCTCGCACTGGGTGGGTGGTGAGGGCAGGGAGGCCCTAGATAAGATGAGAAGAGCCTGCTTCTCTCTCCTCTTCCCCACCCAGGTGGACCCCTCCTTCTGTGCCCTTAGCCTGGGCTCCTATCTGGAGCATGCAGTGGCCGAGCCTAGCCCAGGCTGAGACCCTCCCTCTAACCTGCTGTAGGAGCTGGGCCAGGCTCCCTCTGCCGCCGCAGCCCTCTTCCCTCTCTGCCCCACCGCGCTCCCCTCACCCTGAGAGGCTCCTCTCCTTGGAGCTGGTGTAGATCCTGCCTGCTGACTCAGTCATTTTAGGCCTCCCAGCTATCTGGCCCAGCTGCTTAAGGAATGGAACGGGGAGGGGATGGGCCAATGAAGCAGGGGGTCAGAGGCCTCTGGAGACTGAAGCGGTTTTAAGCTTTGGCACCAGAATGTAAGAGGTCAAGTGGCTACTGGTATGAAGGGCTATTAATAGCAGGTTGGGAGCGGTGGGCCCTTGGGCAGGGCTGGGGGTGGTGAGGAATCAGATCAAAATTAGAGCTCAGGACCTGGTTCTGTGACAAAGAGGAAGAGAAACTAGCCCCCAGAGCTCTAACTGGATGACCCTCCCTGGCCCTCTCAGGATACTTCCTAGTACCCACAGCCCTGGGAGACCCTGCCACTGTGCCCAGAACCCTGGGGGTGATCTATGGTAGTCCCTACAAGGGGCGGAATTTAAGCAGAACTGGCTTGGCCAAGAGATGGGACACTCTCGGGAAACTGAGGCACAGGGTAAGACCTTGAAAGTACTTGAAGGTTTTCTAGGTCACACATCGCTCCCTCTCTGGGCAAAGCCTAGCTAGAAAAGCTGACAATCTCACCCTTCAGGAAACCTGGATTTCTGATTTGTTCTGATAACGCACTGTTCCCGTGGGACAGCCTAATCTGGACAAGAGCTGCCTGGTGGTATCATCAGAGTTCCTTCTCTTTGGCCCATCACTTCCCTCCATCCACCCACCTTCCCCAATTTCTCACATCTGGTTGCAATTCTCTTTTCCATGTCTGGATTTTCCAGTTCTGGGAGTTGTTGAAATTGCTTTAAAGTGGAAAAAAAATTAGGTATTTTTCATGAAGACTATTTTCACTATTATTATACTTTATGCAGCTCCTTTGCTTAGAAGATTCTTTGCCCCAAAATAGAGCAAAAGTAAACTTAAGCCCAATGTGTGTGGTTATGACCATATATTCAGGTGTTACGTTGTTATACTAATTTCTCTTACACGTTTAATCCTGGGGCTTAAAGCATTGCAAAGTAAGGCAAACTGTACCGTTCCCCAGAGGGTTTATTCAAAGCATCCTTTACCCCATTTAGGGGGTTTCTTTAACTTTCTGACGAACCCTCCCCTACTCCTTCGGCAAAGTCCATTCCTGGGCACAGCTAGTTCTCTTTCCAACACGGTGTAACCCCTCTCCTGCTCTCCTAGCTCGTTCCAGCCACCTCCAGTGGTCCTCATTAACGAGGTCAGCCTCGGATGGCCACAGAGCAGCGGAATCAGGACTAGGAATGGTGGCACACAAAGAAGATGCTCCAGGATTGGTTACCACCACCAGCAGAGAGGGGATTTGAGGGGGTGGTGGTGGTAGATAAGGACCATGAAGTAACATGCAAGATCCTAAATTAAGGGCTTCCCTGGTGGCGCAGTGGTTGAGAGTCCGCCTGCCGATGCAGGGGACACGGGTTCGTGCTCTGGTCCGGGAAGATCCCACATGCCGCGGAGCGGCTGGGCCCGTGAGCCATGGCCGCTGAGCCTGCGCATCCAGAGCCTGTGCTCCGCAATGGGAGAGGCCACAGCAGTGAGAGGCCTGCGTACTGGAAAAAAAAAAAAAAAAAAAATTAAAATAATGACTAATGTTTGTTCATTGTCATTCATCTTCAGAGCCTTCCACCTTCTTCTTCTGTACTCAGATTGGAATTTAGGGGGGAAAACCCAAAATTTAGTCCTCTCAACAAATATATTTTGAGTGCCTACTCTATGCCAGGCATTTTCTGGCAAATCCCCTGCCCTGCCGGGACCCTGGCTTCAAGGAATCACAGTACACATAAAGGCATGACAGGAAAACAGTTAGGAAGCATCCAGGGCCCGCCTGAGAGGGATGTGTGCCGAAGGAGGGGCTGGGTTGGAGGGGGTGAGGGAAGGCTTTGTTGAAGGAGGCGGGTTGAAAGCCAGCATCAAGCAGAAAGGGGAGAGACTGAAGGGGTGGATGAGAAGGCTGTTTACAGCCGCTGGGACGGAATTTACAGTCGACCCAAAGGAATTATATAATAGGGAGTCAGTGTGGGTTTTAGAGTTATTCAGAGTGTTTCTCTTTCCCTCTCATTTGGAGCCATCACTTAACAAGTGGTGCTGAGAGAGCTTTGGAGGCTGCATTATTTGACAGCCTGTCAATTGTGGCCCAGTTGTCAGGAGGCCGGTGTTTGACTCGCAGCCCGTAGTCTCCTTCCGTCGTCATCAGTGTCTGCTGGAGGTGACCCGATTGCTGCGGAAGCCGCTTCTGCTTCCTTTGGAAGGCTTTAGCGGTCCCAGCCCTCATTCCTCTGTGTTTCTCTCCACAGATAGACTTCACTGCTGACCAGATCGAAGGTGAGTACTAGCAACCCCACTTATCCCACCACACTCTCTCTGTTGCACTTCCTGGGGAGGAGTTGTTGTCACCACCATAATAGTAATCATCACCATTGCCATCACCACCCTCATAATCACCACCATCACTGTCACCACCATCACTATCACCACCATCACCAGCAACATCATCATCTTCATCATTGCAAACCCGTATCTGAGTCAGGGTACACAAAGGCGTGACTGGAAAACAGTTATGCAAGATCGCAAGTATAGGCGTGTTCTCTGCTCACTTTCACCTACTACATGTTATTACTTGAGCACTTTACGTGGATTAGTTTATTTAATTCTCACCGCAACCCTGTGAGGTAGGGACTATCACCACCCCACTTTACAGGTGATAAAACTGAGGCACAGAGAGGTTGGGTGGCTTGCCCAGTCTCACACAGACAATTGGTGGTGGAGCCAGGATTCTAACTCAGGCAATCTGATTCCAGACTTGAGTTCTGAACTACTCTGCCAGACGGCCTGGAACATAATAGATGCACAGCAAAAATGCCTTTTTTTCCTCCACTCTATAATCTCCTATCCAAGATATTTAGAAGCCCTCATTTCTGGTTTGTTATTGGAAAGCCCTCCTTAGGTTACCAGCTCCCTCTCCCTGCATCCTGAAGTCTGCCAAGATGCTCACCCTCTAATGGTGGCAGGACCAGTGGTGACTTGAGGGTGCCTTAGTCCACCTGTGATCTCCATCAGCCCTTCTCCGCCTTTGATGAAGACAATTTGTTTTCTCAACTTAATATAAGTATTATTAAGTGTAGCTTCAAGACAAGTCTCGAGACCTCCCGCCCTCCAACTTAATTGTTGCCCCTCAGCCCTCTTCTGTAGGAGTCTGGTGTTTTGAGAATGAAATATTTCATCAAGTGATATCTACTTTACAGCTGGGATCCACCTTGATTGCAACTTATCCCTTTGTTTCCCCCACCAAATGCCTCCTGGACATAAAATCATAGGAATTGAAAGGGACCTTGAAAGTTCACCTGATTCAACCCCTTGATTTTAAGCACAGACTATATTTTAAAAATTAAACTAATCCATGAACATGTAAAAAAAAATCATATACTACTTAAAAATAAATTAAATTAAAAATATTTTCCCCTTGCTTTCCTCACATACTGATCCCCTCTCCCCAAAGCAATCATTGTTAATAGGTCTATGTATCCTTTGATAAAAAAAATATATAATGTTATACCAATATGTATGTATGTATGTGTAAAGTTCATACAAATTGAGTCATGTGGTGCATACTGTCCTGCATCTTTTATTTAATATATATTTGGGTTTAACAATATATAACATAGTACGTATTATTTAATAATATATTTAAATATCTTTTTATATTTAACACCAACAGTTCTACCTCATTCTTTTAAACAGTTATATAGATTCTCACACATGGATGCACCTTTTAATCCAATCAGGTCCACATTGATAGACCTTCAGGTTGTTTCCAGTTGGGGGAAATAATGCTTCCCCAGGGGATCTTCCTAGCAATGAGTCAAAGGATATGTGCATTTTAATAGTTATTGCCAAGTTTCCCTCCAAAAAAGTGATGCCAGTTACCCACCAATAGGGCATGAGAGATGGCAGATGCATTTTGAAACAAGTGAACTGAGTCCAACTCCATTTTTGCAATACCCTATGGACAGTCACTTTCCATCAATAGTTTGGAGTGCTGTGAAATTCTTAAAATAAATTTCAATGCATTTTAGTTAAATATATATATACTCAGTGTATATACAAACACAGTGGTACCCATGAGGACTAGAAAATCAACTAATGATAAAAATTTTCATTTCCCAAATGGGAATCCTGGTCAAAGCCAACTGAGACAGCTGGTTGCCTCTTTTCTCTGTGAAGATTTTCAGGGCTGGGGCCTAACTCATTCCAGCCTTTCATCCCTCTGACTTTGAAGGCATTGTTCCTTAGGTTGGATTGGAATTGTTTTTGCTTTAATTTTATTCCTATCTCTTCATTTGCTCTTTGGTGAAACTGAAGATGGTTTTCTCCTGTTTTGCTGGAAAGAACGTTATCTGCAACCAGGAGACTTTGATATTAGCCCTAAATCTGCCACTATTGGCCATGAGACTTAGAGCAAGTCACTTCTTTAAACCTGGATTTTCTTATCTGCAAAGTGAGGGTATTTGGTTCTTTTCAATTCAGAAATTCTGTGACTCTATTCAGTGTCTTCTAGATACCCTCCATCTATTTGAAGATAGTTATCAAATCCCTTCCTAGCTTTATGATCTCCAGGTGATATGGCTCCAATTTCTTTTATTTATTTATTTATTTATTTTTTCATAGGAATTAGTTTCTAAGTCCTGATTTCCTTCTCTGGTCCATATTTCCATAACCTTCTGGAAAGGGACCACCACCATTGTTCACTGCTCTAGCAGGCAGCTCCCTACTACAGATCTTTCAGAAGTTTCTTCTGGAACAATGAACTTCATCTCTCGTATACCTCGAGATCACACTGGCCTTGTTTTCCTCCTAGTAGCTATCCTAGACTTCAGTGTTTGTTGTTTTTTTGTTTGTTTGTTTTCTTTTTCTTTTTCTTTTGCGGTACGCGGGCCTCTCACTGTTGTGGTCCCTCCCGTTGTGGAGCACAGGCTCCGGACGCCCAGGCTCAGCAGCCACGGCTCACGGGCCCAGCTGCTCCGCGGCATGTGGGATCCTCCTGGACCAGGGCACGAACCCACGCCCCCTGCATTGGCAGGCGGACCCCCAACCACTGCGCCACCAGGGAAGCTTCAGTGTTTGGTTTTTATGTGCGTACCAGCCTTCCCAGCAGTCTGGAACATTAGCTGGTATAGCAGGCCTCTTCCTCCTCCTCCTCTTCCTCACTTGGTTTCCTTAATAGTTGGCTGGAAGTCACATCTGCAGTGGCCTATAAATGAGGATGATAATAGCTATAGCATAAAGTCTTCGTAAAGATGAATGGGATAATTCATGCAAAGTTATCAGCTCAGAGCCTGGCCCACAGTAAGTGCTCAAATCATAGGTCATTATTCTTGTTATTTCCCTCCTGTTCCATCCTTCTGTTAAATATCATTCTTCTTTTAAGTGGAGATTCCTACTTTTATTAAGTTTGCCCTCACTCTTCTGAATAAATTAGAAGAAGATCAAAAAGTCTGAGTTCAGATTCAACTACCCTATTTATTGAACACTGAATTTGTGCCAGAAGCCATGCTAATTGCTTTAAAAGTTAAAAAAAAAAATTAAATTGTTCTAACAAAGCTGTGAGGTCAGTGCTATTCCTTTTGACAGAGGACAAAGTTCAGTGAGGTTATGTGACTTGGCCAAGATCACACAGTTAAGTGATAAAATTGGGATCAAACTCAGTAAGAGATTACTAACAGCATTGTTGGAGAATTTACTCTGTGTTAAGACACAGAGTTAAGGTTTTTTATGTACATTAGTGTATTGTATTTGAATGTAATTTAAGGACCCTATGAGGTAGGTGCCGTTTATGGAAGAGAAGAGGTTTATAGAGGTTAACTATTTACTTGCCCAAGGTCACACAGCTACTAAGCAATGGAAACAGAATTTGAACTCAATTATTTAGTAATTTGAAAGACATGCAGTTTTATATCTTTGAAATTCATACAAAGCCTAATAAAGAGTGGCAGGTAAATGTCTTGGGGAACCTGCTTCGATATGTGGAATGATTTGTAAATAATCCATATGCAGCATCAAAGGAAATAAGTGTTTCTAAAGTGCTTAGAGAGGATTAAAAGCAGCTTTTCTCCTAAGTAGTTCACACATTCTTCTTAGGTTTATATTGTTAATCTGCTTAGTAAACCATTTCTTCGCAGGTAGCATAAGGTAATTTCAATGCCATACCCAGTCCATATTATCCCCAGTGACGAGTTGGTTGAATCCAAATTGATTAGGGAACATATGTATATGTATAACTGATTCACTTTGTTATAAAGCAGAAACTAACACACCATTGTAAAGCAATTATACTCCAATAAAGATGTAAAACAAAAACCAAAAAACAAATTGATTAGGAATTAAGGTTCTTTGCAAAGGGCCCAGGAGTGCCTTCATTCAGCCTTGCCCCTTGGACACCTGCCCTGGAACCTTCTGGGAGTCTGGCTCCAGAACTAGGAAATATAATAATAACCACCATTTGTTGATTCCCTTACCACATGCTAGACACCATGCTTGGCGTGCTTTGTAATCCCCTCAGCAGCCCACACAGGTGGACACTGTATCCTTACTTAGAGCTAAGAAACAGAGGGCCCATGGGAGTTAGGAGTTTGCCCGAGGCCACCTGCACGTCAGTGGTAGAGCTGGGGTGGGCTGACTGTTTCCACCAGGTCACCTTGTCCAACCTGGGAGCCCCCTCTCAGCCTGGAACAGGCAGTACTGATATTAGCTGACTTCTTCTGAACGGGTCTTATCACTTTGCAAAGCGCCTCCACACGCTGCCACCTCCTTTGACACTCGTAGTAACTGGAGGGGAGGGTGGGGTGGAGCCTTACTTTTTGCGCGTGCGCAAGGAAACAGACCCAGCCTGGTGCTGCTTGACAGAGCCAAGAGGAGAACCCAGGAATCCTGACTCCTCAGCCAGTGCTCTTTTCACTTCCCTGCTTCTTTCAACAGTCAGCCACCTCACCTGCAAAGGGAAGGATGGGTGGATGGGAGGGGCGGGGGCAGGGGAGACTTCAAATGATGTGACAAGTGATGGATGCAAGAGATCCCAGGCCCAGCGCTGGAACAGGTCGTGGGGCTCCAGGATGCCTCTTTAGTTGTCAGAAGATGGGGTGGGGACGGGTTACAGGGAGCGGCTGGGATGATGCCTGCAGGGAAATACTGAAATATTTTATCAACCACACTGACATGCTCTTCAGCGCGGGTTGAGGCCGATCAGCCCCCAGCCACCGCCTTCGCTTGGCCCTGGGGACTGCAGCCAGTCTTTTCTCTGCAGAGTTCAAAGAAGCCTTTTCATTGTTTGACCGGACCCCGACTGGAGAGCTGAAGATCACCTATGGGCAGTGTGGGGACGTGCTGCGGGCCCTGGGCCAGAACCCCACCAACGCCGAGGTGCTGCGCGTCCTGGGCAAGCCCAAGCCGGAAGGTCAGCGTGGGCCTCGTGGTGTCTCCCCGCCGCCCCTGAGGCTCTCTCCCTTCAAGACCAACCTACCCTCCCCAGGTTACCCTCCTCCCATTGCTAGAATTACCTGGAAGCGCCTGGCACTTAGTTGCCCCTCGAAGAGTGTGGCTTGGGCTTGTTCTTGTTTTCCCCATGAGGGCGGGAGCTCCTGGGGAGCAGGAACAACATTCTGCTTCTTCAGTGTCTTCCTGTGACACCGAGGGTGCCGGGGACATGGGGCAGGGAAGCTTGGAGGGAAGCTGATAACTGACCAGCGCCCCCCTCTTCCCCACCAGCAAATTGGGGTCGAGGTGTCACAGCACTGAGCTGTCCTCTTTCTAATGACGGTTAGGTCATGGAGGATTGCAAATTATTCATTTAATATAAATTAGAGCAGACTCAAGATTAACTCTATAATGATGCTTCTTTCACTCATTTGCATTTGATAGATTTTGGTGAATGAGAATTTAGAAAGTGGTGCCAGTGGCAACATTTGTGAATGTCACCTGTCACCATGGCAGTCAAGTTAACAGCTGCCCTAACACACATGTCCTTCTGAGAGGACGGGGCCAGGCAGACCTGGGCAGGAGCCCCCAGCCAGGGTGGGCCATCTCTGGAGGCTTCCTGGGCCCCATTTTGGCTCTCCCCGCTTCCTTGGTTCTGGCCCCTTCCCCTCCTGCTCTTGCTGGTGGGGACACTGGTGGGGGGTGAAGGATGTGGGCCAGAAGGGTCAGAGGACCAGGAGCCCACCGGTGTCAGCAGGGCTTCTCAGAGGTCGAGAGATATCTGGGCACTTCCACGGTGGAGGTTCCTGGGTTATAAAAGAAAGCAATGCCAACATTTGGGGGTATTTAAAAATGGTTTGCCTCTATTAAATTAAAGCTTTTAACACATGACAGTGTGGGAGAAGGGTGCTAGTCACACAAGAATCACACATTTTACAAATGATTGATTCAGAGTTGCTCCAGGCACTGTGGTCTAGTGATGGGACCCAAATTTGGAGTTACGCAAAATTTTCTTTTTGCAATTTTGTCAGTTTACCCTAGTGACTGGGCCCCTCAAATCCTACTCCTGCCACCTCAGCTGCCTGCCCCGCTGGCCACCTGGAGCTCAGAGGTCTGGGTGGAGTCAAGGTCCCTCTTCCCTCCTGCCCTAGTCCTGTCACTGAGAAGAGCGCCCAGAGCCAGCTCCTGCCTGGCTCCCGGGCCTCTGAGCCCTCCGGGATTGCTGACGGGGTGCCCCACCCAGAAGTGGCGGCGGCTGAGCTCTGGGTGCTGCCAGGGACGGGCTAGCCTGGCAGAGCCGGTGAGACCCCTCCTCACCCTCTGCTCCCTCGAGCTCACATCGAATTCCCTTTCCTTCCCCGTCCCCGCCGCAAGAGATGAACGCCAAGATGCTGGACTTTGAGACGTTCCTGCCCATCCTGCAGCATATCTCCCGCAACAAGGAGCAGGGCACCTACGAGGACTTCGTGGAGGGGCTGCGCGTGTTTGATAAGGAGAGCAACGGCACGGTCATGGGCGCCGAGCTTCGCCACGTCCTCGCCACCCTGGGTATGCCAGCTGGGCAGAGGTGGAGCCCAAGGGCAGGGGGAACAGAGGCGTGGGAAGTGCCCGAGCGGCATACGTTGGGGAGACATGGGGGTCCCTGCGTCCTGAGGATCACATCCTGATCCAGGCCTGTCTTGCTTCCCAGCTGGGTTTGCTCAGCAGGGTGGGAAGGAGAGGAGAGCAGGTTGGCCGAGCAGGGGTGGGGCCTGAGAGGTGGGACCCAGGGCTCCTGTCCTTGTCTTTGCCTCAGTCACTGGGGCCCTGGTCTGCTCACCCACTGGTGGCTGTAGCCAGAGGGAGAGACCTTGGGAACGAGGAAGGGCCTTAAGACCCTTGGCTCCACCCTCCAAAGCCTCTGGGGGAGCTTTGGTATGGCCACTTCCTACATCCAGGAAGTCTTGAGCCATCAGACTCAAGGGGGTGCTTGGGTTTGGCCTGTGCCTCCTTTGCCCATCTGTAATTAAGTGCCCACTGTCTCCCGCCCCAGGAGAGAAGATGACTGAGGCTGAAGTGGAGCAGCTGTTAGCAGGGCAGGAGGATGCCAATGGCTGCATCAATTATGAAGGTATCGGCTCCTGATACACTTCCCCGGTCGCACAGGGATGGGGGGTTGGGCACAGTTTGGGCTGGGCTGGGCTGCAGAACAGAACTGATGCAGGGGCTAGGGGACATGTGCACCCCGTGGGCTTTGGTGAGCTCCCAGTGGATATTGCTCGTTTTCTTTCCTGGGAGTGAACATCATGGTGTAATGGAAGGGAGATAGCTCTGTGATATATCAGCTGTGTGACCTTGAGCAAGTCACTTACCTTCTCTGAGCCTTGGTTTTCTCATCTGAGCAATGGGGTGATGCTGGCCCCTGTCCCAAGGCTGCGGGGATTGGCAGAGATAATGTAGCTCATTACATCTGTGTCAAGTACCAGCACAGAGAATGGACACAGAGCAGTGGTTATGTCTCTTCCTTCCTTCCACCTTCTCCCCATCAACCCTAAATGGGGGAAAGAATCATGATCTGAAGAAAGGGTATTGGGAAGGTTTGAGGTCAGGCGGTATAGAGCAGGGAGAAGAGGTTTAAGGGGCTGAGAGGGGCCAAGTGCAGTGGCTGATTTCTGTCTTCTTTCCCAGCCTTTGTCAAGCACATCATGTCTGGGTGAAGCAGACCCCTCCAGGGTGAGTGCAGCCTCTCCTTCGGGGTCCCTCTGGGGCCCCACAGGGCACTGCAGGGGGCAGAGAACAGCCTGGCCCCACCCATCAGTCCCCCGCCCTCTAAGTGCTCCTGTCACCTCCTGCCCTGCCCCCTGCCCTCCCTGGTCTTTGCACCTGACCTTGACCTTGACCTTCATCAGTCACATCCTCCTGGGGTCTCTCAAGGCAAGACCATTCCCTCAGGAGGGGCCTCCTGTATAGGCTCCTGTGTGTGAGGAGCCAGGTCCCAGGTGCCCTTGACCCTGTTCCTCTTTTCTCCCTTCCCTGACCACCCCCTGCGCCCTCCTGCCCAGGCTTGCTGCCGTCCTGGTAGGGGTGGGGTCTGTGATCAGGGGCTGGGGTATGGAGAGTGAGGTAGAGCCCTGTACATCTAGTGCTTTCTTTCAGGTGCCTGGCCCATGGCCTTAGCCCAGGTGAGTTTACGAGAGGCCCAGAGTGACTGAGCTGGAGTTGGAGCCCTGGACTCTCCACTGCACCGCAGCCCCCAGGACCTCACGGGCCCATAGCCCTCCCCGTAAATAAACAGCTCCGGCAAGTTTGTGCCGAGTTCCCTGATTCCAACCAGTCTCTGAGTTGCTTTTTTAAATGAATTAACTAGTTGGGTTGGGTTTTTGTGAGTGTGTGTGATAATGTCACCTGAGGCCTCATGCATATTCCTCAGAGAAATGAGCAGTAACTGGGAGCTGGGAGACAAGGGCCAGAGCCCAGAGATCTAGAAACATGAGGGCCAGACCATGAGCAGAGAGCTCAGGAAGGGCCTGCAGTTTGAGGAGCTGTAATCAGGAGTTTCATTTCCTTCCAAGGCTCACTCTCCACCTTATGTCCCGTCCAGGTGACAAATAGGAAGAAGCCACCTGCTTCTTCTTTTTAAAAAAATTGTGGTAAACAGGGGGAAAAGTTGGGGGGAGGGATAGTTAAGGAGTTTGGGATTGACCTGTACACAATGCCATACTTAAAATGGATAACCAGAGAGGGCTTCCCTGGTGGCACAGTGGTTGAGAGTCCGCCTGCCGATGCAGGGGACACGGGTTCGTGCCCCGGTCCGGGAAGATCCCACGTGCCACGGAGCGGCTGGGCCCGTGAGCCATGGCCGCTGAGCCTGCGCGTCTGGAGCCTGTGCTCCGCAACGGGAGAGGCCACAACAGTGAGAGGCCCGCGTATCGCCAAAAAAAAAAAAGGATAACCAGGGACTTACCTGGCGGTCCAGTGGTTAAGACTCTGCCCTTCCACTGCAAGGGGTGCGGCTTCGATCTCTAGTGAACTAGGATATTCTGCATGCTGTGCAGCTCAGCCAAAAAAAAAAAAGATAACCAACAAGGACCTACTGTATAGTACAGGTAACTCTGCTCAATATTATGTAACAACCTAAATGGGAAAAGAATTTGTAAAAGAATAGATACATGTATATGTATAACTGAATCACTTTGCTGTACACCTGAAACTAACACAATATTGAAAGTTTTTTTTTTAAAAAAATTGTGGTAAAATACACATAATATAAAATTTTCCATCTTAACCATTTTTAAGTGTACAGTTCTGTAGTGTTAAGTATATTTACATTGTTGTGTAACCAATCTCCAGAACTTTTTCATCTTATGAAACTGTAACTCTATATCCATTAAACAATAAATCCCCATTTCCCCCTCTCCCCAGTCCCTGGCAACCGCCACTCTACTTCTTGTCTCTATGCATGCATTTGACTACTCTAGACCGCTTATATAAGTGGAACCATACAGTATTTGTCTTTTTGCGACTGGCTTATTTCACTTTGATAATGTCTTCAAGGTTGATCCGTGTTGTAGCAAGTGTCAGAATTCCCTTCCTTTTTTTCTTTTTTTTTGTGGCACACGGGCCTCTCACTGCTGTGGCCTCTCCCGTTGCAGAGCACAGGCTCCGGACGTGCAGGCTCAGGGGCCATGGCTCACGGGCCCAGCCGCTCCGCGGCCTGTGGGATCTTCCCGGACTGGGGCACAAACCCGTGTCCCCTGCATCGGTAGGCGGACTCTCAACCACTGCGCCACCAGGGAAGCCCCCACTGTATACATTTAGGAGGAACTGGGGTTAAGCTCCCAATGATTAAAAACTGAAAGTGTTTTCCCTGCCAAAGTAGCTCACCATCCAGTTAAGCAAGGACATAAGCATCAGGGCACTGACTAGAGAATGATCATCACAACAACAGCAGGACAACTTCATCTACGTAACACACTGTAAGTTCCAAGGGACCTGCATGAAGCAGAAGGAAGCGAGGTATGACAGGGATGATTTTCCTTGGTGGGCTTTAAGTGAGACCTTAAAGGAGAAGATGCCCCAAGTCTGCTGCTCAGGCTCAGGTAGGAAAAGGGCACGAGCAGGGGGCTACTGACTCATTGGACAGACACTGATTGAGTGCCTGCTGTGTGTATAGCACTGGTTTCGGCCTTGAGGATACACTGAACCAGACAGACATGGTCCCTGCCCTCATGGAGCTTACAATCTAGTGGGAAGACAGACATTAAATAATTGTATCATGTGACAGATAACAGCCAACATTTATTGAAGGCAGTATCAGTTATGAGTATATTGATATTTGGCTGTGGGTTATGGAGACCGAAAGACAGCGGCTTATAAGACGTGAAAGTGCGTTTTCCCCTCCCACTGAAATCCGGAGGTTGGCAGTCTAGGGCTGGTATGGCAGCCGCTCTGCACATAGTCCTCAGGACCTAAGCTCCTTCTATCTTGTGACATTGATGTGTGACCTCTATTCATGGCCTATGATGGCTGCTCCAGCTCAGCCACCTTGTCTCCTCAGGGAATAGTTCACCAGGTCTCCTACTTGGTGGACCTCCTCAGGAACTGGCAGGACTTATTGGCCTCCTTATGGTGTTGGGCTCATTCATCTGAAGACCGAAGAACTCCTGTCCTCCTTGTCACCTTTACTCTCCCCTAGCCTCCTCCTGCTTGGCCCATCAGTAAGGCTCAGCACCTCCCCATCTCAGAAGAGTTATGGGTAAAAGGTGAGCTATTTCCAAGATTTTCTTTGGACTGAGTTCCAATATTTCCAACCAGGACTCAGACCATGTCTTAGTCTGCTTGAGTTGCTATGACAAAACACCCTAGACCAGGTGGTTTCAGTAACAGACTTTTATTTCTCACAGTTCTGGAGGCTGGAATTCTGAGATCAGGGTGCCAGCATAACTGAGTTCTGGTGAGGACTCTTTCTGGCTTCCAGATGACTACCTTCCTGCAGTATCCTCACAGAGAGCAAAAAGAGGAGAGAGAAAAAGAGAAACAGATAGACAGACGAATCCCACTTTGAGGGCTCCACCCTCATGACTTCACCAAAACATAATTACCAAAGTCTTTAGCTCCGAGTACCATCCCATTGGCGATTGGGGGCTAGGGCTTTAACATATGAATTTTGGGGGACACAATTCAGTCCCATAGCAGACAATGTAATTCATAGGAATAGGGCTGCTCCCACTGTGGTCCCTTCCACCACCCTGTGGGGTGGCTGACTGTGGACCTGAGAGGGTAGCACCATAGGAGGTTGAGTAAGGGCGGGAGGGGGAGGGGGAGGGGGAGGGGTGTCCCAGCTCTTGGGTGGTTTGAAGGAGGGCTCCAGCCTGGAGCTAAAGATGGCATGAGTCCTGACAGGGTGATGGCAAGTGATGGGACATGAGACAGCTGCTTTTGTGGGGGGAAGAGGACCGAACGCGCCCATAGGCTGAGCTTCCTGCCTCATGGGGATTGCAATGTACAGTAAACATGGGCCCTGGCACAGTTGCCTTCCCACCCTAAACCCTGCGGACAAATGTTGCGGAGAGTTTTCTGCTCCATGTCAGAGAGGATGGCTAGTTTCCTTTAAAGTTCCCATTGTCAGAGGGAATGAGCCAAAGCAGGAGCAGGGAGGAGACTGAAGCTCTCCCCACTCAGCTCCTTTCCTTTGCAGCATTGAGCTAAGTGCCATCAGGTGTTTGGCATCCTCTACAAGCTCTCTTTGGTAGCCAGGGCTTTTAAGGTAGAATGTATGCTGGTGATTGCTGGTGGTGCAATATCTGCCTCATACCACTGGATGGTACAATTGCAGCATCATGCTTCCAAAGGACACCCAGGAGTGGGAATTAGAGAAAAACTGATTCTCAGCCTGGGTTAGAAGGGACCTTCAGAAGTCACTTGGTTCACCTCTATGCCTTCAGAAAAATGGAGGTTTTATTCACTTTCAAAGACTCACAACTATTAGTGAGCTTGCTTCAGTATCTCCACAAAGGTTTTGCAGTGAGGGGTCAGAGAGAGGACACTGTTCTGGACACGTGGAAACCTGGCATATAGACCAGTTGTGCTCCTAAGTCACATACACACTCAGCTTCCGATCCACAGGTTGAAAAATAAGGAAGTTGATTAGATCATCTTTTTTTTTTTTTTTTTTTTTTTTTGCGGTACGCGGGCCTCTCACTGTTGTGGCCTCTCCCGTTGCGGAGCACAGGCTCCGGATGCGCAGGCTCAGTGGCCATGGCTCACGGGCCCAGCCACTCCGCGGCACATGGGATCCTCCCGGACAGGGGCACGAACCCGTATCCCCTGCATCGGCAGGCGGACTCTCAACCACTGTGCCACCAGGGAGGCCCATGATTAGATCATCTTTAATATCCTTCCCAGCTCTCTGATATGGGTCATTTAGAACCCAACTAACTACTTGCTGTACTCAGCTCTAGTCCATTTGTTTTATTTTCACCCTGTGTATATGTGTTTAGAATATTAAGTGGTAGAAAGCATTCATTCAAAATAACTATGGAGTGCACAGTTGTAGGTGCTTTGGGAGATAAAAAGCAAAGTTGGGCTTCTCTGGCGGTGCAGTGGTTAAGAATCTGCCTCCCAATGCAGGGGACACGAGTTCGAGCCCTGGTCTGGGAAGATCCCACATGCCGCGGAGCAACTAAGCCCATGAGCCACAACTACTGAGCCCATGTGCCATAACTACTGAAGCCCGTGTGCTTAGAGCCTGTGCTCCTCAACAAGAGAAGCCACCACAATGAGAAGCCCTCGCACCGCAACGAAGAGTAGCCCCCGCTCGCCACAACTAGAGAAAGCCCACGCGCAACAATGAAGACCCAATGCAGCCAAAGATAAATAAATATTAAAAAAAAAAGTTGAAAAAAAAAAGAAAGGAAAGTCACTCATGGTCTTTCACTCCATGAGTTTATACTCTATGGAAGTAAGAATGATCTACAGGTGAAAAGTTAAACTAAGGCAAAATAGAGGAAAGGACGCCAGGCAGTATGTGTCTAAGAATTGAGGGAGAAGTGTGTGTGGGATCATAGCGCTCGGATCTCAGGGAATGGCCAGGGAGGGCTTCATGGAAGAGGAGTGGGATATAAATGGGATGGGATATAAATAGACAAGAACCTGGAGAGTGTGATTCCTGACAGGAAGCACAGGGTGCCTTCTTCTTTGCCAACTATAATCACAGTCCCTGCCTTTTAGGATTTACATGAAAAGAAATAAAGAGGAATAAAAGAAGAGTGAGAGGGGCTTCCCTGGTGGCGCAGTGGTTGAGTCTGCCTGCCGATGCAGGGGACACGGGTTCGTGCCCTGGTCCGGGAAGATCCCACATGCCGCGGAGCGGCTGGGCCCGTGAGCCACGGCCGCTGAGCCTGCGCGTCCGGAGCCTGTGCTCCGCAACGGGAGAGGCCACAGCAGTGAGAGGCCCGCGTACCGCAAAAAAAAGAGGGAGAAAAGTAACTGGAGAATGGGACAAGAGGCAAGGAGAAGGGAAGAATGACAGAGGGAGGGTGGAAGGGTGTGCAGGGGTCACACTCTGGAGTGAGGTGCTACCAATTCAGAGGTAGAGAAGCAACGTTTAAAAATTCAGTGTAAGCTGGGAAAGTACTCATTCTTTTCTCCCCTAATGTTGTTGAGCCACAGAATCACAGGCTTTCAGGGTTGGAAGAGACCTCTAATTCAAACCCTTCCATAAAAGCCCTGTAAAATGATCGTCCAGTGTTCACTTGAATACCTACCACGACACGAGACTCACTACCTCCCAAGATAGCCCACTCCATTTGGGAAAAACTATAATTTCTATTCTTCTTAGTAGGAATCTGACATTTACATCCCTGAAATTTCCATCCACTGGTCCTGGATTTGTCTTCCAAAGTGACCCAGAAAAGACCTAAGACCATTCCCCGTGATAGAAGTTGACGTTTCCTCTTTTCTCAGCTCAGCACCTCCCAGCCGGTGCTTGTTCCACACTGAGATTCTTGAATCCATTTCATGTGGCCGGTTGCTGTCTAACGCATTCTATCTTGGGCCTCAGTTCACTTAGCAATGTAGTTTGCCTCATTAGAGTCTGGAAATTAATCTTCTTGACAGAAAAGACAGAACTGAGATCAAAGAGAGGTTGGAGAGTTCTGCAAATGTCACACATGTAGCACTGAGGTCTGTGCCTTTTCTGTATTTCTTGCTCTGAACCTTAGTGCAGCCGATTTTTGTTAATTTTTTTTTTTTTTTTTTTTGCGGTACGCAGGCCTCTCACTGTTGTGGCCTCTCCCATTGCAGAGCACAGGCTCCGGACGCGCAGTCTCAGCAGCCATGGCTCACGGGCCCAGCCGCTCTGCGGCATGTGGGATCTTCCCAGACTGGGGCACGAACCCCTGTCCCCTGCATCAGCAGGCGGACTCTCAACCACTGTGCCACCAGGGAAGCCCCGATTTTTGTTAATTTTAATGTTAAAAAAATTTCACCTAGCTTGGGACTCACGCCTTCCTGGCCTTGTTCTCACAGCCCCATGTCACAGTTTTACGTTCATAATAAGCCCCTGGCTGCCCCTCCTCCCGTTTACTCTGGGTAAGAACGCTGTTGAACCCTCTTTCCTCAGCTCCACCAGCCTCTTCAGAGCCCCTTCACCACCTGTTTCCTTATTGAATTGTTTGCATTTCACTTTTGAAGACCATCCATTCCTCTGGTGATAGGAACAGAGATTCTTTTTTTTTAAGCTGTTAATGTGATATATTTTTTCATTTTAATGACACATTGTTTTCTTTCTAATTTTACAAACAATACACATTCATTTCAGACAGGTAGAAAATACATAAAAGCATAAAGTAAAAAATAACAGTCACCCATAATCCTCACCCCTCAGAGAAACTACCATTAGCATTTTGATGCATTTCATTCCAGTTTATATATATATATATATATATATATATATACATACATACATATATATATATATGGCAAGTGCTTATCTATCTATCTATCTAACTATAATTTAGATATAATTGACTTACAACACTATGTTAAGGAACAGAGATTCTTAACCATAAAAGTCCCTCATGACTACATTTATACTCTTTTTCCAAGAAGAGAATTTGTACTTTTCATCATATTTTCAAAAGGGTCAGAGACCCAAAAAAGGTTAAGGACTGCTCTTTGAGAGCCTTTGTGGGATTCTGTTTATCTTTCCTCTGAAAGTTTTGACATTGCATCTGCTGTGGCCAGCCTTCCTCCGGGCTACCACGACCTCTAAAATAACACATCTCCTTCTCTCAGGACCCTCTTCACTTCCCCCTCTCCCCCAGCCATTCCTTGGGTCACACTTAGGTTTAGAGAGGCAGTTCCACCTTTTACTTTTACTCCCTCTGTGGCCCTGCTTTTAGCTGAATAAGCACTGCTACCACACCCTTCTGAGTCTTGCTCTAGACTCTGCTGAACCCACGTGGGTGTGCACCCCCCAGCTGGAGCCGCGGGCTCACGGGCTCACCACATCCCCATGGTCCCTTTGGTTCCTCTCCTTGATCAGACTCCAATGGCCTCCGCTGGGCTTCCTCCCTCAGACAGGTGGGTTCCCTGTGGATATGAATCTTCTTGATGGTCTGTACTCACGTGCCCGCTCTCCTACCAGCTTTATCTTTCTTAGAACAGAGTCCGTTGTCGAATGGCGATGATTCCCATCTCACAAATTTTTGGTCATACCCAAAAGAGTATGTAGAGAGTTTCTAAAACATCTTCATCATTTTGCATTTACGTAAATCTCATAAGATATTAGTTATTAGGGATCGATGTGTCGATTCATAACCAAGGGCCATGGTCGGTGTAAGGACAGGTTGTTGAGGGTGTCCTCAGTGTCTCTGTGGAGTGCGAAACTTCGGTCTGGGCATCTGAGGACTTGAAACAGCACATCTGGCAGTGCTGGTCCATTAGGGATCCCTCCGCTTCCCAGCCCCCAGGCTTCAAAGGAAATTTTAAAAATGACCACTTTGGCCCTTCCCCTTCTCCCATTCCAGCTCTCATTGCAGCCTTTCTGTGCCCTACATGTTAAGGAGAAGCCAGAGGTCAAAGATCTAGTGTTTAAAACTTGGTTACCAGTTAGAATGTGGGGAGAGCTCTTGTGTAGTTTCACAATCATTTACTTAGTGCATATTATTGCTGGTACTGCAAGTTTTGTTCTGATTTAGAATTTAGTCTTTGTGATATTTTGCCAGTGTCTAGTTTCTTATAATGGCAGCTGGCATTTTGCCAGGACTTTGAGGTTTATAAAATTGAATAGGACCTGCTCCTCGCACTTAGGACTGATAGGTAAGCTAAGACATATATGGTGCACAAATACAAAAATATCAAGTGGAAGGCAAAGGCTGTAAGACAGGCACTAACAAAGAAGTGGGGGAATTTTAAAGGGAAAAGCAGGATTATTTCCAGTTAGGAGATCACAGAAGGCTCTTTGGAGGAGGAGGGGCTGGCACTGAAACCATGGAGAATGGGGGTGATTTTGATACACACTCATAGAAGACAGCCATAGTTAAGAGTGTAGTCTCAGGGTCAGGATGGGTCTACACTCATGAGCTGTGTGACCCTGGGCAAGGTCTCCAAGCCCCAGTTTCCTAATTTATAAAATGGGGATAATAGTAGTACTGACCTCATTTGGTTATTACAAGGATCCAATGCGTTAATCAATTTAAAGCACTTAAAACAGCACCTGTATATGTATAATTGATTCACTTTTCTGTACACCTGAAACTAACACAACATTGTAAATCAGCTATACTCCAATAAAATTTTTTTAATCTAAAAAAACCCCAAAACAAAAACAGCATCTATAACATAGTAAGGACTCAATTATTAACTCTGTAGGGGAGAAGGGTATTCTAGGCAGTGGGTACAGCTCTAGCAAAAGAAGGAAAATGAAAGAACTATTATTCTTTTGGGAAATCCCCAAATGATAGAAATACCCAGGAAACAGTGGAGAGAGAAATAGCGCTCATCATAATAGCAACTCCCTGTGCTGCATAATTACTCTGTGCTTAACGCTCTTCCAAGTGCTTCACGTGCTTTGTATGGTTACTCTTCCCAGCAACTCCTCAAGGGGCAGGTGCAATTATCTCCATTCTACAGGTGAGGACACTGAGGCTGGTGGAGGCTAACTCCCATCAGGGCACTCAGTGAGTGGGCAGAAGCTTCAGACCCACCTCTGCTCATAAGCACCAGCTACAGTGCACTTGCCTTCCTCGGCCCCTCCAGGCTCCGCCCCATGCCCAGTCAAACCCATGCCCCCTGCAGTGGAAGGGCAGAGTCTTAACCACTGGACCACCAGGGAAGTCGCTTAGTTTCCTTTTGAAGTAAAGGAGTCAAGGATACTCTGGAAGTCCCTCTCTTCTCTAAGGAGTCTGATTTCTTTTTTTCCCTTCTCCTCAAAACTTGTCTTTATTTGGCTGTCATGTACCATTCCAGCCACCAAATGTCCCGATGACAGGAGTGCACAAGGAAGTAGAAAGCCAAGCACCCAGGTTCCTTGGTGCAAACCTGCTAGCAGGTTAAAAGGGAAAAAAAAAAAAAATCAAACCAGCATATAATAAAATCAAGGCAGAAAAACCAAGGTGATTTGGAATAAGGAAGTGACCAGAGACGAGAAGTCAGTGAGAGACACTTCCCCGGGAACAGGAGTCTAAAATCTGACCTCAGAAAGAATGGGGAAGGCTGCTTTGGGCTCCAGCTGGTAAGGTGGAATGAGGGGGTGTTCCCCAGCGACCCCGGCCTCTGGTCCTCTCTTTGTGGCATCTGGGGCATCTGACTGAGATGAAGCTTGAGGGTTGTTGTGGGGAGAGATAGAGCAGGAACAGCACATTTGAGGGCAGAGAGGGGAGGCAGTGAGCCACTTACATGACATGACTGGCAGTTAAGGCGGACATGTTACTAAATTTCTTTTTTTCTGGGAATTTGGACTTGTTAGGAGTAGTCTAGCACTATATTCACTCATATTTTTTATTTGGTTTCATTTTCTAGCTTGATAAAGAATACAATTGAAAAATTGCCACACATAAACAGGGCAGGGACTTACACTTTATGCTTTTTTTTTTTTTTGCGGTACGCAGGCCTCCCACTGTTCTGGCCTCTCCCGTTGCGGAGCACAGGCTCCAGACGCGCAGGCTCAGTGGCCATGGCTCACGGGCTCAGCCGCTCCGTGGCATGTGGGATCTTCGCGGAACGGGGCATGAACCTGTGTCCCCTGCATCGGCAGGTGGACTTTCAACCACTGCGCCACCAGGGAAGCCCAGGGACTTAATGCATTTTAACCCATGTAACTAATTTCATGTACCTTTGGCAGTTCTACCATGTGCTTCTCCTTCATCTTCTGCCATGCTACAATTAGTTTTTGAAGGACTTTGAGAGTTCTGTCCCCCTGCCTTAAAGGACACTCACGGTAACCTGCCACAGTGTCCCAAATGTCCATTATTAACCACCAGGCTCCTGATTATTGAGGGTTTGGGCTCTGAAACCAGAATGCCAGGGTTTGGAACTGAAGACTACAGTACACCAGTGAGTGACCTTGGGCAAAGGAGTCTCCCTCTCTGCACCTCAGTGCCTTCATCTGTAAAATGGGGATAAAAACAACACCCATTTCATTCAGGGGTATTGTGGGGATTTTACAAGCTAATATCTATGAAGCATTTAGTACAGCGCCTGGCACATAATAAACCCTCGATAAATGTTAGCTATGGGTTTGTCACCACTCTGTCACCTGAGCTTAATGGAGTGCCCAGTAGATTTCTGAGGCAGTGGGAAATAGAGGTGCATTCTATGATCTGGGCAAAGGAAACAGGGCATTCCTTAGCTAGGATGGTCCCAGTCTGAAGGTTTTACCACAGGCAAAATCCTCTGAACATTTAGGGGATGGCTAGAGTGTAGAGCTCCCAGGGAAGGGCCAAAGATACAGGGCCAGGAAGACAGGTGAGAGGTGGTTGCAGGTAACTATCCGGGGATGGGGAACGCAACCCTTGGGGTAGTCACAGGTGACTGAGCTCCTGAGGGGAGGAGACTGGAGCAAGAGGGGAGAAGGGTGGGGAGCCTGAGAGGTCGAGCTGCTCTCCTGCCAGGGGTTCTGGTTGGAGGGCACGAGGTGTGGGCTCTCTACTTCCACTCCTTCCTCAGACCTTGGGGCTTCCAAGTCCGGGCTGGGGATTGCAGGCCTTACTGCGTTGGAAGCAGCCAGAGCCTTGGGGAAGTGAGGCACGCTGCGGATCATACTCGAGCTCACAGTCACCCCACTCTGTGTCATCCTTTCAGGGAAAAGCTGAATCCCAGGGGCCCTCTGTTTGCCCCAGACCTTGGTCTAATGACCAGGTTCTTCCGGTGTAGTTGTCATATCTCAGGAGTCAGCTGGTCATGGCTGGTAACTTCTTGTAGTCGTTAAGACAGGAAGTGGTCAGGACCTGGAAACAGAGCAGCGCTAGGGTGTAGGAGAGCGGGGAGAAGGCTTTTTCTGGGGCAAAGTCTTTTTCTGGAGGAAAGGCTCTGTGTGCATTCTTGGGCTATGTGTGCAGAATTCCTGGATTTGGCCTGGGCTGCAGGGACCCTAGGGAAAACTTCTTTATGGACTTCCCAATTTAATCTCTTGCTTTATTCCAATAGGAATTTCTCCCACGAACATAGCAGTGCCCACTTGAAACATTTGGGGGTGTCTGGCAACCTATAGCCCCACTTATAACAAGGGAGACAGTGGGTTGTAAAGTCTGACCGACCTGTTTCTCAATCCCTGCTTTGCCACTTACTACCTAGGTGCTCTTGAGCTAATTATCGCATTTCTCGGAGCCTCTGTTTCTTCACTTGTAAAATCAGGATTCCTATGCCTATTTTGCGCTGACTAAATAAAGTATGAAAACATTCTTAACATAGTATTTTGTATATAAAAATTACAAAATAAACGGCAGCTAATATAACAACAACAACAAAGATAATAACTGTCCCATGACCCCATCTAACCTCAGTTCCTACCTCTGTAAAATGAGTTATTGTGAGGATTAAGGGAGATGATCAATATTCGTAAAGGAGGCGGTATACAAAAAGAAGGGTATTTATTTTAAAGAAGGGAGGAAGGTGATCTCCACGTCTCACTCTTCCGCCATCTTGAAGCTCCTCCCAGAACACGACTTCTATGAACTTTATTTCTGTCAGAACCTGTCTCGCCAAGCCATGGCTGGAAGAAGCTCTGGATACAGATCAGGGGGCAGAGAAGGCGCTCCCAAATCCTAGTTCTCTCCCTCAGAAGGAAATCACACTCGGGGGAAAAGGACCTGGATCAGAAGCTCATCACGGTGAGGGGAAGTGGGGGTGAGGAGGAAGGGAGGCCATGTTCTGGCTGGAGGAGACCTGGGGAGCTAACCCTCCCTGTTGAGGGATTGGAGAATGGATTCAGGCAGATTTGGGGGCCCATTGACTGGCCCCTGTTTCTACAGAGAAGCTGGAGTGGTGGCAGGGAACTGTGGATACTGTTGACACTGGCTGCACTGGGGGCCCCTCTGAGTCCTCAGAGGCCCAGAAGAAGGCCTCCGAGCCCCATGGGGTTCTAGACTCTAGGATTCCCCCAAAGCAATGGTTCTTAACATGTGGAATCACAGACCAGTTTAAGAAGCTAGTGAAAACTAAGGACTATTTCTGTAGAAAACATATATCATGCAGACTTTTGCCTGTTAGAGGGGGTTCACAGATACTTTGAAACTTATCCAAGGTCTTGGGGTGAAGAAACTCTGTCCTTGGCTTCAGAAGAGCCCTGATGCTTTAGGGGTTGGCAAGAAGAGGGGTCCATGAGCTTGGGACAATCTGGTACTTGTCCCGGCAGCACTGATTATGCCAAGGATCAGCCATGGGTTGGTACAGGGGCAGGGGACCTGACCCAGGAGCTATAGCAGAGGATGGTCAGTTTGACCAGCAAGGACCATGCCCATAGCCTATAACATCCTCCTGCCTCAATTCAGCTCACCTCAACTAGCCCAGGGGGCTAGTCACAGGCAGCAACTATGAAGCAGAGGGTATCTTGACTTGTAGGCAGAATGTGCAGATATACTAGGAATCCAGCATAGATGAGTTGATCCTAAGGGGGGAAAAAAGTTCACATTTATTGAATACTTATTGCATGCCGGTCACTGTGCTAAGTGGTTTGCATTAATTCTTTCCAGTGAACCCCGATTTTACAGATAGGGAAACTGAGGCTCAGTGCAGTTAAGCAACTTGCCAAGGGTCACTGAGCTAATGAATAGTGGGGCTAGGATTCAATTCTTGGCCACCTGACTCTTGTAGAGGCAATCCTTACTTTACTCTGTCTCTTAGGAAGGCAAGGAGGGTCTGAGAAGTCTAAAATACATGTCTGGAGGGGGAATTCCCTGGTGGTTCAGTGGTTAGGACTCTGAGCTTTCACTGCCGTGGCCTGGGTTCGATCCCTGGTTGGGGAACTAAAATCCTGCCAGCCATGCGGTGCGCCACACCGCCCCCCGCAAACAAACAACAAACAAAAAAACATGCCTGGAGCCCAGCTGCAAGTTTGGATTCACTGAAGCAGGGCCCCAAGGAGGGTGACTGGGAATTTAGAAAGATGCCAGAGCAGGTATTTGAGTCTAGCAGCTCTGCTATTAGAACGAGGCATCACCATGGCTTGGGGGTTGGATGGGGAGGGTGTCTGGATTGGTCTGAGATGGGGTGTGAGCAATCATGTGATGCCTTCTGTGGGCACAGAGCTTGAATCCAGCCTTGGCCTGGCAGTACTTTGTATGCTGAGCTGGGATGGAGAGTCCACGGGCTCTTACGTTTTCTTCTCAGCAGAGAAAGGTCTGACTCACTTGAGGATGCACTCCCAGACAGAACTTGACTGTCTCAGGCCCAACTGGGCTCAAGCTCTAGGAGGGCAGGGCCCGGGGCTCTTCACTACCACTTCCTCAGTCTGCTGAGAATCACCTGGCACACAGCAGGCGCCTAATACATACTTGTGAATGTGAAATGCCAAGGCTGAGCTCATCCCTCCATAACGTTGATAAAAATCTAGGGGTACTTTCTCAGACAGCTCCCCAGAGCCCAGAAATTCCAAGCTATATCATTGTTAAGTCAGTGTGGACTCTGAAAAGCCCATTTCCTTTAAGCCAAAGGAACAGCTCTATCATCTCTCTCTCTCTCTCAACGGAGCCGCTGACAAATGTGTCGGAGGAGAAGATTCTGAGCCAATATACTTACTCTACACTCAGTCTCCTTCACTAGAAGAATGAATTTGCATTGATAGACCTAAAATCGCTCCACAAATAATAACAATAATAAGAACACATTCCTCTGTGTTTTTCAGATTCCAAAGGCTTTCATATCCCTGGTTTCTAGAACCTCATAAACGTGTGTATGTATGTGTGTGTGTGTGTGTCTGTGTGTGTTTTGGGAGGGGTAGAGTGGGTTTGGGGGTGAGGAAAAGGGCAGGGAACGGATAATTATTTTTACAGATAAGGAAAATGTATATAGGGAGGATTTGGATAATTTTTTTTTTAAACAAGATGGTCGTGTTTTTTTTTTTAACTTTTTACTTTATATTGGAGTATAGTTGATTAACAATGTTGTATTAGTTTCAGGTGTACAGCAAAGTGATTCAGTTATACATATACATGTATCTATTCTTTTTCAAATTCTTTTCCCATTTAGGTTGTTATGTAATATTCAGCAGAGTTCTCTGTGCTATACAGTAGGTCCTTGTTGGTTATCCATTTTTAATATAGCAGTGTGTACATGTCAGTCCCCAACTCCCTAACTCTCCCTTCCCCCCGGTACCCATAAGTTCATTCTCTAAGTCTGTGAGTCTGTTTCTGTTTGTAAATAAGTTCATTTGTATCATTTTTTTAGATTCCACAGATAAACGATATCATATGATTTTCTCTTTCTTTGTCTGACTTCACTCAGTATGACAATCTCTAAGTCCATCCATGTTGCTGCAAATGGCATTATTTCATTCTTTTTAATGGCTGAGTAGTATTCCCTTGTATATATATACCATATCTTCTTTATCCATTCCTCTGTTGATGGACATTTAGGTTGCTTCCATATCTTGGTTATTGTAAATAGTGCTGCAATGAACATTGGGGTGCATATGTCCTTTCGGACCGTGTATTTCTCCAGATATATATGGCCAGGAGTGGGATTGAAGGATCATATGGTAGCTCTATTTTTAGTTTTTTAAGGAACGTCCATACGGTTCTCCACAGTAGCTGTACCAATTTACATTCCCACCAACAGTGTAGGAGGGTTCCCTTCTTGGAGACTTTTTCAAGATCACTTAACTAGTAAGAGGTGGGGCAGGGACCTGAATCCAGGGACCTTCTGACTCTTAGTACAAAGGGGAAATAAGCATGACCTTGAAGGCAAGAGGTCCAGGAAATGGCCACAAAAGTGTTTCCTCCAACTTATAGTGGTGACAATGAGGAACCGGATAAAAGTGAGGCTTCCCCAAGAGGGCAGACTATTGATGAGAGCACAGGGAAAGGATTCTTATCTTGGGGTCAGCCTGGCCAAGGTCAATCAAGGAGCCAGATACTGTGACTCTTGCATCTTTTTTTTTTTTAATTTTCCTCTTTCCACTGTCTCATCATAGACATTTATTTTTATTTTTTATTTTTTGGCCACACTGTGCAGCTTGCGGGATCGTAGTTTCCCAGCCAGGGACAAACCCGGGCCCTGTCAGTGAAAGCACCAAGTCCCAACCACTGGGCCACTAGGGAATTCCCTCTTGCATCTTAAATGGATCTTGGAGAAGATCTATCTGTCATGCATTGGATACCCCTCCATAGTCCTATCACCTGGGGAGTATGGTACTTGGGCAAATCACAGAATAGACACTCAGATCCCCCAACATAGTTGTTCAATTAATATTTTATTAAAATTAACTATCAAGGGCTGCTAAGAAGGCAAAAATAGGAAGAAATTCTTTTTTTTACTGAGAGCCTACTGGGGAATATAAAGATAATAAGCACTCAAGGATCTCACTGTCTACCACAGAGAGGTGATGGTGGGAGAGGTGGAGTGGAAAAATAAATAATCACAGAACTTCTGCTTCTGACTGTGACAAAATGACTGGTATGGGACTTGCTCTTCCACAGTAAACAACAATACATTTAGATAAAATATTTGAGAAACTGCTTTAGAAATTGAATATGGCAAAGCAGAATTATAATCCTTGAGGGAAAGGAAACACATGAGATGAGCCCTACATCTGCCGAGCTTTCTGCCTGGGGGAACTTTCTGGACTGCAGTGCAAGAAGGTGTAGCCTAATAAGTGCATGATGGTGTCACTGAGGTGAAGTGCATAGATTACAGTTCAGGGCTGCTGAGGAAGCTGTAATTTGTGGGAAAGGCTTTTAGAGAGGAGGGAGTTGAACAGAGAGGTTCCCCCAGAAATCTGCATGGGTGATCTCCATGGTCTTTGGATAGGGGATGAGCTGCACATGCACATGATGAGACTCTATAAGGCTTAGGAGAGAGCAGCTGAGAGCTGACGAGAACACTAGAGGTTGCACATGGCTTAGAGATGTTGGAGTTTTAGCTCAGTCAGAATGAAAAGATCTCACTAAACAACTTGGGTACTTAGGTGACACAGAAAGTCCATACCTTAGGAGTAAGGACCATGTTCTACAGTAAAAAAAAAAAAACACACCCTAAGACTAAGGATAAAATTTTAAATGACCAGTCCTCAAAAAGAATAAAACCAATCTGTCAAGATAACTGCCAGTAAGTTAATTGCCTAATAGAACAAAACTCAATAATCTTCAAGGGAAGACAATATACACTCTGAAATGAATAATGCACAATGTTTAGTATGTAATCTAATATTACTATACATATGAAGAAGTAGGAAATTGGGACCCACCATTTAAAAAAAAAGCAGTAAAGAGATACAGTTCCTGAGATGAGTCAGAATTAGCAGACTGAAATTTTAGAATAGTGGTTGTAAACATGTTTAAGGGCTTAAAGGAAAATATAGACATAATTATTGAAGATATGGGGAATCTCTGCAGAGAAACTGAAACTATGAAAGACAAGCAAAGGGAAATTCTAGAACTTAAAACACAATGTCTGAAAAATTTCATGGCTAGGCTTAACAGCATATTAGAGACTGCCAAAGAAAGGGTTTGGAAACTTAAAGAGAGATTACTATTTAACTGAAAAACAAACAAAAAAATGATTTAAAAAACCTGGAGCTTCAGTGGCCTGTGGGACAATTTATTTTAGATAACATCTAAAATATGGGTAATTGGAGTTTCAGAAGGTAAGGAGAGAGAGAATGGGCAGAAAAAATATTGGAAGAAATAATGGCTAAGGAGTTCCTATATTTGGTGAAAAATAAACCACTTATATATCCAAGAGTCTCACCAATCTCAAGCAGGATAAATATGAAGAAAACCACCTATTCATCTTACAGTCAAGCTAGTAAAAAACCAAAGATAAAGAGTAAATTAAAAGCAGCTAGAGTCAAACTGAGACAATTTGAGCAACAAAATAAATCATAGTATTGGATTATAACTCATAGAATAAAATAAATACCCATGAATTCATACTGATATAAATAAATAACTGAATTTTAAAAATGAGGAAGAAGGGGGCAGGGCTTCCTTACTCTGGAATACCAATTAATAGCTGTAGAAAGAAAAATGGAAGTGGAAAATCACTATTAACCAAACAGCACACTAACTAATTGCAATCAAGAACCGTTGATGGATGCTAAAATTAGTGGGTGAAAGTATGAAGAGAAACAGGATATTTGCATAGAGTTGCAGTATTATATTCTCATAAAGTATTTACTAATTACAAAGAGCAAGAGCAAAATAGTTATTTTATAGTGAAGAAACCTGGCAGGCACCACCTTAACCATGTGACCAAAGTTAACACTGTAAATAATAAGATGTATTGTCATCATGTACCCCTTGATATAATGTAATGACAAGGCACATACTTTTTGTGATATTCTCGTATAGAATGCCTCAATACAATCATGAGAAAACATCAGACAAACCCAAACTGAGGGTCATACTATACCATAACTGGCCTAACAATTGACACAAAAGTGTCAAGCTGATGAGAAGAAAAGGAAGACTGAGAAAATGTCATAGATTGAAGGAGACTAAGGAGACATGATGACAATACAATATGGGATCCTGGATTGGATCTTACACCAAAATGGACATTAGTAGAATACTGGCAAAATTCAAATATTGTGTCTAGATTAGTTAATAGTATCATATCGATGTTAACTTCCTGTGTTCAATCATTACAATATGGTAATCCAAAATGTTAATAGTAGGGGAAACAGTGAAGAATAAAAGGGAACTCTTTCTAATATTTTAAAACTTTTCTGTAAGTGTAAATGATTAAAAAAAAAAGTCAGAGGGAAAAGACAAGGGAACAAGAATGTAAATGATGGGAATTCCCTGGCAGTCCAATGGTTAGGACCCTGTGCTTTTACTGCCGAGGGCCAGGGTTCGATCCCTGGTCAGGGAACTAAGATACCAAAAGCTGCGTGTCACGGCCAAAAATAAATAAATAAATAAATAAAATACAATAAATGATGGCTGACTTCTTATCAGAAACAGTGGCGGCCAGATAACAGTGGGACAACATCTTTAATAAAGAACTGAAAGAAAAAAAAAACCTGTTAACCTAGAAATCTCTACATAAGAAATATCACTAAAAATGATGAAACAAATGGAAGTTGAGCACATCTGTTGCTGGTGAACCTTAATTACAAGATCTGCTAAAGAAAGTTCTTCATCCTGAAGGGGTTGGAAATTTGGATGGCATGTTTTCTGGGCCAGTGTCCACCCCAAGTGGTTGGCACCAGCAGAGCTAGGCTGAGGAGACACCTAGGTGAGTGGGAGACTGGTTATATATATATATGGGAATTAAACACATAAGTAAATATCGAGGCAGAGATGTAACCAGGCTGTGTGATCTGGATTTTGCACCAGGGCAATGGCAACACTGTTGAAGTGGCTTCTGACCTAGAGGCCTTCCAGCAGCCAGGAGAGGTATATTGTCCTCAGGTCAGGAAGCCCATCTACCCATTGTGGGCTGGCTCCTCCCCTGCCTCCTTGCAAATTGCTAGTGACACTTCTGCTGATGTGCGCTATTCTTTCGGTGCAGCCTAGTGTTTGGGAGGTCTGAGGAGGGAATGCCCATCTCTGCTGAGGGTAGGGCAGAAGGAAGGGGGATATCAGATAAGATTACATGGAAGAAGTGACCTCTGAGATGTTTTGAGAGAGAAGTGGAATTTTCCAGGTGGAAAAAGGAAGTAAGATCAGTCAGACAGAGAGGCATGGCGTGTTCGGGAATGCTAAGTATCTTCTTGGGCTAGGATGGGAGATGAGGCTGGACACCTGAGGCAGGGCCAGTTTTCAGGTCTTGTGTGTCTCAGGAGAGGGCTTAGGGAAGCCCAGGGGCAGCCTGAAAGCCTTTAGGGGAGCCCAAGAGCTGGAGAGATGTCCAAATCCTGCCTGACGCCTCAGGCCTTTTTTTTTTTTTTATAAATTTATTTATTCATTTATTTATTTTTGGCTGTGTTGGGTCTTTGTTGCTGTGCACGGGCTTTCTCTAGTTGTGGCGACCAGGAACTACTCTTCGTTGTGGTGCACAGGCTTCTCATTGCGGTGGCTTCTCTTGTTGCGGAACACAGGCTCTAGGCGCATGGGCTTCAGTAGCTGTGGCACATGGGCTCGGTAGTTGTGGCGCACGGGCTTAGTTGCTCTGTGGCATGTGGGGCCAGGGCTTGAACCCGTGTCCCCTGCACTGGCAGGCGGATTCTTAACTGCTGCGCCACCAGGGAAGTCCTTAGGCCTTGCTTTTAATCATACTTAGAGTGTCCCATTGAGGCGGCCTGAACCAGCCCCTGCCACTGGTGGCCTCCTGCTCACAGCCCTAGCATTTTGCCCCTTTGAGCCTCCTGATGTTTCTAGTTTGGGGAGGACCCAGAGAGCAATAGGTAGGATTCGGCAGAGGCAGGAGGCCTTTGAAGAGAGTAAGATAAAGCTCCAAAGCCTGTGAGTTTGAGTGGAGGTAGTATATTGACTGTGTCTTGAAATGTTTATCAGATACTTACCCTGTGCAAGCAAGTATTTGTAGAGAAAGGCCCTTTCTGGACATTAAGTGCTTACACAGCTTGAGATGTGGTCCTGTGCTCAAGAGGTTTACAGTTTACCTGAAAACCGAACCAACCCAAGATAAAAATTAGTGAATAATAAAGGACTAAACCGGTGCCTGGCACAGAGTAGGCATTCAACAGGTTTGTCAATTAAAGGAATGTGTGAATGACCAGAACTCAAGGTACAGAGGGCAAGTGCCCAAGGAATTCAGGGGAAAGAGAAAGCTGCGTGGGTGTCTCCAGGGGGAAAGTGCCAGAGGCTCCTGGCTTTTCTAAGTATTCCAAGTGCCCAGCGCGCACCCTGGGACCAGGATGTCTGCGGAAGACACGACCTCGACCCCCACCTCCGGTCCCAGTCTTGCCTTGCGTACCGGCCGGTCCTCGCCGGTTGAGCCGAAGTGACGAGAAACGAGCGGCGGTTTCTCACTTCCCCTCATGCGGTGGAGGGTCCAGAAAAGTGCCAGAGGGGAGGAAGCGCAAGTCCACGGCCCGCCCCGTTGCGTCCCACCCCCTGCGTCCCCTCCCCTTCGGCCACGGGAAAAGCGGCCGCGGGCGCCGCTGCTAGCTGTGGGATAGGAGGACGCGGCCGAGACGGAGCGCGGCGGCCAGCGGACGAGATGCGAGCGCGGCCGCTGTGGGCCGCTGTGCTGGTGCTGGGGGCGTTGGCGGGCGTCGGCGTCGGAGGTGAGTGAGGCTCCCGCGCGGCGGGGACGCAGTCAAGTGTGCAGACTTCGAGCGGGGAAACCTGGCGGGCGGGTCCTGCGCGGCTGCGCTCCGAGTGCGCGGGGCCAGCCTGGGGCTGTCGGAGCCCGGAGCTGGGGACCTTCCGGGCCCCGCTGTGGGAAACGCGAGAGGCTACCTAGGGGCGGGTCCTCCGGGACACCGAAGCCCTTAGCCAGATTAGGCGCCTGCTCCGGGCGGTCTCAACGTGCGCGGTGAGGTGGGCGCATCTCTGAGCCCCGAGTTCAGCCCCGGCTGCGCGCATCGCAGGTGGTCCCGGCCCTCTGAAGGCAGACTGGCTCTGGAAGCCAAGGCGAGCTGGGGCTTCCCGGGGCTGTTCCCGCGCGTTGGCAGAGGGATGCGGTTGTAGCTTCTCGGATGAGAGTGTGTGCGCCCCCGGGTTTGCCGGTTACTCGACATTCCCCTTTCTCTTTGTGTACACTTTCTCCCAAGTTTCTGTTTGGCTTTTGCTTGGCGGCTCCCCGCGAGAACGATTCGGAGGAGGATGAGGGCTCTGCCTCCTACAGTGTCCTCGGGTGGCAGCGGTGCCTCAGCTTCCGGGACAAACCCAGCATCCGAAAAATCTCTACTGTATGCGAGCTGCTACGCCAGGGGTCCCTGGAGCTGGCTTGGCTCCCTGGCTTTGTCTCTCCTCCTGCTGCACACACTATCAGCTGCCAAGGCAGTTGGCATTCGGCCTCCTTGGTGCTGGGAGGGGCAGAGCAGAGCACAGCCCAAGGGTGCTGCCCGTGATCTTTCCGGAGCCTGGGTGACCTTCCCAGGGAGAACTCTGGCTCCTGGTCCGCTGTGTTTCTCTGCAGAGGACACACAAGTGTGCATACACCTACTTTTAGTGAAAAGAGTAGTACTCATCGTAAGGCAATTTAGTTCCTGCAGAAGATATTTTTTAAAAAGTAAGATTTATTGCTAAGGCCATTTGGAAGATAGCTATTCAGAAATACTTGATGACTTCCTTCAAGACTCGTGCATGTATAAGAGATTGTGCAGGAGAGGGCAACAGCATCATTTAAAAAAAACACTTTATTGAGGTATGATTGACGTACAAAACGCTGTATATATTTAACGTATATGACTTGAATTTGGAGATAAGTATACACTCATGAAATCATCACCACAATTTATGACCCATAACTTGATGAAGGAGTTAGAGATAATATATAGGGGGCTGTTTAAGTTATTACTGCTGAAGCTTCCCATGTGACAGATGCTCAGACAGGTCAGCTGATGTCTTTAGCCTGCAGTGAGCACCCTGATGACCATGGCATGGAATTATGAATATCCAGCATTCAGCCCTGGGAGAGGTTAGAGCCTTGGTTCAGATGCTGTCTAAATGGAGAAATCCAGAGGCAATTCAGCTGTCTCCCACGGAGATGCCTGCTTCCATGAACTTAAAACATTTTTGCTTTTTTTTTTTTCCACATCTACAGCTTCCTGAATTTTGGAATGATTTCTGAATCTAATCATTATATTTTCTTACAGTTTTAGAAGTAAGTAAGGTAACACAAGATAGAGCCTAGCATGGTGCTTGGATCAATTAGTGAAAATGAAGAACGTATTTGTTATTTGTTATTTTGGTGTCTCTCTCTCCACCCCTGAGTATGCCTTTTGTCGATCTGTTATTTTTCAATAATCCGTAGAGGATTCCACTGCATTGACATACCTAAGTTTGCATGAAATATCCTCTTGGGGATCTGTTCACAGATTCATTGTTGTGATTGGGGTGATTCCAGAAGTGGTGATAGGTTGTACTGAGCTAGCCTCAGACTCCCTCTGAGAGGCAGGGTAGAGTCATATTTAAGAGCATGGGCTCTAGAGAAGACCTCCAGAGTAATAAGCCCCCAGTAAAAGCAGTTGCAATTGTAGTTAAATCCCCCATCTCAGTGTTGGGGGCTGGCTTGCAGGTAACATCAGATCCCTGGGAAGCAGACACAGGATAAGAGTTGGAGAGCTA
This sequence comes from Mesoplodon bidens, assembly GCF_964165515.1. NCBI lineage: Eukaryota > Metazoa > Chordata > Mammalia > Artiodactyla > Ziphiidae > Mesoplodon > Mesoplodon bidens. The sequence continues at coordinate 47,902,968 of NC_138179.1, read as the reverse complement.
TATTGGGATACAGTGTGGAAGAGACAGAGACAGAACTGGGTGGGGGTGGCACAGAGGGGCCGCCCCAGAGTGGGAGAATCTCATATGGGGAATAGAGAGGTTGTTTCAGCGTAGACTTGAGTTTTGGAATTTATGTGCAAAGGTTATCTTTTTAGCTTCACTCAAGAGCTCTTGGGTCTTGTGGCTTCCCCAAATATGGTTCTTTTTTTTAATATAAATTTATTAATTTTATTTATTTATTTTTGGCTGCATTGGGTCTTCGTTGCTGCACACGGGCTTTCTGTAGTTGCAGCGAGCAGGGCCTACTCTTTCTTGCGGTGTGGGGGCTTCTTACTGTGGTGGCTTCTCTTGTTGCAAAACACGGGCTCTAGGCACGGGTTTCAGTAGTTGCAGCACGCGGGCTCAGTAGTTGTGGCTCGCGGGCTCTAGAGCACAGGCTCAGTAGTTGTAGTGCACGGGCTTAGTTGCAACGCAGCATGTGGGATCTTCCCGGACCAGGGCTCGAACCCGTGTCCCCTGCATTGGCAGGCGGATTCTCAACCACTGAGACACCAGGGAATCCCCCAAATATGGTTCTTTATTCTAATCTGAGAGCTACTGAGTAACAAGTTTTGTTTGCTATCACCATCTAAATTGATTAGTTCTGAGCTGAGGTGCTGATTTCTCCTCCTGATTTATATCCTGGAAACTCTCCAACTGAAACCCTCTGCAGGAACCCTCAGAGCCTGGAGAGACATAGGAGGAAGCCTTGTTGGCTAGGGAAGGGGACAGCTATGATTTAAAGCCAATCAGATGTGGGTTTAACTCTTGATTTTGCCTCTTATTATGTGTCTTACTTTGGGCAAGTGACTTAATCTCTTGGGTCCTCAGTTTCCTCATCTGTAAAGTGGAGGAAATAATACTTCTATGATTGTGCCAATTAAATGAGATAAAGGCAGAAAAAAAGTTTTCAATAAATGGCATTATTCTTCCTATCCTTAGTAACTACAATGTATTGGAGGTAAGGCTGCTACTGCTTCATGCATGAATACAATCCAGGTTCCTAAATGAGACCCATGGGATCCCTTTTCCCATGCCTATGTGACAGGGGACTCCTCCTTATTTCAACCCATTCTGCATTTGTGGCTTGGCATATCTCAGCCTCTCCGTCGCAATAAGAATTCACAGAAGAGTCCAAGAGGAAGAGAGGCCCATACATTTGCTTTATCCATGAGAAAACCTTAAGTCCTGTCCCTGGGAAAAGAGGAAAGTAAAATACATTCACAGGTTTTGAGAAGAAGGACATGTCTATTTTGTTTGACACTCTATGCCCAGTGGCTGACACATAGGTGGCAAAATACGTACCTATGGAAAGCTATGAAAAGGCATCTAGAGGAGATGTGCCTCGCCTTAAGATACCCAATATTTGAATATCTGTATTCATTCATAGACGATCCTCAAGTGCTCCGTCTGGACATTCTGGAGGATATTAGAATACAGTCAAGACCACGAGTTCTTTGGGCATTTGGACCTCTATACTTTTGCACCATTTAGACCTCTGCTCTGAGGGTGCTGGAAACTCAGGGGATCCTCTGTGAAGTGTTTGCTTTTCCCCCCACCTCCTGGGAGAATATACACAGGAGGGCAGCATTCTTCTTTACCACCTTCAAAATTGTGAGTGTGAGTGGCTGAGGTATCCTGGGCACAACATAATTGGGGCAAGGAGGTAACAGTGAGGAGGGGGAGTCTGGATATGACCCTGGAATTTCCTAGTAGAAATTCCCCCTCTACAACTCCCCACCCCACTCAGGATCTCTGGTTATCATCCCTTCCCAGCCCTAAGACTCCTTCTGCCCTTTTTGGCAGGGATAGCCAGGAAGCATGCCCACAGAAACCGCAACTCATGAATCAGCAGACAGATAATTAACTGAGGGAATGACTGAGCGGCTTCAGGGATCAACCATTTGGCTTGACCCAGCCCCCTCTGCTGCCCACAGAGCTGGCCTGGTGCTTTACCCCATCGCCTCTTCTCTCTTCTCCTGACCCCTGGCCCTTTCTGAGTGCGACAATCATTGTGACTGATGGAGCTCAGGTCACAAGTGGAAATGCAGGTGGAAGCAGGGAAATGACACTGCCTGTTCTCCCTGTGTGAATTGCTGGTGTTTATTTAAATAGGAGACTCTGCAGCAAAAATTTATAAAATCTGCCTTTCTCTGCATGCACACAGTATCGCCAGGAACACTCTTTTCTTTATAGTTAGTTTATTTAGGTATAATTTATGTACTGTAAAATTCATCCTTTTTAGGTGTACAGTTCTATGAATTTTGACAAATGCTCACAGTCAAGTAACCATCAGCATAATCAAGATACATCACCCTAAAGAGTTATCTTGAGCTCCTTGTCAGCAATTTTCTTTCCCCACCTTTATTTCCTGGCAGATCTGTTTCCTGTCCCTACAATTCTTCCTTTTACAGAATGTCATATCAATGAAATCATACAGTGTGTAGCATTTCAAGTCTGGCTTTTTTTTTTTTTTTGCGGTACACGGGCCTCTCACTGTTGTGGCCTCTCCCGTTGCGGAGCACAGGCTCCGGACGCGCAGGCTCAGCGGCCATGGCTCACGGGCCCAGCCGCTCCGCGGCATGTGGGATCTTCCCGGACCAGGGCACGAACCTGTGTCCCCTGCATCGGCAGGCGGACTCTCAACCACTGCGCCACCAGGGAAGCCCAAGTCTGGCTTTTTTCACTTAGCATAATGTGTTCAAGACTCATCCATGTTGTTGCGTATATCAGAATGCTAAGAGGTTATCCCAGGCTACTCTGTCTTCCTCAGGTTCTGAGACAGTTACCCTGAAAGCAGGGGGCTATATCTGTTAAACCCAGATCCAGCTTTCAGTTTCTAAATTTTGAAATTGGATAGATGCATTTGCAACCAGCACTCTTATTATCCTTGGTCCTAAAAGCAAATATGGTCAAATATGGTATGTCACAATCTTTGGAGCTAGAAGCTAAGTAAACGGGGGCTATTCTACCTTTTAAAATTTGGGGTAGCATCTCTGAAAAAAACAACCCACCATAAGTCTTCCTTTCTGGTTTTCTTTCATGTTCCCACAAAAAGACTTCTCTTCCTCCCTGCCAGCATTTCTTAGTTCAACTAGTAAAGCTATTTAAACATTCACGGGGCGAATGAGGTGATATATGCTCATTATATGAAAGCCACATATTGGAGAGTAAATGGCTGGTTCCCCTCTAATTCTGTTCCCCCCTAATGTTCACTATTAATTACATGGTGTGTTCTATTCATATTTTTGTAAAATCTTGCATTTGTAATAATTCTTGCATATGTAAGTAATAATGCAAGAATTTTTGCATTATGTAATAATGTATGTAATAATTCTCAGGGGTATGTGTATTCCTTTACCTAAACTTGCATATGTAATATGTATATGTAATAATTCTCATGGGTATGCATATATGTAATAATTCTCATGTGTATGTCTATTCTTTTACCTAAACTTGTGTTACATTTATTTCAACTTACAAAAGCCACTTTTTTTGTTCATATAGAGAAAAACCCCTCAGGGTGAAAAGCACTGTGGGTCTGAAATTGAGAAACCAATGTGCAATTCATGGCTCTACAGGCTTTTCTGTCAATTTGCTGGGTGATTTTGAACAAGTCATCTTACCTCTGCGCCTCAGGCTCTTGGGGTCTCAAGGGCTGCAAACGGGTGAATGTGTCAAAGGGAGAGACGTCGGTTTGCTCTTGCCTTTCCCCACCACCAATTGGAGAAGTTTTTCCTTTAGCTGATTAATAATGAGGAAGTCCGTGTAAGGATTTCTTTGTGGGGGGAAAAAAGGGAGGTCTGCAGTTAAAAGCAAGCTTGAAAAACTTCGCCCTGGAAGAAAGCTCCAGAAGTTTGGCAAAAGGCACACTCAGTAGCCACTTTGAAAGTCCCTATCGTCAACCCTAAATCTGTTTGCTGATGGGATTCTTGGATAGAGGGAACCCAGGTCTGTGAGAACCGCTGATGATTCCAAACCCCTGCTTTAGCCATTGCACGTGATAAACTCCTCCAGGTTCAACCTGGGCTGGAGCCACCTGCAAGGGGCAGGTTTGACCAACTCCCTGGGAAGGTGGAAGAGGAGGGAGTGTGGTGCCTTCATTCTGGGACTCCTACAAATTGAGAATAGACCACACTCTCCTGGGAGATTCCTGAAGGCTGTGGGAGTGGGCTGGACCAAGTTTCTTCTGGAGTTCCCCTTGAGCTTTGGGATTCCAAGAGGTTACCGGGTTTTGGTGCTGAAGGTGCTTGCTTGTAGAGAGCCTGGCATGCCCTGGGGAGCCTACATTTAAATGAATGCAAATGTGGAGACTGAGGCAGAAGAGAAGACATTTAAAATTAGCTTTATTATTATTTTTTTTAGCTTATAAAACGAATTCAGCTTTTTGTGGGGGAAAAAAAAATCAAGGACATTCCCTGGCCATCCAGTGGTTAGGGCTCAGCGCTTTCACTGCAGTGGCCAAGGTTCAATCCCTGCTCAGGGAACTAAGATGCCACAAGCTGCATGGCACGGCTGGAAAAAAAAAAAAAAAAAGTCAAGCAGTACAGAAATAGAATAATGTAGAAAGTACAAGTCCCTTGTAGTCTTGTACATAAAGATAACCACTGTTGACAGTTACTCCAGAATTTTTTTTTTTTTTTTTTTGCGTTATGCGGGCCTCTCACTGCTGTGGCCTCTCCCGTTGCAGAGCACAGGCTCCGGACGCGCAGGCTCAGCGGCCATGGCTCACGGGCCCAGCCGCTCCGCGGCATGTGGGATCTTCCTGGACCGGGGCACGAACCCGTGTCCCCTGCATCGGCAGGTGAACTCTCAACCACTGCGCCACCAGGGAAGCCCACTCCAGAATTTTTTTCCTATGTATATGTCACCGTATATAATGATTTATCATTATTGTTGTTTCTCAAGCAGAATCATCCACAGTAGGATCATTGTCACTTAATAATATACCGTGGGCATCTTTTTATATCAGTGCATGGCCTTCCATTACTACTTATGCCAAGAGCTGTAACTCTAGCCAGAAGGCATATTGCTATATGGATATACCTGAATTTTCTTCACCAATTCCCTGTTGATAGGCATTGGGATCACCCCCAATTATCTGCAGGGGACATCCTTGTTCATTATTATGCACCTTTGTTCAAGTGTTTCTGCAGGCTGAATTTCTTAAACGAAAGCTGCTGGGTCAAAGGACACGAATATTTTAAATTTTAATTTTAATAGGTTTTCTAAATTGTCCTCCAAAATGGTGGGACCGATTTGCCTTCCTACCAAGACAGGCTGGAAGCAAGGGCTGATGACAGCACCATTGCCTGCTGTTTATACCCACGAGATATGAGCCGCAGGAGGAAAAGTAGCAGAATTGGACAGCTGAATGCCAAGGAGGTCACCAAAAGGGTGCTGCTGGGCTGGGCCTCAAACAGAGCTTGGTATGGGCTTGCCTCTTTTCTATACTGAATGAGTCAGATGGGAGGTGGGGCCTGTGCTGATCACATTTTCCAGAACTTGAGATGCAACATTTGAATCAAATATTAGTTAGTCCGTTAGGAAGAAATGGACATGTGTGCAATAATTGAGGGGTCTTGGGCCCTGGGATGTTAGGCTTCCTAGAGTATTAGTCAGCTTGTTGATGCTTTCTGCTTGGAATATATATACTTCCAGGGCTGGGCAGCTTGAAAATCATCTAATGTAATACCGTTTGTTTTACAGAGAAGCAAAAAAGGAGGTCCTGAGAGGTGAAGTGACTTGCCCAAGATAACACAACTAGTTTAGTGGCATTGGTGGAGAAGCAAAAAAGGAGGTCCTGAGAGGTGAAGTGACTTGCCCAAGATAACACAACTAGTTTAGTGGCATTGGTGGAGTCTAGCCCTGGGGGCTCCTGTCTCCTGGCCAGTGATTCTTCACTGTATCCTGTAGAGACCAAGGACCCTCTCTCATCTGACCCTGAGGCGGGTAGGGGTGTGGGGGCGGATGGGGCGTTCCTAGTGCAGGAAGTGATTTGCATGAAGGTACGTAGGAAGGAAACCAGCATTTACTGAGCATCCACTATGCTATCCGTGGTTCTTTCATCTATGTTATCTCATTTAATCCTAACAACTCCTGCGGTAAGTGTTCCGCCCATATTTGGGAGCATGGGGGAAAGGACGGTCTCCAGTGCTTGGCTGATGTGGCTGGGTTGCCCCTGTTAAATAGGAGGGAACAATGATCAGTTCTCGAATAGGGATGTGACAGAGACTCAAAGAGTCACTGGACCTTAGCGAGAGCACCAGAGAGATGAAGGGACGTGCCTGAGGTCACACAGCCAGTAGAGCGGTACAAGTGGCTTCAGACCTGAGGCCTCCTGTCTGCTGTCCCACCACCATGCTTCCCCCACCACATCCACCGTTACACTGTTCATCGTTTTACTCCCCCTGCCCTCAGGGTGTTTTCCAGGGGCTGGGTGTTAATTTTAGATAATAACTACACAGAAGACAGGACTCCGTCCTTTTTATGCAGTGTCCAGCATAAAACATGGTGACTTAATTATCCCAGTTGGAGATGATAACAAGACATGATATGGCTTCGCTTACAAGGGCAGTGCCTACTGGCTGAAGAAAGGTCAGTGAAAGGGCATGGCCAGTGGTCAGTACATTTGAACTTTGTCCAAGGGGATCCACTTGCTCAGGGAGAAATCCTTCCTGTCTTTTGGTCGTGTCCCTCATGCCAGTGGATCAGCAAGTCCTCAGAGAACATCTAGGGTCTAACCATGCCATGGATACCACTACCATCCAAATCCAACCCCCTGCCATCTGCTGCCTGGATGGTTGTAATGCTTCCTAATTGGTCTCTTTCTGGTCTTGTTCCCCTACTGCCTGCCCTCCTTTCGTGGCCAGGATGATCTTCTTCTGCTCACCTCTGCTCACAGCCCACCAGCGGCTTCCCACCACGTGGAGAATGACAGCCACACTCCCCACCATGGCTACTGCTTCCCAGTATTATGGTCTCTGACTGCGTTTCCAACCGCCTCTCTCTCTCTCTCCTCTTCCCTCTCTCTTCCTGCTGTTTCATTAAGAGGCTGAGGACCGTCTAGCTGCTGTGGGTTCTTTCTGGAATACTCGTCCCCTAGATCTTCCCATGACTCACTCCTTCCTATCATTTTGAAATATCACTCAGAGAGGCCTTTCTTTAAAGGAGACACCCTCCCCTTACTGACACTTTGTCCTGCTTTATTTTCTTAGTGCCTTTGCCCCTGTTTGAAATTGTACTTTTTCGTTGTGTATGTTTTGGCTTTCTGTTGAGCATGTTTGATTTTCACTAAACTCTAAGCTCCACAAGAGTAAGGGGGTTGTTTATTTCATCAGTGTGTCTCCAGTGCTTAGCAGAGTGCCAGACACAGGTAGGTACTCAGTGAATATTTGTTAAGTGAGTGGATGAATGAATGCCAACACCATTGGTATATGTTAGCAGAAAAGTATAAAAGAAAAGTAAACACTTTTCTGTTATCCATAGGTGGGTTAACCATTACAAAATGGTTAGGCCAGCTTTTTTCAATCATGCAGAGTGTTTCAGAGCAGTGTTCCTCAAAATCATGTCATATATGCTATGGAAATGCAAATGCATTTTGTATTATTAGCTTCTTAGGGCTGCTGTAACTAGGTGGCTTAAAACAACAGAAATTTATTCTCTCTGGAAGCTAGAAATCTGAAATCAGGGTGTCAACAGGGCCATGCTCCCTCTGAGACGCTGGATGGACCCCTTCCTCATATCTTCCTAGCTTCTGGTGGTAGCTGGCAACTCTTGGCGTTCCTTGGCTTCCAGCTGCATCACTCCAATCTCTGCCTCTGTCTTTATACGGCAGAGTTCTCGCTGTGTGTCTTCACGTGGTGTTTTCCTCTTGTGAGGACATCAGTCATGTTGGATTAGCGCCCACCCTAATGACCCCATCTTGATCACATCTGCAAAGACCCTATTTCCAAATAAGGTCACAGCTGGAGATACTGGGGGTTAGGACTTCAGCAAGTCTTTCTGGGGGACACAGTTCAACCCGTAACACGTTTTAATATTGGTCGAGGCAAATTGTACACAAACGGCTTCTGATGTTAAGTACCATATTTAATTGGCTCTGATGCACTTTGTTTTTAAACATTTGAAAATCCCTGAAATCAGCATGCCTTCTGTTCGGTAGTTTGGACTCCCTACTGCTTTGGGCGATGCTTACTGAAGCTTTCTGCTCAGAGCACAGAGGTACGTGTTCCCTTGAATCCCACCTTCCTGTCTTCTTCCCCTTCCTGGGATTACTGAGCTGCTGCTGCATGTAAATGAAAGAACAAAAATAAGATCAACTTTCTTAACAACGTGTTCTAGAGAAACCACTTGTTGCATCCATAGCACCGTTAGCCTATGTTTTGTTCTTGGATGACTCACCCAGCCAGGTGACTGCAATGGAAGATCAGGCACTGCCTGGGTCACCCAGTGTCCCCACGGACCTATCTGAGAAGTCACTAGTCAAAGGTCAGTGGCGGGGCTGGAGACCCAGGCCAGAACTCCTCCCTGCAGATAGTAAGAGAGATGTCCATGGTGTCTGCGGTATGGACAGTCCTCCCTTCCACTGAACACCTCTCCTGCTGACTGAGCCCTCTCCTGGAGTCCCCTGGCCTCACTGGGGTGGCCCGTTCCTGTGTTCTGACATCCTGTCTAATTGGACAGCATATCCTCAAAATATCTCTCATTGACTCATTATGACTTCCGCTGGTTCCAACTCCCTTCCTTGTTCCCTTTTTTTTCTCCATTTTCCCCACCCTTTGTCTCTCTTCTGATTCTGTGAATTGGGCTGATGTGTCAAACCACAGCCTTCTACTTCTACTTTCCAGGCAAAGTTCTTTGCTGGTCTTGTCTATGTTTTCTAATTGGCCTTCTCTTCTTGGCCATCCCTCCTAGATTATATTTTTGATCCCCTGCCTTCAACTGTGTGGGCCTCAGGATAAAAACAGCAACAATAAAAACAATAGCAACCATAGCAGCAGCAGCCTTTATTGAGAACTTTCTGTCTTGCCAGCTGTTGTGCTCAGAGTGTGACAGGGATTGGTTGCTTTATAACTACACTGGGAGGACCAGTGCCAGTCCTCCTGTTGCCTCGCTGTGGCTAAGCTGTCCAAGAAAATGGGTGCTAGGGGTTGTTAATTTGTTTCAGTGACAAAGTTCTGATGAAGATCCTTGATTCTCCAGCAGAGCCGAGTCTGGGCCTCCGAGGCTGAGCAGGAACATAGGCCTTATGAATGACTGGAAACAGAGGCCCAAACTCCTTCCACATGTTTGGGGGAAGGGGTGGCCTCAGAGCAACGGCTCATTGAATCAGCATGGCCCAGGCGCAGAGACTTCTGATGAGTCAGTCACTTTCAGCCACTGCATTCTGGGGAACCTGCCTTTGGTTGCAGGTCTTGGTGGGGGGCATCCCAGGAAACGGGTTGGGGGGGGAATCATTGATTCTCATGAAATCAACCTGTGATTCATTAAAAAGGAGAGGTAAGGGGAGCTGGGTAACCGTGACTCCCCAGCCATGACTTCCTAAAGAATAAGTCCCAGCAGCTTGTATCATCCTCTGGGGTCAGGGACTGCCCGTTCACTGCAGGGGGGCCTGCTGTTGTTTATTTTACATCTGGTAAGGCTTTCTTTTGTGGCTATGAGTCAAGGACTCATGGGGAAATGCTAATTTGAGAATGAATGGATGGCTAAATGGATAGACTGGGAAAAGTTTTCAAAAAATAATTAGACAGCGCCCACACCTCCCACGGCCCTCTTCTCTCTTCTGACTGTGCCCGCGATCTTGTGCTTCTCTCCCTACCGAAAATCCATGTCACTTATGTCCAGAATTACTCCCATGGATGTAGATTCTCATGGAAACTTCAAAAAGGGATGCCTAAAATAGTGCAGGCTATGTATGCTTCTCTCAGAACTCTTCCAATAAGGCAGTAAAGGGGGGATGAGTTCCCATCTGGCTGAGAAAAGAGCAGTTGTGAGCTAACAGACGGCCAGGCAGCCCATGTAGGGAGAGGCCTTCTGGATGCATTGCTGGTTCTGAACATTCAGGCATTCTGAATCTGGCAGCTCTGGGAAGATTGGCTACTTTTCTTCCATTAGAGACAGTACATGGCTGAGGGCCATGCCAACTCAGAGGTGGCATTGGTGCCTTAGGGCCAGGTCCTGTACCACCCGTAATTTCCACCTCGCAGTCCTTGTATCACACGCTTAGGTTGGAGTCAGTCAGAGGCTGGAGCCCCAGAGGTTACTCAGGGGCTCACAGTAGCCTATCACTTGCAGAATTTTAGGGTTGGGAAAGGCCTTTTTAAAAATAAATTTATTTATTTATTTATTTTTGGCTGCACTGGGTCTTTGTTGCTGCGCCTGGGCTTTCTCTAGTTGTGGCGAGCAGGGGTACTCTTCGTTGCGGTGCACGGGCTTCTCAATGCGGTGGATTCTCTTGTTGCAGGACACGGGCTCTAGGTGCGCGGGCTCCAGTAGTTGTGGCACGTGGGCTTAGTTGCTCCGTGGCATGTGGGATCTTCCCGGACCAGGGATCAAACCCATGTCCCCTGCATTGGCAGGTGGATTCTTAACCACTGTGCCACCAGGGAAGTCCTGGGAAAGGTCTTTGAAGTTAGACAGACTCAGGGCTCTGAGGAAATGTAGGGCTTCCAGAAGGCACTTCAAGGACTCCACATATAATCTAGTGTTTTGTGGAGAACAATGAAAATTTTAATTGCCCAAGGAACAGTTTCAACCCATTTGCCTGTTTTATATTGGAATTCTATGCATAATTTGGAGAAATGAGCTCAGTTGCTTAAAAAACAAAACAAAACTGATCTAGTCCAATACCTCTCAATTTGCTCTAATATATATTTATTGAGCGTCTCCTTTGAGCAAGGACTGAGGCTGGGCTGGGCAGGACAGGCCTCAAGAGGCTTAAAATCTACTGAGTGGCAGTGCTGTTAAGGCAGATACATAAATAATTATAAGTTGGGAATACTGGAGTGAAGAAACTGAGGCTGAGAGGAATTAAATGACTCATCCAAGGCTATATTATTAGTGGGTGACTCAGTTAGGACCACAGTCTACTGACTGTGTGTGTACCTTTTCTGTTAGGTCACTCTGCCCTGAGATGGATACTGTTAAAGTACAGTTTTTTTCAAAGAGTTAAAAGTATGATTCTCATACAACTATAAAATGAACATGTGTCAAAGATTTCATCCAACATAATGAGGGAACCAATAAGATGTTGACTAGTTCAAAAGAGAATTCAAGTAAGGGAGTTATAGTCGGTCAGTCAAAGGAATGCTGAAATCAGTTACCTAACAGATTCAAAATTGGTTAATGTTCTACAAGGCAATAAACCTTAACCTTTGGGGGTTACCTTTTCTGGATTTTTATGACAGAAATCACTTACGTTGCTGTTGGATAAGAATCATATACGTTGCTCTCCATTGTTGTTGGTTTTCTACAGGTCAACCTCTATTCTTACAGAATCATAAGATAGAAGTCAAACAAATGTACACATCCCTGGAAAATCAGATAATCCCTAAGCATGGTGGGTCTACTAGTCAACCCTTTGCATTACCTTGAAAGGACACCCAGTACTCCCTTTGCCTATTTCCACATTTTGGATAATTTTTCTTAACAATATTTTGTGTATGTGTGTACACACACATTTGCTGGGTGTTTTTTTTTTTTTTCCCCCAGATGTTGAAAGGGAGTTCAGCCACGCTGTTATAAAAGGGACTGAGACAGCTCCATAAAAAGTTTCAGGGACACTGGGAAAACATCACAGTGATGAGGTTGATTTCCCCCAAATATATTTGCTGGTCTTACGAACTGGGGGCAAGGGACCACTTTAGAAAATTGGATAAAGTAATTGTCAAGATAATTGGGTCATAGTAGGAATGGGTCTCCCTCATTCTGCTCTTTGCACAGTCGTCCCTCGGGATCTGTGGGAGATGGATTCCAGGCTCCCCTGACAACCAAACTCCAAGGATGCTCAAGTCCCTTACAGAAATAGTTTAGTGTTTGCATATAACCTTTGCACATCCTCCTGTATTCTGTAAATCATCTCTAGATTACTTACAATACAATGTGAATGCTACGTAAATAGTTGTAAATCCAGTGTAAATGCTATGTAAATAGTTGCTGGCACGTGGCAAATTCAACTTTTGCTTTTTGGAACTTTCTGGAATTTTTTTTCCTGAATATTTCCAACTCGTGGTTGTTTGACTCTGCGGATGCAGAACCCACGGATATGGAGGGCTGACTGTACTGCAAAAGGCCTTCCTGGGGCCCTGGAGGTTTACCTGACTGAGGCCAGGAAGGCTAAGCTGGGGGAAGGAGGGAGGATGGGGACTTCTGTCCAGGCAAATGTCTGGGGTTTGCTTCCTGGTTGGGCTTCTCAAGGCTCTTTTCTTGCCTCTGGTTGTCTCTGCTCCTCCCTGCAGCTTTTTCTCTGTCCTTTGACAGTATGAAGACTGTTCACACTTGAGTGGCATTTTGTAGTGTACCCAGTGCTTCTCCTTTACCTCACTGACTTCTTTGCACAAATCCTATGAGACAGATATTATCACTTCATGGAGGTTAACTAACTTGACCAAGGTCATGACACCTAGTAAGAAGAGCATTCAGAATTCAAATACAGGTCTTCCAACTCCAAAATTCCATGCACTTCCAGCTTATATCAGTCAACTTTTTCTAATATTTCTGCGGTTTTCCCTAAAGCATTCTATATGCTTGGATCCCAAGATATATGTATTGGGAAGCTTGAGAAGATTTGCTTTCCCCTGGCAGGCCAGTAGGACACTGCCATGGCAGTCACCCCCCACCCCCATATTTAGACTGTGTGTTAATGTTAGTGCATCCGGGCTCTGAATTCCCTGTGCAGCGGCTGTGACTAAGTCACTAGAATAATTGGAGAGAGGGTACGTTGCCATGGCTCTGGGCCTGAGATTTTCATTTGTACAATGTAGGTGTCAAATCAGTTGTTAATTAAAGCCTTTCCATCATTTATGATCTGACACTTGCTCCATCACTTGCCACCACAGTGACCTCATCAGTTGAGGGCTGTGATGAGTTTCTCCTGACCTTCCTCATTCTCCTTCTCCCTTACCAAACAGCCTGTGTTTGGTAAATGTCTATGGGATGGTTAAGGTGTATTTGTGTGCATCTGAGAGCTGTAAACCTGGGCATTTGGGAAAGCTGGGGAAGGATGGGGGAAGACCAGGTACTTTGTCATGTCAAATGAGATACTAATGCCTCTGTCTCTCTGTTGCAGGGCCCAACATCTGTGTCACACGAGGCGTGACCTCCTGCCAGCAATGTCTGGCTGTGAGTCCCATGTGTGCCTGGTGCTCAGATGAGGTAAGGAGCAGATATCCGACTTTATTTCTTCCCCAGACTTAGCTGCTTTTGTGTAGAGACAGACCCATGGGGATATCTCCTTCCTCCTAAGTATACAAGCCCCTTGTCCCTGCTGAGCAAAACTAGGAAGAAGCCTTCCCATTGATGGGTGTCGAAGGGAGCTGTCATGGGCTGTTGCTGGGAATGCCATCCAGAGTGTATCGCGTGGCCCCGGCCTTAGGCAGAGTGGTTAGGCCTGCTGGCCTCTCTGTAGCCATTGCCATCCTTTACCACACTTTGCTTGATTTTTGTTGGGGTGCAACACCCCGAGAAGCAGGGCCTCGGGTCTCAAAAAGGGAGGCATGAGAGGGTTATAGGTACAAAGGGGATGTTGGCTTATGAACATTCCAGAACTTTTAAAAGGCAAGTAAGAGAGGGGTCTTGCACTTGTGTGGGGGGCTGTTTAGACAGAGGATCTTTTCTCTTCCCTTTTCCTGTCTGATGACTGGACCCCCATGGCTTTACATTTTCCCCTTTCTTTCTCCTCTTCCTCTCCTTCCTTCCTTCTCTTGGGAAGGTGTCAATGAAAGAAAGAGCTGGGCCTATTTGGTGAGGCTAGGAGGGTGACAGGAAAGGGTTAGCTGTGTCTAGGCAGAGGATTTGTTGTGTCTGGGGCCCTAGGGAATGAGTGTGTCTGAGGGAATGGCTGTGTTTGTGGCTGGGATGGGAATTTGGAGCTGGCAAGAGCTGGGGGGTGAGTGTGGCTGGAGAAGGTCCAGTGATTACAGAGTCTGGGGCTGAGTCATGGGCCTGGTCCCCGGCAGGTGGTTACCTGAACTCCTGGCCTGGCTGCGTGTCAACCACCTGAGGCGCCCTCTCTGTCCCTGCCCTCTGCAGCTCTGTGACTGCTCTAACTCAGGCCCTCATTCTCTCTGCTTCTCTTCCCAATCTGCTGAGTTTCCTAAAAAGGCAACCTCCCTGGAAGGCTGGTGGGGGGTGGGAGCCGAGAGGCTGTGTTTACCCCTCAACGAGAGGACAGCCAGAACGACAGAGGCCAGCCCAGCACACTGCTTTGGCCTCTGAGCAGTTCAGCACGAGAACTGCTTCCAGAGGCAGCTGCCCAACATCTGGGCCACACTGACTTCATTTAGCAAACGAAATATTCCCTGGGGCTGGGAGTTGGGGGTGGGGCTGGGTTGAGCGAGCCCTTCCCCTCCACCCCCGCAGGTTCTCCACCCCTCTGGGCTGAACTGGCTGCTCAAGTGTGATGTGGCCTCCTCCCTTCTCATCTGCCGTAGGCTCCTTCCCTTGGTCACCATCATGATATTATTAAGCTTCTTTTATGAGGAAGTTGGAATTCTGCAGCTGAATCCTCGAAGAAGGAAGAGCTGGATGGGGAGGGTGCCTCATTGGATTGGATGGCCTGTAGCTGGTTGGAGCAGTGGGGTAGCCAGGGCAGAAGCCCTAGCATCACTCAAAAGATGCTCCCCTCTCTTCAACCCAAAGCAAGACAAAATGGAGAAACTGTGGTTCAGAGGAGTCTGGGATTCTTGGAATGTCTGTCACCTGTCTTGATCTGCATAGGAACAAGCCAGGTAACTGGCCTGCTGAGGCCATGCTGAGGCCTGACCAGACAAAGCCCTTAGGTCATGTGACCAGAATTTGGAGATATATGTAGAATATTTATTGATGGCTGTGGTGAATTTTTTCCCATGGGGCATACCAAGGTGGGAGGAGGGAAGAAGGAGGGTGGGAAAGGCACCAGGGAAGATCAAAATATCATGTAGGACTAGCCTAGGGATGGGGGATGGAGTCAGAGAGAAGATGGGTGTATCCAGGACCAAAGAAAACTAATGAGAGGAGATAGATGGTCCAATAAGATATTTTCTAGGAGGATGGAATTTAAAAAGGGAAGTGTTTTTTTTTGTTTTTTTGTTTTTGTTTTTTTTGAGTGATAAAGTCAGATTTATTGCTCCGGATTGAATCCGTGGACAGGACCTAGGGAGGGGGAGGGGGACACAGGAAGTTAGTGAAGCATCCTCCTGGCCTTTGCTGAGTTCTCAGCACCCTGGGGAAGCGGGAGGGCCAAGGGCTTAGTGAATGACTACCATTATCTCTCTAAGAGGGGAGGAGGGGGAGCAGAGACCAGTGTGGGTTAACATTTGTCAACCAGGGAGAAATGGGAGGTGGGAATCCCGGACTGTAACTTGAACAGGACTGCTGTTTTTTTCCTGAGGGCTTCCCCTGTGCTGACCCAGTTTAACTGCTGAAAGTGTCTTGGCTGTTGATTTTAAAAACCAAACGTGAACCATCTGGGCCATTTTGCATGTGATTTGTTGAATAATCAACCCTGGAGAGCTCTCTGCCCCTGCCTCTCCTACCTTGGCTGTTACAGGCAGAGTTGGCAGTGCCTGGACAAACAACTGGTTGGGCTCAGCTTTCCCTGGTCCTGGAGGACAGCAGCTCTGGGTGTGGATAGCAAGCCCTTGGCTGGGTAATAGGAAAACATAGCCAACGTGGATGAGTGCAGAGTTTTGGGCTCATCTGCATAGGGTGTGTTCCTGGGGGACTGGACACTGATACGGGTTGGGGTGGTGTGCTGTCTCTGGACTGTGAATCTAGCAGAGAGGCTGGCTTCACAGAGAGGTTCAACTTGTGGTCTTGGCCTTGGTGGCATCGTGTTGGGATCTAGAACCTTCCAAATTTGCCTGCTGGTAAGAATCACCTAGGGTGCTTGTTAAATATAAAGGTTTCCAGGATGGACCCTGAACCTATTGCATCAGAATGGGTTGTTACAATAGCAAGTTTGGCAAATATTGCTAATGGAAGGGGCTGATCATTGGGGTCATGATGGGTGGAGCTGGAGTTAAGGTTGCCAGATAAAGTACAGGACACCCCAGTTAAATTGGAATCAAACAACAAATACTTTTAGTGTAAGTATGTCCCAAATACTTTTAGCATAAGTATATCCCAAATATTTACCAAATTTGGCAACCCTAATGTGGAGAGAAATACTAGGCATTCTTCTATAGTCCTGAGTGCACATCAGAAGGTAGTAGACCTGCTCACACTCAGCCTGACATCCACGGATAAAACAAGAAGAATGGGTTTGGATCTCACAAAGAAGACTCTAATAGGACTTACTTCTCATTTTCTTCTCTGCCTTTTTGGTGGGGGGAGGTTTAGGCCGCTGTTTAATTCCTTTTTAGTCACTAATATAATTTCATTCTCACTTCTCTGCTGCTTTTTCTTTCTTCCTATTTTTTTTCTTAATCTGGAGGGCAAACTCTCATCTTGAGTGTTTTGCCCCAATTTTTTATCATAAAAAAAAGGTATAGGGCTTCCCTGGTGGCGCAGTGGTTGAGAGTCCGCCTGCTGATGCAGGGGACACGGGTTCGTGCCCCGGTCCGGGAAGATCCCACATGCCACGGAGCGGCTGGGCCTGTGAGCCATGGGCGCTGAGCCTGCACGTCCGGAGCCTGTGCTCCACAATGGGAGAGGCCACAACAGTGAGAGGCCCGCGTACCGCAAAAAAAAAAAAAGGTATAATATTAAAAGTGCTCCTCCTTCTGTAAACAGTGGGGTGTGAGTATCAATAACCATAAACTAATGCTTTCCTTTTCCTCTCCTTTCTGTCTCCTCCACACCTCTCTCTGTATGTTCAAGTGATTTCTTGTCCTTACCAGATGTCAGGAGAACAATGTTAATTTTTTTGGATTGGAGGCATTTGTTAGCACTCTGGGGAAAACAGTGTACCACGACCTATTGTTCCTGTCCTCCAAGAAAGATTATTCAATAATAGCAGTAGTTAGAATGGTAATAGTAAAAAAGAGTCACCTATTTGAATTTATTCGTTTATATCAGATCAAAAGGATTTGAGTCTATTTGACTTTCGTTGAGATTTTTATATTTTGAAAGCATTTCCCATTCACAGTTTTATCCCCTGTCCAGCCCTGTGAAATAAGTAGAATAATGACAGTTATTCATGCTGTACTTTCCCAGTTTCTAAAATGGGATTAATGGAGAATGGGACTAGGAGCTGAATTCCCGCCAGGAGAGGGCTTGCTACAGGGCTGGGACCTCCCACTGCTGTGCTCTGGCTCTTCCCCTGGGTCTTGGTTATCTTTGCCCTTTTTGTGTAACATCTGGTTTCACTGGGAACTGGAACTTGAACACTGCTCCCCCCCTCCTTCCAGCTTTCTCTCTGAGTAACCTGGACACATTCCTTTTACCTTCTCAGCCTGGGTTATTAAGAAAGGAATGTGGCCCAGATGTGTTGAGGTCAGTGCCTTGGTGTCCTTCTGGGACAGCAGGCTCTCAGGGAGAGCGTGGCCGAGGAGCAGGCCTGTTATGTTCCTGACCCCTGAGGTCAGCGACCAGAGAGGGAGGGAAGGAGACAGTTTTTGTTTCTTAGTGTTTAGATTTCTTCCGAAATTCATAACAAACCATAAGCACTGTCAGCAAGGCTTGGCACTTCAAACTTTCTTCTAATAAACACTGCCACGTTAGGAAATGGGGGTCAGGAAACCCCCTCCAAGATATTCTCTCCCTTCACCCATGTAGCCTGAAGATGCATGATGGCCTTGCTGTTCTCAGTGTTTCCTGGGCTCCCCCTTCCCTCTCTCTCCTTCAGCATCTGTCTTAGTCCTGGAAAGGATCAGCAACTCAGGGCATCTCGGTCCATCCAATCGTTGCCTTTTTTGGAAGGTTTTCTCTCTGGGGTTTTGTGGGACCCTGGAATCGGAGATACAGTAGAGAGTTTTTTTGAGCAAGATAGAGACTGCTTCCTGAGAGAGAAGGGTTGGGAGAGACGGACGGAAGCAGCAAGAATTGGGGCACAAAAACGTTAAGTGTTCGTGAGTTCTCCCTTCTGCCATTCTGTCCCTGGCAGAGGGACCTGGCTGGGTGAGGGGAGGGGATTTTCATCTCTCTGAGGAGCTCTGATGTCCTGTTGGGATCTTTTGAACCAGGAAGATTAAGTCTCATGTACCATTTTCCATTGCTGATGCCGTTTCTCTACCTCAGACCCGTGACGAGGAAGAAGGAAGCTGCTGGCTTCTGGAAGCTCCTTCCACATTTTGCCTGGGCTAGGGCGGTCCTCATGTCATTTGTCTTCATCCGTTCAGGCTGCTGTAGCAAAAATACCACAGACAGGGTGGCTAAACAACAAACATTTATTTCTTACAGTCCTGGAGGCTAGAAAGTCCAAGATCAAGGTAGCAGCAAATTCAGTGTCATAGATGGCTATCTCCTCACCGTGTCCTCCCATGGTGGAAGGGGCCAGGGAGGTGTCTGGGACCTTTGTTTAAAATAAAGGCACAATCCCATTCACGAGGGCTCCACCTCATGACCTGTCACCTCCCAAGACCCCACCTCCTAATACCACCACCTTGGAGATTAGGGTTTAATATATGAATTCTGGGGGGGACACACATTCAGTCTGCAGTACTGTTGGTGTTGTTCATGGTCCCATCCACATGGGGAAGCCTTTCCGCCTATCAGAGGAGGGCTGGGCAGGAGTGGGAGAGGGACGTCGAGCATCGGGAGGGGTTTAAGCTACAGAGTCCTGATTTTTTGAGTATGGATGTATGTCTCCTTGTGGCCCAATCCCTCTCCTGGAAACATGGCTTCCAGTCACCTGAGGAGCTGAGGAGGCAGAATGTTATCGATCCTTCCCACACCTCCCGTATCCCCATCTTGCATCCTGTTCCCTACCTGGTTCATTCTCAGGTGTGGCTCTTCCCGGGACTGTTTCTTCTACATTCCTGCTTCTCTGCCTTGATTCCCACTCTACACAGAATGCAATACAACTTACCGTTTTATGAGGATAATTACAGTCAGACAATCCAGTCAGCATCTCACTTCTGCCACTTCTTAGCTCTGTAGCTTTGGGCAAAATACTTAATTTCTCCAAACCTTCGATTTCTTACTTGTAAGATTGGGTTCCTCGTTTGTGAAGCCTCCAAGCCTCAGGTTTGTAATTTGTAAAATAATAATAATTCCAGCATTACAGGACTGTAATCAGGAGGATTGCAATAATCCATGTAAAGTGCTTCTTTTGGTACCTGACATGCAGTGAGTACTCCATACATGTTAACACTAGTTGTTTTGGGATGTTGGTACGAGTTATTCAGCTGACTTCTGGAAGTGGTTGTGAGAGGGGGTGGGTAGGGATGCGGGGGATTGTGGGGTTGAAGGCCTAGGTATTTCGAAATAGGTCCAAGGAGGGTTTTTCTAGCTTTCCAGGCAGTTCCCCCAGCCTGGCAAGAAGCCCTTATGGACTTGTGCCCACACGGTGCTGGCTAAGTTTGCTGAATGTCAGAGCAGGAAGGAACTGAAAACACCATGTCATCTAACCTCTTTAACAGGGGTGAACAGGTGAGGAAACTGAGGTTCAGTGGAGCGAAATGACTTATCTGAGGTCACAGGCTGGTTAGTGGCAGACCTAGGATTGAACCCATTTCCTGATTTCTAGTGTTCATTCCAATGCAGCATGTCCCCCGTTCGATACTCAGGTGGAAACACACACTGAACCCCAGAGGGCTGTGGGATACACACCGGGGTGTTTGGAAGGGCACTCAGTCTGCCATTTGGCCAGGGTGAGGGAGGAAGCTGAAAGTGCTAAGACAGGCTCTGGTCAGTGGCTTGACATCATGGGATTTGCCTAAGCTTGTGAAGTTTATTCAAAATTAATTTATCCAGGAACTATTTATAGAACATGTTACAATAATAGCTAAGATTTATTGAACCCTTACCCTATGGCAGGCACCGTGCTATGTGTTTTACACTCACTGTCTTATATGGTCTTGCAGAACATCCCTGTGAAGCTGGGGCTATTATTATTTTCGTGTTATAGATGAGGAAACGAAGCCTGGAGAGTTTAGGTGACTCACCCTAGTAACCAGCTAGTAAGAGGCAATGCTGGGATATAGCCTCAGCCAATCTGTGCTCTTAGCCCCTACTCTCTGCTGCTTCCCCATATCCTCCCCCAATCACTTAGTCGTCAGTCTCACATTGTGTGCTGGGAATAGAGGGGAAATGAGACACACATAGTCCCTGCCCTCATGGATCTCACACCCCAGCCAGTGTTTTCACACAGTGCCTTCCAAACTGTTTTAACCCTGACCTACAGAAAGACATACATTGTGTATCATTATTTATTATACATATTATACCCTACTCCCCAACATATAAACCTTTCCCGGGACTTCCCTGGTGGTCCAGTGGGTAAGACTCCACGCTCCCAACCCAGGGGGCCCGGGGTTTGATCCATGGTGGGGGAACTAGATCCCACATGTTACAACTAAGAAGCCCGCCTGCCGCAATGAAGATCCCTTGTGCCACAACTAAGACCTGACGCAGCCAAAATAAATGAATAAAATAAATAAAAACTAAATATTAAAAAAAAGAAGCTTAAAAAAGATTGAAACTTAGAAACTTAAAAAATAAATAAATAAACCTTTCCCAAAGCAATATTTACTTTTACCACTTACATACTTTGATACTTTCTATTCTATTATGTTGCATTTTAATAAATTGGTGGTTGAGACCTACTACATTGATTTTTGAGACCCACAGGTGGGTTGCGTTTTACAGTTTGAAAAACACTGGTCCAACAGGCCTCTTATTGTACTGTTCCTCTTCCTACCTACCCATCCATGAACAGGCACTCACCCAACCTTTCTGATGCCTCCGTCTCCCCCTTCTGTACAACAGGCCTAGGGGCTGTCTTAGGAAGGACCACACGAGTTCATTTATGTTGGTTTAGCTCCAAAGTGCTGGGTAAGCTCTAGGCTGCTGGGGTGTGGCAGAGCCTGCAGGAAGCAGAGAACCACCGCAGCTCTGATCACAGGGCTTCCTCTCGTCTTACAGGCTCTGCCTCCGGGCTCGCCCCGCTGTAACCTGAAGGAGAATCTGCTGAAGGATGACTGCGCCCTGGAGTCCATCGAGTTCCCCATCAGCGAGGCCAGAATCCTGGAGGCCAGGCCCCTCAGTGACAAGGGCTCTGGAGACAGCTCCCAGATCACTCAAGTCAGTCCCCAGCGGATTGCGCTCCGGCTACGGCCAGGTAGGGATCCTGCAGAAGTAGCTCACCGTGGAATTGGGGTGGGAAGAGAAGGATGTGGAGGGAAGTGTGGGCAGGAGAATGGAAGAAAGTGGAAGGTTTGGGGACTTGAAGTCAGAAGATCTGAGTTTGAATCTTGACTCTTCCATATATTAGCTGTTTGACTTTGGGCAAGTTACTTAACCCTTCTAACTTAGTAGGTACACAAAATATGTTTGTTTCTCTTTCCCCCAATGCCTGTTTTACCCAGCATACAGCTTTTTATTGAGGCTCAAGTGAGTCTAAGATGAGAAAGCAACTTGTAAGCTCGTTCTCCATGTAAGATTGGGGCAGGGCATGCATGGGGGCAGAGAAAGTAGAGGCAGGAGACCTTCAGAGGGAGGAAGGATTAGGCTAAGAGACAGGATTTTTTTTTTTTTTGAGACAGGCTTTAAAAAAAAATTTTTTTTTTTGGCTCCGTCGGGTCTTTGTGCTGTGTGCGGGCTTTCTCTAGTTGCAGTGAGCGGGGGCTACTCTTTGTTGCAGCACGCAGGCTTCTCATTGCAGTGGCTTTTCTTGTTGCAGAGCATGAGTTCTCGGCATGTGGGCTTCAGTAGTTGTGGCACGTGGGCTCAGTAGTTGTGGCTTGCCAGATCTAGAGCGCAGGCCCAGTAGTTGTGGCTCACGGGCTTAGTTGCTCCGTGGCATGTGGGATCTGCCTGGACCAGGGATTGAATCCATGTATTGACAGGTGGATTTTTTTTTTATTAGTTTCTGCTTTATAACAAAGTGAATCAGTCATACATATACATCTGTTCCCACATCCCTTCCCTCATGCATCTCTCTCCCTCCCACCCTCCCCATCCCACCCCTCCAGGCGGTCACAAAGCACCGAGCCGATCTCCCTGTGCTCTGCGGCCGCCTCCCAGACAGGTGGATTTTTAACCACTGTGCCACCAGGGAAGTCCAGAGACAGGCTTTTCTGAAGCACTCATTTTGACTTTTCAATTAAGTCAAGAATTTAAGAAAGTACCTTCTACGTGCAAGGCGTATATTGGTAACTATGGGATTCAGAGAAGGGTGGGACATAGCTCCTACCTTTTACAGAGTCTGAAGTGTAATAACTGCCAACACTTCTGTGATTCAGGGTGGTAGACCCTTGGGACCCAGAGGACTAGACAGATGAGGATTTAGAGAGGGTGGAGACTTTTAGAATGGAAAAGAAGAGGTTAAAAATAGGAGGGTCAAGGGCTTCCCTGGTGGCGCAGTGGTTGAGAGTCCGCCTGCCGATGCAGGGGACACGGGTTCGTGCCCCGGTCCCGGAAGATCCCACATGCCGCGGAGCGGCTGGGCCCGTGACCCATGGCCGCTGAGCCTGTGCGTCCGGAGCCTGGCTCCGCAATGGGAGAGGCCACAACAGTGAGAGGCCCGCGTACCACAAAAAAAAAAAAAAAAAAAAAAATAGGAGGGTCAAGAGATTGGAAGAGGAATAGAATTGCAAGGGGAGAGGAAAAGGGACCAGGGCTTTCAAGTTTGGTTTGATTAAAAAGTTACTTCAGGGCTTCCCTGGTGGCGCAGTGGTTGAGAGTCCGCCTGCCGATGCAGGGGACACGGGTTCGTGCCCCGGTCTGGGAAGATCCCACATGCCGCAGAGCGGCTAGGCCCGTGAGCCATGGCTGCTGAGCCTGCGCATCCGGAGCCTGTGCTCTGCAAGGGGAGAGGCCACAACAGTGAGAGGCCCGCCTACCGCAAAAAAAAAAAAAAAAAAAAAAAAAAAAAGTTACTTCAGGGAATTCCCTGGAGGTCCAGTGGTTAAGGCTTGGCGCTTTCACTGCCAGGTCCCGGGTTCAATCCCTGGTCGGGGAACTAAGATCCCGCAAGACAAGTGGTGCGGCAAAAAAAAAAAAAAAAAAAAAAAAGGTACTTCATCCCAGCTGTGTCCAGATCTACTTAAGTCTTAGAGGGAGAAGAGGGGAAGAATTAACGTCCTTGCCTTGCAGATGATTCGAAGAATTTCTCCATCCAAGTTCGGCAGGTGGAGGATTACCCTGTGGACATCTACTACTTAATGGACCTGTCTTATTCCATGAAGGATGATCTGTGGAGCATCCAGAACCTGGGAACCAAGCTGGCCTCCCAGATGCGTAAGCTCACCAGTAACCTGCGGATTGGCTTCGGGGCCTTTGTGGACAAGCCCGTTTCACCATACATGTACATCTCCCCACCAGAGGCCCTCAGAAACCCCTGCTATGAGTAAGTCTCTCTTCTAGAAGCCAGGGCAGCATCTCTCCCCATTGCCCCAGACAAATCCAAGTCCTGCTTCCTCTTTCTAGTCTAGGGTAGCTTTGTTGGCTGCCTTCTGGCCAAATCATATCTCCTCTCTACCATGGTCTCCCTGTCTGGCAAATGGGCCAACCCATTGATCTGGAGTGTTGTATTAATAGAGTCCAAGGCTGTTTGGAGATGTAGAAAGGAAATCCATCAGCTTCTTGGTCTAGGCCACGAATAAATAGTATAAGTAGATAGAGGAGTTATGATTTCAGAATGATTGATTCCATTGCTATTGTCATCATTGTCCTCGTTATCCAGACTATGAGTCCTGCAGGGTTAAAATGCAAGGAATTAAGTCCTAGAGAAATAGGAAAGAGTGGAAATGATATTTGTTGAACCCCCTAATAGCATAAGTTGATGTGTCCCTCTGTTGAGAGTTTGACTTACGACTGAATGGCTTATTTATTTGTTGGAGACTATGCAAATCCATGGATTATAATTTAAAATGAGGGTTACCGAGCCTGACAAGGTATGAATTTACTTTTTAGATTCGAGAGTTATATGATGTGCCTTTTTAACCTTCTGTCTGGATTGTAAGGTTCCCCAGAAATTGTGTCAGCCATCAATTAAACAAACCATTGGACTGGGGACAGAAATGCTCCTGTTCGGCACAGATCTATCAATTTATTGATAGTTCAGGGACATTAAGTTATTGATGAACTTTTGCTTTGTTGTTGTGTTAATGTTACTTGAGAGAAGTGTGAAGTATAAAGTGATAGCAACAACAACTAGAGCCTCACTGTGATCTCAAAGCTTTACATCTATTAACTCATTTAAGCCTCACAACTCTTATGAGATATGTGTTATCATGTCCCCATTTCTTTATAGGTTAGGTGTAGAGAAGCTTGCCTAGGGTTCCATGACTAGTAAGTCAAGGAGCTGGGATTTGAACCCAGGGAGTCTGGTTCCACAGTTCACTCCCTTATCCTCTGATCTAGCTGGAGATTAGGCCAATGTGATGCCTAGGTAATTTGAAGGGTTTAGAGTCTAAACTGTCTGGGTAATGGTAGTTGTATAGAACTCGCCAGGGCATTCCACTGTCTATATCTGTTCCCCTCTTTTCCCTCCCACTCCCCATGCAGCCTTTTCCATCAGATGTCTGCTTAAATCATTCCTTCCCTCCCCAGTATGAAGACCACCTGTTTGCCCATGTTTGGCTACAAACATGTGCTGACGCTAACGGACCAGGTGACCCGTTTTAATGAGGAGGTGAAGAAGCAGAGTGTGTCAAGAAACCGAGATGCCCCAGAGGGTGGCTTTGATGCCATCATGCAGGCTACCGTCTGTGATGTGAGTTTGGAGGGCATGGAGTGCCAGGTGTGGGTGGTGCAGATCAAAACGGGGAAGGAAGTGGCTCAACTGTGGGGATTTCTATGTGAAATACGAGACAGGAACTAAATAGAGCTTTGTACAATTTGAGCAACAAGTTGCTCCTGATCAGCAGCCTCCGCTTGTATCCGCTCCCTGGCCAGAGCTGATACTTTTTTCTTTTCTTTTTTTTTTTTTTTGCGGTACGCGGGCCTCTCACTGCTGTGGCCTCTCCCGTTGCGGAGCACAGGTTCCGGATGCGCAGGCTCAGCGGCCGTGGCTCACGGGCCCAGCCGCTCCGCGGCATGTGGGATCTTCCCGGACCGGGGCACGAACCCGCGTCCCCTGCATCGGCAGGCGGACTCTCAACCACTGCGCCACCAGGGAAGCCCATGAGCTGATACTTTTTTGAACCTCAGTGGTCCCAGATGTTTTCTGGGGAGAGGATCTTCTCTGGAAGTGTATCAGAGTCAAGGCTGGGTTCACTTAACCTCAGCAAAGTGGGCAGATGTCCAGATCGGATTTCTTCTAACCCAACCCAGGTCTGCAGATGCAGATGGGTTTCTAGATGGGCCATGTGATTATCATTGAAGAAGTTCTATTTGGAGTTGAAGTAGGTGTCTTTCAGCTGCTTGAACTAATGAGCCCTGAGACTGTTTTCCTAAGAGAACAAAAACCCCTGAGTTGGAAAACTACAGCTTATGTTCCAAGGACTAGGACTGAGGTGCTTCTCCAAGACAACTTGTCTAGCCCTTCAGATGGGGAGCTTCTTGGGTCTTTGTTTTGTACCAGTGACATGGCTAAAGTCACTGTCTCTCTTTTGCCTTTTTTTTTTTTTTTTTTTAACAGGAGAAGATTGGCTGGAGGAATGATGCCTCCCACTTGCTGGTGTTTACCACTGATGCCAAGACCCATATAGCGCTGGATGGAAGGCTGGCTGGCATTGTCCAGCCCAATGATGGGCAGTGTCATGTGGGCAGTGACAACCATTATGCTGCCTCTACTACCATGGTGAGATTCTCGGTACCACCTATGGTTCCTATTCACTATGGCCAGGACTGCCCTTACCCAGGCAGAGTCTTTGTGTGAATATGAAAATGGCAGCCCTTCCTCTGGGCAAGGCTCAGGGCTCTTTTCAGCTCGTCCTCACCTTTCCCACCTATTGGACACCCTCATCCAGGGTACCACCCGTACAGCCATTAGAGATGGTCCTGACTGTGGTCGGTGTTACCACTGCCTCCAGCACCAGCAGCATCATCATGGCATCCAGAATGGACCCAGAGGACTTTTGCAGGTCCAGCTGGAAAGCAGGCCATCCTGTCGACTGTGCATGGATTAACCCCTTCTTGGAATATCATGCTCACTTGTGGTTATTGGAAGAAGACAGAGGAAAAAGAGACAAAGATCATCAAAAGCATAGAAAGCCAGTCCTGTGAGGAAACATTAAAGGGCTCAGAGTCATTTAGCTGGAATAAAAGAAGGCTAAAGGATGGTTTAGCTGATACATGAGAAGACTTTTTTTTAATTTATTTTTTATTGAGGTAACATTGGTTTATAACATTATATGTCTCGTGGGTACAACATTATATTTCTACTTTGGTGTATGCTACAGTGTGCTCACCACCAAAAATTTAGTTTCCATCTGTCACCATACAGTTGATCCCCTTTACCTATTTCTCCCTCCCCACAACCCCTTCCCCTCTGGTAATCACTGCTCTGTATGAGAAGACTTCTTACAAGTTGTTTTCTGTATAACTTGTTTTTATTTAACCATAGAAGGTTAAGTAAGAGGAGAGGAGTTTACATTGAAACAGGAGAAATTGCAGTAAGCCATAAAGAAAACGTAGAGCCCTGCAGGATGCTGATACTCTGAGTATCTAGAGGGAGGTGTGAACTTTTCATTTCTGAAACACAATATAGCAACTACCTCATCTAGGTGGCTTAAAGGTACATCTGTGAAAAGGAACCTGAGTTGCATGATCTCATGAGCTCCCTGAAAGGTCTAGGATCCCAGGGACATGTTCATAATTTACCAGCACCCCCATTTTGACTTGAATTCTTTGGTGTCAGCCATATACAGGTTGAGCACTACCAGGCAATGGGCGAGTCTGTAACGATTGACACCTAGTCTATGCAGGGCCTTACCAGGGGCCAAGGGAGATAACAAGACTATAGAAGTTCCCATCCTTAGGGAGATTTTGGTTTAGTCGAGGAGATGTGGTACCAGTAACAGAAGATGCATGATTACTGCTAACTGGATAGAATAGTTGATGAGGATTTTAGGTATTCAAAAGAGGAAAGCTCATCATGAACTGGGATGATCAGGGAAGGCCTCCTGGAGAAGGTGGGACCTGAGCTGGATCCTAAGGAAGGAGGAGGATTACCAAAAAGAAGGCCACTCGAGGTGGGAGAAAGACAGTGGGCCAGCTCAGTGGTAAGTAGAAGGGGGAGAGAGGTGAATGATTGGAAAGGAAGGTTGAGACCACATGGTGAAGGATTGCAAGCAACAACCCAAGGCATTTGTCAGTAGCTGCAAAATGGGAGGAAGCTTCAAAACAATGAGGTCTGGCAGTACCTGACCCAGGGAAGCTGCTCCTTGGTACGAATACACTGAATCTGAGTAGGAAAACAGAGGTGCTTAGTTTTGGCACTACCAGCCTGTACCTCTTTATCTATCCTTAGAGCTCACAACTGGGTTTGTGTTTGCCTCACATTGTCATGGGGTGAAAAGGTCTAAGTCCCACCACTGTCAGAGCCATGGCCCAAATCACCCAAGTCCTAAGGCTTAGAATCCATGGATGTATGTGAATAGACTTCTTAACTAACCTCCACATCCTCTCTTTTCATAGGATTATCCCTCTCTGGGGCTGATGACCGAGAAGCTGTCCCAGAAAAACATCAATTTGATCTTTGCAGTGACTGAAAATGTAGTGAATCTCTACCAGGTGACTATGCCTTTGGGGCTTCCTGGAGTGGGAGTGGGGCCTGTGATGGGTGGACTTGTCTCAGGGAACCAGCCCACACCAGCTCTGGCCATGCTCCCTAACTGGGAAAGACCCAGGAGCTCATGATTCCTCTCGACGGTCTCTCTCCTCCAACTTTGAACCTAGCAGGATAAGGGTGTTGATGTTTGCAGTGGTGGAGGGGAGTAATTCAGTGGGGAGAGGGGTGTGAGTAATTCAGGGGGAGATAGGGCTGTGAGAGGTTGTCTCTAATTTTGCTCAGTGCTGAAAAACTGCTACATATATTCCTGGCAGTGACAAGTAAAATATCCCATCCTTCCCTCAAGTTTCATTTCAAGACCCTCAATCTGATTTGGGGAGGGCTTTTGGAGACCACCAGCTTCATCAGTCATCCCCGGACATCTTTGTCTTCCTTTCTAGAACTATAGTGAGCTCATCCCAGGGACCACAGTGGGGGTTCTGTCTACTGATTCCAGCAATGTCCTCCAGCTCATTGTTGATGCTTACGGGGTAAGTGTCTTACACTGGGAATGGGCTTGCTAAGAGTCCACTTCACTTGGCATTACCCAGGAGCGCTCAGATTTGAGAGTCCTGGCTGCACATCCACCATGCAGCTTTCACTGCCTTCCTCTTATTCTTCCAGAGGCCAGGAAGTGATAGCCAGCGCTGGGAGGACGGCAGCCTTCTGAGATAGAAACGGCTCAGAAAGGAATGCTAAGGAGGCTTAGGAACAATGGGGGAAGAGCTTAGAGAAGGTGGAAGAGAAAGAGAGGGTGGGGATGGTGATGAGGAAGAGCAGGGCTCTGAAATTGAGGGGGGGCGGGTGCAGAGTGATGGAGATCTGGGCCCCAACAATAGAGCAAAGGGGGAGCTGAGCCATGGGGAATGTGAGGTTGATGAAAAATCAGGTAGAAAGTGCTACTAGCCAAGGTGACCAGTATTAGTGCTCCCTTCTTGCATGTCCGTGAGGCCTGCAGGAGGGCGTAGCTGGTTTAGATTTTACCCAGACTCACCTAGAAGCAAGTGGAGAAAGAGAGAGAGCAGTTCTTGGGCTGGAAATATAGCAGGAAACAGGCTCCTAGGGATGCTCTGGCAGTTTGCAGGTGGACCTCAGCATCTGGCACTGCAGGTGAGTCCAGGACCATCTGGGAGGTTTTGCTTGGGATGTAACTGGCTCCTACTAATTTCCTCGCAGCCCATTTTCTTATCTTCTCTTGCCCTTTTCTGCTCAGAAAATCCGCTCTAAAGTAGAGCTGGAAGTGCGTGACCTCCCTGAGGAGTTGTCCTTATCCTTCAACGCCACCTGTCTCAACAACGAGGTCATCCCAGGCCTTAAGTCTTGTGTCGGACTCAAGATTGGAGACACGGTGAGGTGGGCTGGGCAGGGGCTGAGGCTGCAGCTCTGACCTTAGCCTGTGCCCCAGAGCGTCTGTGGGCACCCACCCCTTCCTTCCCTGTACCTTCTTTCTGAATGTCCTTACAAGTTAGGTGTAATGGAGCTGCCAGCCTTTTCCTCTGAGGCTTCTGTTGCCTAAACCTTCTCTATCCATTAAGTAACTTCACCATCAGGATTTTTAAAAACTTGCATTTAGGTTACCTCTGTTTATGCACAGTTGATTGCAAATGAAAATATTTCCACCTTCAGCCCCTAACGGCTCTCCAGCCTCCCCTAAGGTAATGCCTTTCTTTGCTTCACAAGGTAAAACGGCAGTGTCATCTATAAATATTCATTGACCACCGACTTTGTGCCAGGCATTGTTCCAGCTGCTGAAGATTTGGCAGCAAACAGAATAGGCAAAAATAGCCACCCTCGAAACAAACACAACATTTTAAATCAATTATACCCCAATAAAAATTAAAAGGAAAAAAAAACACATACACACACAAAATACCCACCCTCCTGGAACGTCAGAATGCAAATGTTCATTTTGCCTCTCCAGTCCGTCTGTAGTTTTCCTTCCTTAGTGGCTGGTTCTTCTCTGCTTTTGCCTTAGGGGAGAGGGGTTGGTGAAAGGGGTGGAAAAAAAGAGGGGCTATCTATAGCTATATCATCTGTATCTACATCATCTCTGTCTATATATCTGTTTCCATCCATCCATCTCTCTATCTTCTAGGCACATGTGCACATACCCTGTGTAAAAAATATTGGCCTGGAACATGTTTGATTGCATAAGTGATGAAATGTTTTGTGGAAATTGCACAGTAGACTGAGCCTGTGGTTGGCCACTGTTGGTGTGAAATAGTGCTTTGTATATCTTGAGGATATTATGTAATCAGTCCCGCTAGCTTATTTGGCCACGGCAGAGCATTTGCAAGATCAAAGGTTCTTTTCTGCTTGAGCTGGTTTATTTTCACGTATGGAATTTTAGAAAAAAGCGATCTCGTGATTGTAAACCATGTCTACACCCAGCCAGATATGCCCCAACTGCACAACTATCCCCAGGCTCTTGCTTTGGCTTTGCAGACCGTGGTGGTGGGAAGGCTGAGGAACTCCAGCTTGCTGGGGGACAGGACCCCCAGTTTGGGTATTCCTGGGCAGGGCAGGGAAGAGCTTCTTTCCCTCCAGGGCTGGAGTGTCAACAGGGTCCACCTGTGTCTGAATGCGATCTTACTTTCCATCCAGGTGAGCTTCAGCATTGAGGCCAAGGTGCGTGGCTGCCCCCAGGAGAAGGAGAAGTCCTTCACCATCAAGCCTGTGGGCTTCAAAGACAGCCTCACCGTCCAGGTCACCTTCGACTGTGACTGTGCCTGCCAGGCCCAGGCTGAACCTCACAGCCACCACTGCAACAACGGCAACGGGACCTTTGAGTGTGGGGTGTGCCTCTGCGGGCCTGGCTGGCTGGGGTCCCAGTGTGAGTGCTCAGAAGAGGACTACCGTCCCTCCCAGCAGGACGAGTGTAGCCCCCGGGAAGGCCAGCCCATCTGCAGCCAGCGGGGCGAGTGTCTCTGTGGCCAGTGCGTCTGCCATAGCAGTGACTTTGGCAAGATCACGGGCAAGTACTGCGAGTGTGATGACTTCTCCTGTGTCCGCTACAAGGGGGAGATGTGCTCAGGTGAGTAGAACTGCACACCCCTCCCGTCCTGGTACCCCCACACACTCACACATCTGCAGCCTCTGGAAATGGATGCAGGCCAGGGCTTGAGGTGGGCACAGGAAGGCCCGGGGGCAGAGCGGGTAGATGGTGTGCCACTCCAATGGCAGGAAACAGAAATGAGTTTCTCTTTAATCCTCTCAGCTCCCTCTGCCCTTGCTCGAGGGGCACAAGGAAGAAAAATGAGCATCTGCTTCCAGGGGCTTCTCTCCTAGAAGAGGGTAGGGAGACGTGGGGAAACTTGAAAGTGAAGATCGTTTTTTTCTTTTCCTTCATCTGCCCTTCTGCTAATATTTTGTCACTGGTTCCTAATCTTTTCGAGGATATGGACCAACCCCTTTTTAAGTTAAAAAAAAATCACTGACATCGGATGAATGGATAAAGGAGATGTGGCACATATATACAATGGAATATTACTCAGCCATAAAAAGAAACGAAATTGAGCTATTTGTAATGAGGTAGATGGACCTAGAGTCTGTCATACAGAGTGAAGTAAGTCAGAAAGAGAAAGACAAATACTGTATGCTGACACATATATATGGAATTTAAGAAAAAAAATGTCATGAAGAACATAGGGGTAAGACAGGAATAAAGACACAGACCTACTAGAGAATGGACTTGAGGATATGGGGAGGGGGAAGGGTAAGCTGTGACAAAGCGAAAGAGCGGCATGGACATATATACACTACCAAACGTAAGGTAGATAGCTAGTGGGAAGCAGCCGCATAGCACAGGGAGATCAGCTCGGTGCTTTGTGACCGCCTGGAGGGGTGGGATAAGGAGGGTGGGAGGGAGACGCAAAAGGGAGGGGATATGGGAACATATGTATATGTATAACTGATTAAATTTGTTATAAAGCAGAAACTAAACAAACAAACAAACAAAACTACAGTGAGGTATCACCTCACACCAGTTAGAATGGGCATCATCAGAAAATCTACAAACAACAAATGGTGGAGAGGGTGTGGAGAAAAGGGAACCTTCTTGCACTGTTCGTGGAAATGTAAATTGATACAGCCACTATGGAGAACAGTATGGAGTTTCCTTAAAAAAAAAAAAAAGTCACTGACAGATGGTAATTAAATTTTTAGTATATATAGGTTTGGAAACTACATGATGTCAGAATATGCAGTGAAGTTAGTAACCGTTATTTATTTATTTTCAAACAATTATTTTACGTGAATTTATTTTTTCATCACAAAAGACGTGGAAAATAGTAGTGTATATGCAAGATATTGGAGCACATTTAATGTGCCAATATACTTAGGACAATGACTGGAAAACAGTGAGCTCTTATTAAATGTTGGTACTATTTTGTTATCACTATTGATACACTATTACTTTTTGTACTCTAGATCGCTGTTGTCCAATATGGTGGTTATTTAAATTTAAATTAATCAAGAGGAAAGTTTAAGTACATTTAAATCTAAATCAAATCCAATAAAAAATTTCATTTCTCTGTCGCTCAGGACCCACATGTGGCTAGCGGCTGCCCTTTTGGACAGCACAGATGTTTATTGGATAGCACTGCCATAGAGAGTCCCAGCCTGCAGATTGGGGGTTATGAATTTGAGTCCTTCTACCTGCAGGGTACTGAGTTTTGCCCTTCTCATTACAAAATTCAGTAAAATCTTGAGGCCCACTGGTAACCTGAAGCTGGTTTCACATTGCCCCAAAGCCCACTCCTGGGGTACTTTGCCAGCTAGAAGAAGTCCAGCTAATGTGAATGTAATCTTTATCTGCAGACACACTGACAACACTCCCAGAGGCAGTTAGGCAGTCTGAGTTGTTCCTGGGCACTGGGGATACATTTCTGCTGGGCTGTAGTCACTGTGGCTTAATCCCTCTTGTGAGAGATAGATTGGAGATATTTGCAAATTGGCTGGGACCGGTTTGTGGGTGTATTGTGTGGCCAATCAAAAAGAGATTATAATCAGCTTCTGAGGTGATCAAATCCGTGACCCAGATTGGCTTCACTTGCATTGGGGTTCTAACCAGCCTAGCTAATTTACCCAGATGTTCACTTTAACATCAGCCTTTCAGAAAGCGTGATGAGGAATGTAAATGTGTATCATACTAAAGCATGCCCAAGTAATACAAAAATGGCTATTTATTATCTACAACATTGTTTCCTTTACTCGTTTTTTTTTTTGGTTTTTTTGGGGTTTTTTTTGCGGTACGCGGGCCTCTCACTGTTGTGGCCTCTCCCTTTGCGGAGCACAGGCTCTGGACACACAGGCTCAGCGGCCATGGCTCACGGGCCCAGCTGCTCCGCGGCATGTGGGATCTTCCCAGACCGGGCCACGAACCCGTGTCCCCTGCATCGGCAGGCGGACTCTCAACCACTGCGCCACTAGGGAAGCCCATTTACTTATTTTTTAAAATTAATTTTTATTGGAGTGTGGTTGCTTTACAGTGTAGTGTTAGCCTCCACTGCACAGCAAAATGAATCAGCGATACACATACAGATATCCCCTCCCTTTTGGACTCCCTCCCATTTAGGTTACCACAGTGCATTAGGTAGAGCTCCCTGTGCTATACAGTTGTTTCCTTTACTCATGCCAACAAAATTTGAGAGAGAGATTGGAGAAAAGTGGTATCAGAGAGATTATGGAAAAGAGAGATCAGATATGCACAGACACACACACACATACACACAGATCAATCTGAATTAGGGTGTGAGGCAGAAATTCCAGTCCCTTCTAATATTTAATAGTATTTACATCATATTCTAGTTTCCAAAGGGAATGGTTACGTTTGACATGGGAGACCCATGAGGAGAAGTTTGGGGTTGAGGGGAAGAGGGTTACCCTAGGAGAGGCCTACACATAGCCTACGGGGGCACCAGGGGTGGAGGGAGGTCCTCTCCTCCTCTGTGGCCTGATTGTTCCTGGTCTGATTGAGGCATGTGGGAGGGACCCTGGCCAGAGCGTGTTTCCTTTGGCTGCGGGCCACACTGAAACCACAAAACAAAGCTGCCGGGGTCAGCAGCGCTGGTTCCTGCCTCCCAGCAGTGCAAGAACAGCCCGTGCTCAGTGTGCTCCTGCCAATTCCACGAGGGAACCCCGGACAGCCGCTGCAGCTTCTCAGAGGCCTCCCTCTCCCATCCTGCCAGGGTGTTGGGTGCCCACCGGCCTCAGGTCTGCACCCTGTGGTGCCATCATCACATTCTCCATTGACAGATACTCAGGAACACATGCTCCTTGGGTACCTGCTCTGTGCCAGGCACTCGGTCCATATGGGTGAACGGGGCTCATGCATGATTCCTTACCTGGCCAGGCTTATAGCCCAGCTCGCCAGTGTCCCTGCCCAGAGCTGCTGGCCTGGTCTGTTCTTTGCTCAAGCAGGGGCTCATGAGGCAGGAGCACTTGCCTCAGCCATTGTTCCAGCCCCTGGACATCCCTGTCCTCTCCTCCCCACCGGA
Source organism: Mesoplodon bidens (assembly GCF_964165515.1). Classification (NCBI taxonomy): domain Eukaryota; kingdom Metazoa; phylum Chordata; class Mammalia; order Artiodactyla; family Ziphiidae; genus Mesoplodon; species Mesoplodon bidens. Next base: position 47,868,414 of record NC_138179.1, on the reverse strand, counting down.
GGCATGGTCTTCGTGGTCGCACGGTATCAGCACCCCTCAAACGTCAGGGCATGCGTCCTTGTCCTCAAGGGACTCTTCCACCTGCCACCTCCATGAACATAGATTGATCAGGCACCCACGTGAGCCAGGTTCTGTGCTGTGTGCCGTAGTGTTGTGGGATAAAGAGGCAGGAATAAGACAATTTTGCTCTCGATTAACTTACTTAAGGAGAATTCACAGCACGAGGCAGAACCTCCCAGATCCCGGAAGTGGGTGTTATAGGAGTCCTCCGGAGAGAGACTCACTGTGGACGGGGGAGGCCTGGGCGGCTTCCTGGAGGAGGTGGGAAGTCAGAAGAAGGGCTGGCTTATAAAGGAGGGCGGTGCAGTGAGGCGCCAGCCCAGAAGGTCAAGCTATATAGGGAGGGTGACTTCATTCCTTCTGACCTGGAACACCCGCCCCTCCCTTTCCTCCTCCCTCCTCCGCCCCTCCCCTGCTGCCTTCTTCCCTACCTCCCTCTTCCTTCTTACACTTTCTCTTCATTTCCCACCCTCCTCCCCTGACTTTCCTGTGAACCCCTTTTGCTGGAGGGGTGCCAGTCCTGTGACATTACCACACTGTGGCTTCCTTTTAAGGGTTGACCCTGCCGGGGCCTCGGAGTCAGCCTGCCACTTCCACTCCCAGCCTCGCTCCCTGGCTGGCCTGCACACGTCTTCTCAAAGATCGCTTTGTTTAGCCTCACAAAGGAAACACTGGGACAAGCGTTTCAGAGGGGACTGAGGCCTCTGAGTGCTGTCAGGCCTCTGTGATGTCTTTTCCCTATCCGGGAGGCGTGGCCAAAAGCTGGGTGTAGTGGACACTGTGGGGTCCCACTCTGCTGGCTGGCCCACCCATCCCCCAGCGGCTGGTAGGGCTACTGATAACACCTCACAGCTGCCCGTTCTCTGGAGAATTACATTCAGCCGACAGGAGCTGGATTGCTCTCAGGGCTTGGCTAATGACTGATGGACAGTGGGGTTACGCAAAGCCAATCCCTTTGCTTCAAGGTTACTGTGGTGCCGTTCACGTTCCTGAGCCCACCGTGGGATCAGGCGGAGGGGAGTCTCCGGATGAGACCGCATTCCTGCCAGCCTTTGCCCCCTGCCCTGTCCTGCTTCCCTCCTTCCCTTCTGCTTCCCCAGGAAGTCCCTGGAGCAAGAATCCTCACCACAAACTATACTACCAGGGAACCCCACCTCAGAATGCAGTCTTTCTTCTTTCTCCACCCTCCTGCCAGCCCGGTAGTTCTACTCTCTAGATGTCCTTGGCAGCTGGGGCAGAGGAGGTTGTATTTCCCTTCCTTCTCGGGAAGCAGACACACACACAGTGAAGGTGTGTCTGAGTCTTGAATGCCAGTGTGGTTCCTAGAGGATTATGCTGGTATCACTCATCCTTAGTGGGTGATACCTGTCCAGAGGGACCCATAGTGGCCAAGGGACATCTATCAGACCCACTGGGGTCACCAGGGCTGCCAGCTAGTTGCTATTTGAGCTTGGCTGTGCACCACCCTCTCCTCCACCATCTTGGGGCCCATCTGCTCACACAATGGCATGGTTTTCAGACCAGTTCAGGTTACTTCCCCCTTGCTCCCTGCCTTTCCTCTGATTAAAAATCAGATTTCTATGATTCACCCACTTCTTCCTGATTCAAAATCCTGCAGAATGAGTCACCTTTCTGTAGGGTTTAGGAGCCAAGTTTTAAAGCCTTGGTAAATGAATATTAGGGGAATATAGTGTTGAGAGTTAATGCCTACATTTAAGCAGTCCAACCCCCCACCCTAGTCTCTCTGTCCCGTTCCTATACTCATGTAGGAAAGTGAATAGGTCTTTCCTACTGATGGCCCTTTGCAATACTATGATAATACAACCCAGGGCACATGTTGGTGGAGGTTTGTGTGAATTTCCAGGAATTTAACTAGGATGTAAGCCCCATGATAGTAGGGACCTTGCCTGTCTTGTTCGCTGCTAAGTCTCCAGTGCGCAGGTTGTGGTATGAGCTCAGTAAATATTTGTTGAATGGATGGATAAATAAACATTAATGGCATGCCTACTCTGTACCAGATGTTATGCTAATCACTATTGTTGGAAAAATGAATATGATATGTGCTCCCCCATCAGGGAGCTCACAATCCAGAAAGAGAAACAGATAAGCAAGCAAATGGGTTGAACATCAGGGTTGAAACAGAGGTATTTATAAGTGCTGGGAGAGCACATGGGCAGACAGTTGATTTGGCCTGGGGAGGTCAGGAAAAGTTACGGAGGGAAAGGAACATTTGGGTTGGGCTTTAAAGGGTGAGTAGGAGTTTGGTAGTGGTCACAGGATGAAAGGGCATCTAGACAGAGGGAACAGCAGGCAGAGAAGCATGAGGCTATGAGGACAGTGTAGAAGATGATTAACGGCTCAGTGTGGGGGTGAAAGTGTGGCAATGTGAGGAGGGGTAAAGCCAGGATGCTGTCCTGGGGTGGGGCCTCACTGGCTGGTCTGCCCCCTTGGGCTGTGTGTTTTCAGGCCATGGCCAGTGCAGCTGTGGGGACTGCCTGTGTGACTCCGATTGGACCGGCTACTACTGCAACTGTACCACACGCACCGACACCTGCATGTCCAGCAATGGGCTGCTGTGCAGCGGGCGGGGCAAGTGTGAATGCGGCAGCTGCGTCTGCATCCAGCCGGGCTCCTACGGGGACACCTGTGAGAAGTGTCCCACCTGCCCTGATGCCTGCACCTTTAAGAAGTGAGTGGGCAGAGGCGTGAGTTGGAGAGAGTTGAGTGTCTGGGGGTCCCCCAGGCTATGCAGGTTCTCCCTTACTCACCAAAGCTTTAGGGAGAGGAGTCTGTTACAGCAAATGACTAGCTTTCCTCTTTCCTTTGAAAACTTGGGGGAAAACTGGAGGTAGAGCCAAGCGTGAAGGGGACAGAGTAGTACTAGCTGGACTGCTGTTGGAGAAACCTCTCTTTTAGGCTGGATCCTGAATCCCTGAGTTAGGAGGAAGGCTAAACCAGCTGACTCCTGGGGAGTGTTCCAGTGCTGATGTTCTGAATCTGTGCAGGATGTGGGGCTGGGGTTCCGGAGGACACTGTGTGAAACAGGAGAAGTTCACCGCTGCAAATGTCCCTCATCTGGGCGTCAGAGGAAGTCCCTGCTAGCCCAGGCCTATGGCACGGCTGTTTCTCTTACTACTTTAAGCAGAGCTGGATTCGTGGGCGTGCAACCTGCACATTTGTACAGAACCCCGTGCTTGGAAGGGCTCTACACTTCGTTTAAGTTCTGCTGTCACTGTTTTGAAATTCCTACTAAGTTTTGAATGAGGAACCTGACATTTTCATTTTGCACCGGGCCCCCAAATTATGAGACCATTTCTGACTTTAAGGCTCCCAGAAGTGGCGTAGGGTTCGCCCTCCTGTCACAGTCTTGGATGGGACATAAAGAAGTTTAATGAAGTTACCGGGGGCCTCTGCCTACCTGGCCTTACCTATAGGTGAGGAGGGCACTCCCACCCCGAACTCCAGACGTGACTATCTGGGACCCCAGGATTGTCTTACAGATGTTTTTGTTTGTGTTTGTTTTCTGGGGTGGAACAGTTTTCCTGGTGTATGGCAGGCAGAGCCAGACTGAAACACATTTAGGTTTGTTCTTTCCCTGCCTTCATCCCTATGTCCTCTCTCCTTTAGGGAGTGTGTGGAGTGTAAGAAGTTTAACCGAGGAGCCCTATTCGAGGAGAATACCTGCAACCGTTACTGTCGTGATGAGATTGAGCCTGTGAAGGAGCTTAGTAAGTTCGGCATGTCATACAGTTGCACACACCCATGTTCTAAATTTTTCCAATTTAATCCCATAATTCCTACCTCAAAGGCATGTTGTGCAGGCCTGATGTATAGTAGGCACTTAAAAGCTGGCTTTCCTGAGAGTCCTCCTGCATCTTTACTAATCTGTTCAGCAGTCCCTTCTCCTACTGCTTCCCAGAGCCCACGGGCTCAGCAAAAGCCTGCAAATATGTCTAAATCAGGCAACCCTAACTTTACCACCCCAAGGAAAGGAAGATAATGTACCCCATTTTACAGATGAAGAAACTGAGGCACAGAGTGAGGAAGTGGTTACCCATGATAATCTTAGCTTAGTAGGCTAGTAATCATTTACTAAGTTTATCTAACTAAGAGTGTTAAGCAATGCCCAGGCATACAGCTTTGCTGGTTTAGAGGGAAACCTTCGCCCTTATGGATTTGTAGCCAAAACCATTCGCCTGAAGCCCTTTTGGCTCTCCAGAGCCCCTCCTGGAGTAAGACAGATAGAAACATGATGGAGAGCAAAACTCTTGCCTGCAATTATTCGGGTTTGTATTTCATCTTGACTTAAAAGGAGATGATCGTTTCTGCTATCACGTACCTGACGTGGTTATCTGGGCCAGCTAGGCATTGGGTGGTGTCAGGAGATGGCAATCTCTCTGGAGATGGTGATCTCCCATGAAGGCAGGAAACACATTTTCAGTGAGAGCCACAGTAAGACACAGCTAGCCAGCCAGCTTCTGGGTGGGGTGTTATGGGAAAGAGTTAGATCTCTGGACCCTTTGGCTAATATCAAAAGTGGGGCTGGAGTGAGGGTAGTGATTTGGGGATTGAGTTTGGAGAGACAGTTTTTCCTCTGGAGGAGACCAGGCTTCCTATGATTAGCTTAGATGGAGCAGGCTGCTGAGATAGGAGGTATTTTTATCACCTGGACCAGATGGGTATTCCAAGTTAGTCGATAAGTACCCCAGCCCCCCACCATGATAACCATAAAAATAAATGCTTCTTTGTATGGAATTTTATAACTCATACAAATTATAAAAGTATCTTTTCATGCACATTATCTTATTCTTCTCCCAACAACCTAGTAAAGTAGAACTTAGTACTATTGTTATCTTCATTTTGAGGATAAGGAAATTGAATCTCAAGAAAGTTAAGTAACTTGCCCAAGCACATTAGTGGTGAGTTAAGACCAGAACTAAATCCTGAAATCCTTACTCTTTCCACTGTCCTATAACACTACTGGTTTACTGAAGGCATATTGAGTTAAAGTCCATAGGATGTGCTTTGAGACTCATGTCCTAGTCCTACTCCATCTCTTATTTGCTGTGTGACCTCGGCACATTTGCTTAACCTTGTAGGGGCATAGTGCAGCTGGTGGAGGGTAACCCATAGTTTCACAGTCAGAATAACAGGTTTTAGAATTAGAAGGAATGAAGCCAACAAAACATGATGGGAGTCAGAGAAAAGGAGATGTCTTCCCTGGAGAGGAACGCTGGACTGGAAGCAGAAATAGAAGAAATATAAGGGCTGAGTAAACAAACGATTGAGAATCATTGAGCAAGCAGAGAAAGGAAAGAGGGGGAAGGGAACGCCCACTGTGTGTTAGGTAGTTTACTTCATGCTGTTTGATTCTCAACCACCCCTGTGAGTGAGGGTATCTTTTCTTCGATTAGAAGAAGAGAGAGATTCGGCGAGGTCAAGTAACTTAGCCAAGATCACATAGCTGGTAGGTGATAGAGCCAGGTTTTGAATCAGATTATGTAATACTTTTATGTCACGTCCCTTCCAGAGGAAAGAATAAAAACCGAAAGGGGCCTGTGAGGAACAAAGAACATCAGCGAGGGTCATCGAGAGGCAATTGCCAGGCACCACAGCCCTCGCAAATCTAGGCATCTTGCCTAATGTCAGGCATACGGTTTCCTGTCACGTGCTTTCCCAGACGTCCCATGACTGGCTTTGGAGGTGGCTCCATCTTTCCGGAATTGACTTGTTTTTCATCCTCCCATCTTTCCCCCTCCCCCAGAGGACACTGGAAAGGATGCTGTGAATTGTACCTACAAGAATGAGGAGGACTGTGTCGTCAGATTCCAGTACTATGAAGATTCCAGTGGAAAGTCCATCCTGTATGTGGTAGAAGAGCCCGGTGAGTGAACCCTGAGGGTCCCAACCCTGCCCCGCAGGGAGAGGGAGACCAATATTAGGCAGTTATTTCCACCCATCACTCCTCTTAAACAGAGCAGCCAGGGCTTCCCTGGTGGCGCAGTGGTTGAGAGTCCGCCTGCCGATGCAGGGGACACGGGTTCGTACCCCGGTCTGGGAAGATCCCACATGCTGCGGAGCGGCTGGGCCCGTGAGCCATGGCCGCTGAGCCTGCGCGTCCGGAGCCTGTGCTCCGCAACGGGAGAGGCCACAACAGTGAGAGGCCCTCGTACCGCAAACAAAACAAAAAACAGAGCAGCCAGGTTAAACCTGACCTTACAAGTGATAAGTCAGGGCCTGTTATCTGGGTGTGGGGGTATATAAATACAAATATTAGCAAGAAATTACCTGCTAATTTAGGAGATAGAAAAATAAGAAGGTGGGTAAGGAGAGGAAGAATGGAGGTATGGAGCTCATCAAGGAACAGAGTATATATAGCATGGCGTCTTTTGAGGTTGATAATGTTAAGAAGTAAGGAATTTCAATTCTAGCACTTTCCAGCACAAGGCATCTGCTCTTCTAAAAGTTAAATGGTTGCCAAGAGCAACCTGCTTGCCACTTCAGAGGAAGGCCTGAGGTTTGAGGTTTGAGGGCCTTGAGGTTTGAGCTGCCCTTGCCAGCTTCACCACGAGTTGTGGTTAAGGGTTTGAGGCACCGGCCCAAGGCTGCCTTGAATGCTGAAAAGTTACCTCTTGTTCTCAAGACCCTCTGGAAGCAGGGGAGCTCATCCCGGCATACACAGACCCACCACAGATTTGTCACCATCCAGCATGGTAGATTTGCTCGCTTCCCCTTATTTCCTTCATCTCCTTTCTTTCCCTTAAACAACGGACTAAGTAATGAATCATTTGACAATATTTTTGAGTACTTATTATATATCAGGCAGTGGGCTAGGTGCTGGGGATATAACAGTAAATAAGGCAGATGTGGTACTCACAGACCATGGGGGAGAGAGGCATGTAAATCGGTAATGACACTGCAGAGGGATAAAGGCTACAGTAGGGCGGGCGTTGGGGGTGGGAGGGGTGAACAAGAACTTTCGGGAGTGAAGGAACAATTTCTGAAGGCAGAGGGTAGATCAGTTGGTCGCTGGACATTCTTTACAGCCGTGGGAATTTCTTCAAATCATCCTTTAGACCAGGGGCCAGCAAACTTTTTTCTGTAAAGGGCCAGATACTAAATATTTTAGGTGGGCTTCCCTGGTGGCGCAGTGGTTGGGAGTCCGCCTACCGATGCAGGGGACACGGGTTCGTGCCCCGGTCCAGGAAGATCCCACGTGCCGCGGAGCGGCTGGGCCCGTGAGCCATGGCCGATAGGCCTGTGCGTCCAGAGCCTGTGCTCCGCAACGGGAGAGGCCGCAACAGTGAGAGGTCTACGTACCACAAAAAAAAAAAAAAAAAAAAAAATTTTAGGCTTTGTGGGCCAGATGGTCTCTGCTGTGACTACTCAACTCTGACACAGTAGCAGGAAAGCAGCCATAGACTATAGGCAAATGAAGGGGTCTGGCTGCGTTTACAAAAACAGGTGGCCCGTTTGCTGACCCCTGCTTTAGGGCAGTGGTTCTGAAACTTTTGTATGTTCCCTTGTTCAAAAATCCAGAGTCCTGAGCCCTGTCTTACTTCCACAAGCCTATGCCTCTGTGTTCTTTGTCAATGCTCCTGGTAATTGTGACATATTCCCCAATGTTTGAATGCCTCTGCTTTAGATATATCACGTCCCCTGATGAGCCATCTCAGACCTCCTCCAGCCTCCATTCCGATGACTAGATTTGGTGACCTTTTTGATTCTCACAGCAGCTGTGCTTCCCTTTAGATGGGCCTTCATCACACTATCAAATTGCTGCTTCTTTTTTTTTTTTTTTTTTTGCTGTACGCGGGCCTCTCATTGTTGTGGCCTCTCCCGTTGCGGAGCACAGGCTCCAGACGCGCAGGCTCAGCGGCCATGGCTCACGGGCCCAGCCGCTCTACAGCATGTGGGATCTTCCCAGACTGGGGCACAAACCCATGTCCCCTGCATCGGCAGGCGGACTCTCAACCACTGCGACACCAGGGAAGCCCAAATTGCTTCTTTAATCACCTGTCTCCCTCAGCTGATCATAAGTTCCATGAACACAGGAATGGTGTCTGTCTTATCTACTGTTATATCCCCATACTTGGCTCAGTCATTTACAGAGAAGATACTTAATACACAGTTCTTGAATGAATTAATAGGACTGATTATTCCTAGGAGACAGACAGACTTACATACATCTTAATATCTGTTGGGAGAATTTTAGCTGCTTAAAGAAGGGAGGGGTTGAAGGTGGGAAGAGGGCTACATCTATGTCACCCAGGGTGTTGCTGTCCCCGTGGGTAGAGGAAAGCATGGGGTCCCCATTTGTGATATTGTTCATCAGCCTTTCCAGAACTCTCATCCTTTATAAGGGAGAAGGAAGGTAAGGAAAGGGCATCACCTGTTTTATTTTGTGACTCAGGGAAGGCTGACGTGGGGAAGTGGAGAGGGAGGAGTCTGGGTATATCTCTCCGGGGGAGCAGATGTAGGTTAGTTGGGCCAGGACTTCCTCACACTTTCCCATCCACCTGTGTTAACACTTTAAATGGATTTTTCCACACCCTCCCGATCTGTACCATTGTCCCTTCTCATTACAGAAGGGCAGTGTGTTCTTGCTTTGGGGTTTAACGTTACTTCATCTCTTTGTTATAACAATCCGGCTGGTGCTCCTGCTGTATCACTTACCAAAATCATTTGACCTGGTATTCTGAGACTGGAATCTACTGGCTGGAGTTGTGAGGAATGAAGATGATGATAACTGGGATGGTAACACACATAACTAGTTAACAGAGTGGAGGGTAACTTTTTAGGCTTACTGCCAGTAGACCCCTTCCTCCACATTAGGAGATGGGACCCTAGACCTACGTTTCCTACCTTGTAGTCCTGGAGTTCCAAGTTCTGCCTCTCCTCTCACCCCAACCTCCAATCATTTTTAGGGTCTCTGGCTTTTAGTAGAAGGTAGCATCTGGGGCCCTGAGTGTAGGAGGAGATTATTCTCATTCTCTTTCCTAGCTCATGCCCTTGCAGATGTCCTTTTTGAAGGGCTGAGCCACTGGAGGGCAGTGAAGAGGGCACCACCAGAGTGTGACATTGGCCAAGTGGTGTTCAGCCCTCAGGGTATGAGCTCCCCTGAGCTGAGCCCTCATCACTTCCAGATAGTGTTGCCTGATAAAATATAATATGTCCCATGCAATATGTGGTACATACTTAAAAAGTTATTTGTTGTTTATCTGAAGTTCAAATTTAACTGGACTTCCTGTACTTTTGTTTATCAAGTCCGCTAACCCTACCCTGTCTTCCCTGACCTTGGGTCATCACCCGCCGTGGGTCGTCATCACTGTGGCTGGGAGGGCTCTCCAGAGGCCACCTGATCTTGTGTCTGCTTCCAGGAAGCCTGCCATCCACCCCTTTCAGGACAGATGGTTAAGAGATTTATTTTTTCCCCTGAAGATCTGGCATTCTACCTGTCCTGCCTGTACTGACATGTAAAATTGAAGAGATTCCACTTTGAGGTTTGAGGGTCAGCCCTACCTTAGTCTTCCAGAGAATTTGTAACTGCTTTTCCCAGAAGAATGGGGGCCCTTCACTCCTAGGACCTCGGACACTGGAACCTCACAGTCTCTCTCCAGACATTTCTTTAATTATAGACAGGTGGTAATTTGGTGGGATGGGAAATAGCCAGCTTGGATTCTGGTGGTGGCTGTTTTTGGGTAGTGTGTGGTGAGCATAGTGTATATGTTTAGAGAAGAAGGTGGGAGACAGTGTGGGAAGTAGGTGTGACTCCTGTCCAGGCCCATCAATACTCACATATACAAACACCTAATTAAATAACACCTGAGAAGTTACTGGAGCGAGGTCACTCATCAGACATCTGTGGTTGATGGGAAGCAGAGCTGTTCAGAGCATACTCATCTTGGCCCTCAGAGGGGTGACGTACCTCTGTTTACGTTGGTTGTTGACTGGGATTGAACAGGAAGTCGGTTCTCAATAGGGTTAGGATTTTGGATGACTAAATATTTTGGGAAGAAACCCAAAATATTGTCTTGGCTGGCAGACCTCCTAGTCTCAAAGTATGCTAAAGTGGTCATTGGTTCTCAGCCCTCGGAGATGTTAAATATCTGAACTAGGGCAACTAACTCAAATGCCTACAGTAGGAGCTGGGTAAGTGAATTAGGGAAAACAGCCATGTGTAACAGGGACACCAGTAATAATGGTAGCTGATATTTATTGAGCACTGACTCTGCCAGGCACTGTTCTGAGTTCTTTCAATATATTTAACTTAATTATTCCTCATAATAAAATTTTAAAGTCAGGGCTATTACTGTTAGAGATGGAGAAATGGGAAACAGACACCAGAAAGGTTAAATAATTTATCAAAGGTCACATAGCAGAGTAAGTGGAAAGCCAGGATTCACACCCAGGCAGTCTGGCTCCAAAGCCCACAGTGGCACAGACTCAATGACAAGTCACACTTTGCCTCTGTTTAGTGGAGAAAAGAGAGAGTAGTGAGGAGTCTGGCAAACTAAAAAACATGTCCCATCTAAAAGGGGCAGCTGCTCCTCAGCCCTAGCCATTTACAACCCTATAAAAATATAGGTTCAGTGGTTCTAGGTCTTTTGACTTTTTTTTTTTTAAAGAGAAGAAGAATCTGAAATTCTAAGGGGAGAATCTCCTGATTATTCAATGTTGCCCACAAAATCAAATTTTTAATTAACAATTGTGTGGGTCTTCCCTGGTGGCGCAGTGGTTAAGAATCCGCCTGCCAATGCAGGGGACACGGGTTCGAGACCTGGTCCAGGAAGATCCCACATGCTGCGGAGCAACTAAGTCCGTGCGCCACAACTACTGAGCCTGCGCTCTAGAGCCCGTGTTCCGCAACAAGAGAAGCCACCGCAATGAGAAGTCCGCGCGCCACAACGAAGAGTAGCCCCCGCTTGTGCAACTGGAGAAAGCCCGCGCACAGCAACAAAGACCCCACGCAGCCAAAAATAAATACATTTATTTAAAAAAATTAAAAAACAAAAACCAATTGTGTGAACTCACACAGAGTAGGCTAGATTACGCCTGTGGGTGACCAACTAACAACCTCTCATTTAAAACAATCAGGACGGATTATTACTGCTCTAAAGCTTGTAGCCCCCCTTTAAAAAATTAATTGGCGTATTTTATAAGTCCTGTTCCCTTTAGATAACTTTCTAGTGTGAGTTGGCCAAAAAGTTCGTTCGGGTTTTTCATAACATTGGCCAGAAAACCCCGAACAAACTTTTTGGCCAACCCAATACTTTGTTACTTTGTCAAGAAGACCTTATTTATAGCCAATTCGAATGATTCCTGTTCCATTGCCAACCACCCTGCTCTGTGCTCTCTCCTGACAGAGTGTCCCAAGGGCCCTGACATCCTGGTGGTCCTGCTTTCAGTGATGGGGGCCATTCTGCTCATCGGCCTTGCTACTCTGCTCATCTGGAAGCTCCTCATCACCATCCATGACCGGAAGGAGTTTGCTAAATTTGAGGAAGAGAGAGCCAGAGCCAAATGGGACACAGTAAGAGGCTGGGCTGAGCTGGGCATTTTCTTAAGTCGCTGGTTCAAGAGTCTCAAGAGGAAGCAGCAGATGCTTATTTAGGGTGGCCAGCTTCAGCCAGCACCATAGTTTCCCAGTTAGCCTCTGTTCTGGAAATTGAGAGATGGTCTAACTGTCCTGTTGTCCGTATGCTTCTTGGAAACCACCTGATTCTCTCTCTACCGCATCAGTGAGTACCAACTGAGCACAGATAGGGCTCAGCTCTGCTCGGGACACTGCGAAGTGATGAAAAGGAAACTTATTCTCTGAATGAGGGAGAGAAGACAAACTTGAGAATCCTACACTGAGGACATATAGTAATACATTATATACTACTGATGAAAGCACTAAACACAAACAGAGACAGATAATAATAACTAACATTTACTGAGGATTTACCATGTACCAGGAACTGTTCTAAATGCTTTTTACGTATTAATTTATTTCATCTCTATAACAGCCCTATGTGGTAGGTAACATTATTATTCCCATTGTATAGACCAAGAAACTGAGTATAGAGAAGTTAAGCAGCTTTCCTGATTGTGGGGGGGGGATTAGGTTATGATAGGAATTATTTTGGGTCAGCCTCTTAAAAGTATGCTCCCTGAAGTTTATCCTGATTGAATCCAATCAAACAAGCATTTATTGAGAACCTTCTATATACTTAAGTTTACTCTATTCTCCTTTGGCTCATGTTCCACATTTTAACTTTTTTCTGGACCTTCCAAATGACCGACTCCCTGAATATCTGAGGTTAGGCTGAAAGTTTGTCCCCATCTGATGGTGATCTCAGGCCATTGTACTCAAGGGTCCCAAGAAACTGAGATGTTTCTGTTCGGATGATGTAGAAATCCTGACTCTCTGAGGCACATGCGAATGTGCTCTGTTTCTTGAGGCTACCACTAAGGACTACTAGACCTAATGGGATTTGTCACTTTTTGTTAGAAAATAATTTGGGAAGCCAAGTTATTGTGAGGGCCTTTTTCCTGATAACATGACAGTTTGTGGGTAGTGCTTGAGGGATGAGATGAAAACAGATTAAGAATTATTTGAGCAAATGTGGTCCTATATGTTCCAACCACCACCTGCTACATTTCTCTTCTCTGCCCACACTCCCAATCACAGTCACAACAAAGAAAAAAAGGGAGAAAGGCAAAAGAGAGAGTTCATAGGGAGGGAGGAAATAGGAAATATTGACTAAAAGCTATCTTGAAGTGTTCTGGGATCACCAAAAGTGATGGGCTGAATTTAACCCCTTAGGCATGGTGGCAGGATAGCATCCCACTTTATCTCTCCTCTGATTTCCTATCCATTCCCTCCTTAAGAGCAAATGTGTGAGTTCTGTGAGCATCAAGCTGTCCATCGATGGTGTATCCCAGAGAAGAGTGTCTTGGGTAAACATCTCAGATGACATGTAAACCCTGAGGGTAGGGAAGAATTGAGGAATTCGCTGTAAGACACTTTTCTGTTCTCTCCGCAGGCCAACAACCCACTGTATAAAGAGGCCACGTCCACCTTCACCAACATCACCTATCGGGGCACTTAATGACAGGCAATCATCCTCAGATCACCATCAGACTGTCCCAGGATTGTGGGTGTCTCTGCTGTTGTGTTTACAGGGGCAATACCTGTGGGGCAGAATTGGGGGCTTGGAGTGGGGTGGGTTGAAAGAATGTGGGTCTCTGTGTGTGTGTGCGTGTGAGTGTGCTGCGTGTGGGAGAGTGTGTAACTTAAAACTTGTGATGTGTCCCAGATCAGCAGAGCTCCTCAGCCTTTGTCCTCAGAAGGCCTCCTTCAGGGGGTCTACCTGCTTAACCTGAGGGTGACCTACGTAGCTGAGCAGGTATTCTTCATTACCTCAGTGGGAAGCCAGCTTTCCTTCTCAGGCCATTCTCTTAAAGAGGAGGGCAGGGCCAAGCCCTCTCATTTCAGAGAAAGGGACCTTGGTTTACCCTGTGTTTATGGGTCTTGGGCCTGACTCTCAGCAGCTCTGGTAGGAACTGCCAGGCTTTGCAGCCTTGCTGTGTCATCCATGCCCCTAGCTCCTCTCCCTTCCCTCAGGCAGAAGGAGAAATCCGGGGAGAGCTGAACCATCAGAGCTGCCTGTCTTTGCCATCACCTCAATCCAGCGTGGTTCTCTCCTAAAGGAAGTCCTTGCTACCTATTCTTCAGTCTGTTGGGAGTGAGGATGGCAGGGTCACCCACGGGTCATGCCTGGCCTGGGGTTAAGGTGCCCGAGTTCCCCAGTTCATAATCATAACCCTTCAGATTTGCCTCATTGACAGCTCTGCCCTAGTGATTCGTGTAGAAAAAGTGTGTCACCCTTAGCCCAGCAACACCTCTTTACCTCCTATTCCACCCTCTCACTACTATAGACATTTGCTACATACTGGGAATTTCTCTCATGACCAGAAGCTTTTCCTTCCAGGGAGAGTGCTATGGTTAGAGCCAGAGGTCTGGCCTCACCCTTCAGGCCTTCTGTCTCGTGTCCAAGGCACCTCCACACACCCAACCCTGTGCTTCTGTGTGCTACATCCACCCATGGGGCTGATTGCATTTATCTACCTCTTGGGTGTCTTGTGAAGGAGTCATTCCCATGGGTCTTTGAGTCTGCTGGGCATAAGTGCCAGGGTGGAATGATGGGCCAGTCGTATCAGCGTGTGTGGCCCATTCTCCTATGGGCCGGGCAACCTCATTTTAACTCAGTCTTTAATCTGAGAGGCCACAAGTGCAATTTTGTTTTATTTTTCTCATTGGGGCACCTGAAACCATGATGAGGCTTGTTTAATCTAAAGGAACATAGATATAAACACACTTGCATTATATTTGTAATTTTATTTGATGATGAAGAAGAAAAGGGTGAAAAGCCACACAGACCTGGGCTGCATGCAGACACTCCCACTTGGCATCATTCATAGCAAGTTGCTGCTCAGTTGCTGGGTCTGTAAGGGCTGTCTCATCCCTGAAGCCTGCGGGGATGGACACATAGACATGCTGGACCTTTCCCAAGCAGGAGGAGGTAAATGAGCTGTTCTTGTTTTCTAGCAAAAGCAGAAAAACTCCATTGGTGTTTACATTTGTTCAACGTTCACCACCACCACCACTCCCCAAGAAAAAGGGAAGGGCCTAAAAACAGTGGTCTGATGGTCAGAAAATCTAAGTCCTGGCCTCAGTGTTGCAGCTAAGGAACTTTAATTAAGGCAAGTTACTTTCTTTTTCCTGGGGCTCAGTTTTCTAGTTTGAAAAATGATGGGTTTGGACTCTATCAACAGTCTGTGATGCTGGGACTTACTGTGGCATCAAACATGCAGTCAGGATTCTGTGGGATGTTGATACTGTTTGTTTTTTCAGTTGGGAGACGTGGCTCTAGCAAGAGCAGATGTCATCCCATATCACCTTTCTCAATGAAGAAGCTTCATTCTATCGTCTCACAGAACCCCTTTTCCAACTGTTGTTGGTAGTTACATCTTCTGATGTAGCACTTAAGCTCCACTTAGTTATTATTTCTTTGTTCACTTTGCACATGGTTTCATCCACGAATCGGGGAAGAGGACTCCATAATAACTAGCTGAAATGCGTCTTCTGTATCCATGTGTTAACATTGAGAATAAGCCTTGGGGTTAGGAACAGGACAGATGACCGAGGCCTGCCTCACTCGTGGATTACACCTTCCTGTTGAGGATGGTAATGTTGTAGAGGGATAAATGGGGAGGGATGATCATGAATCCCAAGAAGTTTAGACTCTAACTATAACCTTTGGCTACTGAGAAGAGACTCCACTGGAGTAACAGTTGGTCACTTTCTTTGGATAAAATGGTTTATATGAAGAAACTGTATCGAAGGAGGAGGAACATGTATTCAAAGGATGAAAAAAACAGTAAGAATCTTGTCTGAGTTTCTGGAAAGAGGCTCATAGTCTTTGAAGATCAGTACTGTTTGTATGTGGGGAGAAGCTGTAGCTGTGTTCCCGAGATAGCAAACAGCAGTCAGTTTTGGCATTGTGTAGGGTGAACATCAAAATAGTATTTTAGCCTCAGACAAAACAGCCTGAAGAAGTTATTTGTGCCTAGCTTTTTGGGAGATATTTTACGTTCAATCTCAGGGTCTGTGGACAATAATGGGAAATTCTGAACATTCCTGACAAGTTGTCACATAAGAAGTCAGTTCTTTACCTCTCAGATATTCCTAGACCATCCATGATTTCAAGATACTTCTCTTTGTTAAATATTCCTGGTTGAAATTACCTACCTGACTTCCTGACTTCCTAACCACCTCCTCTGTTTGAGTTGTGCAACGGTGAATTAAATGTGCTTTCCAAAAAGAATTGGCTTAAGGCTGCCCAGTGCTTCCTGTGTTGTTATTTCTGTTTTCTTTGGGTGAATAAGAGTAAGTGTCATTGCCTCACAAATGATTATTTTAGAACAAGCCTGCTTCCAAATATAACAGAATGATGACCATTTCGGGAACTGAAGTTAGTTTTGGAACCTAGAGCTTTTCTTTAGACTTTAGTAACAAAATGAGTACATTTTTACTGTTATGAGAGTCAGAGTTTTGTTTTGTTTTTTTAATTGGAGATTTTTTAGGAACTTGTATAATCTCAACAGAACAGACTGTCAATTTAGGCTAGGTTTTGTTTGCAGGAAGCATAAATTAGTAAAATAAAGGCTTAATGGCAAATTACTTACAGGACCATTTAAATGCCCAACTTTTATTTAAGGCAGTGAGTTTCAAAGTGTCGGCCCTAGGACCAGATGATCTAAGTCCCCCTGGTGATTTTTTTGCATGCTCAAGTTTGAGAACCACTGATTTAAGGAATCACATACCTATCCTTTCTGGCTTAGAAAGAAGTTTACAATAAGTCAGCTCAGTTACTAAAAGATTAAGAACATACCTTGGCTGATAGATTAAGAAAACCAAATATCTACCCACACAAAATGAAAGTCTACTTTCAATCCATTTTCCAAGTTAAGTAATCACAGGCTTATTGGGTTCACTCACAGCCACAAATTCCCATGAAAAACTAAAAGAAGTAATAGATCAGAATCACAGGGAAAAAAACCCGCTAACAGGATACTTGGCTGGCATAGAAGAAAACCTTTTGTGTGTACCAAGCTGAAGCAAGAAAATACTCTTACTGCATTAATTCACAGGAGATAGGATCAAAATCTTAATTATTAACAGTATCATCCAATAGGATGCCAGAATAAGACTTTAGAATTTGTAACTTCACTTTTTGCTATTTAAAATTTATTAAGCACTGACAGTGTGGCATTGAAGTACTTTTTAGAACATTTTATTATCTTTGCCTTTGAGTCTTACATTCCTTACGTAATGTACATTTTTAAAAACAATACAGTACATGACATCATAAAAAAATTATGTGAACCTAGACTGAGTCCTTATATGGTGAAGTTTTGTAGGATTCGGTGTTTTATTTACGTCATGGTAACTGATGACTAAATGTCTGGATGAAAATGGAGGACTTTATGTGAAAATGAAATGGAAAGCAATATGTCAAGTATATGTGTAATCCTTTAACTCTTGACCTCTGTAGTTTGAATTCTATTATAATAGACATCTAATGACCACTGGGACCAATTATAAGCAGATTCTCCTGGAATTACAATGCCCTCATTTTTCACAATGATGTAAGGAAACAATAATATATGCTTTGCAAAAAGCTATTTAATAGTTGTTGAAAAATAATTTCTACTTGGTTTTGTAATGTAATATATTCTGGAAATACATTTTCCTAATTTGTTTTAGTTTGATTAAAGCACACAAGGAGGCAGTTTTAAACATTTTGATTGGGGTTAACCACACTGTTAAATAAAATTTTAAAAATCCACTTACTGTGGGTATCCAAGAATGGATTGTGTGTGAAAGGAAAATTATAGATCAGGAACATGACTGTGTTCCTTGCAGCTGCTAATGTCATAGTGATGTCTCTCCAACCTCTTGCATAGAGGAAATATTTTTCATTAGCTGTGTATTTTCTGACAGTACACCAAAGAATGCACATGGAATGTAAATATCTAGAAAGCAAAAATTTAGGAAATTTAAGAGACTTTAGGCAAAACCTCCATTGTTAATTATTCTTTAACAGTGTCCCTGAAAATACCTTTGAAAGGAAAAAGTTTCACAATTCATTGTGTTTTACCTAATAGTTTTTTTTTTGTGACTCAAGCACAATAGGCATGATTCTTTGGAGAGGTCAGAGTGATGCCTGTATAAATATCATGTGATGGCTGATGGAAATATTTTGTTAAGAAAAAGGAAAAATGTTGATGGATCTATGCCAGATTTTACTTTTCTGTACGCTTATAATCACCCACTGTGACAGAGATTGCTAATTGTGCTCCAGTATCTGTTTTCACCTTCTCACATAGTACTAGAACTCCTAATTTTTAGCTGGACACATGGCTGCTCAGAGTAAATACTGTTTCCTAGCCTCTCTTGAAGCTAGGTGTGTGATGGCCGTCTGTTGACAGATGTTAATGAAAGAGGTGCACACAACTTCCAGTAAGTGCCCCTTAAGGGAGGGAGCATGCCTTTCTTCTCCCCTTCCTTCTTCTTGCAGGCTGGAATGTAGAGATGATGGCTAGACTATAAGCAGACATCATGGATCAAGATGTGACCTAGGGGATTACTACTGTATAACAAATTACCACACAATTTTAGCAGCTTAAAACAACAAACACTATCTTGCAGTTTCTGTGGTCAGGAATTCAAGAATGGCTTAGCTGGGTGGTTCTCTCTCAGAGTCTCTCGAGAGGTTGTAGTCAAGCTGTTGGCCAGAGCTGCAGTCAACGGAAGGTTCAAAGGGGCTGGAGGATCCTCTCCCAGGATGGTTTATTCACATGGCTGTTGGCAGGAGGCATCAGTTCCATGCTGGCTATTGACAGTAGGACATTTCCATAGGACTGCTTGAGTGTTCACGTGGCATGTTATCTGGCTTTTCCACAAGTGAGTAATCCAAGAGAGAGCAAGGAGAAAGCTGCAAGGTCTTTTATTACTTAATTTTTTTAAGTGTCACATCATCACTTCTGCCATACTCTTTATTATAAATAGCTCACTAAATCTAGCCCACATTCAAGGGGAGGGAACTAGATGCCACTTCTTGAAAAGAAGAACTTTGTGGTAGACAAAATCATTGCCTGTGACCACTCCCACCCCCGACCAAAAATATCCATATCTTAATCCCCAGAACCAGTGAATATGCTACCTTACATGGAATAAAGAACTTTGTTGATGTAATTAAGTATCTTGAGATAGGGAAATTATCATGGATTATCTGGGTAGGATTAATTTAATCACAAGAGTCCTTATAAGAGGAAGCAAGAGGATCAGAATGAGAGTAGTAAATGTAATGATGGAAGCAGGTCAGAGTGATATGGCCATGTGTCAAGGAATGAACACAGCCTTTAGATGCTGGCAAAAGTAAGAATGGATTTTCCTCTACAGCCTCCAGAAGGAATTCAGCCTTTGATTTTAGCCGTGTAAGACCCATTTAGGACTTCTGACCTCCATAAATGTAAGGTAAAAAATTGCTGTTTTTTACCACAAACCATGATGTTTGTGGTAATTTGCTACAGTAGCAATGGAAAACTAATACAAGCATCAAAGTATTTGTGGACATATTTTAAAATCATCACAGTCCACCCTCTGGTCACAAATTATTATTTTTTTAAACATTTATTTATTATGGCTGTGCCGGGTCTTAGCTGCAGCATTCTGGCTCTTTGCTGCAGCAGCATGCAGACTTCTTAGTTGTTCATGCGGACTTCTTAGTTGCAGCATGTGGACTCAGTTGTGGCATGTGGTCTCTTAGTTGTTGCATGCCTGTGGGATCTAGTTCCCCGACCAGGGATCAAACCCGGGCCCCCTGCTTTGGGAGCGCAGAGTCTTACACACTGGACCACCAGGGAAGTCCCATGGTCACAAATTTATAGTCCTCCCACATGCAAAATAAACTCACCCCTCCCAAGCCCCCCAAGTCTTACCCTATTACAGCATTGTTGGAGGAGGTAGTCAAGAAGATGAGACTGCTGGATGACCCGCAAGCTGAACCTGGCCAACTGGAGCTTCCTCACTTCCTCGCCTGTCCTTGGAATGTACATTTTGCCTACTGTTTCCACAGTGGGAACTTGTTCAAGGACGTAGCCTTGAGACACTAAGGTGTTGTTGAGACTGTCCGGATGTTATATATGACTGAACCTAGTTAAAGCCTCTATATAAACTTAAAATTTAAAAAAAAATTTTATTGAAGTATAGTTGATGTACAATATTATATAAGTTATAATAGAGTGAGTCACAATTTTTAAAGGTTATACTCCATTTATAGTTATTTTAAAATATTGGCTATATTCCCTGTGCTGTACTTTTAGCTTACTCTATACATAATAGTTTGTACTTCTTAATCCTCTACTGCTATACTGCCCCTCCCTGCTTCCCAGATCCTCTATATAAACTTTCAGGGTTCTGGTGGGTGGGTGCAGAGATCTACTTGTCTTGCAGCCTCCCAAGACAAGCCTCGTATGTAAGTTCCCTTGCTTATTAAACCTGCCACCTACCAATGTGGAGTGGTCTGCCTCTTTCTTTCTTTGGTCTCTCCCTGCCCTCCGTGTGGGGGGCTGGTTTCAGATTTCACCCCGGGAAGCTCCCAAGGTCACAAACTAACAAGCATCAGCTCAAAGTCCAGGGTCTTATCCTCTAAATACATCCAGGGGTAGATAGGCTTCTTGGGTGAATTCCTTATATACAGCTACTTGAGTACCTCTCAATCTGAAGTCCTGTGAACTAAAGAAAAAAGCTATATGCTTCCTTCCTACAACAACCAATGTAAAATGGTGGGATAGATGGGATAACTACTACAGACACTCCTGTTCCAACAGACAGAAAACAGGAGGTGCACAGAAGTTCCTGGTCCATTGCAATTCTCAAATTCCCTCAGGTACAGGTTTGCAGTTCCACCTTCAAGGCCTCAGAATAATTCTCCATGGCTCTAGGTTCTACCCTGTAGGCTCTTTGTTACACCCTCTAAGTCATCCGTTTTTCATGAAAGGTAGCCTGTGTTTGCACCTAAATAGTTTTCTCAGCCTGCTCCCTGCTCATAGAACATGAGGGTCCAAAGGCCTCTTTTCTTTCTGTACTCTCTCTGTCTCTTTGAGGCCGAGCTGGCAGTGTTTCTGACAGTACTTTAAATCGTGGTCTATTTTCAAAACACTCTGCTTGACAGAGCATTTACAACTTTAGTTTAACAAACCTTAAAGACGATTAATTTCATCGAATTGGATTTATATGACGTTTTAGGGACTCCTGCTGAAAGCCATGAACAATTGCTTTGTGTATTTTCTTTCACCAATATCATTTCATCTGCATGATGCATGAAAAGAAAAGTTGATTTTCAGCAAAAAAACAAAGTATCTGTTCCAAAAGTAGAGTTAGTCCTCTGAAGGGCAGCCTAGAACAAATCTCAGTAAGGTTGTGGGACAAACGGCTTGGAGCCACTGTCCATTACTAAGTAATAGAAGCAAAGCAGGATGGAATGCTTTAGAAGAAAGGGAGGGCGGGAGGTATTCAAAGGATGGATAGAAGATAACATTGAAATGGGATCAGATGGGGAAGGACAGCGGACCAGAGAATGAACACAGATACCAGAAGAGCAGAGAGCGTGTAGGATGGAGGGAGAAATCGAGGTCCAGGGTGCAGGAGGGAAAGCTCGGAGATGAGCCCCGCCACTCGTGTCCAGGCCGTCGACCCCCGGCCGGGTGAGGTCACAGGCCCTTAGAAGGTGCGGCAGACGGGTGCGGCCGCAGCGCTGTCTAGTCCGGGCGGAGGCGGCGGCGACCTCAGCCGCTGCCCGGAGCCCCGGAGCCCATGCAAGGCGGCCGTGGCGGCGGCATCCGAGGAAGCCTGGGTCCCGCGATCGCCCAGCGCCGGATGCTCAGTGGGCGGAGCATCAGGGCGGTCAGGTGACCCGGGGGCGGGGCCTCGTTGCGCCGGAGCCCGGGAAGGAGGCGGAGTGAGAGCGTCGCGCCGAGCGAGGGGCCGAGGGGCTGAAGCACCTGCGTGAGGGCCTGCAGACACCTGAGGGAGCGAGGGACGGATTTGGGAGCCGTAGGGGGCCGACGGTGGGACCTTCAGGAGACAGAGGTGGGGAGGGGAGACCTGCTAAGGCGATGGGGAGGAACAGCCTCCGAGGCTGAGAGAGAGAAGACGGCCACGCGGTGTGAGGTACAAAGTAGAACAGTTCCGGAGGTGAGTGAAGGTTCCAGAAAGGGCAGTGAGGTGACGAGGCGGACAGTCAAGGGGCAGAGTGAGGGATGACTGGGCCGGAGCCGGCAGTCCCTCAGAAATGGTGGTGGTTCTCGGAGGGTGGCGGTCACTGTGGCGGGGAGACTTCCCTGCCCCTTCGCATACAGTTAGACCTCCGTTACAGCACTTGTTGCCACCTTCGCGGGTGGTTTTCTTTTTTTTTTTTTTTTTTTTTTTGCGGTAGGCGGGCCTCTCACTGTTGTGGCCTCTCCCCTTGCAGAGCACAGGCTCCGGATGCGCAGGCTCAGCAGCCATGGCTCACGGGCCTAGCCGCTCCGCGGCATGTGGGATCTTCCCAGACCGGGGCACGAACCCGTGTCCCCTGCATCGGCAGGCGGACTCTCAACCACTGCGCCACCAGGGAAGCCCGCGGGTGGTTTTCTTGTCTATTTGTCTACTTGCTTTTCTTCCCAAAGAAGTCATAAGCTTCACAAGAGCAGGGCCCCTTGGAATCCTCCACAGCGCGGGGTTTTGCGTGAAGTGGATGTTTACTTAATATTTGTTAAACAGGGCTTCCTTGGTGGCGCAGTGGTTGAGAGTCCGCCTGCCGATGCAGCGGACACGGGTTCGTGCCCCGGTCCGGGAGGATCCCACATGCCGCGGAGCGGCTGGGCCCGTGAGCCATGGCCGCTGCGCCTGCGCGTCCGGAGCCTGTGCTCCGCAACGGGAGAGGCCACAACAGGGAGAGGCCACAACAGTGAGAGGCCCGCGTACCGCAAAAAAAAAAAAAAAAGTTTAACAAAGGTGGTGATTGGGGGTGATCAGAAGATGCAGTGACGTGGTTATACAGTTGCATTTAATGGACGTGTGCCGTCAACAAAAGTGGAGAAGAGTGAGTGAGTGAGGCAGCTCGTGAGGGAAGCGGTGTGAAAGGGAAGAGTGGAGGGTACTTTGTGAGGGGATGTCACTCTGCGAAGCAGTCAGTTATTCTGTGGAGGTGATGATAACTCACCCAGGGAGAAGGTACAGCTGTGGAAGCGCAATGTAAACCTTAAGGCCCTAAACAAAATTAAGTCTTATTTTGGGCTTTTGGAGTCAGAAGCTCTTTGTTTTCTGCCTCAGTTCTGCCTCTCGGTTTACTAGGAAGCAATGGAGTTTTACTGAACTATCCCTGAATTCAGGAGTCAGAGACCTGAATTTTGCTACTATGTATTTTCTTGTGTACTTTGTGTGCGCAAATCACAGTCTCTTTGTGAATCAGTTTCCTCATGTGTCATTAATAATTAAGGGGTTAGACTGGAAAGATTTCTAAGGTCATTCTAGCTCTGTTATGGATTCTGTGATGTCATGTAACATCAAACAAGGAGTCCCACCCCCCAGCCCTTAACATATCTTTTTTTAAAGATTTATTATTATTAATTTATTTATTTTTGGTTGCGTCGGGTCTTAGTTGCAGCACTCGGGATCTTCGTTGGGGCATGCGGGCTCTTCGTCGTGATGCGTGGGCTTCCCTCTAGTTGCCACACGCGGGCTTCTCTCTATTTGTGGCCTGTGGGGTTTCTCTCTCTAGTTGTGGCGCGTGGGCTCCAGGTCGCGTGGGCTCTGTAGTTTGCGGCATGCGGGCTCTCTAATTGAGGTACGTGAACTCAGTAGTTGTGACAGTACTCAGTAGTTGCGGGCTTAGTTGACCCGGGGCATGTGGGATCTTAGATCCCTGACCAGGAATCGAACCCCCGTCCCCTGCATTGTAAGGCGGATTCTTTGCCACTGGACCACCAGGGAAGTCCCTAACATATATCTTTTAAGTTACAAAATTTTGAAAATTCTATACTTTGCCAAGGACTGGAAAACCATTTAGTAACAATACAACAGCTTGATCTACATAGGGAATGAATCAATCATGATATTAAAAAAATGCCTTTGATGTATCAGAGAGTTTTGAATTTTTTCACTTCTTTTTGGTAGTTTTTGATGAGTCCGATGATGACAACCAAGAAGCAAAGGAAAATGAGAAAGGATGATGTGTGTGTGGGAGTGTGGTGGGAGAATACAGGATATGGCTGCTGGTGGCTCTTTTCTCTTACTCTCCTAGTACCACTGGGACCTTTGCCAGATTAGATGCCCTTCGTGCTTCTCATAGTCTTTCTAGACTTTTCTTCCTCCCATTCTCAAAACTTTCAGTTTTGCACCTCACATCAGATTATACCATGCACTACTACTCCTTAATGCAGTCAAATTTCAGCTCCAGGCTTTCTACCACTCTAGCAATACTTCTGTCATAATTCTTGTGATTTTAGTATTCACATAGATGATCCTTTGAATATCTGGTCTCTCAGTTCTTGCCCTCCTCTCCTACGATAATTTCACCTTTCCTCAGTCACGTGCTCCCTTCATAGCTTCTGTCTTATATTACCAATAACTGCAACTCTGTTATCTCAATATGCCGCACTCTCCAGCCATCACATTCCTACCTTTATTTAAAAAAAATTTTTTTAAATGTCACCCATTCTCTCTTGTCCTTACTTCCCACCCACCCACTCAGTTTGTTTCATGGTCAGTAATTAAAACCACTCCCTTGCATTTCCCCCCAGTTCCCTTACCACCTTTTCAGTTCATTTTACTTGCTTGGCTAAATCATAACCCTTGATTTAATCTAGATCTCTGCCTACTGAGTTTCAGCATTTTTGCAATGAACATGGTTGGAGGAAAACACAAAGCCATGATTACTGTTCACTTTAAATTCATGATCACTTACCAAAAGGGACCCTTTAAGCTGTCCAGCGATCATATCAGATTCCCCTGGGCTATTAATTCTATTTTTTTAAATTTATATTACCATTTATTAGTTTTGCCCATTCTTTAAATTTTTAAATTTTATTATTTTATTTGTTGAAGTATAGTTGATTATATGACAATATTATATTAGTTTCAGGTGTACAACATAGCAATTCAATATTTTTATAGGTTATACTCCATTTAAAGTTACTACAAAATAATGGCTATATTTCCCTGTACCGCACAATATATCCTTGTTGCTTATTTATTTTATACATAGTTGTTTGTGTCTCTTAATCCCATAACTCTATTTTACCCCTCCCTAATTCCCTCTCCCTACTGGTAACCAGGAGTTTGTTCTCTGTTTTGTTACGTACATTCATTTGTTTTCTTTTTAGATTCCACATATAGGTGATAATATAAAGTATTTGTGTTTCTCTGTCTGACCTATTTCACTAAGCATAATACCCTCTAGGTTCATCCATGTTGTTGCAAATGTCAGAATATCATTCCTTTTTATGGCTCAGTAATGTTCCATCACACACACACACACACACACACACACACATCACATCATCTTCATCCATTCGTCTTTTTTAAAAAAAAATACATTTATTTATTTATTTTTGGCTGCATTGGGTCTTTGTGCTGCGCACAGGCTTCTCCTTGTGGTGGCTTCTCTTGTTGCGGAGCACGGGCTCTAGGCGCATGGGCTTCAGTAGTTGTGGCTTGCTGGCTTCAGTAGTTGTGGTTCACAGGCTCTAGAGCACAGGCTCAGTAGTTGGGGCATATGGGCTTAGTTGTTCTGCGGCGTATGGGATCTTCCTGGACCAGGGATCGAACCCATCTCCCCTGCATTGGCAGGCGGATTCTTAACCACTGCACCACCAGGGAAACCCTATCCATTCGTCTTTTGATGGGCACTTAGGTTGCTTCCATGTCTTGGCTATTGTAAGTAGTGCTGCTGTGAACATCGGGGTGCGTATCTTTTTGAATTAGTGTTTTCATTTTCTTAGGATACATACCCAGCAGGGGAATTGCTGGATCATGTTCTATTTTTAATTTTTTTTAGGAACCTCCATACTGTTTTCCATAGCGGCTGCACCGATTTACAATCCTACCAACAGTGTACTTGGGTTCCCTTTTCTCTACATCCTTGCCAACGTTTGTTATTTGTAGACTTTTTGATGATAGCCATTCCGACAGGTGTGAGTTGATTGGACTATTACTTCTTCCACTCTCCTAGATGACTATTTTATAACAATGCCTCTCTCCTCAAACCTCCAGCTCTTCCTCTCACATCCTCATTCTCTGTTGATTACTTTGCTTCCTGTTTCACTAAGGAGACTAAAGCAATCAGAGGTGATTTTCACAAGCTCCCACGACCACACCTACTCACCTACTCTACATGTAATTATGCCCAGTTACTCCGCCATGTCTCCTACTGCTGTGAATATGTGCTAAGCTAAGGCCAGAGCCTCCCCTTCTGCTCTAAATCTCATTTCCTTTCTCCTACTTGAGAATATTGTTCCAGTAACTCTCCCCTCCTATATGATCCATTTTTGCTCCTCCACTAGATTATTTCTATCAGCATATGAACGTTTCTTTATCTTTCCCCATCTTAAAACCTCATAACCGCTCTGACCCCTCAGCTACTACCTCACTTCTCTTTCCCTTTATAGAATAACTCCTTGAGTCATCTCTTCTGGCTGTCTCCAATTTCTGTCCCCCATTCTCTCTTGAACTCACTCCAAGGACATTATTTTCATATCATAACACCCAAGTGGCTCCTCTTAGGGTAGTTGGTGTCCTCCATGTTGCAATATATATGTGTTGAATTCATGGATGGAGGGATGAATGGATTGGAGAAAAGGGATACGGCTCTTTTTACTTTCCTTGGTTTGCCCTTGCAAGTTCACATATATGTCATAGGATTAAAAGAGTTAAGAAACAATTCTGTTGTCAGAGTTATGGGAAAGAGACTTCCTGTGCTATTTTTTTTCTTAGCTTGGAGAGACTTATGTGGTATCTGATTTATCCAGCAGATTGAGCCCTGCCAACTTTTTGATAATCTGATCAATAATTATGAAACAGTTCTTCCTTTCAAAGTTTATTTAAATCGTGCTTACTCAGCTTAATTAAGTACTTTGATGACCTAAGAACTCTTGGTGAGTAAGCTCAGTAGGGACAGAATTCCTTCCTCCCTTCCTCCCTCTTCCCTCCCCCTCCCTCCCTCCTTCTCTGCCTCTCTTCTTCCCTCCCTTCTTTCTTTCCTTCTTTTACAATATGTCTATAGCACTGTGCTTGGTTCTGTGAGAAATAATTCAAAGAATGATGAGATACCAGCCCATTCCTTAGAAATTTAGGCTTTAATTGGTGTAAGAGCTATACATGTGATAATTAAATAAAAATACAAGGCAAATGATTAATGCCAGTTGAATAATGAAGACAATAAGAAAAATGAAGACAGTAAGTGCTACGCCAAGAAGTTTAGAGGTGAAAATTGAACTGGTTAGAGAAGCTTTAGAAGAGGTTACATAGAGTGGGTTGCTGGGGAAACCTGTGCAGCCTTCTAATGTCTTCTGAGACAGGTATTTTTAATGTGGTTTCATTTTATTTTTAACATGTTTTGAATTCCAGGAATGTTGGGCATACCACATTCAACAGTAATTACAATAACATTTACAGAAATAAATTATTTTAAAGTACTATCTCTCTATTAGACAGAATATTAATATTTGCAGTTAAACTTCACAATATTAAAAAGATACTAATAATTGCAACTAACAATGTAATGTCACAACCAATGTAATAAACCACTCATCAAATGTAACTCAGATATAAGTAAAAGATACTGTGAAAAATTTGGGAAATTCTAAATTTCTAAAGTTGGTTATCACATTTACATAGTGTAGAACTGGCTAAAACATTTTTTGTTTGCAATAGTATTGTTTTGAGAGGCAGTGTTGTGTGGTGCTGAAGACCACAGGCTCTTGAGTTAGGCTGCCTGAATTCAAAATCTGACTCCACTGTTTGTTGGCTGTGGAATCTTGGGCAATTTGATCTAAGTTTTTATTTTCCTCATCTGTAAAATAGAATGATAATTCCTTGAAAGGTAGTTTTCAGGAATAAATGAAATAATGCAGGTCAGAGTGTTTATCATAATGTCTCACAGTAAGTATTTAATAGCATTAGCAATTACTGGCTATGTTAGTAGTTCTGCTTAACTGGGCTTATTTGAATAAATACATATAACAACTTTCTGCTTTTCGCGACATTTGAATTTGGGTTTCTATTCTCCTCCTTATACTACAAAGGTAAAGTTAAGGGACTGGATGATCTCCTGTGATTTATGATCTATTAACTGCCTTTTCTAGCTTTTGTATAGATATCTGAGTTGGGAAATGTCTATTAGGTATCGTACTATAAGTGAGTGTTGCATTGAAAGAATAACTTAAGATAGTTAAATATAATTACTTATGTCTCCTAAACAGGGATATGATTTTTTATTTTTCTCTTTTTTGCAGGAAATCATTTTTTAAAATAAATTTATTTATGTGTTTGTTTATTTATTTATTTTTGGCTGCGTTGGGTCTTCATTGCTGCGCGGGCTTTCTCTAGTTGCGGCGAGCGGGGGCTACTCTTTTTTGCCGTGCGTGGGCTTTTCATTGCAGTGGCTTCTCTTGTTGCGGAGCACGAGCTCTAAGTGTGCAGGCTTCAATAGTTGTGGCTTGCGGGCTCTAGAGTGCAGGCTCAGTAGTTGTGGCACACGGGCTTAGCTGCTCCGCAGCATGTGTGATCTTCCGGGACCAGGGCTCAAACCCATGTCCCCTGCATTGGTAGGCAGATTCTTAACCACTGCGCCACCAGGGAAGTCCCTGCAGGAAATCATTTTGTGCTACCATTCATTCACACTTGTTCATCAAGTTCTTTGAGGCCTTAAGGGCAGAATTTACCTCTAAACAGAAAGATGGAAACTAAAGTACATTTATTTTGCCAGGTATTTTTCAAAACAGTTTCTAAAGATGCCTTCCTTTTCTTTCTTAAAAATTAGTTTACGTTACCTCACACCCATAATCAGTAAGCAGATTCATAGCAACATAGTCATATGATCTTGCTTAATAACTGAGGTGACCTTTGAACTCTTTTAGTGGATATATGTTGAACTCTCATCCCAGCAACCCATGTAGTATCAAGAGATCTGTGATGTGTGATGAGAGTATTTTTTGGGAAAGGGACAGGGACAATTTTCCAGGAGACCAAAGGATTTAAACCTACATGAGAGGTTGTCGACAATATAATTAATAACATGACAGTCTAATCAAAAGGTAATTTAAAAGATACCAAGTTTCTCTAGCCCTCTTCTCTGTGATTCAGGGGATATTCTTATGTATTGGCCAGTATTGTGTCAATAAAAACAAATCTGGACTTCGTATGGAGAGACTTTATTCAGAAGGATTATTGTAAGGGAGGAAAGAGACTATTGAAATAGGAGGAGGGGGGGACTATCGCAATAGGGAGAACACTGTGACCGTAAGATCTGCAAGCATCTCCAAGGTTTAGGGAAAAAGTGTTTTCTTTTCTTTCTTTTTTGTTTTTTTTTTAAATTTTATTGTATTTTTATTTTTAAATTTTTATTTTATATTGGAGTATAGTTGATTAACAATGTCGTGTGAGTTTCAGGTGTACAGCAAAGTGATTAAAAGGGTTTTCTTTTATAGAGAAGAGTAAACAAGGCTAGGAAGAACTGGATATGGGGAAATGGGATGTTAGAGTGGTATGATCGGATAAATAGATCAGAGAATATTTTACTGAGAGGCCAGCCCTATTTTCTGGAGGGGCTGCATGCTGACTGGCTCAGGCTAAGGGTGGGCCAAAGTTCAGGGGCTTGGAGAAGGAGAGAAGCTTAACCAAAGCCTAGTTAATAAGCATTTTGTCCTGATTAATTGGTGAGGATAAAACAGTTCAGCTAACCGTCTATGAGGCAAAGAAAGGAAAATTTGAAGGTGTTTGGCCTTGTCATAGGTAAACAAGAGGGGTATGTGGTAAGTCTTATCTAAATCATTTGAGGAGGGGTGGTTCTTTGCAGTCAGCCATTATCCAGAACACAAAAGAGTGAGGGAATTCTTCTTTCACTGTTTTTCAGGAGCACAAGACTCAGGTAGAATTTAACATTGTCAGTTGAGAGTCTTAATCTTTTTTTTTTTTCATATCTGAATATGGACTTTCAAAATTATTTTATTTTTTAACATCTCTATTGGAGCATAATTGCTTTACAATGGTGTGTTAGTTTCTGCTGTATAACAAAGTGAATCAGCTATACATATACATATATCCCCATATCTCCTCCCTCTTGCATCTCCCTCCCACCCTCCCTATCCCACCCGTCTAGGTAGACACAAAGCACTGAGCTGATCTCCCTGTGCTATGCATCTGCTTCCCACTAGCTATCTATTTTACATTTGGTAGTATATGTAAGTCCATGCCACTCTCTCACTTTGTCCCAGCTTACCCTTCCCCCTCCCTGTGTCCTCAAGTCCATTCTCTACATCTGCGTCTTTATTCCTGTCCTGCCCCTAGGCTCTTCAGAACCTTTTTTTTTTTTTCCAGATTCCATATATATGTGTTAGCATACGGTATTTATTTTTCTCTTTCTGACTTATTTCATTCTGTATGACAGACTCTAGGTCCATCCACCTCACTACAAGTAACTCAATTTCGTTTCTTTTTATGGCTGAGTAATATTCCATGAGAGTCTTAGTCTTTTAAATTTATTCTTTCAGTGGATCTGGTGCCACCATATGAGACATGTACCTATACTGTAATTCGAAAAAACAATTTCAGGGGCTTCTTGCTAAGTACTGAGACATGTAATATATATGTATATATTAACCTGTTCCATCCTTTTATATGTAATACTTTATTGATTGTACCCTTATAAACTGATTTTGAAGATGAATTCTTAAATATTAAAAAAGTTAACAATATTAATATATCATACCAATTTATTCCTTTAAACTACATAGTTTGTATTTTACAGATGGTTCACCTTTATCCGTAGAGTTTTAGAAATTCTTTTCTTCCTTTTCGGTGTTGTTAAAGTTTCTATTCACTATTTGTTTCTATTCATCAGGCCTTTGATAACAGGTTTTTGTGCCCCTCAGTCTTTTTAGATCCCCTTCTTTTTTTTTAATGGTTTCGATTTTGGGTCATTTTTCTTAACCTCTCTGCTAATCCTTTCATCATTTGTAATAAACATCTCATCAGGGCAGCAAATCAGATTGCCTTTTTGAAACAAGTTTTTAAAGGTGTGTCTCTGTTGTAAGATAAATGTGTGCAAATTCTAAAAGTCACTGAAATAATTCTCTTAATTTCTATCTAATGAGGAAATAAAGGTCTCTCTAAACTCCCATGGTAATCTGCATTATAAGTTGCCTGTGTAATCTGTTCAGGGATTAAAAACTAATGTACCTTTGATCAACTAGATGCAGTCCAAACTGCAAACTGCTGTATTTCAAGAAAGAGAATATTTCCAACTTCATTCCTCTTTTTCTAAACATGTTAATTGCTCTTGGGCTCTAGTTGTTTGTTTGTTTGTTTTTTGGGGGGGGGTTCTATTAGGAAGGAATATAGATTTTTTTTAATAGACTTTATTTTTTTTATTTTTTATTTTTTTTGCTGTACGCGGGCCTCTCACTGCTGTGGCCTCTCCCGTTGCGGAGCACAGGCTCCGGACACACAGGCTCCGCGGCCATGGCTCGCGGGCCCAGCCGCTGCGCGGCATGTGGGATCTTCCGGGATAGGGGCACGAACCCGTGTCCCCTGCATCGGCAGGCGGACTCTCAACCACTGCGCCACCAGGGAAGCCCAATAGACTTTATTTTTTAAGAGCAGTTTTAGATTCACAGCAAAATTGAGTGGATAGTACAGAGAGTTCCTATATACCCTGTGCCCCACAGCCTCCTCCACTATCAATACCCTTCATCACTGTGGTCCATTTGTTATAACTGATGAACCTGTACTGACATATCATTATCACCCAAAGTCCATAGCTTGTATTAGAGTTGACTCTTGATGTTGTACATTCTATGGGTTTGGACGAATGTGTGCTGACATGTAGCCACTATTAAAATGTTACATAGAATAGTTTCACTGCCCTAAAATCCTCTGTCCTCTGCCTATTCATCTCTTCTCAGCCCCCACCCACCACTAGTAACCACTGATCTTTTTATTGCCTCCATAGTTTTGCCTTTTCCAGAATGTCATGTAGTTGGAATCATACAGTATGTAGCTTTTACAGATTGGCTTCTTTCACTTAGCAGTATACATTTAAGTTTCCTCCATGTCTTTTCATGGCTTGATAGCTTATTTCTTTTTAGCACTGAATAGTATTCCATGGTCTGAATGTATCACAGTTTATCCCCTGATCTACTGAAGAACATCTTGGTTTTTTACAAGTTTTGGCATTCATGAATAAAGCTATAAACGTCTGTGTTCAGATTTTTGTGTGGATATACTTTTTCAACTCCTTTGGGTAAACATGGAGAAGTGCAATTGCTGGATTGTATGGTAAAAGTATGTTTAGTTTTGTAAGAGGCTGTGAAATTGTCTTTCCAAACAGCTATACCATTTTGCATTCCCAGCAATGAATGAGAGTTCCCTTGCTTCACATTCTTGCCAGCATTTGGTGTTGTCTGTGTTTTGGATTCCTGCTATTCTAATAAATGTGTGGTGGTATCTTGATATTTTAATTTGTAATTCCCTAGTGACATGATGTTGAACATCTTTTCATGTGCTTGTTTGCCATTCGTAAATCTTCTTTGGTGAGGTGTTAAGATCTTTTGCCCATTTTTTAATTGGGTTGTTCTTTTTCTTATTGTTGAGTTTTAAGAGTTCTTTGTATAGTTTTGAATATACAAAATAAAGATACTTTGATTACAGTCCCTTATCAGATATGTCTTTTGCAAATATTTTCTCCCAGTCTATGAATTGTCCTCTCATCTGCTTGACAGTGTCTTTCACAAAACAGAAATTTTTAATTAATGAAGTTAAGTTTAATGATGCCTTAAGAACTAGATTTAATAAGTGTTAGATACATTCACGAATGCTGTGCATTTGTAGCTGCATAATGCACTAAGGAAAGTTGGAGTCATTTAGAATATATACTTAATCCAGACTAATGCATTAACTAACTCTTTTCAACGAAATTCTTTTCGATAGCACCATCTTAGAGAGAATATTGATCTAAAATGAATGATTTGACCCAGAATGTCATATTTAATTTATGTGTGCAAAGAGAACATGGCTGACTATGGCTTTTGATTGCTCCCCAGGGAGAAGTAAATACTGATTTATCAGATGATGGCTATAATTTTTTTGCAACTGACTTGCCATCAAGAAATATTGACAGCAAGAAATACATCAAGTTTTCTAAAACAACAGAGAAGAGAATTTCACCTGAAGTTAGGGGTTTGAGCCCAGATCACACAAAAAAGTAAGTTAAACTGTGAGGTTACTTAATTGAATTATGCTTTTGCCAGTTTAAGAGAACCAAAAATGTAACTCATGTGTTCTCATAATATACTAAGTATAGTGGATCACGCATATTGGTGGCCATTCTTTTAGGGGCGTGGTTTTAATCCCTAGATAGCCATTCTAATATTTTTCTCACTTCTCTCACAGCCATGTGGAAGCCTATAAGTTATCATAGGTTTCCAGTTATAAGAAAGTCATTATCCATATGTCTGTTTGTCCTTTTTTCTTTGACAAATAAAATTGTAATTTATTTAAATGTACAATGTGGTGATTTGATGTATATATTCATTGAGAAATGATTACCACCATCGAGTTAAGTAACATATTCATCACCTCACATATTTACATCATCATCATCATTATTATTATTCTTTTGGTCAGAACACAAGTTCTACTCAGCAAATTTCAGTTATACAATACAGGATTATTAACTGTAGTCACCTTGTGACTTGGCTTTTTAAAAAAAATCATGTATAAGTGATGTCCTATAGTATTTGTCTTTCTCTGTTTGACTTATTTCACTTTACATAATGCCATCAAGGTCCATCCATGTTGTTCCCTTCTTTGTCATGGCTAAATATATTGTATTCCATTGTATATACCACATCTTCTTTAACTGTTCATCTGTTGACAGACACTTATATAGTTTCCATATCTTGGCTATTGTGAATAATGCTGCAATGAACATGGGAGTGCAGATACCTCTCTGAGATCCTGTTTTCGTTTCCTTGGATATATACCCAGAAGTGGAATTCCTGGATCATATGGTAGTTCTGTTTTTAATTGTTTTCAGGAACCTCTCCATACTGTTTTCCATGGTGACTGTACCAACTTATATTCCCACCAACAGTGTATAAGGGTTCTCGTTTCTCCACATTGTTGCCAACACTTGTTATCTCCTGTATTCTTTTTTTTTTTAACATCTTTATAGAGTATAATTGCTTTACAATGGTGTGTTAGTTTCTGCTTTATAACAAAGTGAATCAGTTATACATATATCCCCGTATCTCTTCCCTCTTTCATCTCCCTCCCTCCCACCCTCCCTATCCCATCCCTCTAAGTGGTCACAAAGCACCGAGCTGATCTCCTTGTGCTATGCGGCTGTTTCCCACTAGCTATCTATTTTACATTTGGTAGTGTATATATGTCCATGCCACTCTCTCACTTTGTCCCAGCTTACCCTTCCCCCTCCCCATATCCTCAAGTCCATTCTCTAGTAGGTCTGCGTCTTTATTCCCGTCTGGCCCCTAGGTTCTTCATGATCATTTTTTTTTTGTTTTTTAGATTCCATATATATGTGTTCGCATATGGTATTTGTTTTTCTCTTTCTGACTTACTTTGCTCTGTATGACAGACTCTAGGTCCATCCACCTCACTACAAATAACTCAATTTCGTTTCTTTTTATGGCTGAGTAATATTCCATTGTATGTATGTGCCACATCTTCTTTATCCATTCATCTGCTGATGGACACTTAGATTGCTTCCATGTCCTGGCTATTGTAAATAGAGCTGCAATGAACATTGTGGTACTTGACTCTTTTTGAATTATGGTTTTCTCAGGGTATATGCCCAGTAGTGGGATTGCTGGGTAGTATGGTAGTTCTATTTTTAGTTTTTTAAGGAACCTCCATACTGTCCTCCATAATGGCTGTATCAATTTACATTCCCACCAACAGTGAAAGAGGGTTCCCTTTTCTCCACACCCTCTCCAGCATTTATTGTTTGTAGATTTTTTGATGATGGCCATTCTGACTGGTGTGAGATGATATCTCATTGTAGTTTTGATTTGCATTTCTCTAATGATTAATGATGTTGAGCATTCTTTCATGTGTTTGTTGGCAATCTATATATCTTCTTTGGAGAAATGTCTATTCGGGTCTTCTGCCCAATTTTGGATTGGGTTGTTTGTTTTTTGATATTGAGCCGCATGAGCTGCTTGTAAATTTTGGAGATTAATCCTTTGTCAGTTGCTTCATTTGCAAATATTTTCTCCCATTCTGAGGGTTGTCTTTTCGTCTTGTTTATGGTTTCCTTTGCTGTGCAAAAGCTTTTAAGTTTCATTAGGTCCCATTTGTTTATTTTTGTTTTTATTTCCATTTCTCTAAGAGGTGGGTCCAAAAGGATCTTGCTGTGATTTATGTCATAGAGTGTTCTGCCTATGTTTTCCTCTGAGAGTTTGATAGTGTCTGGTCTTACATTTAGGTCTTTCATCCATTTTGAGTTTATTTTTGTGTATGGTGTTAAGGAGTGTTCTAATTTCATTCTTTTATATATAGCTGTCCAGTTTTCCCAGCACCACTTATTGAAGAGGCTGTCTTTTCTTCACTGTATATTCTTGCCCCCTTTATCAAAAATAAGGTGACCATATGTGTGTGGGTTTATCTCTGGGCTTTCTGTCCTGTTCCATTGATCTATATTTCTGTTCTTGTGCCAGTACCATACTGTCTTGATGACTGTAGCTTTGTACTATTGTCTGAAGTCAGGGATCCTGATTCCTCAAGCTCCGTTTTTCTTTTTCAAGATTGCTTTGGCTATTCGGGGTCTTTTGTGTTTCATGAAATTTTTTGTTCTAGTTCTGTGAAAAATGCCAGTGGTAGTTTCATAGGGATTGCATTGAATCTGTAGATTGCTTTGGGCAATAGAGTCATTTTCACAATGTTGATTCTTCCAATCCAAGAACATGGTATATCTCTCCATCTGTTTGTATCATCTTTAATTTCTTTCATCAGTGTCTTATAATTTTCTACAGGTCTTTTGTCTCCTTAGGTAGGTTTATTCCTAGATATTTTATTTTTTGCAGTGGTAAATGGGAGTGTTTTCTTAATTTCACTTTCAGGTTTTTCATCATTAGTGTATAGGAATGCAAGAGATTTCTGTGCATTAATTTTGTATCCTGCTACTTTACCAAATTCATTGATTAGCTCTAGTAGTTTTCTGGTAGCATATTTAGGATTCTCTATGAATAGTATCATGTCATCTGCAAACAGTGACAGCTTTACTCTTTTCCAATTTGGATTCCTTTTATTTCTTTTTCTTCTCTGATTGCTGTGGCTAACACTTCCAAAACTATGTTGAATAATAGTGGTGAGAGTGGGCAACTTTGTCTTGTTCCTGATCTTAGTGGAAATGGTTTCAGTTTTTCACCATTGAGCACGATGTTGGCTGTGGGTTTGTCATATATGGTCTTTATTATGTTGAGGTGAGTTCCCTCTATGCCTACTTTCTGGAGGGTTTTTATCATAAATGGGTGTTGAATTTTGTCAAAAGCTTTCTCTGCATCTATTGAGATGATCATATGGTTTTTCTCCTTCAATTTGTTACTATGGTGTATCACATTGATTGATTTGCATATATTGAAGAATCCTTGCATTCCTGGGATAAACCCCACTTGATCATGGCATATGATCCTTTTAATTTCCTGTTGGATTCTGTTTGCTAGTATTTTGTTGAGGATTTTTGCATCTGTGTTCATCAGTGATATTGGCCTGTATTTTTCTTTTTGTGTGACATCTTTGTCTGGTTTTGGTATCAGGGTGATGGTGGCCTCATAGAATGAGTTTGGGAGTGTTCCTCCCTCTGTTTTATTTTGGAAGAGTTTGAGAAGGTTGGGCGTTAGTTCTTCTCTAAATGTTTGATAGAATTTGCCTGTGAAGCCATCTGGTCCTGGGCTTTTGTTTGTTAGAAGATTTTTAATCACAGTTTCAATTTCAGTGCTTGTGATTGGTCTGTTTCTATTTTCTATTTCTTCCTGGTTCAGTCTTGGAAGGTTGAGCTTTTCTAAGAATTTGTCCATTTCTTCCAGGTTGTCCATTTTATTGGCATATAGTTGCTTGTAGTAATCTCTCATGATCCTTTGTATTTCTGCAGTGTCAGTTGTTACTTCTCCCTTTTCATTTCTAAAAGTCATCTCCCTTTTTTTTGTGATGAGTCTGGCTAATGGTTTATCAATTTTGTTTATCTTCTCAGCTTTTAGTTTTATTAACCTTTGCTATCGTTTCCTTCATTTCTTTTTCATTTATTTTTGATCTGACCTTTATGATTTTTTTCCTTCTGCTAACTTTTGGGTTTTTTTGTTCTTTCTTTAATTGTTTTAGGTGTAAGGTTAGGTTGTTTATTTGAGGTGTTTCTTGTTCCTTAAGGTAGGATTGTATTGCTATAAACTTCCCTCTTAGAACTGCTTTTGCTGCCTCCCATAGGTTTTGGGTTGTCGTGTTTTCATAGTCATTTGTTTCTAGGTATTTTTTGATTTCCTCTTTGATTTCTTCAGTGATCTCTTGGTTATTAAGTAGTGTATTGTTTAGCCTCCATGCGTTTGTATTTTTTACAGATGTTTTCCTGTAATTGATATCTATTCTCATAGTGTTGTGGTCGGAAAAGATACTTGATATGATTTCAATTTTCTTAAATTTACCAAGGCTTGATTTGTGACCCAAGATATGATCTATCCTGGAGAATGTTCCATGAGCACTTGAGAAGAAAGTGTATTCTGTTGTTTTTGGATGGAATGTCCTATAAATATCAATTAAGTCCATCTTTTTTAATGTGTCATTTAAAGCTTGTGTTTCCTTATTTATTTTCATTTTGGATGATCTGTCCATTGGTGAAAGTGGGGTGTTAAAGTCCCCTACTATGATTGTGTTACTGTCGATTTCCCCTTTTATTGCTGTTAGCATTTGCCTTATGTATTAAGGTCCTCCTATGTTGCGTGCATAAATATTTACAATTGTTATATCTTCTTCTTGGATTGATCCTTTGATCATTATGTAGTGTCCTTCTTTGTCTCTTGTAATAGTCTTTGTTTTAAAGTCTATTTTGTCTGATATGAGAATTGCTACTCCAGCTTTCTTTTGATTTCCATTTGCATGGAATATCTTTCTCCATCCCCTCACTTTCAGTCTGTATGTGTCCCTAGGTCTGAGGTGGGTCTCTTGTAGACAGCATATATATGGGTCTTGTTTTTGTATCCATTCAGCCAGTCTGTGTCTTTTGGTTGGAGCATTTAATCCATTTATATTTAAGGTAATTATCGATATGTATGTTCCTATTACCATTTTCTTAATTATTTTGGGTTTGTTATTCTAGGTCTTTTCCTTCCCTTGTGTTTCCTGCCTAGAGAAGTTCCTTTAGCATTTGTTGTAAAGCTGGTTTGGTGTTGCTGAATTCTCTTAGCTTTTGCTTGTCTGTTAAGGTTTTAATTTCTCTGTCAAATCTGAATGAGATTCTTGCTGGGTAGAGTAATCTTGGTTGTAGGTTTTTCCCCTTCATCACTTTAAATATGTCCTCCCACTCCCTTCTGGCTTGCAAAGTTTCTGCTGAAAGATCAGCTGTTAACCTTATGGGGATTCCCTTGTGTGTTATTTGTTGTTTTTCCCTTGTTGCTTTTAATGTTTTTTCTTTGTATTTAATTTTTGATACTTTGATTAATATGTGTCTTGGCATGTTTCTCCTTGGATTTATCCTGTATGGGACTCTCTGTGCTTCCTGGACTTGATTCACTATTTCCTTTCCCATATTAGGGAAGTTTTCAACTATAATCTCTTCAAATATTTTCTCAGTCCCTTTCTTTTTCTCTTCTTCTTCTGGGACCCCAATAATTCAAATGTCGGTGTGTTTAATGTTGTCCCAGAGGTCTCTGAGACTGTCCTCAATTCTTTTCATTCTTTTTTCTTTATTCTGCTCTGCAGTCGTTATTTCCAATATTTTATCTTCCAGGTAACTTATCCGTTCTTCTGCCTCAGTTATTCTGCTATTGATTCCTTCTAGAGAATTTTCAATTTCAATTATTCTGTTGTTCATCAGTGTTTGTTTGCTCTTTAGTTCTGCTAGGTCCTTGTTAAACGTTTCTTGTATTTTCTCCATTCTATTTCCAAGATTTTGGATCATCTTTACTATCATTATTCTGAATTCATTTTCAGGTAGACTGCCTATTTCCTATTCATTTGTTAAGTCTGGTGAGTTTTTACCTTGCTCCTTCATCTGCTGTGTGTTTCTCTGTCTTCTCATTTTGCTTAACTTACTGTGTTTGGGGTCTCCTTTTCACAGGCTGCAGGTTCGTAGTTCCCGTTGTTTTTGGTGTCTGCCCCCAGTGGCTAAGGTTGGTTCAGTGGGTTGTGTAGGTTTCCTTGTGGAGCGGACTAGTGCCTGTGTTCTGGTGGATAAGGCTGGATCTTGTCTTTTTGGTGGGCAGGTCCATGTCTGGTGGTGTTTGGAGTGTCTGTGGCCTTATTATGATTTTAGGCATCCTCTCTGCTAATGGGTGGGGTTGTGTTCCTGCCTTGCTAGTTGTTTGGCATAGGGTGTCCAGCACTGTAGCTTGCTCGTCATTGAGTGGAGCTGGGTCTTGGCATTGAGATGGAGATCTCTGGGAGATTTTCACCATTTGATATTATGTGGAGCTGGGAGGTCTCTTGTGGACCAATGTCCTGAACTTGGCTCTCCCACCTCAGAGGCACAGCCCTGATGCCTGGCTGGAGCACCAAGAGCCTGTCATCCACATGGCTCAGGATAGAAGGGAGAAAAAAAAAAAAGAAAGAAAGAAGAAAATAAAATAAAGTAAAATTAAATTAAATTAAAAAGTTATTAAAAGAGGGCTTCCCTGGTGGCACAGTGGTTGAGAGTCTGCCTACTGATGCAGGGGACACAGGTTCGTGCCCTGCTCTGGGAAGATCCCACATGCCGCGGAGCAGCTAGGCCTGTGAGCCATGGCCTCTGAGCCTGCACGTCCGGAGCCTGTGCTCCGCAACAGGAGAGGCCACAACAGTGAGAGGCCTGTGTACCGCAAAAAAAAAAAAAAAAAAAAGTTATTAAAATAAAAAATAATTATTAAAAAAACTTTTTTAAAGTAATAAAAAATAAAGAAGGAAAGAAAGAAAGAAGAGAGCAACCAAACCAAAAAACAAATCCACCAATGATAACAAGTGCTAAAAACTATACTAAAAAAAAAAAACCAGAAACAAAAAAAAAACCGGACAGACAGAACCCTAGGACAAATGGTAAAAGCAAATCTATAGACAAAATCACACACAGAAGCATATACATACATACTCACAAAAAGAGAAAAAGGGAAAAAAAAATATATATCGTTGCTCCCAAAGTCCACATCTTCAATTTGGGATGATTCATTGTCTATTCAGGTATTCCACAGATGCAGGGTACATTAAGTTGATTGTGGAGATTTAGTTCGCTGCTCCTGAGGCTACTGGGAGAAATTTCCCTTTCTCTTCTTTGTTCACACAGCTCCTGGGGTTCAGCTTTGGATTTGGCCCTGCCTCTGCATGTACGTTGCCTGAGGGCGTCTGTTCTTTGCCCAGACAGGACGGGGTTAAAGGAGCAGCTGATTCGGGTACTCTGGCTCACCAAGGCCGGGGGGAGGGAGGGGTACGGAATGCGGGGCGAGCCTGTGGTGGCAGAGGCCTGCGTGAGCGTGACGTTGCAACAGCCTGAGGTGCGCCATGTGTTCTCCCAGGGAAGTTGTCCCTGGATCACAGGACCCTGGCACTGGCAGGCTGCACAGGCTCCCGGGAGGGGAGGTGTGGATAGTGACATGTGCTTGCACACAGGCTTCTTGGTGGCTGCAGCGGCCGTCTTAGCGTCTCATGCCTGTCTCTGGGGTCTGCGCTGATAGCCACGGCTCGCGCCCGTCTCTGGAGCTCCTTTTGGAGCTCCTTTAAGCGGCACTCTTAATCCCCTCTCCTCGGGCACCAGGAGACAAAGAGGCAAGAAAAAGTCTCTTGCCTCTTCAGCAGCTCCAGATGTTCTTCCGGACTCCCTCCCGGCTAGCTGTGGTGCACTAGTCCCCTTCAGGCTGTGTTCACGCAGCCAACCCCAGTTCTCTCCCTGGGGTCTGACCTCCGAAGCCCGAGCCTCAGCTCCCAGCCCCTGCCCCGGCGGGTGAGCAGACAAGCCTCTCAGGCTGGTGAGTGCTGGTCGGCACCGATCAGCAGGCGTCTCTCCACTTTGCCCTCCGCGCCCCTGTTGCTGCACTCTCCTCCGTGGCTCCGAAACTTCCCCCCTCTGCCACCAGCAGTCTCTGCCCACGAAGGGGCTTCCTAGTGTATGGAAACCTTTCCTCCTTCAGAGCTCCCTCCCACTGGTGGAGGTCCCGTCCCTATCCTTTTGCCTCTGTTTTTTCTTTTTTCTTTTGCCCTACCCAGGTACGTGGGGAGTTTCTTGCCTTTTGGGAGGTCTGAGGTCTTCTGCCAGAGTTCAGTAGGTGTTCTGTAGGAGTTGTTCCACATGTAGATGTATTTCTGATGTATTTGTGGGGAGGAAGGTGATCTCCATGTCTTACTCTTCCGCCATCTTGAAGCTCCCTCTCTCCTGTCTTCCTGATGATAGCAGTTCTAACGGGTGTGAAATGGTATCTCACAGTGATTTTGCTTTGCATTTCCCAGTCATGAGTGATGTTGAGCGCCTTTTCATGTACTTGTTGGCCATTGGTATGTCTCCTTTGGAGAAATGTCTGTTCAGGTCCTTTACCCATTTTTAATTGGGTTATTTCTTTATTTGCTGTTGGGTTGTATGAGTTGCTTGTATATTTTGAACATTAACTCATCAGACATAAGGTTTGCAAATATTTTG
The DNA here is from genome assembly GCF_964165515.1 of Mesoplodon bidens. NCBI lineage: Eukaryota > Metazoa > Chordata > Mammalia > Artiodactyla > Ziphiidae > Mesoplodon > Mesoplodon bidens. Next base: position 47,826,655 of record NC_138179.1, on the reverse strand, counting down.
TCTCATTCCCTAGGTTACCTTTTCATTTTGCTGATAGTTTTCTTTGCTGAGGAGAAACTTTTTGGTTTGATATAGTCCCACTTGTTTATTTTTGTTTCTTTTGCCTTTGCTTTTGGTGTCCATGAAAAAATCATTGCTAAGACTGATGTCAAAGACATTTGTTTTCTTCTAGGAGTTCTATGGTTTCTTTATGAAGATTGTTTCAGCTCTTTGAGGTCTTTTGTGGTTCCATACAAATTTTAGGATTGTTTGTTTTATTTTTGTGAAAAATGCCATTGGAATTTGGTTGGGGATTGCATTGAATCCATAGTTCACTTTAGGTAATATGGACATTTTAAGAATATTAATACGTCCAAACCATGAAAACAGAATATCTTACCACTTATTTGTGTCTTCTTCAATATCTTTCATCAATGTTTTATAGTTTTCAGTGTACATATCTTTCACCTCCTTGGCTAAATTTATTCCTAAGTATTTTATTCCTTTTGATGATATTGTAAATGGGACTGTTTTCTTAATTTCTCTTTCTGATAGTTCATTATTAGTGAAGAAAAATGCAACTGATTTTTGTATATTGGTTTTGTATTCTGCAACTTTACTGAATTTGTTTATTAGTTATAACAGTTTTTTTGGTGGAGTCTTTAAGGTTTTCTGTATATAAGATCATGCCATCTGGAAACAGACAATTTAACTTTCTTTTCTGATTTGAATGTCTTTTTTTTCCTTGCCTAATTGCTCTGGCTAGGACTTCCAGTAATATGCTGAATAAAAGTAATGAGAGTGGGCACTCTTGCCTTGTTTCTGATCTTAGAGCAAAAGCTTTCAACTTTTCATTAGTATGATGTTAGCTCTGGGCTTGTCATATATGGCCTTTATTATGTTGAGGTACATTCCTTCTATACCCACTTTGTTGAGAGTATTTATCATGAGTAAATGTTGAATTTTGTCAGATTCCTTTTCTGCATCCATTGAGATGATCCATATAATTTTATCCTTCATTTTATTAATTGAAATTTAATTATTTAATTCATTTAATTATTGTGTTAGGTAAAACCTAAGTTCTCCTCCTGTTTATCTCCTTTACTCTCACACTACTACCACACTCATACTTCTGACCCCAGATGTGTGTTTTCCCCACACCAAGCAATTCTGTGACACCAGCTACAATTTAACTCAATTCTGACACTATCTACCTGGCGATAGTGCCAGATCCTACAGGTTAAGGGTTCAGACCCATGAGACTGTCCCCCCTACTTCGTCTTCCAATCTCAAGTGGTAGGTCCTCAGGTTACTTCTGTCTGACTTGGCTACAAATCAGAGGTTCCTATGACCCCTACTGAGGTTCAATTAATTTCTAGAATGGCTCACAGAGCTCAGGGAAACACTTACTTACAGTTACCAGCTTATTAAAAAACATGATAGAAGATATAGATGAACAGCTAGATGAAGAGATACATTGAGAGAGGTCTGTGAGGGTCTCAGGTGCAGGAGCTTCTGTCCTTATGGAGTTGGGGTGCATCACCCTCCCAGTATGTGGACATGTTCATACAACCTAGAAGCTCTCCAGAGAGGGCAGAGGGGCTGGAAATGGAGTTAATAATTGATCATGCCTACATAAGGAAGCCTCTATAAAAAACCCCAATATTGTGGGGTTCAGAGATCTTTCAGGTTGGTGAACACATCCACATACCAGAAGGGTAATGCACCCTAACTCCATGGGGACATAATTTCCTGCACCTAGGATCCTCCGACACCTCACCTTATATATCTCTTCATCTGGCTGTTCATCTGTATCATTTTTCACATCCTTTAATAAACTGGTAAGCATACGTAACTGTTCTGAGTTCTGTGAGTCACTCTAGCAAAATAATCAAACCCAAGTAGGGGCTTGTGGGAACCTCTGATTTATAGCCAATTGGTCAGAAGCACAGGTGACAAACTGGGCTTGCAGTTGACATCTGAGGTGGGGTGGGGCAGTCTTGTGGAACTGAGCCTTTACCCTGTGGAATCTGAAAGTATCTCCAGGTAGATAGTGTCAGAATTGAGTTAAATTGTAGGATACCCAGCTGGTGTTGCAGAGAGTTGCTTTGTGGGGGCAAACCTCACACACATCTGGTGTCAGAGGTGAGTGTGGTTGTAGTGTGAGAGTAAAGGAGAAACAGGAGGAAGACTGGGTTTTCCCCTACATAGTTGTGTATCACATTTATTGACTTGCCTGTGTTGAACCATCCTTGTATCCTGGGAATAAATCCCACTTGATCATGGTATATGATCCTTTTAATGTACAGCTGAATTTGGTTTGCTAATATTTCGTTGAGAGTTTTTGCATCCGTGTTCACCAGGAATATTAGCCTGATATCCTTTTCTTGTAGTGTCCTTGTCTGGCTTTGGTATGGGTAATGCTGTCCTCATAAAATGAGTTTGGAAGTGTTCCCTTCAGTTTTTGGAAAGAGTTTGAGAAGGATTGGCATTAATTCTTCTTTAAATCTTTAGTAGAATGTGCCAGTGAAGCTATCTGATTCTGGACTTTGTTGAAAGGTTTTCGGAATACTGATTCAGTCTCCTTACTAATAATTGGTCTGTTCAGAGTTTGTACTTCTTCATGATTCAGTCTTGGTAGGCTATATGTTTTTAGGAATTTATCCATTTCTTCTAGGTTATCTAATTTGTTGGTATATAATTGTTCATAGTAGTTCTTATGATCTTTAGTATTTGTCTGTTATCAGTTGTAATGTCTCCTCTTTCATTTCTAATTTTACTTATTTGAGGTATCTCTCAACACCCCCCACCCCATTTTGTTTTTGATGTCACAGTTTACATCTTTTTATATTGTATATCCATTAACAAACTGTTGTTGTTATAGTTATTAATACTTTTGTCTTTTAATCTTTATACTAGAGTTCTGTGTGATTTACCTACCACCATTACAATATTAGAGTATTCTGAATTTAACTATATATTTACCTTTACCAGTAAAATGTATGTTTTAATATGTTTTCATCTTACTAATTAGCTTACTTTCATATTAGCTTGAAGAATTCCCTTTAACATTTCTTATAAGGTCAGTCTAGTGGTGATGAACTCCTTCAGCTTTTGTTTGTCTAGAAAACTCTGTATCTCTCCTTCAATTCTGATCACAACTTTGCAGGGTAGAGTATTATTGGTTCTTGGTTTTTTTCCTTTCAGCACTTTGAATATATCACCCCACTCCCTCCTGGCTTGCAAGGTTTCTGTTGACAAATCTGCTGAGAGTCATGTGGGGGTTCCCACTATTCCTTTGAGTTATATGACAAAAGGCAAGGCAATTATTTCTAGGCCACCACAATAAAGCTTGTTACCTAGGAAGAAATGGGAGGTAGTAGGAGTGTTTCTTTAAAATAGTTAACACCTGCGGAGACACAATGCACCAAAGGAATAGAATACAAAACAAATGTTTTTAGTTATTCGTTATTTATATCAAATCATCCCTATTCCATAAAATATTTGAGGCATCTCATAATTAAGTGAACACTATTATACTTTTAAAAATGATAAAAGATAAAAAATGATGTAATGAGGTAGAAGTCAAAATTATTCTAGAAATATGAAGATCAATTTCAGTGAGGATATATGGAGGGGGATAGGGGATATAAAGTAGCAGTACACTGTAGGTTGTGATTCATTCATGTGTCATGAAATCAACTTAAGAGGTAGCTACTAGTATTTTTTTTGAGAGAAATAAAAAGGCATTCATTGAAATTAAATCATCTGCTCACAAATAGTACATTTTTTCCCAGTCTGAAAGATTTGAAAAGAAAACAAAAACACTGGATGTGTATGCAGTAGGCAGGGGCAAATGCTAATCAGTCTTAAGTAATATATATAACAGAATTTTAGAAATAAGACGTGTAGAGTAGTAGGTATATGACATTTTAAAAAGTGAATGTAATGAAGTTAATATCACTGAGGAAAGAAAAAAGATTATTTCTCTTCTCTAGCCATCATTCAGTAAATGAACGGGAAAAAAGAGTATGTAAAAACTGCATCTGAACATAAAATTTCAGGACAGCTAAACATAACTAAACTACCCCACAACTGAACTAGCTACTAGTATTTTGTTTTAAAAAAAGAAATTAGAATAGAATTGAAGACATTATAGTGCTTTTCATATAATAAGGATAAGTATTATTTTGTGAAATAGTTTCAGTTCTCTCTGTCTCTCTGTCTCTCGGTCTGTGTCTCTCTGTCTCTCTCTGTCTCTCTCTCTCTCTTTCTGTCTCTTTGTATATGTGTACCACATCTCAAATGTATTTTATGCTCTGTGAAATAATAAAAATAAAGCCATTGCCTTTGTGAGGGGAGGACTGTAGAGGGGACTGACTATAGGGCAGCTTCAGGGGGGATAAGAGCAAGGTAATAGGGCTCTCAGGGTAGGAATTTGGGAGTTGGATTTAAAGGGATATAATGTCAAAAGGGCAAAGTACCTACTAAGAAAGGGGAGTGAGGTGCATGATAAAAATTTCCCTTATTTCACAATTTTGCTTAGGGCTAAGTTTATCTAGAGATGTTATAGACTCAATCTAGTCATTTTTTTTTAATGTATCACCTAAGCAGCCCTTGCATAGCAGGTTATTCTAAGAGGAAGGAACCATTTCTGCTAAAGAGCTTTTAGTTTTACATACAAGGAAGAATAAGGTGTTACTTCTAAAGTACTAAGTCACAGCCCAATTGATGTGAGTTCTGGGTAGAATCAAGTCTATGGGGTATTGCCATAGTGATCCTCAATTTGTGTGTTAGAATCACCTGGCTATCTTTAAAAAATTCCAAATATCAGCTCAGTCCCCAAAATAATTAAATCACAATTTGGGGGGATGGGACACAAGCATCAGCATTTTTTTCAAGCTCTCAGGTGATTCCAGTGTGCACACAAGTTTGGGATCTAGTTTATCTCAGAATTATTCCTAGTCTACAGGATCTCAGAGCACAAAATAATTTTAGGGTTTTCCTTGAAATTTAGGTCTACCCTAGATTACTTGAAACAAAGTATGAAATTTCCAAGAGATCTTCTTTTTCAAATTTATTTCAGGCTTATTGTACTGATCTCATTGTTGTATAGTTTATGGAATGTTTGTGTTAGAAAAGTTCTTGACAGTCCAATAAGAAGAGGAGGGAAAAGAAGCATAAAAAGAGAAAACCAAGAAATAAGAAAGCAGGATAATTGTTAAAAAACAGTTCAGAATCTAGCCCAGACTTTAGTCTTAAAGTACCATTTCTTATTAAAAGGAACCATTTCCTTGGAGAAATGGCTGATTGCAGGTCTGGGAAAGGAAGTGTACAGATGAGCCTGGAGCATCTTGTCTTCAGACTGCTACCAGAGATACATCAAGAGCCCACCTGAAGAGGCTTCCACCCCTTCCTACCCCACACGAGAAAATTAGAGCATCAATAAGGATAATCATTGCAGGGAGTAAAAATGAATTTAGGGCTTCCCTGGTGGTGCAGTGGTTGAGAGTCCGCCTGCCGATGCAGGGGACACGGGTTCGTGCCCCAGTCCGGGAAGATCCCGCATGCTGCGGAGCGGCTGGGCCCGTGAGCCATGGCCGCTGAGCCTGCGCGTCCGGAGCCTGTGCTCCCCAACGGGAGAGGCCACAGCAGTGAGAGGCCCGCATACCGAAAAAAAAAAAAAAAAAAAGAATTTAATATATTTAAATGAATGTGTTCAAAATGATATAAAAACTATTTTGTCACTGTTGAAGGTTACAAGTGAGCCAAGTCATTGTTATGAAAAGGGAAAGAATAAGGGAAAGAATAAGGCAATTATCCTGCTTTTCTATATGAACTATATCAAAGGGTAAGCGAATGGTACACTAGAGGAATTTTCTCTTTATGGAAATATTCTGAGTGAAGAAGGAATGATAGATTTAGAACACAGCCATTTTGCAGATCCTTATGATTTACTGGATCTAGTTATTATGTATTAGTAGCTGCTAATATCGTAAATGGAGAGCCACTTGGACATTATATGCCTCCTGATGGGAAAATGCCACCACCTACATGGTTTTGAACCACCCCTCCCCCACCCCCCAAAAGTAGAATGTTAATCTGATCAAGTCTTTAGACTCCTACAACCTTGGTTACACAATCAGCAAAATCTAGACTGTGAAAAATCTATAGGACAACTGGCAGTAATGATGATAGTGGTGATGATGATAATGATAATAATAATAAAAAGACATGGAGGAAGAACCTATAGGTGAAAAGAGCTCTAAAAGACATATCAACCAACCGTAATGTGGGGACCTTATTGAATCCTGATGTAAAGTGTTAAAAATTTTTGACATTTATGAAAGAATTGGAAATTTGAACATAGGTAGTGTGTTTGATGACATTAAGAAATTATTGTTTTTTGGTGTTATAACTGTGTTTTAAATATGTTTTTTTTTTTAAATACATTTTTATTTTATTTTATTAATTTATTTATTTTTTGCGGTATGTGGGCCTCTCACTGTTGTGGCCTCTCCCGCTGCAGAACACAGTCTCCGGACGCGCAGGCTCAGCTGCCATGGCTCACGGGCCCAGCCGCTCCGTGGCATGTGGGATCTTCCCAGACCGGGACACGAACCTGTGCCCCCTGCATTGGCAGGCGGATTCTCAACCACTGCGCCACCAGGGAAGCCCTTAAATACGTTTTTTAAAAGAAAAACACCTTGTAGAAATGCATGTTAAAATCCTTACACATAAGTAATATGATACTGGAATTTGCCTTAAAGTAATAAGGACTGAGAGCAGGGATAAGAATATAGATTAAATAAGATTGTCCATTATTGAAGCTGGGTGATGAGTCATTACAGAAACATGGGGAGATCATCACATTATTCTGTCTACTTTTGTCTATGTTTGAAAATTTCCATAAATAAAAGACGAAAAGAAGAAGAATCAAGAAAAAACCAATTCAGGAATTATTCCAATTTTCTGTACACTTTATGTATGAAATATCAATGTTCCTATTTGGAGAAGAAAAATCCTCTGATTTTTCAGGAGAAAGAAGAGTTTACAAGTACAATTGCATACTAAAAGAACTGAGGTAAATAAAGATCTGGGAATATTTTTGCTTTCAAGTGTTGTCTTTAGCCCTCAAACATTCCATTCCATTTTAGTCCAAGTATTGAAATGTCACAATCTTAAATATTTCTTCTTCTTCTTCCCCTTTCCCCTACTCTTCCTGTGCCGTCCCCTCTTCCTTCTCCTCCTTTTATTTATTTATTTTTTGTTATACATTTATTTATTTATTTTTGGCCGCGTTTGGGTCTTCATTGCTGTGCTGTGCGCAGGCTTTCTCTAGTTGCAGTGAGCGGGGGCTACTCTTCATTGTGGTGTGCAGGCTTCTCATTGCGATGGCTTCTCTTGTCGCGGAGCACGGGCTCTAGGCACGCAAGCTCCAGTAGTTGTGGGCTCAGTAGTTGTGCCTCATGGGCTCTAGAGCGCAGGCTCAGTAGTTGTGGCGCACGGGCTTAGTTGCTCCACGGCATGTGGGATCCGAACCTGTGTCCCCTGCATTGACAGGTGGATTCTTAACCACTGCGCCACCAGGGAAGCCCTCCTCCTCGTTTTAAAAAAATAGAACATGGAACCCTTTCAGAAGAATATGAATTTTTCCCCTTCTTTCTCCATTAGACCAGTATTTTTATTATTATGCTCTCTGTTAAATTTCTGCTGTTGTAACAATGACTCTAGGCAATCCTTGGCTTTTGACAGGGTAACTTCAATCTTGGCCTCCATCTTGCTCTTCATATGACCTTCTCCCCTGTATCTATATTTCAAGATTCCCTCTACTTTTCTCTTATAAGCACATCATTGCATATCTCATCTTGAGATCTTTAACTTGATTACATCTGCAAAGACCATTTCTCCAAATAAGGTCCAAATAATGTTCATAGGTTCCAGGGATTAGGATATGGACATCTCTTTTGGTGGGGTTATGCAACCTACTACATTCACTATATGATATACTTAAGTATATATTCCTTTGTTTTGATATTTGTGTGCTTCCTGAATCTGAGAATACATGTCTTTCTTCAATTCTGGAAAATTCTAATCCATTATCTTTTAGAGTATTTCCTCTCTCTCAATCTCTTCATTCTGTCCTTCTGGATCTTCTGTTAGATGTATGTTAGACCTTATCATTCTGTTTTCGATGTTCTTTAACATTGCTTCATATTTTTCATCTTTTTCTCTGTATTTTGTTCTGGGTAATGTCTCCCATCTACTTTCTAGTTTACTTTTTCTTTCTCCAGCTGAATATAATTTGCAGTTTAACCTATCTATTGAAATTTTATTTCAGTGTTTATATATTTTACTTCTTGAAGTTTTATTTAGAAATTAAAATCTGCCTTATGTCATGTTATTTGCTCATGTCCTATAGTTATTTCATGATTAATACCTGATAAACCTAATATATGAAGTCCTTGGGGGAATCTAAATCTTCTGTTTGTTGTTTTGTCTGATTCTCACTCATTAATTCATATTAACTGATGTCCTTGTGTGCCTTATACTTTTTATTCATTCTTTCATGTATTATTGATCTAAATCTGTAGGAATCTTATGATGAGTCTGGGTTTAGAGAGTCCTCTTCCAAGAGAGTTTGAATTTGCTTCTGCCATGCACTTCAGAGGTGTTATAAATATGGGATCACTTTAAATGAATTTTTGGTTTCAATTTGGGGGCCCATATATTTAGTATAGATTTGAATTCTAAACTCATGTGTGGGTAGAGCTAAGGCTATAACTAATCAAGAGGAGTACTCTCTTTTCTCTCTCTTTCTTTTTTTCCAACCTGGAGCTGAGACAAAGACAGATTTTACACTATGTACTCCTTCTGTTGGGGGATACAATTTTTTCTAGCCTACTCTTGCTGAGAACATTGCCTTTTGAAGATTTTTGGCTCTGTGTGGGACCTCAGTAACAATTCCTGTCAATCTTGTATAGCTTGAGAATCCTCTTTACGTCCTGCATGGTCTTTAAAAGTCAAGGCTCTAGATTCCATAGAGCCATGTAAAACTGAAGACACCTATAATTCAGTTCTCATTTTCTAAAGTGACACATTACTATAAATTGACAAAATATTAATTAGGAGATGATAAGTTGCATACTTAAGAAAAATGTGGCTTTGCAAAAGAATATGGTGTTTATTTAAAATTTTAGTAGATATAAAATGTAATTTAATTATAAAAAGCAATTTTACATTAGAAGCATAGCTAAGTGCGGAGGCTTGTTATGATTAATTATCTTTTAAGGGGTTTATTGTCCAAGAATGCTGGTTTACCAATGTGATCTGAGGCACGAACATTCTTGCATTTGGCTCTAGATTTCTTCTACTTCTGTGAAGGACAAGATGACTAGAAAAGAAAGCTCTTTATGTGAGTTGTCAAGTCAGTACAGCGTTCACAAGAGTTTATCACCTCTTGGTACCTCTTCCTCAGTTATTCGGTATTTAAACCATTGTATTCTCTTCTTTAAATATTGGATTCAGATTTGAGATTTTTCTTCAAGATTCATCTATCCCTTCTACAGAAAGTATGCCACATAGTTTGTGCTAACTAAGAGACTCTGCTTTTAGGAAGGATGGTGTGGAGCTAAGAGCATTGCATGTGGAATTGAAAGACTTAGAGTTGAGTCCTGATTGACTTCACATGCTGGCTTAGGCTCTTGTACAATTTATATTTCTGTGCCTCAGTTTCCACATCTGTACAAGAATCTTATACTAGGTGGACTCTTAAAATTTCTTCCAACATTAACATTCTATGGTTTCAGTTATTTTCATGTTATGGAATCAGATGAATCATCTTTTTAAGATGTTTTTATTAACAGGTTATGGGATCTGAGATTCTTTGGCTACTTAAAGATATTCTTGTTTATCTTATTATAATAACTTTCTGTAAAATTTGCTGTAAGTTGAATTAGGAGTAGGAAAAATTGGACCACAGCCAAAGGATAATGGGTCATGTGCACTACTTACTGCCTAAGGTAAATCTGCTCCATAGAGAGATGCCTAAAAGAAACAAGGTGGGAATTCTAGAGTGAAGAGTATGTACTTGATTATCACTTGGACAGTTCTTTAAGAAAGGTTCTTATGAAGTGTAAGGAACTGGAGAATCTCAGGCTAAATTTTAATGACAAAATATTATATATGGCAAAGTGACAAAAATGTTTTGTGGGTTTTCTGTTTTTATTTTTGTTTTCCTGCTTTCTAATGTGGCTGTTTCTTTGACAGCAAAGATGAAAAGCTTTCTAACCTTTACCAGACATTATATGATGAAGTACCTGAAGGACAATTTTACTTACAAGAATTAAGTGGGGCTTCCCTGGTGGCGCAGTGGTTGGGAGTCTGCCTGCTAATGCAGGGGACACGGGTTCGAGCCCTGCTCTGGGAGGATCCCACATGCCACGGAGCGACTAGGCCCGTGAGCCACAACTGCTGAGCCTGCGCGTCTGGAGCCTGTGCTCCGCGGTGGGAGAGGCCGCGATGGTGAGAGGCCCGCGCACCGCGATGAAGAGTGGCCCCCGCTTGCCCCACCTAGAGAAAGCCCTCGCACAGAAACGAAGACCCAACACAGCAAAAATAAATAAATTAATTAATAAACTCCTACCCCCACATCTTCTTAAAAAAAAAAAAAGAGGTATAAATTCTGTGCACAATAAATAAGTTACAAGGATATATTGTACAGCACAGGGAATACGGCCAACATTTAAAAAAAAAAAAAAAAGAATTAAGTGGTAATAATAGGTTCCAGAATTTCTTGAATAAATTTCCTGATTGTATGCTTTTTAAAAATTGTTTCAGTAGTTAGTGTCTCTTTCTTTATTCCTGATGAGTTATCAGCTAATATTACATGATATGGCAAATGCTGCATGCTGTGAGCAAGCATAAGTAATTTAATTCATAAATATCTTTGGTTGCATTAGTAAGATAGACAAAATATATATGCTTATTCTAGTTCAATTTTTGGGGGGAAAAGGTTTGGATATTACATATGATGAATGAATTAGTAAGCACTGATTTTATTGGAATCGAGTCCTTGGTACCTTAACATTAGGGCTTATAGTACCCTTCACTTCTTGACACTGAGCTCTCCCATATCTTGGGCTTCGCCTTTGTGTGTGTGTGTGTGTGTGTGTGTGTGTGTGTGTGTGTGTAGTTTTTTTCCTCCTTTATATTTATGGAGTCATTTGGCATATTTTTGCTCTTTACTTTAACTCTGGTTATTGTATTAGGCATCTCTCCTAATCCCCCAGTTTTATTGAGATATAATTGACATACAGTGTAAGTTTAAGATGTACAGTGTAGGGCTTCCCTGGTGGCGCAGTGGTTGGGAGTCCGCTTGCCGGTGCGGCGGACGCGGGTTCGTGCCCCGGTCTGGAAGGATCCCACGTGCCGTGGAGCGGCTGGGCCCGTGAGCCATGGCTGCTGGGCCTGCACGTCCGGAGCTTGTGCTCCGCGACGGGAGGGGCCGCAGCGGTGAGAGGCCCGCGTACCGCAAAAAAAAAAAAAAGATGTACAGTGTAATGACTTGACTTACATATATTATGAAGTGATTAACACAATAAGTTTAGTTAACATCCATCATCTAATACAGATACAAAAATTTTTTTCCTTATGATGAGAACTCTTAGGATCGGCTCTCTAAACAACTTTAAAATATACCATATAACAGTGTTAACTATAGTTGTCATATTGTACCTCCACTGTACTTATTTATTTTATAACTGAAAGTTTGTACCTTTTGACCACCTCATCTAATTCACCCACTCCCCAACTCTGGTAGCCACAAATCTGACCTCTTTTTCTATGAGTTATGTTTGTTTTTTTTAGATACCATGTGTAAGTGAGATCATACAGTATTTTCTCTCTCCATCTGACTTATTTCACCAGCATAATGCCCTCAAGGTCCACACGTGTTGTCATGAATGACGTGATTTTCTCCTTTTTTAATGACTGAATAATATTATATTGTATATAATTATACACACTACTTTTTCTTTACCTGTTCATCCTTAGATGGACACTTAAGTTATTTCCATGTCTTGGCTATTGTAAATAAAACTTCTGTGAACATGGGGGTGCAGATATCTCATTGACGTAGTGTTTTCATTTCCTTCAGATTTATACCTGGAAATGGAATTGCTGGATTATATGGTAGTTCTGCTTTTAATTTTTTTGAGGAACCTCTCCATTACTGTTTTCAATAGTGACTGCACCAATTTACATTCCCACCAACAGTGTACAAGGGTTCCCTTTTCTCCACATTCTTGACAACACTTGTTATCTCTTGCCTTCTTTTTTTTTTTTTTTTTTTTTTTTGCAGCACGCGGGCCTCTCACTGTTGTGGCCTCTCCCATTGCGGAGCACAGGCTCCGGACGCGCAGCCTCAGCGGCCATGGCCCATGGGCCCAGCCGTGGCATGCAGGATCTTCCCAGACCGGGACACGAACCCATGTCCCCTGCATCAGCAGGTGGACTCCCAACCAGTGCGCCACCAGGGAAGCCCGTCTCTTGTCTTCTTGATGATAGCCATTCTAACAGGTGTGAGGTGATACCTCATTGTGGTTTCAATTTGCATTTCCCTAATGATGAGTGATATTGAGCAGCTTTTCATGTACCTGTTGATCATTCATATGTCTTCTTTGGAAAAATGTCTATTCAGGTCCTTTGCCCATTTTTTAAACTGGGTTATTTTATTTTATTATTATTTTTTTGCTATTGAGTTGTATGAATTCTTTATATATTTTGGATATTAATCCCTTATCAGGTTAATGATTTGCAAATTTTTTCTCATTCCATAGTTTATCTTTTCTTTTTTTTTTTGCAGTACGCGGGCCTCTCACTGTTGTGGCCTTTCCCGTTGCGGAGCACAGGCTCCAAACGCACAGGCTCAGCGGCCACGGCTTACGGGCCCAGCCGCTCCGCGGCATGTGGGATCTTCCCAGACCGGGGCACGAACCCGCGTCCCCTGCATCGGCAGGCGGACTCTCAACCACTACGCCACTAGGGAAGCCCTATCTTTTCATTTTGTTGATTGTTTCTTTTGCTCTGCAGAAACATTTTAGTTTGATGTTTGTTGCTTATGTTTTAGGTGTAATAGAGAAAAAAATCATTGCCAAGACCCACATCAAGGATCTCTTTTCCTGTGTTTTCTTCTACAAGTTTTATGGTTTCTGGTCTTACATTTAAGCCTTTAATCCATTTCGAGTTAGTTTTGTTTGTTTGTTTTATTGTATTGGCATTAGTAGCTCATTTATTAGTCAAAATGGGTATGAGCAATACCATATCCTTGGATAGGCAGAAAAAGAGTGAAAGACAAATAAGAACAAAGAACAAGGGCAACAAATAGAAAACATCAACAAATAAGATAGATATTAATTCAACTATATCAATAATCATTTTGATCATCAAAGGTCTAAATGCACCAATTAAAAGACAGAACTCAATAGCCACAGACTACTGTATTCGAATTAGTTTTTGTGAGTGGTGTAAGATAGGGGTCTAATTTCATTCTATTACATGTGAATATCCAATTTTCCCATTAACATTTATTGAAGAGACTGTCTTTTTTCCATGATTATTCTTGGCTTCCTTTCCAAATATTAGTTGACTATATACATGTGTTTATTTCTGGTCTCTCAATTCTGTTCCACTGGTCTATATGTGTATTGTTATTGCCAGTACCATACTGTTCTGATTACTATATCTTTGTAATATAGTTTGAAAACAAGAAATGCCATGCCTCCAGCTTTTTTGTTCTTTCTTAGGATTTCTTTGGCTATTTGGAGTCTTTCATGGTTCCGTATGGATTAAAATTTTTTTTCTATTTCTGTGAAAAATGTCACTAGAATCTTGATAAGGATTGCACTGAATCTATAGATGGCTTTGGGTAGTGTTGACCTTTTAACAATATTAATTATTCTAATCTATGGACATGGGATACTTTGTATCTTCTTTGTTTTTTTTTAAATCATGTTTTGTAGTTTTCAGTATAGAGGTCTTTCAACTCCTTGGTTAAATTTATTCCTAAGTACATTATCATTTTGATGCTATTGTAAGTGGGAGTGCTTTCTTTATTTCTTTTTCAGGTAATTTGTTGTATAGAAATGCTACTGACTTTCGTATGTTAATTTGGTATCCTGATACTTTACAGAATTCATTGATTAGATCTAACAGTTTTTTGATGGAGTCTTTAGAATTTTCAAATCATATCATCTGCAAAGAGACAATTTTTTTTTTATTGAAGTATAGTTGATTTACAATGTTGTGTTAGTCTCTGGTGTATAGCAAAGTGATTCAGTTATATATACAATATATTCTTTTTTATATTCTTTTCCATTATGGTTTATTACAGAATATTAAATATAGTTCCCTGTGCTATACATTAGGACCTTGTTGTTTATCTATTTTATATGCAGTAGTTTTTACCTGCTAATGCTAAACCCCTTCCCCTGCTCCTTTCCCCTTTGGTAACCATAAGTTTGTTTTCTATTTCTGTGAGTCTGTTTCTGTTATGTAGATAAGTTCATTTGTATCATATTTTAGATTACACATATAAGTGATATCATATGATATTTGTCTTTCTCTGCTTACTTCACTTAGTATGATAATCTCTAGGTCCATCCATGTTGCTGCAAATGGCATTATTTAATTCTTTTTTATGGCTGAGTAGCATTCCATTGTGTGTGTGTGTGTGTGTGTGTGTGTATACCACATCTTCTTTATCCATTCATCTGTTGATGGACATTTAGGTTGCTTCCATGTCTTGGCTATTGTAAATAGTGCTGCTATGAACATTGGGGTGCATGTATCTCTTTGAATTAGAGTTTTCCTGGATGTATGCCCAGGAATGGGATTGCTGGATCATATGGTAACTCTATTTTTAGTTTTTGAAGGAACTTCTATTCTGTTTTCCATAGTGACTGCACCAATTTACATTCCCACCAACAGTGTAGGAAGGTTCCCTTTCTCCACATCTTCTCCAGCATTTGTTATTTGTAGACTTTTTAATGATGGCCATTCTGCCCGCTGTGAGGTGACACCTCATTGTAGTCTTGATTTGCGTTTCTCTAATAGTTAATGATGTTGAGCAGCTTTTCATGTGCTTATTGGCCATCTGTATGTCTTTGGGGAAATCTCTATTTATGTCTTCTTCCCATTTTTTGGTAGGGTTGTTTGTTTTTTTTGTTATTGAGCTGTATGAGCTGTTTGTATATTTTGGAAATTAAGCCCTTGTTGGTTGCATCATTTGCAAATATTTTCTCCCAGTCCATAGGTTGTCTTTTTGTTTTGTTTATGGTTTCCTTTGCTGAGCAAAAGCTTATAAGGTTGTTTAGGTCCCATTTGTTTAATTTTGCTTTTTTTTTTTTTTTTTTTTTTTGCGGTACGCGGGCCTCTCACTGCCGTGGCTCTCCCATTGCAGAGCACAGGCTCCGGACGCGCAGGCTCAGCGGCCATGGCTCACGGGCCCAGCCGCTCCACGGCATGCAGGATCTTCCCAGACCGGGGCGCGAACCCTCATCCCCTGCATCGGCAGGCGGACTCTCAACCACTGCGCCACCATGGAAGCCCTAATTTTGCTTTTATTTCTATTGCCTTGGGAGATTGACCTAAGAAAACATTGCTACAATTTATGTCAGAGAATGTTTTGCCTATGTTCTCAAAGAGACAATTTAAATTCTTTCTTTCCAATTCTTATGCCTTTCTGAAATACAGTTTTCCTGGGTATAGAATTCTTGCTTGACAGTTTTTTTTTCTGTCAATATTTTGAATATATTGTTGCATTCTCTCCTGGTCTGAAAAGTTTCTATTGAAAAATCTGCCTATGGTTTTATGGGATTCTCTTGTCTTTTTTCTCTTGCTGCTTTCAAAATTCTTTCTTTGTTTTTGATTTTTGACAATTTTAAATAAAGTGTCTTGCTGTAGCCTTATTTGGGTTCAACCTATTTGGGGATCCTTTCGGGCTTGTGGATCTGAATGTCCATTTCTCTCCCAGGTTTGGGATGTTTTCAGCCATTATTGCTTTAAATATACTTTCTGTTCCTTTCTCTTTCTCTTCTCTTTCTGGAATTCCTGTAATGCAGATATTGTTTCTTTTGATTATTTCCTATAACTTCCATAGGTTTTCTTTACTCTTTTTTCCTCTTTTTTTTTAAAACTTCTCTGCCTGGCTAATTTTATTTTTTATTTTTTAAATAAATTTGTTTATTTTATTTATAAGTGAGCCATAAGTTCATACTTTTGATGAAATCTAGTCTACAATTTTTTTTATTTGTGGATTGTACTCTTGATGTTTTATCTAAAGGAGTTTTGCTTAACCCAGTGTCACATAGAAGTCAGAAAACAAGTCAAAGTAGTTGACTGAAATTTGTACAGACATTTTATTGTTTTTGAAGGAAAGGAGAAACCACTTTCAAGTTGTTACACTGAAAAAGAATTTTTGAGGTAGACAACTTAATAAATTTTCCAAAATTGGAGAAAGTGCTTCTGTTGTTTGGAAATGAGAACAACCAAGCCTTGTCAACTTCTCTGCAGGTAGAAGCCTGCAGACCACTGGAAGCACTGAAGTGTTCTAAAGGTTACTTTGCTCAGATGACATTAAATTGAAATGTGGATTTATAATAATTTTCTTCTGGACATAGATAACATTGATGTAAATCCTTTCAAAGTTGGCCTCATTTATTTAAAGACAGAGGAAAATAACTTCATAGATACTTAACTTGAAGAATTTTGAAAAATTCAGATGTTCCTTAACACAGATCTATGCTTGTCTAGAAAATGAGATTTAAGAACCCTGATTCTGTGGTTTGGCACAATTTGTAAGTCTGGATTTTCAGCTCTAGTTGCTATCAGAGATGACCTGTGCAATATCATTCAAAAACCCACTATATAATTTCAACTTCTCATTCAAGCCAGACAAAAATTCTTACTGAAATTTTCATTTGTACAATTCAGATATTATTCTTTTAAGAAATAGCCATTACTTTTTGCATGAAAAATGAGACTTTTTTGGGGATAAGGATTACTTTAATATTGTACAGTATTGTGTACATTTGTTCTAATGCATTGTGTGTGTGTGTGTGTGTGTGATGAGAGAGAGAGAGAAAGGTGGAATGGTGTGAGGCAAAGCTTTCATTAGAATCTCAACAAGATCCATAATCTACCCCCAAACCACAGGTATAGAGGATTTTTCTAGAACATGATGAAATCAGTCCTATCCTTTTAAGATAAAACCACTGTGTATGTAAAATTGGCATGTTGCATGTATTTTTTGCACCTAATTACAAATATAAAAATTAGAGCCTTGAGCAAAGAGAAGTGTAATATCTCCAGTTCTAGTCTATATATCATTCTTATTATTGCTGCAGCACTATTTACTACATAATTATGATATGTAAATATTTTCTGGTAAGTTTTCTTTTTACATTCTATAATGTTAACCTTGACAGCTTTTGTAATATAGACCATGGTATTCTAATATCAGTTAATTCTAGTTACATTTTTTGTTTTGCCCTTTTATATTCTTAGTGAGTTTGCTGATAAGTTTGCTAATGGAGTTTTTTTCTTTCTGTTTCTCAATCATTCTTATAGTTAATGGAATGATGGATTTTTCAGATTACCTTAAGGCTGTGAATGAAGTTTGTTATTTGGTCTCTCAGGATCCAGGTAAAAAGATGTTTCTTCAAAATTATAGAAGAGAATGATTTTGATAGTAACTGATTTTAGGGTGGGGTGGTTATATGAATTTATGCTTTTTCAGAATCTCTTAACTCCTTTTTGCCCCAGTAGTCTAGGTTGAGAAAAATTAGACACGAGTTATTCTATAAAAAGCACTAAAAAACCTGGATCACTGCCATGTTATCCTAATTTTCTTTTGTTTTTTTAAAAATGAATTTATTTATTTGTTTGTTTGTTTTTGGTTGTGTTGGGTCTTCGTTGCTGCATGCAAGCTTTCTCTAGTCGTAGCAAGCAGGGGCTACTCTTCATTGTGGTGTGAAGGCTTCTTGCTATGGCTTCTCTTGTTGTGGAGCACGGGCTCTAGGTGCGCGGGCTTCAGTAGTTGTGGCACGCAGGCTCAGTAGTTGTGGTTCACAGTCTCTAGAGTGCAGGCTTAGTAGTTGTGGCGCACGGGCTTAGTTGCTCCGTAGCATGTGGGATCTTCCCGGACCAGAGCTTGAAGCCATGTCCCCTGCATTGGCAGGCGGATTCTTAACCACTGTGCCACCAGGGAAGTCCTGTCCTAATTTTCTATCTTCAATCTCCACTTCTTCCTTTACACAATTGATAGACCAATTTTCTTAAAACAAAGTTTTTGTCATGTCATTATCTCAAAAATTTAGCTGCTCTTCTTAGTCCAAACTCTTATGCTTGACGTCCTCACTTCTTCATAATTTTGCTTGCTGCTCCTCCTTTCTCCATAAATCTTTCCCAGGCAAGAATCCCATGCTCCAGTGAATCATAAATCTCCATATATGCCAATTTCATTCTTACTTCCATGCCTTTGTTCATGTTTTTTTTCCTCTATTGAAAACTCACATCTGTTTTCTTCTCTACCCTTAACAGTACGTTTTTCACTGTCTAGAATCTGCTTGAATTTCTCCCTAAAAATTTAAGATGCTGAAGGGTCTCCTAGTAACTTTTAGTTTACACTACATATAAATTGTAAAGAAAGTGGTTGGAGGGACTATTCATGTTAAAGATAGAAACAGTGCTTCCCAAAATCCGAGATCTCTAGTGTTCATGATCTAATTTTAGCAGTTCGTTGGGTTTTCCATTAGGCAAGATCAAGTTCCAATGTTCAGTCCTTGGGATTATATATATTTATTGTCAACCAGACTATATTAGAATCAAGGATATATGAATGTGATAGTCAATATTCCTGAATAAGCAAACAAGAGGCAAGAAAAACTCTTTAATGTTTACTTATTCATTAATGTAATAAATGTTATTAAATGCCTACCATATGCAGCAATGAACAATATAGTTATGATGCTTGGTTTGCTTTTCCTTTTTTAATTCCTTACTTCCTACTTGGCATTTTGATTAACTCCTGTGACACTGGGATTCTCCTTTATCTACTTGGTTTTTGACTTATAGCTTTTTCCTGACTATAGATTTATATGTTTGCTTGGACTCCTAAGTACTGCCTACTTGTTGAACCAGCTTATTTTCTCTCTTACATTCCTTGGTTTTTCAAGTCCTGGTTTCCTATTTTGACTTTATTTCTGTTTATGGCCATGTGTTCTGAGACCAATCAGGAAGTCCCAGGTTTCTTTATTTTTCCTCTTAAAGCAATACACATAATTCTTGAATATGTTATTTTTATAAAATATCCAAGCAATATTTAAGTGTATAAAGATGTGGAAGACACTCTTTTAATTCCTCCTAGATTTTTATAGTTTAATGTTGACCTTAGAATCATATTTATATGCAATTGTGAATATATATATGTTTCATAAGATGAAATAAGTCATTGATTTTTAGGCAGAGGACCTAGATCTCACAGAGGCTAGTAAAAAGACCAAACATACAGTTAGGAACCAAGAGACCCTCCAAAAATGGAAAAAATAGAAATATCTTATACTTTAAGAGAAAAGGATCATAATATATACATTATTTTTTACTATGATTTTTTTAAACTAAGTAATATGTCTTGGAAAGTTTTCCATGTCAGTAGATACAGGTCAGCCTTTTACTTTTTTTTTTAATTAATCAATTTATTTATTTTTGGCTCTGTTGGGTCTTCGTTGCTATGCGTGGGCTTTCTCTAGTTGTGGTGAGCAGGGGCTACTCTTCGTTGTGGTGCACGGGCTTCTCACTACGGTGGCTTCTCTTATTGTGGAGCACGGGCTGTAGGCGCGTGGGCTTCAGTAGTTGTGGAACATGGCCTCAGTAGTTGTGGTACGCAGGCTCTAGAGCGCAGGCTCTAGAGCACAGGCTCAGTAGTTGTGGCACATGGGCTTGGTTGCTCCGTGGCATGTGGGATCTTCCCAGACCAGGGCTCGAACCCGTGTCCCTTGCATTGGCAAGTGGATTCTTAACCACTGTGCCACCAGGGAAGTCCACCATATACTTTCTATTTTGTATATATTTACAGTTTTTCATAATAAAAAGTAGGGGTGTGTGTGTGTGTGAGTGTGTGTGTGTGTGTGTGTGTGTGTGTGTGTGTGTGGTGTTGAAGGAGACCAGCTTTCCTGGATATCGAGTCTCGTTATAAAGCTATAGTAATTTAAACAGTGTGAGAATGGCACAGGGATAGAGAAATTGACCAATAGGACAAGATAAGGAACTTCCAAATCTATCTACATACACATATGGCAACATATATAATGAGGTGTTAGATCACAGCAGGGAAAAGAAGCACCACTTAATAAATGGTGCTGGAATAATTAACTATTCAAATGGAAAAAAATGGAATTGGATCCTTATCTATATACCATATTCAGTAATAATTTCCAGATGTGAACAGTAAAAGTTTTAGGAAAAAAAGAAGAAAAATTTTCTGACTTAGAGTTAGGAGGGATTTTTTAAAAAAATACAAAATCACTAAGCAGAAGAGAAAAGATTGATAAATTTGGTTACATTAAAATTAAGATCTTCTCTTTACTAAAACATAGTACAAGGAGAACAAGCCACAAACTGAGTAAAGATTATTTGCAACACTTATAACAGCAAAGGATTGTTGTAGAGAATATATAGGGAACCCCTATAAATTAACAACCCAATAGAAAAATGGCTAAATTTCAAGAACAGTCATTTCCAGGTGAAGAAACACAAATTGCTAAGAATCATATGAAAAGCTTCTCAACATCATTAGTAATCAGGGAAATGCAAAATTTAGGTCACAGTGAGACAACTTTTTATACCCACTAAACTGGTAAAAATTAAGATGTCTGTTAATCTAAGTGTTGGTAAATATGGTGAAAGTGATAAAACAACTTGGAAAAACATGTAGTATTTTGTAAGATTTTCATATCCCTGTGGCTTAGAAAAATCCAGTTTTAGCTATAAATTCAAGGAAAGCTCTTGCACTGATTTACAAGGAGACATATTCAAGAATGTTTATGGCAACACTGATCTTAATAATAACAACAAAAAAAGAAACAACATGATCAGTGGCAGAATGTATAAATTGTGGTGTATACCTTTGTTGTGTAATGGAATACTAATGGTGTACACATTAGTGAAAATGAACATAGCAATATAGCATATGGATGATTGTTGGATATATAATACTGAATGAAAAAAGCAAGTCTCAGATTGCTATAGTGTAACAAAAGCTTCAAAACAAAATTAAAAATAATTTATTTATCCAGTTACAAATTATATGTAAAAGAGCAAAAGATTGATAAATTTTAAAAATTCAGTAATATCCTCTTTGTGGGGGAAGCAGGATAATGGAATGGGAAAAGCATAGAGGCAATGGTATTAATAATCTTCTTCAGCTGGGTGGTGGCTTCCCAGTGGTTTGGTGTATAATCACGCTTCATGACGAATATATGTTGCAAATATTTAGAGAGTAGTATGTTCCTGTTAGGGAATGTAAATCTTAGCTAACTCTATAATTCCCCCAGAATTTTTCAAGGTCTCACTTTTTTTGTCTCCAAAAATTTGGCTAAGAATACAAAGTGATTTGGTGCTCTTTGAAGTAAATTCTCAAAGATATTTAATACTGGGAATAGGAAGTATACTGTGCTGTATTTTTTTTTTTTTTTTTTTTTTGCGGTACGCGGGCTTCTCACTGTTGTGGCCTCTCCCGCTGCGGAGCACAGGCTCCGGATGCGCAGGCCCAGCGGCCATGGCTCACGGGCCCAGCCGCTCCGCGGCATGTGGGATCCTCCCGGTCCGGGGCACGAACCCGTGTGCCCCGCATTGGCAGGCGGACCCTCAACCACTGCGCCACCAGGGAAGCCCTGTGCTGTATTTTTTACAGTGCATTAGAATTTTTTTTCTCAGTGGGGTAAGCAAAGGACTAGGGTTACCAAAAGCTCATTATATTTATATAAAACCTTTATATCTGGCCTTAGAAAATTCTTAGAAATATTTTATCCATTCTAACATTGGGATATTATGAAGAGTTATACATAATCAAGGAAAGCCATTGTCTAGGTATAAAATGACTATTAAGATGTTTAATGTTTTCAACAGTATACTAAAGATATCAATGTGAATGTTAGCCTGATGTAGAAGAAACAGAGAGTCAAGAGAGCTCGCTTCTAATTCCTGATCTTGCATTTCCTACTGTGAATGTAGAAAAAAAATCACACCACGTATGTATTTTTTAACATGTAAAATAACATACTAATTCTTTACCTACATATTTTACTGAGTTGTTACAAGACCAAGACAAGATAATATAAGTTTAAAGTTAAAAATGTACACTTGTGGCTAGAAGGATTTTGATAAATTTTCTTGGTATTTTCAGGGTTTAGCTTTTGCCTGTAAATTGAATTGCTTTTCCCCCTTATACCCATATATCTTTAGTGGTTAGTATTAGCTGTTGGATATAATTATGTTATCTCCCTGAATATATAACTTATTTTATATAATCCAGTATTTATCATAATGATTTAATACTTGAAGATACTGAAGAAAATGTGTTCTTTTCCCTTCAGAAACAAAAAAAGTGAATTTTAAAGAATTCGTTGATACTATGATGAGCAACACGGAATGCTCCTCTGAAAAATTATGTTAGAACATCGTATCTTGTGCTTTTTGTGGACTAAATGGTTTGACAGATTTTAGAAGAGTATAATGTATTAAAAGAGCTAGCCATCCTAAAGATCATCAGGCAAATAAATGCCTGGCTTCGTGCTATGTTTGATCTTAATCTTCTCCATTACTGATTCCTAAATCTAGAACTTCCACATGCAAATGAATTGAAAGCTATCATAATCTTACTGTTCAACCTCATACTTTATTATAAAGAGCTAGAACCACGTATATGAAATTCATATTTGGGGAAGGTTTAAAATGTTTTCTTACTTTGGGAAAGTGATGCCATCTAGTGACCATAGCTGAGTACTATAATGCAGAATTTCTGGTTTCAGCTGTTCATATTTTTTTTCATCTTCCACTTTATTCAATAACATTTATTGAGCCATTACTATGTACCAGATTATATGTTAAGCTGTGAGAGTGCTAAGATGAAGAAGACAGTCTTTGTCACTAAGAAGCTCACTGTAAAAAAATGTAAGGTCATATAGGTATATTGGAGTGAAATTAGTACTTTGAAGATTGGGGCTAAAAGTAGGATTGCGTTGTTTTGTGCCACATATTAGGTAATAGTGCACTTTAAGTAACAACTATTTTTACCTTATATATAAATTTAATTTGTCTCCTATACAAGGAAACACAATTGATTAATTGGATGAAAGGATTATTTGCATTGTCAGGCACTTTTCCTAGGAATTTCAGTTTCATGGAGATAAAAAATTTTATTAGCACAGGGTTGTATAATATCTTATTCATATCTGTAGTTATATTTCCTTTCTCACTCTTTTTCTTCAAGTACTTTTTAAATTAAAGTAAATGCCAATAGAAAATAATTTTAATAAAACCATTTCAAGCACATCCAATGACTGGACATATATTTTTACATTGTGAACTCATTCAGATTTTATGTAAGCCACTTGATCATTCCATGTGGCTGTCATAGAATTTTAGTTTTTATTCTTTTATCTTGGTTTTTATCATTTACTTAATTTTATTTTTTGTAGTTTACAAGATAATGACTATAATTCCTTGTGCTATACAATATATCTTTGTTGCTTATCTATTTTATACATACTAGTTTGTATCTCTTAATCCCATACAGCTGTCTTGTCCCATCCCCTCTTCCCTCTTGCCTCTCCCCACTGATAACCGCTAGTTTGTTTTCGATAACTGTGAGTCTGGTTTTGTTCTGCTGTATACATTCATTTGTTTTATTTTTTCAGATTCCACACAAAAGTGATTTCATACAGTATTTGTTTTTCTCTGTCTGACTTATTTCACTAAGCATCGTATTCTCTAGATCCATCCAAATTGCTGCAAATGGCAGAATTTTGTTCTTTTTTATGGCTGAGTAATATTCCAGTGTGTGTGTGTGTGCGTGTATACACACACATACCATTTCCTCTTTATTCATTTATTTGTTGATGGACACTTAGGTTGCTTCCATATCTTGGCTATTGTAAATAGTGCTGCTATGAACATTGGGGTGCATCTATCTTTTGAAATTAGTGTTTTCTGTTTTTCCAAATATATACCCAGGAGTGAAATTGCTGGACATATGGTAGTTCTATTTTAGCTTTTTGAGGAACCTCCATGCTATTTTCCTCAGTGGCTGCAACAAATTACATCCCCACCAACAGTGTACAAGGGTTCCAGTTTCTCTATATCCTTGCCGATATTTGTTATTTGTGGACTTTTTGATGATAGCCATTCTGATAGGTGTGAGGTGATATCTCACTGTGGTTTTGATTTGCATTTCTTTAATAATTAGTGATGTTGAGCTTCTTTCACGTGCCTTTTAGCCATCTGTATGTCTTCTTTGGAAAAACCTCTATCCAGGGCTTCTGCCCAATTTTTGATTGGGTTGTTTTAAACTGGTAGTCATTTAAGTTCAAACACATTCTAAAAGGTCTACAGTTTTTACTCACCTCCCCCACATTTTGTATTTTTGATGTCATATTTTGCATCTTCATGTTTATCTCTCAACTGTTTATTGTACTTACAGTTGCTATTACATTTCTTTCCAGATGGTATTCTTCTGTATCACTTTAGTCTGCCAATCATTCCTTCTAGTATTTTTTTTAATTTCAACTATTGAATTCTTCATTTTTGATTAAGTCTTTTTTATATTTTCCAGTTCCTTATTAAAATTTTCACTGTTCATCTATTCTTTTCCCTAATTCAGTTAACATTTTTATTACCAATGCTTTGAATTCGTTATCTGGTAAATTGTTTATTTGTTTCATTATTAATTTTTTTCAGGGGTTTTCTTTGGCTCTTTCAATTGAGAGCAATTCCTCTGCCTTTTCATTTTGCTTAACTTTCTCTGCCTCTTTTTAGGTAAAACAGTTACCTACTGTGGTCTTGAAGGGGTTTTCTTACGTGGGGGCATCCCTATACAGACAGGGTGTGCACAGTACCTTTGGTGGGAGAGCTGGATTTGGCATGGACACAGGTCACATCTTTTCTCAGAGTGTGCTGGCAGCTATCACCTGGTAGGGGTGGGGCTAGAGATGGAGTGAGGTGTGAGGTAGGACTTCTCTGCTCAGTGGCCATCCCTGCCCTATCAGGGCGGGGTTTGATCCCAAGTTGCTGAAGCAGAAGCCCTGAGGGTTGGGCCAGGCCTGGCTCTGTTCCCTTTAAGTGTGTGCTTTCCCTTCTTCCTGCTCCGGGACCCTTGCCTGAAAGGGGAGGAGAGCTGAAGCAAGTGGGGTCCATGCAGGTTCTCAGCTTGTATCGGTCGCAGACAGAGGTCTGAGGTATCTCCAATATGCTACCTGTGCAGGGGCCAGCAATTGTTTCCGTCACTCCACTCAGATGCAGTATTGGGTGCAAGTCTACTTTGTCCTTCACATCCGATCACTGCCCCCAGCCTCCACTGCCCCCACCCTGTTGTGGAGCCACACCAGGCGGGGCCTGTGTGGACTCTCAGGGTGTATTGGGGGTGAGCTGTGGTAGAGTGGCCACCCTCAAAGAACTGGACTGTTCCTGATGTGTTGCTTGCGTAAGCACCAGCAAATATTATATTTATTGATATTCTTAATTTAGCATTAGAATATGTTTTATTTTTGAGGTTGAAGGGGAATCTCGCTGTTCTCAGTCTACCATATTGCCAGTTCTCTCTTTAAAAGCACTCATTCAGGGCCTCCCTGGTGGCGCAGTGGTTGAGAGTCCGCCTGCCGATGCAGGGGATACGGGTTCGTGCCCCGGTCTGGGAGGATCCCATATGCCGCTGAGCGGCTGGGCCCGTGAGCCATGGCCGCTGGGCCTGCGCATCCGGAGCCTGTGCTCCGCAACGGGAGAGGCCACAACAGTGAGAGGCCCGCATACCGCAAAAAGAAAAAAAAATAAAAATAAAAAATAAAAGCACTCATTCAGGTTTTTGACCTTGCCACTTCATACTAGCTTTTTATGAAAAGTTAAATCTCATCTTGCTAAATCCAAGGGTCAATTTTCTGTCTTCATCTTGTTTACCTCTAGCAGGTTTTAATATGTTTCTTCTTAAAAATTTCTCTTCTCCTGTCTTCTGTGACACTGTAGTCTCCTAATGTCCCTCTCATCTTATTGGCTCTTCCTTTTAAAAAAAAATGAGATATAATTGACATTGTGTAAGTTTAAGGTGTGCAATCTGTTGATTTGATACACTTATACATCGCAGTATGATTACCACCGTAGTGTTTAACTAACACCTCCATCACATCACATAAATATTATTTCTTTTTTGTGGTGAGAACATTTAAGATTTAGTCTCTTAGCAACTTTCAAGTGTATAATACAGTATTAACTATAATCACAATGCTGTGCATTAGATCCCCAGGGCTCATTAATCTTCTAATTGCAAGTTAGTATCCTTTGACCAACATCTCCCCAGTTCCCCCACTCCCCAACCCCTGGTAACCACCATTCTATTCTCTGTTTCTATGAGTTCTGCTTTTTTAGATTCCACATATAAGTGAGATCTTATAGTATTTGTCTTTCTCTGTCTGACTAATCTCACTTAAAGTAATACCCTCAAGTTTGCAAATGGCAGAATTTCCTTCTTTCTCGTGGCTAAATAATATCCCATTGTATATATACCCCTTCCTTTTTGGTCTTGTTTGCTGGCTGCTTCTTTTCTGGATGACTTTTAAATATTAGTGTGACCCCAGATTCCATTCTGAGTCCCATTCTCTAAGGCTTTTCCTGAGTGATCTTATTGCTTTAAAATAATATCTGTATCCTTTTGATACCCTATTTATCTCAAACTTAATGTGTATGAAAAAGAATTCTTATTCTTTCCCTGGTCTTCCTGTATCAGCTGTTGATACCACTCTCCACCCAGTTGCTCAGGTCTCAAACCTATAAGTTCTTCGTGGCCCCCGCCCCCTTAGACTGTTATTCAATTCATCATTAAATACTCTCAGCTTCATGCTCAAAATGTATCCTGTATTTGTCCAGTTCTCCTTTTCTCTATCACTTTCACCCTTGTTGAAACCACTATCCTTTTTTTTGTGAGCTACGACAATATCTTCCTAACTGCTTGATCTACAGAAAGTTCATTGTCTACATAGCAACAGAGTGATTTTTTTTTTTTTTTTTTTTTGCGGTACACGGGCTTCTCATTGTTGTGGCGTCTCCTGTTGCGGAGCACAGGCTCCAGATGCGCAGGCTCGGCGGCCATGGCTCACGGGCCCAGCTGCTCCATGGCATGTGGGATCTTCCCAGACCAGGGCACGAACCCATGTTCCCTGCATCGACAGGCGGACCCTCAACCACTGCGCCACCAGGGAAGCCCGAGTGATCTTTTATACTTTTGTAATATGATAACTTCACTCCCCTGTTAAAACTTTCCAAAGGATTTCTATTGGAATTTTAATCAAACAAAATTTCCTTCCATGGTCTGCGGTGGTATATTAAAGAGGAAGTAGTTATCCAGGAAAGAATTCTGGGGGGAAATATAGAGCAAAAGCTATTTAATTCATGGTTTTATCAGTTGGACATGTTTGTGAATTCAGCCTTTTGTAAATCTATAGTTCAATGAAAGTTATTCTTTATAATGATTATTTAGGGGTGCAGACACGATAAGTTCTTGAAATATTTTAGAATCTTCAAAGATGTACTTAATTTTGTGTTATTTTATTCTGCTTTAATATTTGAAAATTGGCAATTAATTTATACTGTATTTGTTATTCTTCTTAACCATAAAAATCTCAATTCCTAACTATTCCAGATAATAATTTACTGTATTAACTTCTTGGACAAGTATGTTGTAAAACTTGTGTTTTAT
This sequence comes from Mesoplodon bidens, assembly GCF_964165515.1. Lineage (NCBI taxonomy): Eukaryota > Metazoa > Chordata > Mammalia > Artiodactyla > Ziphiidae > Mesoplodon > Mesoplodon bidens. The sequence goes on along the minus strand of NC_138179.1, from coordinate 47,798,658 downwards.
GTACCCTTTAGTATTGCCTGATGCTATTGAAAACCTCCACAATCTTAGCAAAGAGAAGACCTGACCTGTGGAATACTCTGTCTAGTTTGAAAACTAATTTAAAAAAAGACGAATTCCTAGCTGCACTGAAATTAGCAACAGTTGATGGTGAGTATTCCAAATACTAAAATTAAGAGATATATGGTTTTATTTTCTATCAATCTTTATTTGTCCTTGTATCTTGTATTTGATTGATATGCCAATATATACATTTAGGAAATATAAAGAAAGCTCAGATTGTTTGACTGTCCTATAGAAAAATATTAATATCTAATATATTATTACTCTATATTGATCAAATATGTATTGACTGTAACCGGATGAGGCCAGCAAGTTTGGCTTCTTGCTGATTGAAAGGCCAATACTCAAGAGACAAGTGTTGGTGGAAAAGGAAAAGTTGTTTTATTTGGGAGGCCAGCAACCTGGGAAGATGGTGGACCAATGTCCTAGGACCATCTCCAAGTTGTTGGTTAGGAGACAAAGGTTTTAAAATCAGTGTGGGGGAGGGGGCTGCAGGGTGTGTGAATGGCTTGTGCACAATCTCGGATTGGTTGGTATCAAGGTAAAGTTTCAGGCAACACCAATCCTCTGGCTTTAATTAGTTTGGGTTCTTTGTGCTTGCATAGCAGTTTTCATTTGAGGGGGGTCTGCTTCCTGTAAAAACAACTGAGGAATATGTGTTAGGCCTTTATCAATATCTTCAGGGAACTGGGAGCTCAGTGACTCTGTTATGTGGCTGGTTTGTAGTCTAAATTATTACCAGTTTCCTGGCCCAACATATAGCTATTCTTTGTTTTTACATCTTCACATTTCATAATCATTAACTTTTTTTTAGCATCTTTATTGGAGTATAATTGCTTTACATTGTTGTGTTAGTTTCTGCTGTGTAACAAAGTGAATCAGCAATACGTATACTTATATCCCCATATCCCTTCCCTCTTGCGTCTCCCTCCCACCCTCCCTATCGCACCCCTCTAGGTGGTCAAAGAGCATCGTGCTGAACTCCCTGTGCTATGCGGCTGCTTCCCACTAGCTATCTATTTTACATTTGGTAGTGTATATATGTCCATGCCACTCTCTCACTTCGTCCCAGCTTACCCTTCCCCCTCCCAGTGTCCTTAAGTCCATTCTCTACATCTGCCTCTTTATTCCTATCCTGCCCCTAGGTTCTTCAGAACCATTTATTTTTTTAGATTCCATATATGTGTGTTAGCATATGATATTTATTTTTCTCTCTGTGACTTACTTCACTCTGTATGACAGATTCTAGGTCCATTCACCTCATTACAAATAACTCAATTTTGAGTTATTTTGAGTCAGTTTTACTTCTTCTTTTCCGATTTGGATTCCTTTTATTTCTTTTTCTTCTCTGATTGCTGTGGCTAACACTTCCAAAACTATGTTGAATAATAGTGGTGAGAGTGGGCAGCCTTGTCTTGTTCCTGATCTTAGAGGAAAGGGTTTCAGTTTTTCACCATTGAGAATGATGTTGGCTGTGGGTTTGTCATATATGGCCTGTATTATGTTGAGGTAAGCTCCCTCTATGCCTACTTTCTGGAGAGTTTTTATCATAAATGGGTGTTGAGGGCTTCCCTGGTGGCGCAGTGGTTGAGAGTCCGCCTGCTGATGCAGGGGACACGGGTTCGTGCCCCGGTCCGGGAGGATCCCACATGCCGCGGAGTGGCTGGGCCCGTGAGCCATGGCCGCTGAGCCTGCGCGTCCAGAGCCTGTGCTCCGCAACAGGAGAGGCCACAACAGTGAGAGGCCTGCGTACAGCAAAAAATAAATAAATAAATAAATGGGTGTTGAATTTTGTTGAAAGCTTTTTCTGCATCTGTTGAGGTGATCATATGGTTTTTCTCCTTCAATTTGTTAATATGGTGTATCACATTGATTGATTTGCATATATTGAAGAATCCTTGCATTCCTGGGATAAACCCCACTTGATCATGGCATATGATCCTTTTAATTTCCTGTTGGATTTTGTTTGCTAGTATTTTGTTGAGGATTTTTGCATCTATGTTCATCAGTGATATTAGCCTGTATTTTTCTTTTTTGTGACATCTTTGTCTGGTTTTGGTATCGGAGTGATGGTGGCCTCATAGAATGAGTTTGGGAGTGTTCCTCCCTCTGTTATATTTTGGAAGAGTTTGAGAAGGATGGGTGTTAGCTCTTCTCTAAATGTTTGATAGAATTTGCCTGTGAAGCCATCTGGTCCTGGGCTTTTGTTTGTTAGAAGATTTTTAATCACAGTTTCAATTTCAGAGCTTGTGATTGGTCTGTTTCTATTTTCTGTTTATTCCTGGTTCGGTCTCAGAAGGTTGTGCTTTTCTAAGAATTTGTCTATTTCTTCCAGGTTGTCCATTTTATTGACATGTAGTTGCTTGTAGTAATCTCTCATGATCCTTTGTATTTCTGCAGTGTCAGTTGTTACTTCTCCCTTTTCATTTCTAATTCTGTTGATTTGAGTCATCTCCCTTTTTTTCGTGATGAGTCTGGCTAATGGTTTATCAATTTTGTTTATCTTCTCAAAGAACCAGGTTTTAGTTTTATTGATCTTTGCTATCATTTCCTGCATTTCTTTTTCATTTATTTCTGATCTAACCTTTATGATTTCTTTCCTTCTACTAACTTTGGGGGTTTTTTGTTCTTCTTTGTCTAATTGCTTTAGGTGTAAGGTTATGTTGTTTATTTGAGATTTTTTCTTGTTTCTTGAGGTAAGATTTTATTGCTGTAAACTTCTCTCTTAGAACTGCTTTTGCTGCATCCCATAGTTTTCGGGCCATCATGTTTTAATTGTCATTTGTTTCTGGGTATTTTTTGATTTCCTCTTTGATTTCTTCAGTGATCTCTTGGTTATTTAATAGTGTATTGTTTAGCCTCCATGTGTTTGTATTTTTTGCAGTTGTTTTCCTGTAATTAATATCTAGACTCATAGTGTTGTGGTCGGAAAAGAAACTTGATATGATTTCAATTTTCTTAAATTTACCAAGGCTTGATTTGTGACCCAAATCACAAATCTATCCTGGAGAATGTTCCAGGAGCACTTGAGAAGAAAGTGTATTCTGTTGTTTTTAGATGGAATGCCCTATAAATATCAATTAAGTCCATCTTGTTTAATGGGTCATTTAAAGCTTGTGTTTCCTTATTTATTTTCATTTTGGTTGTTCTGTCCACTGGTGAAAGTGAGGTGTTAAGGTCCCCTACTGCTATTGTGTTACTGTTGATTTCCCCTTTTGTGGCTGTTAGCATTTGCCTTATGTGTTGAGGTGCTCGTATGTTGGGTGCATAAATATTTATAATTGTTATATCTTCTTCTTGGATTGATCCTTTGATCATTATGTTGTGTCCTTCTTTGTCTCCTGTCATAGTCTTTATTTTAAAGTCTATTTTATCTGATATGAGAATTGCTACTCCAGCTTTCTTTTGATTTCCATTTGCATGGAATATCTTTTTCCATCCCCTCACTTTCAGTCTGTATGTGTCCCTAGGTCTGAAGTCCGTCTCTTGTAGACAGCATATATATGGGTCTTGTTTTTGTATCCATTCAGCCAGTCTGTGTCTTTTGGTTGGAGCATTTAATCCATTTACATTTAAGGTAATTATCGATATGTATGTACCATTTTCTTAATTGTTCTGGGTTTATTATTGTAGGTCTTTTCCTTCTCTTGTGTTTGCTGCATAGAGAAGTTCCTTTAGCATTTGTTGTAAAGCTGGTTTGGTGGTGCTGAATTCTCCTAGCTTTTGCTTGTCTGTAAAGGTTTTAATTTCTCTATCGAATCTGAATGAGATCCTTGCCGGGTAGAGTAATCTTGGTTGTAGGTTTTTCCCTTTCATCACTTTAAATATGTCCTGCCACTCCCTTCTGGATTGCAGAGTTTTTGCTGAAAGATTAGCTGTTAACCTTATGGGGATTCCCTTGTATGTTATTTGTTGCTTTTCCCTTGCTGCTTTTAATATTTTTTCTTTGTGTTTAATTTTTGATAGTTTGATTAATATGTCTTGGCTTGTTTCTCCTTGGATTTATCCTGTATGGGACTCTCTGTGCTTCCTGGACTTGACTCACTATTTCCTTTCCCATATTAGGGAAGTTTTCAACTATAATCTCTTCAAATATTTTCAGTCCCTTTCTTTTTCTCTTCTTCTTTTGGGACCCCTATAATTTGAATGTTGGTGCATTTAATGTTGTCCCAGAGGTCTCTGAGGCTGTCTTCAATTCTTTTCATTCTTTTTTCTTTATTCTGCTCTGTGGTAGTTATTTCCACTATTTTATCTTCCAGGTCACTTATCCCGTTCTTCTGCCTCAGTTGTTCTGCTATTGATTCCTTCTAGAGAATTTTTAATTTCATTCACTGTGTTGTTCATCAATGTTTGTTTGCTCTTTAGTTCTTCTAGGTCCTTATTGAACTTTTCTTGTGTTTTCTCCATTCTATTTCCAAGATTTTGGATCATATTTAGTACCATTTCTCTGAATTCTTTTTCAAGTAGACTGCCTATTTCCTCTTCATTTGTTTGGTCTTGTGGGTTTTTACCTTGCTCCTTCATCTGCTGTGTATTTCTCTGTCTTCTCACTTTGCTTAATTTACTGTGTTTGGGATCTCCTTTTTGCAGGCTGCAGGGTCATAGTTCCCATTGTTTTTGGTGTCTGCCCCCAGTGGGTAATGTTGGTTCAGCAGGTTGTGTAGGCTTCCTGGTGGAGTGGACTGGTGCCTGTGTTCTGCTGGGTGAGTCTGGATCTTGTCTTTTTGGTGAGCAGAACCACGTCTGGTGGTGTGTTTTGAGGTATCCTTTACCTTATTATGATTTTAGGCAGCCTCTCTGCTATTGGGTGGGTTTGTGTTCCTGTCTTGCTAGTTGTTTGGCATGGGGTGTCCCGCACTGGAGCGTGCTGGTTGTTGAGTAGAGCTGGGTCTTAGTGTTGAGACGGAGATCTCTGGAGAGCTCTCGCCAATTGATATTATGTGGGGCCAGTTGGTCTCTGGTGGTCCAATGTCCTGAATTTGGCTCTCTCACCTCAGAGGCTCAGGCCTGACAGCCAGCCAGAGCACCATGACCCTCTCAGCCATATAGCTCAGAAGAAAAGGAAGAAAAAAAAGAAAGAAAGAAAAATAAAATAAAATAAAAAGTTATTAAAATAGTGCTTACCTGGTGGTGCAGTGGTTGAGAGTCCGCCTGCCGATGCAGGGGACACGGGTTCATGCCCCAGTCTGGGAAGATCCCACATGCTGCAGAGCGGCTAGGCCCGTGAGCCATGGCCGCTGAGCCTGCGCGTCCACAGCCTGTGTTCTGCAACGGGAGAGGCCGCAACAGTGAGAGGCCCACGTACCGCAAAAAATATATATATATATATTTTTTTATGTATTATGAAATGATCGCAATAATCTAGTTACCATCTGTCACATACAATATTATTTACTATATTATTGACTATATTCCCTATGTTGTACATTACATCCCTGTGACTTATTTATTTTATAACTAGAAGTTTGTACCTCTTCACTCCCTTCACCTATTTTGCCCATCTCCCCATTCTCCTCCTCTCTGGCAACCACCAGTTTGTTCTCTGTATCTGAGTCTGTTTCTGTCTTGTCCTGTTTGTGCATTTTGTGTTTTAGATTCTACATATAACTGAAATCATATGGTATATGTCTTTCTCTGTCTGACTTATTTCACTTAGCATAATACCCTCTAGGGCCATCCATGTTTTTGCAAATGACAAGATTTCATTCCCTTTTATGGCTGAGGAATATTCCATCTTCTTTCTTCATTCATCTATCAAGGGACACGGGTTGCTTCCATAGCTTGATTATTGTAAATAATGCTGCAGTGAACACAGAAGTACATATATCTTTTTTAATTGTGTTTTCATTTTCTTCAGATAAATACCCAGAAATAAAATTATTGGATCACATGGTAGTTCTATTTTTAACTTTTTGAGGACCCTCCATACTGTTTTTCATACTAGCTGCACCAATTTACATTCCCACCAACAGGCACGAGTGTTGCCGTTTCCCTACATCCTGGCCGACACTTGTTATTTCTAGTCTTTTTGATAATAGCTTTTCTGACAAGTGTGAGGTGGTATCTCAGTGTGGTTTTGATTTGCATTTCCCTGATAATTAGAGATGTTGAACACCTTTTCATGTGCCTGCTGGCTGTGTGTATGTCTTCTTTGGAAAAATGTCTATTCAGGTCCTCTGCCCATTTTTTAATCAGGTTTTTTTTTATATTGAGTTGTATGAGTCCTTTATATATTTTGGGGGTTTTTTGGGTTTTTTAAATGTAACTGCTTTTTTTCAGCAAATAGCTCATACTATTTATTTATTTATTATTATTATTTAGATTATTTATTTATTTATTTATTTATTTATTTATTTATTTATTTATTTTTGGCTGCACCGGGTAGTTTGTGGGACCTTAGTTCCCCGCCCAGGGATCGAACCCGTGCCCCCTGCATTGGGAGCGTGGAGTCTTAACCACTGGACCACCAGGGAAGTCCCTCTTTATATATTTTGGATATCAACCCCTTACTGATATATCATTTGCAAATATCTTCTCCCAGTCAGTAGGTTGCCTTTTCATTTTGTTGATGGTTTCTTTTGCTGTACAAAACCATTTCAGTTTTATGTAGTTCCATTTTAATATTTTTGCTTTTGTTTCCCTTGCCTAAGGACACAGATCCAAAAAACAAATTTCTAAGACCAATGTTGAAGAGCTTACTGCCTGCGTTTCATGGTTTCAGGCCTTATACCTAAGTCTTTAATCCATTTTAAGTTTATTTTGGTATATGGTTTAAGAAAGTGGTCCAGTTTTCCCAAACCACTTATTGACTGAAGAGACTCTCTTTTCCCTTTGTGTATTTAATTTTTCAAATCTTATTATCTTCACCTGAGTCTAAATTCTGAATTTTCTTACAGAAGATGAAAAGGTTGACTTGGATGTGTTGATGGATGCAGCATTTTTACAGGTGAGTGAGAATTTGTATAAGATGTTATAAAATTGAGATTTTGATGCTTTATAGAGGATTACCTTCTTAAAGCAGTAGTTTACTCCCTCCAGTCATCATTAGTAAGTTCACTCTGCTCTTTTACCTATTTATCGGTAATTTTGTCTTATTGGCAACAGTTTAGATTATTAGAGATTTAGGGAAAGTATGGGCACTCTCCAAAAGGAGTATTAACTTGTCTAATATTTTGACCAGTAATGTGCTCTCATTTCTCTAGTGTTTAAAGAATCAAAATATAGGTGACCACAATCAATCTCAACATGAAGTTTTTGCATCAGGAAATATGATCTCTATGAACTCTCAGTTCCATAATTCAGGTTACGAAGTAGTTACAGAGATATTACTTGCCTGTAGAATTACGTAGATTCTACTTACCATCATAAGTCATTGGGTAGTTATACTGCCCCCCTGTTACTCCATGCCATATTGACAGGATAAAAATGTTACCTTTTTATTTGAATTAAAAAACCTTTTCAAGTACTGAATTTCACAATAACTCTATGTAAGTGAAGTCAGCTCATATATTTAAACTTCATCCTGCAGTTAAAAAATAATGTTGTACTGGATTTAGTTTTTCATAATTTAGAATAATTAGATCTCTTAATATTATCACCTGAAACAATTCCCATCTATTCAAAGGAGAAAAGGTCGAAGCCAGTGACTTTAAAAATGTGCTGGGAAACATGGGAATCGAGCTCACCGAAAAAGAACAGTTGATGCTGTCAAAAACTCTGCCAGTCTCTAGTGAGTAGTTAACATACCATCATGGTGCTCAGGGAAATGTGGTACTGTGGGCTTCTGGGTGAGAATTGTCCAGTGCCCCGAGAAACCCCCTAAGAAAAATGCAGTTCAGACATAAGAAACTTTGTTATTGTTACTTGTGTTTTCATTTAGAGGTGAGAAACTTCTCTCTTTTCTATTCCGCCAGTGGATAAACATTTTATTTTATTTTAGCAGCTACATAGCTAAATTCTTCTGTAGCCCCCTGAATGTACCCCACATCCTCAGTCCCTCCCCCAGTAGCCCTCCCATCTCCCCACAATCCAGCAACTAAATTGTAAACACCTAAGAGCAGAGGACCTCTAGGACCATGTGCTTATATTGTCAATATCCATTCTGATTGATCAGTGGCCCCACCAGTCAGTTCCTCAACAGTTTTACCTCCTGGGCACCTGCGTAGGCTCGCCCACAAAGACCCTAGAGGCCAACCTGTGCTTCACCTGTACCTCCTGCCCAATCTCAGAGACCCCAACACATAGATATTCTGTCTCCTGCCCCAATAGTTCCTGTCCCTAATTGTTCCCCAAGCAAAAGAGAGCCTACACGTCACTAAGGGGGCTAGCGCCCCCGGTGGCAGAATTAGCACCCTGGGCAGCAAATGCTCAATGCCTATTTGAATCCTCCCCACATACACCTGAGGCTGTGGCCACTCACTATGTCTAACATTGTCCCCAGATTGCTCTCAAGGGGCCAGTTGTGAGAAATGCAGCATTCTTAGGATATTGGCTTTGAGAGAGCAGGATAGAGACACAAAAAGAAGCAGATGGACTGTAATGGAGACGACTGCAGGCACATGCCAGGTGCTGAGGGTTATGTCAACTCTGCAGACGCTCCTGCCACAGAATGGAGGACTCTGGGGACAGATAGCACCTGTGGGGTTGGGTTAGGCTGGTAGGTGTCCCTTGTTCTCTGTCTCTGTTGAATTTCACCTCCGTTTATGAAAAGATTTTGTTTAGAAAACAATTTTTTTTCTCATTTCAATATTATTTTGTGTTACTGTTTGGGTTGATATCTATCTTTAATATCACCACTTTATAGGATCTACCATTAGATATAAACATATACTTATGGGAATACCTCATGGGCCTAGAGCATAGGCAAGGAAAAAAGAAAAAGGCAAAGGAGTCAAAGTGCAGTTAGAGAAGAATGAGAAGAAAGATGTGTGTGAGTGTGAGTGTGTAGCCTGCATCAGCTATTGCCAGGTGTTCCAAATAGAGGCTAGACTGACCACACTGAGAACAGTCCTTACCTTTTGTTATAATTTGAAGGTGAAATACAATAAATTTCTAGGTGAATTGTGTAAAATGTCTTATAAAATGATAGAGTTTCCTACCCTTTTTCTTTTGACTTGAATTTTACCATATCTTCCAGGAGATGGAAAGGTATATAAGAAAAGATTGCTGGATAGCATGAAGCCTCTCAAAGGTAAGAATCATGAGAACAGCACCTAAAATTTATTGTAGGTGCTTTGCATTTGCTTTTTAAAATTTCTGATTAGAATCTTGCTATTTCAATATTCCACTGGTTTACTGATACTGAATTTATGCCTTGTAACCTACTGTTCTTCTTTGGGTATAACTACATTTGAAGAAGTTATTGTTAGTAATATGTAGCAAGTTTAAAATTTTGATTTCATTTAGGCTGGTTATCTTTATCACAATTCATCATACTTGTCTAATTCTTTTTCATTCATGATTACTTCAGTTAAAAGCTACAGCACAGTGTTGAGAGAGCATTTTCTCTTCTTGACTGCAACACTGACTCTCTGGGTTCACTTAAATGGCCACTGTTTCCCTCTCCATTTAGGGTGAATGCATACCCAAAGATAGCATCTTCCACTTCTTGGACCTGCTTGTATTTCTTATGTATATCCTCTTCTTTCCTAAGGAAAAAAAGTCAGTGTCAATAACCTAGACACGCTAATGGAGAACATGGAAATTCAGCTTGAGAAAGAGGACTGTGAAGACTTACTGACCCATCTGCCAGCTGATGGTAGGTATTTCAGATACCACTGTACCTAGGGGGAATCTTAGGGTTTCTATGTAAGGGCTTCTGAAAGTAAACTTCTTTTTTAATCTCTTTGAAAAACTTATGAAATATTTCAAACATATATAAAATAGAGGACAATATAACAAACACTGGCTAGAGTTAAAAAGTATTATCATTTTGCCATATTTGCTTCATACATCTTCCTTCCCTCCTTCTCTCCCTCCCATGTATACCTTTTTTTTAATAAGATAAGGTTTCATTAATGACCCAATAAGACCAATTGAGCTTGATAAAAATGTCAAAGAGGCAAAGTTAGGATAATTCATTAGGAAGAAATTGCTAAGGGATGAGCCCCAGTCTAAGATTTCCTTATTAGATTCAAATGCAGATCCAGTGGCTTTGAGTAAAAACCTGATGAAAAATAAGCTTCCATCAGAAAGCCAGACAGCACATCTTTCGGCAGAGCCAGTATATGCCAATCAAAGTGAAACATCTTTTGTGCTACTCTTACCTGTATCTGGCCTTAATGTAGAAAACAGTTTTGGCCTAGCTTGTAGTTTAAAACATCACTTTCCCTGGGTTTAATAATGCTGGGAATCATGGTCCCCACGTATTAGCTAGGGGTCCTCAAAATGCTTCCTACAGGAAAAGATATTGTTACCAATAAAGTATTTTTAGAATCCTTGATTCAAAAACAAAGACAGAATAATTTTTTCTAATCCAACAGTGTGACTATTTCTGTACCACTGAAATTCATTCATTTAGCTAGCACAAACTATATGCAAAACACTGAACTATAGAGTGGAAAAGTTATACCTGGTAGTATAAAGAAAAATAAGGCATGATCCCTGCTCTCAAATAGTTTACAGTCCTGGGGGGTGGCAGTGGGGAACATAAGCAAAATTTAGAGAGTGGGAAGATAGCATACTGTTAAGGTTTAAGGGTCAGATGCTTATATAAATGACTTTCAAATTCTATCTTGTCTATTGAAATATGTTCCCATTATTGGGTGTGAAGAAAGGGAGAGGCCTATTAGAAGGCACTGCTTTTAAACTTGTGTCATCTTTACATTAAGGGTCATTTGATACTATACAAAAAGTGATATTAATTAAGTGGATGCTCACTTTAAATAACATTTTGATCTTCTTTCCTGTTTCTTGCTTATTTTGAGTTAAAAGAGTTACTAAAGAAAATCATGAAAAATAGCTGAATTCCAACACTTTATATTACAACTTAAATATTTCATATCATTTTTCTCTTTACAACTTACATGTTTCATATAGTTTTTCTCTAAGTCTAATATTTTTTTCTGTGCCTGAATTGTCTTTTCTTACAGAGAATAAAATGGTTGATTTGGATGTGGCAATGGATGATGCAAAAGCTTTCACAGGTGAGTAAGAAGCTGTGGTGAAAGGGGATTCATTATTAACTAAGACCTTAATGCTTTTTTTTAAAGATGTTTTTAAATGGTAGTTTTCTGTTTGGCTGGTACTAACATGCTAAGTTGACTCCCTCCAAATATAATGGTTAAATGTTTGTTTTATAATCTTACTGTTTGATTTGGGATTTTTCCTGAATGGACCTATATTCTGTGACGTTTTTACCAATGATGTTTTCCACTTCACCAGTGTTTAAAATATCGGTCAACACTGTCCAATCTCAAGGTGAAGTTTTTGTGGGGTAGCTAGGAAATACTATTACTGTGTCAAAAGACCCAGTAGTTCAGGAAAGTTAATGGCATTTGACTTGTATCTGGAATTATATATAAGCTCTTCTTTTGCTTGAATTAAAAGTATGAATTCTATTTCTGACTCAACCTACCCACCCACATGTCCTTTTACTCTACATAGTTTAACAAGTTTCATTGTCAGTTTGCTCTTCTAATTAAAGATGATGCCGCATAGGTAATCTTCTTCATAATTTGAAATAATTATTCCATTCCTAAAATTATTACATGTTAACAATTCCCATTTTTCCAAAGGAGAGAAAGTTAATGTCAGTAATCTGGACAATGTGCTGAGGACAGTGGGGCTAGTGCTCACTGCTGAGGAGCATGAGGAGCTGCTGAAAACTGCCAATTCACGGTGAGGATTTAGCACATTCTTTGAAGCTTGGAGTCATGGGCTTGTGTGTGAAAACTGATGAAATTATATATGTGTATATCCAATAAATCCTATTTGGAAAACACAATTCTCACACAAGAAGAAACTCTGTTCTTGTTGCTTACATTTTTGTCCTGAAAACTGACAACATCTTTCACTGATCTCCCACCATAAAGGCTAAATTATCCTGTGGGAACACTGCCTAACCTAAATCATGACCAAGGCAAAAAGGGAAAACAAGGGAGTAACAGAAGTAAGGAAAAAGGAAGAAACAAGGAAATAAGACTATTTTTAATTCAACCAATAGGTGGATCTATATCAGTGAAAGCTTTCTTCAGCTTTGGTTTCATTCGTACTTGAGGGTAAAATAGAATAACTTCTAAACAAATCTGAAGGGTTTTTTTTCCACTGAAATTATGGATGTTATGTTGTCTTTGTGCTGTCTTTGTTAACCTTGCCATCATTTAACCTATATTCTTAATTGTGTCTTATATTACAGCTGATGGAAAAATATATAAGAATAGATTGCTAAAAGGTGTGAAAGCCCTCAAAGGTGAGTGAAAAGCATGGTGAAAGAGCAAGTAAAAGATAAAATCCTTAGCATTTTCTTTTAAATATTCCAAGTTTGCTTCCTGACAATTTACTGATCCACTGTTATGACTCCTAACCTATCATTCTTCTTTGGGTACACTGGCCTTTAGAATATAAGTTAGGGACTTCCCTGGTGGCACAGTGATTAAGAATCGCCTGCCAATGCAGGGGACACAGGTTCAATCCCTGGTCCGGGAAGATCCCACGTGCCACGGAGCAACTAAGCCGTGCGCCACAACTACTGAGCCTGTGCTCTAGAGCCCACGAGGCACAACTACTGAAGCCCACGTGCCACAGCTGCTGAAGCCCGTGGGCCTAGAGCCCATGCTCCACAACAAGAGAAGCCACTGCACGAGAAGTCTGCATACTGCAACAAAGAGTAGCCTGCATGCAGCAACGAAGACCCAATGCAGCCAAAAATAAATAAATAAATTAATTAATTTTAAAAAAATCAATTAGAATATAAGTTAAAGTATATGACCATAGGAAGTTTCTAACACTGTTTTCTGGCTAGAACTGTATAAATTGGTGGTTATTTTAATCATGAATCATTAGAGTTACCTATTTCTCTCTAATGACCTCTCATGGAAAACTGAAACAGAGTCTCCTGAATAGATATTAAGGAAGATATCCTATTTTCACTTTCTATACTAATTCTATGTAGACAATTATATTTTTAATTTTTAATTAGAAAAAAATATTTTTAAACACAAAATACTATAAGAAAATTATCTGATTCTACCACTTACAAAAACTGATATAAAGAAGTAAAAGTCAAGTCATGAGGATGTAATGTACAGCACGGTGAATATGGTGAATAATACCTTATTTTATATTTAAAAGCTGCTAAGAAACTAGATCTTAAAAGTTCTCACCACAAGAAAAAAAAAAGTGTAACTGTGTGGTGATGGAGGTTAACTAGATTTATTGTGATCATTTTGCAATATATACAAATAATGAATAATTACATTGTACACCTGAAATTAATATGTTACATGTCAATTATATCTCAATTTTTTTTAAAAGTGAAAGTCCCCTACTTCCCACTGATCTAATTCCTCCCCATAAAGATAAATACTGTTTACTGTTTACCTTTGTCTCAATGGTTATATTTTTCAATTTTTTCCTACTTTCAATAGACACATTAAATCTAGGGACATATATATATATGTTATAGTTTCTTTGTGCCCTTGTGCTTTTACCCTCCAGTTGGGGTTTCTGATGCATGATCATAATTAGCATCTGTCAGTCTTAAGCATCAGTACTCTTGTTTTTTTTTTTTTTTCCCAGTACTCTTGTTCTTATTCCATGCCCTTCTTTCCTAAGGACCAAGGGTCAAAATCAAAAAACTGGACTCCTTTGTGGAAAACATGGGAATTAGACTCAAGGATGAGGAATTTGAGGAACTAATGACCCAACTGTCAGCTGATGGTGAGTGTCACAGACATCATTATGCTCTTCAGAGAAACATTAAGCCCTTCTATTGGAACTGCTGGAAGCAGCCTTTTTAGTAGCATAATGAAGTAAATGTAAATAGAAAGACTTAATCCTGCCTCATGAAGAAATATTATCTCCAAAAACACTTTTAAAAAGATATGTTGGAAAAAAAAAAAAAAGGTATGTTGGTGGAATTCCCTGGTGGTCCAGCAGTTAAGACTCTGCGCTCCCAATGCAGCGGGCCTGGGTTTGATCCCTGGTGAGGGAACTAGATCCCACATGCCACAACTAAGAGTTCACATGCCGCAACTAAGAGTTTGCATGCCACAACTAAAGATCCTGCATGCCACAACGAAGATCCCGCATGTGGCAATGAAGATCCCCCATGCCACAACTAAGACCTGATGCAGCCAATTTTTTTTCATGAATATATGAAGATTTATTTTGTGATAAAAGGAGCAATTTATACAAGTGGGAAAAGAATGAACTAGTCAAAAATAGTGTTGAAATGAGTGACTGTTTGCAAAACCTTAAGTCAGATTTATAAGTCATACTGTACACTAAAATAAGGTTAACTCTTCTTTTTTTACATTGGAAAAATTTTTTTCTTTTTTTTTATACAGCAGGTTCTTATTAGTCATCAATTTTATACACATCAGTGTATACATGTCAATCCCAATAGCCCAATTCATCACACCACCACCACCACCCCCCTCAGCTTTCCCCCTCAATGCAGCCAAATTAATTAATTATTTTTAAAGTAATTTTTAAAAAAAGATATGTTGGGAATGTCACTTTCAGGACTCAGCCATGCCTGGGAATACCATACACTTAAGGAGCTAAAAGAAAAATGAATTTTTAAAAAAAATTTCATTCATAAGGGAACATGTTAATAAGGGAACATTTAAGAAAGTCAAAAGTCAGATGATGCACTAGGAGAGAATGGTTGCAAGATCCCTAAGGTAGAAAAAGCCCTCATACATTGATTCAAACATACTGACAGTAGAAAAATAGGCAAATATACAAATAGATCATTCATAAAAGAGGAAATGTAAATGCCCAATAACATATGAAAAGATATTTAACCTCACCAATAATCATGAAAATACAAAATAAAACAAGATACAGAAATATTTTCAGTTCTCAGACAGGCAAAAATTAACAGGACTGACAACACTTAGTTCTGGTGAGAGTAAGGGGAAAGGAACTTACTGATACATTTTGGGTGAGAGTTGCCATTGCTCTTGGAAAAATCATTTGGCAGTGTTTTGGGGGAAAAAAAATTCTTCCCTTTTCCCTGGTGAATCTAGCCTACATGCTTCATCTGTAGTATATAGTATTTCTTTATGCTGAGGCCTGGTCCCTATTCCATCACTAACTTGCCAACAATTTAACCCTACTGAATCTAAGTGTCTTCACATGAAAAATAGGGAGTTGAATTAAATGATTCTCTATGGTCACTTCTTGCCCTGAAGTTAATATAGGTAATACACATAAAGGCCTTAATGCAGTGTTTAGAATACTCAGTAAATGTTAGTCATGATGACAGTGGTAGTGGTGAAGATGATGGGGAAGTTGGAGAAAATGTTGAAGAACAAAGGAAAAAGAAAAGGAAATTCTATGATCTAGGAATCAATTTTGCCTGTTCTAAAAATATAAATCCTAGTAGAATAAACACTTATTACTAATTATGACCTTTATATAAATAAATGAGGTAAAATACAACTTAGAATATTTTACAAGAAATAGCACTGGGCTCACTGGGTTCCTCCTCCACTACTCCTGTCCTTATTCTTGTCAAGTTCAATACCTTCCATACAGATCAGAGGCTTTTGACTTTACTGTGCCATAGACCCCTTAGACAGTCTGATGAATTGGACCACGTCCGAATATAATATTGAATATTTTTAAATGCATAAAATAAAATACATAAGATTACTGAGAAGCTAATTATATTAAAATATAATTTATCAAAACATTAAAGATATAAATTATTAGTACTTATTAATACATTTAACAAGTTCTAGTATCAGGTCTAATAATTATTGTCATTTTAGAGTAGTGATGAGCATAAGCAACTTTTCAATATATTGAAATGAAATGAAAATGTTAGTTATATCACATTTTCATGTGCTATGAAAATGTTAGTGATTTATATTAGTAACAACGTCACAGATTCTCCTAGTACTACTATGGTTTGTGGACTACATGAATAATTGAAGAAAATGCTAAATTTAACTTAGTGATTAGTGAAAATAAAGATGTATTTTTTTCCATTTGAACTCAAGGACTCCCTGTATTTATAAATCTATAGATACAGGGTCCATGGACCCTAGATTAAACACTCCTGATATAGGTCACCCGTCCAACATCCTGACCTCCTGTTCCTTGACCTCTTTAACTTCAGTCATCTTTTCCTCCCCTCCCTTAACTACCACTCACATGGTGATGACCTAAACCTTGTCCTTGCCTAATACTTGATCACCCCCAAAATCTTTATTTCATATAATCACTCTCTGCCCTTTATCCTTCCAGTTCATTTACTATGCAGACTTTTCTGCCATAACACAATGTAGGAATGCCTGAGAAATCTCCCATTCTGTAAAATTGCCCACCAAAGTAACTGAGCTTATGGGGGAAACTGGGGAAGCCCACTCAAAATCTATGCCACTTTGTAACCAGAGCACTAACAAAAGCAGAAATTGATACTGTGTGAGGAAGTTGGAAAAGCCCAAATAACCAGCTCAGAATGGCTGGAAGCCATTTAAAAATGCACACACACAAACAGCCCAAAAAGGAGTTGAAAAGCTGACATGCAGCTAAAATAATGTAGATGGAAGTAGAATTCTGAGCAAGTGAACCTGATTCCCCCTCATGCATTGTACGCACTTATTGTTTAATTTTATTAAAATAAAGCTGAGAGGGCCCCTGCTATAGCCAACCCAGGATTTTTTCTTTTCCTGCTGAGGTTTATAATTCTAATTCTCTTACTTAGGAAAAATTATGTATGAACCAATACAACTTCCACATTATTGTGACATTATTTCACTCACCAATTGAATATGATGAATCGGTGCTATTGAACATAGGCTGTAGCAGAACAGAATATAGAACTCCAACTCTCCAGCCACAAGGAGACCTTCAATGTCTTTAACTCAACCACTGTTTCATTATTCAACAACTTCTCCCCGTATGTCCTCACTTCCTTCCTTAAATTAGATTCAATACTTCAACATCATATAACCTTACAAACTCTCAAAACTCCTACCAGACTTGCTTGGCAAAAACCCAGACATCACCTTACTCTAGGCTTGCCCCTGAACAGCTTTAACATTGCTGAAGAAAATCACAAAACTACACTAGTAGAACTCACTTCCACATAATGGCCACGAATATCAAGTCAGCCCTTAATGCGGCCAAAGTGCCCACTACCTTTTCTAAATAAATTCACTTTCTCACTCTCAGAGACAATTTCACACCTTCTCTCTTCAAATTTCCAACACTTCCTCATCTCAGATTTCATAGAGAAAAAAGATGCAATTAGATAAGACTAACCTCATTTTCCTCCTTAATTTCTATGAACCTACCAATACTTATGCCCATATACCCTGCCTCTCATCTTCTCATAAAGGAATCTCTGCTCCCATTGTGGGCCAGCCCTTCCACTTGTGCCCTGAATCTCATTTCCACTTGCCTTTTCAAAGATTTAACTCTTTCTCTTTCCTCTTAATTTTCCTCTTTCTCTCCTGCATCTTTGATTTCTCCCTTTCTTCTGTATCTGTGTATATATTCCATTGACAAGCAGCTATGTCTTCTATTCCCCTTGTCCCCTGCCAGCTACTACTCGATCAGTTCCTCTTCACAGAAGAACCTCTCAAAAAGTTGTCATTACTCATTGTCTCTACTTCCTAACCTCCCATTCACTCTTCAGTGCTTGCTTCCCTGCCATGGAACTGAACCAGCTCTCAATCATCAGTGGTCTGTCTCTTGCCAAACTTCATGATCAATTCTCTGTTCTTATTTTACTTGATATCTCAGCAGCATTTGACATAGTGACTATCCCCTCTTTACTGAAACTTTTTTATTAATTTTTATTGGAGTATAGTTGCTTTACAATGTTGTGTATTGAAACATATTTTTCTTCAGACTTTTGAAGCTCCATATCCATCTGATTTTCTTCTTTTTTCCCTCACAGCTTCTTCTCAGTTTCCTTTTCTGACTCTTCCTCCCTTCAAGATCTCTGAATAATGAAGCGCCTCAGGGCTAGACCCTTAGCTCTCTTTTTTCTTAAATCTACATCCTCTTTTTATGAGATTGCATCCAGTTTCATTGGGCCAGGTACTGTCTTTGAGTTGGTAAAAGCAAATTTGTATCTCCAGGGCAACCTCCCTAAGTCAAGAATGGTATATTGAACTAGTTATTTGGTATCTCCACTTGGATGTCCAAAAGGCATCACAAATTTAATGGAATTATTGATTTAATTCCCTAAAATGTCTCAAGCCCTCCCCATCTCAGTAATGGCATCCCCTCTACCCTGTTGGGGGTTTTGAGGGGGAGGGTGGGGAGAAGAGACTAGGTTTTATTTCTTCTTTCCCTCATATCCCACATTCAAATCTAGGCTCTACTTGAAAAATAGGTCCCAAATCCATCCATTATCACCATCTCCACTGCTGTGCCCATAGCCCTAGCCACCGTCATCTCTTTCCTGGGCCACTGAAACAGTCTACTATCTAGTCCTCATTCCTCCAATTTCCCCATCCTGCATACACCAGCCAGAGTGATCGTTTGAAAGCTGAAATCAAGTCAAATTACTCCCTTCTTCAAGACCTCCAGTGACATTCCATTGCAACCAGTATAATATCCAAACTTTATCATCGTGGCCTACAAGGCCCTGCATAATTTGGCCCCTTTCACACTGGCCTTTTCTCTATCTCTCAGTCACGTCAAATTCATTCCCATTTTAGGCCAATCACACATACTATTTTTCTACTTGGAATGTTCTTCTCTCCATTCTTTACATGGCTCTCGTCATCATTCAGACCTCAACCCAAATAGAACCACTTCAGAGAGGCCTTCCCTCAGCTCCCTGTCTAAAGAAATCCCACCCACTATTTATTACTCTTTATTATATTGCCCTATTTCATCTTTGATAGCATCTTAACAATACCTCAAAACAACAGTACCTTTTTTTTTTTTTTTTTTTTTTTTTTTTGCGGTATGCGGGCCTCTCACTGTTGTGGCCTCTCCCGTTGCGGAGCACAGGCTCCGGACGCGCAGGCTCAGCGGCCATGGCCCACGGGCCCAGCCGCTCCGCGGCATGTGGGATCTTCCCGGACCAGGGCACGAACCCGTGTCCCCTGCATCGGCAGGCGGACTCTCAACCACTGCGCCACCAGGGAAGCCCAACAGTACCTTTTTGCTCATTTGTTTACATGCTCGTCTGTTTCCCTCTACCAGATTGTACACTCCTTAATAGCAAGAACACTGCCAGCATGTTTACTTTTGTATCCCCAAAGCCTAGCAAAGTGCCGGGCACATAGAAGGTACTCCTAAGTATTTGTTGATTAGTTACTAAATAAAAATACTCAGGGTCAGGTTTATTTGTCCTGTCTCCCTACACTTACCTGTAACCAATCACTTCTTAATTTAATCTTATTCTAGTAGTCTATAAAAGGAAAGAAAAAAGGAAGATACAGGGATGATTCATTACAGTTTGAAAGCTTTGTTTCTAAGATAATACTGTTATCTCTAAGGATAAGATCATAAAATTCTAAGAAAAATTAGAAAAAAATTAGTGAATTCTTATGGTCTTCATAATTTCAGAACTTTATGCGTCCTAAATTTTGTGAGTCTCAGTAATATTTGCTTATCTGATTCTGAGGTTTATTTCCCTTTCCTTACAGGTGATAATATGGTCTAAATGATTTGATGGATGCTCTCTGTTATATCAAGGGTGAGTTGCGAGCTATGATGAAAAGATGTTATAAATAGTGTCTTAGTATTTTGCAACTGGTGGAGAAAAATATATCCCCTTATAAATGTTTAAATTCTTTCATATATGTTCCATCTTTATGGATGCTACTGAAATTGGGTAAACAGTAATTAATCTGTACTTATATATCAATACCCATAATATTCTCTGACGTTTTCCCCAAAAGAATTCTTCAACATAGTTACAGATCTCAAGAGCCACAGAACTGTTCATTTTCCCCATTAACCCCAATCCTAGAAATTTATCCTCTGGAAATAATTTAATTGAATAAAAGAAAAAAATCTCTTCCTAAAGACCTTCAGGGAAATTTGAAATAGCCTAAATATCTAACAGTATGGGAATACCACATAAATCATGGTAAGTCAGGCTTATGGGATATCATCTGTTGAAATGTTAACTGTAAAAATTATGTAGCAACTTGGAAGCAAGTTTATGAAGTAATTATATTAGGTTGGAAAAGCAGAATACAAAATTGTATGTATATTAGATTTCTACATTATGAAAGTACAGCTTTCATAATGGAAAGCTGGAATATGAAAACCTAAAAATGGTTTTTGTGGTAGGGTGGTGGAATTAATTTTTCCCACTTTATAATAATCTTAAATGTTGTTATATTATTTTTACAATGAATGAGGAAAAATTACTTCTGACTGTGTTGAGATGGATGAAATTCTTGGAATGCATAGTGCTCAGAGAAGCAAACTAGGCAAACATTTTTTTTAAATAAATAAAAATAAAATTTCAAAAACTGGTCTATAGAAAAAACTGAATTTTCCAGTGGGGTAGGAGGAAGAGAAAAAAATAAGGCCAAATACCTATATGTAGCTTAATTTGCTATGGGTTGCAATAACCCACCAGTGAATTATTTTTTTTGTAGCCACTTTCTGATTTTCTGAACCAGAATTTGAAACAGAGGATTTTTTTTTCTGATCCTCCTGTTAATTCTGGGTATACATGGGTAATGTTATATATAAGCACAAATAGTGTTTTTCATCCTTTGTAGACAGTTATATAATATTTCTGCAATTTATTTCTCACCTTTTCTAAGGAGAGGTGATTGATATCCAGGACTTAGACAACTTTCCAGCAAATGAGGGGGTTGAGCCCGAAGAAGAAGAAATGGAGAAACTAATGCCTCATTTGACAGTCAGTGGTGAGGTTTTTTTTTTTAATTCTGTTGTCTTCCTAGAAGTTACCTTTGTTATCTTGTATATAAGCTTCTCAGAAATGATCCTTATCTTTCTTGTGTCACCTAGAACAATGCTTCTCAAACTTGAATGTGCGTATGAATCACCTGGGCGTCTTGTTAAAATGCAGATTATGATTCAGGTCTGGAGCAGAGCCTAAGAAATTCTGCATTTCTAACAAGCTTCCAGATGGTGGCAATGCTGCTGGTCCAAGGTCCACGCTTTGCCTATCTAAGACCTAAAAGATGAAGAAATGATATATTAAGATTGTGCCTGGCCTTTCATTTCTTAAATCACAAGTACAACCAATATATTATGTGCCTGAGGGCATGATTCCATCCCCAAACTAAGAAGGAAAAATATTAGAGTAATTAAAATTAGCAAATAAAAATGAGTATTAGGGAGAGACACAGGGGAAGCAGAAGGAGTTAGGGATTGATTGATTGATTTGTTTGCTTATTGAGATTTTTATTATTGCTTATTGAGTCTAGTTACATACATGA